>NW_026562392.1:3572500-4317500 GCF_027474105.1 Poeciliopsis prolifica | reverse complement strand
GACAAACGCGCACTTTACTTTACGCAACGCGCAAGATTTATGCGAAACAGTCATTCCTTTCGTTCTCCTTCTCTCCTTTTTTTTGTTTCCTTTTTCCAAAAAAAAAAAAAAAAAGATTGCTAAGGCAGCACTGCGAGGCGTTAACGGGCATCTTAATTGCATCATTATAGGATAAATTTATTATGAGGGGGAATGTGGATTAGAAATAGACGGAGACATTAATCATGTTTCTGCAGCGGGTTTCGCCTTTCTTCTCCAAACAGCTTGTCAGCTGAAGTTTGTGTGAGGCTCATGGTGGACGTTTGAAAAACAAGAGAGAGAGAGAGAGAGAGAGAGAGAGAGAGAGAGAGAAGGCCTCTGTGGGAGAATGTGACCACCCCCCCAACACACGCACACGCGCACGCACACACACACGCACACGCACACACACACACACACACCACCTCTCTCTGAACACTGTACACTCTAAGTGAATATGACCTCAATTATTTGCTTCTTTTCTCCTTGCAGACAATCTTTTGCACTCTCCTCTGAGAAGACAGAAGTATCTGTTTGATGTCTCGACCCTGTCCGAGAAAGAGGAGCTGGTCGGAGCCGAATTAAGGATATTTAGGAAAGCTTTGGGGGTCCCTCAGGCGGCGGGGCCCTTCCACCTCCAGCTCTACCCGTGCCGCTCCGACACGCCGCTGGACTCCAGGTCTCTGGACGCCGCGGACTCCGCCGAGGCCGGCGGCTGGGAGGTCCTGGACGTGTGGGACGCGTTTCAGACGCAGCGCCAGCACCGGGGCCAGCTCTGCTTCCAGCTCCGGGCCGCGCACGGCAAGTCCGGCGACGAGGTGGACCTGAGGCGGCTGGGCCTGGACAGGAGCGGCCGCGGGCAGCAGGAGAAGGCCATCCTGGTGGCCTACACCCGCTCCAGGAAGAGGGAGAACCTGTTCAGCGAGATGAAGGAGAAGATCAAGTCGCGGCGGTCGGCCGAGGAGAAGCCGGCGAGGGCCGAGGGGCCGGGCGAGGGGCCCCCGCGGCGGCGCCGGCGGACGGCGCCGAACAACCGGCACGGGAAGCGGCACGGGAAGAAGTCCAAGTACAGGTGCAGCAAAAAGGCTCTGCACGTGAACTTCAAGGAGCTGGGCTGGGACGACTGGATCATCGCCCCGCTGGGCTACGAGGCATACCACTGCGAGGGCGTGTGCGACTTCCCGCTGCGCTCGCACCTGGAGCCCACCAACCACGCCATCATCCAGACCCTCATGAACTCCATGGACCCCAACAGCACCCCGCCCAGCTGCTGCGTGCCCACCAAGCTCAGCCCCATCAGCATCCTGTTCACGGACTCGGGCAACAACGTGGTGTACAAGCAGTACGAGGAGATGGTGGTGGAGCAGTGCGGCTGCAGGTAGCGGCGTGTCGGAGGAGAAAACGAAAAGACCGATTTATGGTCGAACGGAAGTGCTGACGGCTCCGTGGACGTGGACAGATCAGCTCCTCACAGGGTCTGGAGCGTTTTAGTCCAAATGACTGGATGCCCCCCCTCCGCCCCCCCAACCCCCACCCGTATATCTCCCACCTCCACCCAACTTCATTGTTATTTATTCAAACTGAAACACTAAAAGCATCCAGCACATTTATTCTCATCCACGCAGGGACCTTTAAAAAAATCGTACCAGGCCAGGCGGAATGCCCAGGAGGTTTTGGGCGCAAAGCAGCAAATAGACGCAGCGCGCGCTCTGCGTGGCTGCGGGCCAGAAAGGAGCCTGTTGATCTGGGAGCGCCGCGCCTCCACCACCAACACACACATAAACTGGAGACATTACAGGCTCGGGACAGAGCCTGATTTCACCAAATAAATGAATAAATAAAATAAAAGAGGAAGAAAGAAATCAGTGAACACATGAGGTGAATGTCTAATGTACCAAACCCAGAAACGTGGATCTGTATGTGAGGAGATAAAGATGGTGGTGATGCCTTCAAGAGATTTTATTTTTATTTTTTTATTTTTTTTTTGCCTCGAAAGGACCCGGATAAGATCTGTGCCTCTCCTGGGACCTGACGGATGGAAAAGATTTTTTTTTTTCTTTTGGAAAAGCACAGGAAACTGGGGCGGATTTTTCTCTCTCTTGTTTTTTGTTGTGTGTTTTTTGCCGCTCAAAAGTCTGCATCTTTACGCAATGCACTTCCACAACTTCATGCGTCATGCAAGGACAAGTGGTTCAGAGAGAGAGAAGAGAAGAAAAAATAAATAAAAGACTCGCCAATCGAGACTATATTTAAATGCACATTAGCTTCGAATGCACTGCTGTTCATTCCCCCCATCCCCCCTGTCTATCTCTGAGCTGTAAATATTTTGTACAGTCGAAAGAAGAAGAAGAAGAAAAAAACTTTACAAAGTGCTGCGAATGAAGAGACGCTCGAAAGGCGTTTCTTTGTAAATGTAAAAAAAGAGAAGAAAAACTGCACTCAAATCGGTAAAAACAAAATGTCTATTCTATAATTATTTTTATTATTTGTGATGTACAGAGTTCCATGATAATCATATATTTCTTACGTCGTTACAAAAAAAGAGAGTAATTTAAGGTGTCTTCGATATATTTTGCAAAGGGTGGAAAGTACTATTATTAATATCTATCTACCTCATTATTGCATATAGGATCCGAGTTTGAGGTGCATTCAGTTAAAGTGTAAAGAGCTTTTACAATGATATATATATGAGATCATTTATATAACATATATTACTGGATACTACTCCACACCATTACTGTACAAATAAAATTCCAAACAAAGTCTGGAATTTCTGGTGAGTTCCGCCTGTTTGTGTTTATTTCACTGGGTTCATGTTCGGACATTTGGACCTCTAATGAATGTCTTTAAAAAAAAAAAAAAAAAAAAAAAAGACTTGTTCGCATTTTGTCGCGATGCCCGCACACTTCATTGGGTTTTATGAGACAGGCCAAATCACGAGTACAGTCTGATAACAGTGGGCGATACTGGGAATTTTGCATCGATCCAATAACCAAGTAAACGCAGGGCCATATCGGCGATATCAATGTGACAATAAAAAAATACTTTAGAGGGCTGACAAATCACAATACAACAAAATGAACACACAATAAATAAACAGTGTTAAAGACATCCTGTTTTTCAAGTCAAACAACACAAGAAAGTAATGCAAAGAGTAAGGAATTTATTCCCTTCTGGCTTGAAACAAAATAAAAATCAATAAGTGATAATTAAATAAAGATAGAATATGTTGTATTAAGATCGATCCCCTCACCTCTAATTTCTACTGTCGAAAACCAGGAAGAAGACAAAAGGAAGTAGAGGGATTGTGTTGCTTTTATTCAGTCAATTCCACCATTCCTCTCACAGCATTTCACAGTTCATGAAAAAGTTGCTCAAATGTGCTGAATCCTCGACTCTTCTGTAAAATGACAGACTACAATTTCCCCAAAACGCCCCCCAGGTATAAAGGCGCTTGTCTCCTCTGATGGCTGATAGATGATGAATGAATTATAATTATATGTCACGTAACTGTTTACCTCCGTTGGATGAATGTTAGGGTGCCATTCATCCAAGAATGGATGTAGCTCTGGCGGATATTCAGGATCTTTCTGAAACCTCTTGCTCTGGTCTCAGTTTTCTCTGAAGCAGCAAACAGGTTTTCTTCCAGGAATCCTCTGTATTTGGAGCTCCCTCTATCTTCCCATCGAACTACACCATCTTCCCTGTAGACCCTGGAGATTCCCACAGAATCATAAGGCCATGACCGTGTTTCACCTTAGAGATGGTGTTTTCATATGATGTGGAGGACTATTTTCACCTGTTTTAAATGTCATCAGCCCATAAGTGAAACACACAAAAAAGTCTCCTGGTTTTAGATGCTGGTTAAGCTGCATATTATCAGTGACAAGAATGGTAGATAAGTACCTATACTAGGATGTAGAGGAGACACTAATGTCTGGGACTGATAATTGCTAGTCGTGTCCATTTAATGTGCTGATAACATCGAAAGCGGGTGCCATTCTTGTCATGTTTGCATGTAGGACAAACGTGTTAAAGTTCTTCATCTACTTCTTCTCATGTTCTCCTTCATGCACATACTCTCTGTGTCGGCTTAGGCGGTGCAACGTCGCCGCAACTTTCTGTTTGCTGTGCACCTTCCTGATGCTGCACTGTTCCAGATTTGGATTTGGAAGAGGTTAAATTCTAATTCTAATGAAACACATTAAAGTTTGTGTTTCTTGTAATGTGGCAAAAAAAAAAAAAAAAAGACATGTGGAAAAGTTCAAAGGATTATGAATTTGTTTGCAAGGAACCAAGACAAACTAGCATCTTGATTCCTAAAAGATTCCTCCAAGCTGACTCTCCAATCAGCTTGGAGAGTCCATTCTCACTGAAATAACACTAAATCATTTCACTTTTATGCAGCTTCCAGTGCAAATCTCTCCGTATGAATTAATTATAATTATACTTGTGATGGGACAAAACTAAAGGTGACACTTTATTTGACGGGGTTGTGCTTAAGACTGACATGACACAGTCATAAATTTGACTTAGCACGAGTCATGAACATGAAAAAGTCTTTATGGATGTTTATAACTGTCGTCATTTGGTAAATAATAACAAATTAAATTACCATCTTTACATTAAAGTGACATTATTGACCAAATAACAACACAGCTGGATGCTTGCTAATTGCTGCTGGCTAGTCTGCAGGAGCTGAGCGGAGTGTTGTGGTGGAGGGTGGGAGGGTGAGACTGAAGCTTCGCCTCGAAGGTGATGCTAAGTTCAACTGCAAGTTTTGCACAGTCGAAGGGTTGTCATGGAGATTAAAGGATGTCTCAAACAAGCATGAAAGAATCAAAGCAACACTCCAAGTATGTTTTTATTTTTATGAAGAAATAACATTATAACATGATGTAAAGGCCAAACGCTACATAATATTGATAAAAAAAAAAAGAAAAAAGAGATTTTTTTCATTAATAACATGGAAAAAATATTTTGCAATCAGGAAAACAGTCTGCCAGTGGATCAAGTACTTTATATCTATATTCAATAGTAACTGGCTTAAATCTAGCTCCTATATCTTGTGGAAGAGTTACTTTTTAGGTTAGTTTTGTTGTATTTATTATTATTTGCGCTATATTGGTGTTTTCCCAGCACTCCTGAAAAGGTCCACAATGCGTCTGCCCCGGGATCAGACTCATCCTGTTGTCACCCCTTAGCAAACGCGCTCTCATCATAGCCCAACAAATGCAATTACCCAGCGCCTGGATGTTTCGGAGGCCGCGGCTTGCGGAAACCGCATCAGCATATGGTGTCCATCGGACCCAGGGAGGAAATCCACAGGACTGGCTGTCACTGATACGGCACCGAGCGCAGGAATCCTGACTCTTTCCCAATGAATCCAACCCGGCTGGGTCAAGTTTACTTAACACTTTAATGCTTCCCAATCTGGAGATGAAAACAACACAAAACTGGGGGGTTGTGAGGGGAAGGGGTGTTTGGGACGGGGTGCGAGGGGGGACATCTCCCCATAAAAGCAGCGACCTTGGCCTGGAAGCAATTAGGAAATTGCTTTGATATGTTATATGCTGTCCAGACTCTTGTACAGTATCATGTCACTGCTCACGTGTTTGTCAGAGGAGGGGAGGTGGCGGATGCTCAGTGCACTCTTTAGCAGTCCATTCATATGGCAACCCTCACCTTCCAACAGATTCCTTTGAGAGTCCGAGGAGCGGAGGAATCCTCAGCCGACTCTTCGTTACTCAGCAATGCGGCGATGTCACCTCAACAGGTCTCCAAGCAAGCGGCCAACGAGTGGAGTAAACCTTTGCTTTAAGATTTATTTTTATTTGACAAGCTCGCCGCTCTGCTGGGCACTGGCCTGGAGGTGAGGCTGCGTGTTGAGGGAACAGTTAAATGGTGATGAAAGGGAAAGGAATGCTTTGTTTACCAGCTTCAATCCCTCACTCTTAAGCCCAATGTTCCAATAAAGTTCTTCATCCCGGCTCCCTTATTGTCCCTCCATTGAACACTGAGCCGGAGTCAGGGAGAGAGCGAGAGGAGGCGAAAAAAAAGTGTTGTGTTTATTTGAAAGGCGGCCCTAACATATATTAGTCCAGAGTTAACCAAAATTGGCAACGAGAGGGGTCCTTTTCATCAGGAACAGGGAGAAATGTGGGGAATGTATAACACAAATAGTCTTGACACCCCACATCTGTGTGTGGAGGCTGCTCTTCAGAGGAACTGTGGAAGCTGCTCCAAGGCGTGGATCTGCGGAGCGGTGGAAAAGTATTTGCCCCTTTCCAGATTTCTTTGTTTTTGCTTCTGTCACCCCAAAATGTTTTAGATGATCAAACTAAATTATGCACCAGACAAAAGACGGACTGAGAATATGTAGAATTCAGTTTGGAAGTCATTATTTTTATTTGCTGTGGGAAAGGGGAAGCTGTCCAAAGCAGCCTGGTACTAAAAGTAACAAATTATTTGTGAGTTACCACATAGTTAAAGGAGTGGCAATATGTAAAATTGACGTTTTTGAGCTTTACACCATGATGTAATGTTATTCTTTCATGAAAACATACTTGCTGGATTGCCTTGATTCTTTTACGCATGTTTGAGGAATCATTTTGTCTCCAATGGCAACCTTTCCGCTGTGGGAAACACCTGACAGGAGGCAACGCCGCCTTCGAGGACGAAACTCTTTCCCTGAGCTGCAGCTTTCAGTCCTCTCCCACGACTCCTCTACTCAGCTCCTTCAGACTAGCCAGAAGCAATTAGCAAACACCTGGTGGAACTGCACATCAACTGAGCTCATTACACGAGCTACTTCTCAGCAAACTGCTGGTTTAAAAAAACAAAAAACTTTGTGACGACTTCCTGAAGGCAGAGTTTAAAAACAGCAAGAGTTTTTAAACGGACAAAGGCCCAATTTCAAGAAACTAAATTACAGTCAAATTTTTTAAAGTCATATTTGATATTTTATATGTATATGTGTATATGTATCCATAGCATTTGTATAACAGTTAATGGTAACATAATTACTTTTTAGTGCTCAAAATTGTCACTACATGACTGGAAAAATACATAATACTATCCAGTTATTGTTGACCAGCCACACCCAAACGAAGAAACTACTTAAACAGAATCTGTCTGACAAAGTGATGCAAGATGTTGCTACATGTCGTATTGCAACATTGAGGAATTTCAGTAAAAGATGTGAAACATCCAGACTGGTAAGAATTAAAATAAATAAATAAAACAAAGTCATCTCTAAGACTTTGGGACTCCAGTGAACCACACTGGAGATCCGTCATCCACAAATAGAGAAAATAGGGAACATTGGTCAAACTTCCCAGGAGTGACTTGCCCACCAAAAACACTTGAAAAAAACAAGCCATGACTCATCCGGTGGCTCATAAAGGAACCTTGTAGAACATCTAAAGCACTCTCAGTTAAGGTCAGCGTTCATGATTCAACAATTAGAAAGAAGGCTGGGCAACTCGGCGGGGAAGTTCCGATGGCAAAGCCAATGCTGGCCAAGAAGAACTCAAAGGTACATTTTACGTTTGCCCAAAAAGTAAAAAAAAAAAAAAAAAAAAAAAGCCCCTCTTGACGAATCTCAATATTTGTTGGGAAAATACTTTATTTATTGGTGAGACAAAGTGGGAACAATTAGGAGGATGCAAGTAAACCTGGCATAGAACTAACAGCATTTCTGAGAAACAACGTCATGCAGACAATCAAACATGGTGGAGGTAGTGTGATGGTCTGGGGCTCCATTTCTGCTTCAGCATCCTCAAGGAAGATGTCTTTGTGATGTCAAGTTGATGATCTTCCAGAATTGCAGCAGGATCATAATTCAAAGCACTCCAGGACGAGCAATTCTGAATGCTTAAAAAAAAGAACAAAGTGGAGATTTTGAACTGGCCTAGTCAAAGTTTGAGTAAAATCTGAGGGCGGAGATGTGGAATGACTGTATGCTGGCAGTGACTGTTTGGAAACATTTGAATTTGCCAGGATAAACACAAAAAAATGTTGCCGTTATCGCAAAGGCTGTTGTTGGCGGATCCATTTATCAGCGTTAGAAGGTTTATATCCTGCAGTTTGTTGCATAACTGCACTTTGCCTTTACTCCAGATTTGGTATAAAAGTGTGCTCGATGATCTGGGACATGTAAGTGCGGAAGAAAAACAAAATAAAAAAAGCGTGTAACAGAGCACACTCTGTCTTTTTCGCAACGCTGTAGGTGCTGATCAGTAGCAGAGTTGTTCTCACCAGTTAGGAAAGGCATAAGCATGGAGTTCTGTGCAATAAAAATCTGTCAGATGGGCATGAAAGCCCCACTCCCCGGGGGCTTTGATGTAACTTTACTGACTCATTGTTTCTGTTTCATTTCCTTACCACTTAGGGCTTCTCTGTTTTCTTCCATTTCCCACCGTTGTGGTTTGCCGATCTGATAAAGCTGTCAGGATTTATAATAAATCCTGACAGCTCTCTTTTGGCCAAAACTGGAATATAAAAAAAAAGAAAAACAAAAAGAAAAACTCCAACAACATCCTTGTTGCGATCATTTGCACGCGACGTCCCTCGCTCAGAGAGAGGCGTCTCCTCTGCCTCAATAATGTGTGTGTGGGTGTGGGTGTGTGTGTGAGGGCGTGTGTGTGTGTCTGGGTGAACAGAAGGATGGTGGCGTACACAGATGGGCGGCTGAACGGTGCCGGAGCACAGCAGATGCCTGAGGTGACCCCTACTGCTGCCTTTCATTCAACCACTGGCTTCAACACAAAAGGCACCAAAAAGACACTTTAAATACACTTTGCTTGTGATTTATTTGTGTGTGCGTCCTTGGAGTCATTCAAGAAATCAAAACATTTTTTTTTTTTTTTGTCTTTTCAAGGATCACCTGCTGAGCGAGGAACCAAAACTAGGATGCTGGGTAGCGAGTGATAAACCTTGCGCGGCGTAGCAGTAAACCTAGATGTCCTCCTCTGTCACGTCATCTGCCCTTCTTTTTTTTTTCCTCCTCTCCTCTGTGGTGCAACAGACAACCACACCTCCCTTCTGTCAGGGCAACCGGCAACAGGAAGAGCTCTCCTCCGCTTCACCACAGATAACCTGCTAATTGCATTAAACTCATTCCCCGCCGGCTCTTTTGAAATGTGAGGACGAAGACAGCTTGCAGCCATTGTGGTCAACGTCGAGCTTTGCTTTACGTCTCTTGCGGCGGAGACGTCAGTTTTGTTCCGTTGGGGGAGGCGGGCGAGGGGGAGCCTACAGATGTGTCATTAAGCATATTTAGACGCTCAGAAAAGGGGCAGCAGCTGAGGTTGATAGATCTGCTTTAAAATATCAAGCCCGTTTTTGTTCTGTTTATTTTCCGAAGGAATGTCTGTGGTTGCCCTTTCACCTCGCCTCATTCGTTTGCTACCCCTGGTCTATGTTAAGAGACGGTGACCCGGGTCCTCAGCATCGCAGATCAACAAGCGCACCGTCGAATTCTCCAGCAAGTCTCAGTCAAAAGGAACATTGACTCCTCGTATGCTCAAAGTCCATTGTTTTCGTTCTCTCTGTCTCTCTCTCTCTCTCTGTCTCTCTCTCTCTCTCTCTTTCTGTGAGGCGGTGAGAGTGTCGGCGCGCTGGTGCAAGGGTCCAAATGGGCTCAAGTTAAAAGTAAATTTGCTCAGTTAACTCTGACAATGGTTAGGTTTGAGAGCTGGTTGAGGACATGACCTCGCTGCCAATTTAGATCAGCGCGGGGACGGTTGCTGAGCAGCCGAGGCTACACAATGGCAGTCAGTGGTCTGGACGACTGGACCTAAAATATGGAGAGGGAGAAAAAAAAAAAGAAAGCTCCAACACCGGAATGGAGGAGAGCAAATTAAAAAAAAAAAAAGGCCAGGAATACAAAGTTAGGGGTTTAAAATAAGATAAAAAGATGGTGTCAGTAACCCGAGTCACCACTTTCTACTCCCACGTTTGGAAATTACCACACATTCTTAAATGGAAGTAGGTACTTTGACTAGGCCATTGCAATGTAGAGACCTGCTTTTGCATACACCATTCCATTCTTTGCATCATTCTCTGGTTTATAGTTGTCCTGATAGAAAGTGAACCTCAGCAGGTTGTCATGTCCAGCTCCATCCATGAACTCCATCCGTGTCCCGCATCTGTAGCGCATGATGGTGCCACTGCCATGTCTCAGCATGGTGTGTCAAAAGGGCAGTATTGTGTGCAAAAGCAAGTTTTTTGAAATTGTAAAATTTTTGAGAATAAACTCCCGTAGCAACCATTCAGATGTGCAAAACGCCCGGGTGGACATCCAGTAGCACCGCCTTTGAAGGCCGAAGCTCCTCCACCGATCTGCAGTTGCCAAGGCTTAGTGACTCTGACACTCAGCCCCTTCAGACTAGCCAGCAGCAGTCGCTGGGTGCCTGGTGGAACTGTTCATCAGCAGAGCTCATAATACGAGCTACTTGTCAGTGCAAAGCGGGTAACAAAAACATTGCTGTTCTTCATCCTCATAATGAAGACCCTCCCAGAAAACCTGTATTTTCTGAGAATCAATGACACACAGGCAGACTGTCTACTAACTGAGCCACTTCAAAGGGCAAGTTATTTATTTTTTGTGGGGGGGAAAGGTGACGGGATGTTAGTAATGATTTCTCAATAGAAAGGTACTTGAGGTTTTTCAGATTTTTATAAATATAAAAAAAAGGAAAATGGTTTATTCTTTTTCTTGCGCTTGAAAATTTACGCACTAATTTCTGTTGACCTATCTCATAAAATCAAAATAAAAGACATGAAAGTTTTGCTTTGTTGCAAGAAAGAATGTGGATAAGTTCAAGGGCCATGGCTACTTTAGTAACGCACTGTAAATCTCCGGTCTGTGCAATGTTTTTTTTTTTTCTTTTTATCAACCCTCAGTGTGCATTGACTTTTTAACTCTTTCATTCAAGATTTACAGTTACTTAAAGGAAACCTGTGTTGTTTTAAAAGAGTTGTAACCTGTGATTTGCTAAGTGAAACAAACAAATGTAGCTTGTGGGCATTGAGGCTAGAAAAACGAGGACTCGACTTTGAACGGGAGCTGACGGCGGGTTTGAGAAAGTTGGGTGGCAGGGTCCGAGAGGACTTGATGGACAACTCCCCGACTCGACAGAGGCAGAGCTTTCACTTAAAAATGGTGCCTGGCCTATCTCAAAAGGTCAAAAGCCCAGAGAATCTACACACTACATTAATCATGAGAGGCTGAGGCTTACCTGTCTAGCGTTTCAGCCGTGCCGTACAGTTAACCTCAATTACGCTTGATTACGAGGTGAGGAAGACGCGGGTTCTCGAGACGACAACATCAGGCGTCAATCAGTTGTGCCCATCTTTCGGACGTTCAGAACTGACAGAAAAGCTATCCAGGGATAAAAAGGATGAACAAACAGGTATAAGTGAAAAAAAAGTCTTCAGGTCTACATTAAGCTTGAGGCCAAGAAACCTGACATATGGATGAACTGACATACTGTATGCATTTGAGGCACAATCGCTGAACCCTTCTGTGGTGAACCAAAAGAGAGCTGAAGGCTTCATGCTGTCCCACCACCACCCCCAAACCCCCTTCCTGGTAATTGTCCCATTATGTGTTGGTGGTGGATGGAGCCGTTGCAGATGTTTTATGATGGGGCCATTTTCGTTTTGTCTTCCCAATGAGCGACAGATTTATGGTGCAAGACAGTCTTCCATTCAGTGTTTAAAAAAAAAACCCTCTCCACTTTCAGACACACACACACATTCCCCCTAACAGACACGCACTGCCACAGACATGCATTCAAACCCACTGCATCATCTCTTAAACAACTGTCATATCTGTAAGTTTTTTGTTGTTGTTGTTTTTTTTTTTTGCATAACTTCACCACACTGCTGCCCCGGCTTGTTGGCAGGAGTTTAGGAGACGCAGAAATGTTGGATGAACCCACAAAACAAGGCACACTTCCAGCGCCGCCGTCAGTCGTCTCTTAAGAGTCGGTATGCATGCGTGGGTGTGTGTGTGTGTGTGTGACAGGGAGGCAGCCGTGAGAAGACCCCCTCGAAGAGTCCCGGGTCTGCGGGGAAGCAGAAGACCTCAAGCGAAACCGAGTCTGACACTTTCTCACCAAATGTTATCCTGCTAGCAGAAACCATCACAGAAGTGCAAAGTAAACACCAGTTAGCTTTTCAGAATTAATCTCCTTTAGCTCGGGGTGAAGTGTTTGAAGTGTTGAAGACTATCTGACTGTGTGGTTTCTTTCCACTGGGTGTTTTTGGTGTGGTTCCCCAGAGTTTCCCTTTGGAAATCAAACCTTCAGCTCAGTAGCTTTTATGCCAAGAAAAATATTGGTCGTAAATTGGTTCCTGTACAGGCAGTGTAATTACAGGCCTGCGGACTGAAAGTTTACCCCGCAACTGATGGCTGCGATTATTAAGGTTAACAATGGGAACACTTTAGCAATGACAGCGAAAAGGTTAAGAGTCGCCAGCTTTTTTAACGACTCATTTCTCCGGCCCAGGAAGACTGCTTGAAACAGAAGACGGTTCTCGTCTCTGTCAGGGACGCTTTATTCGTCATGCGCCGACTGTGGGAAGTTGTCAGGTACAAGTCTTTTAACAAACAAGGTCATCAGAGGAACACTCGCTATTAATCATTTACCGAATCTGCACAAAGGGAGAGCGAGAGACAAGATAGCCCCAAGGCCCCCAAGGTTTTGGTACTGAGACACAGCGGCTCGTCGTGTTACACACCGTCCACTGTGATATTTCGAACACCTCGCTCATATCGACCCCACCTGCCCGCTCGTGATTGATCTCCTCGCTGTGAGAGTCACCTCGAACCAGACGTCCTCGTTGTCCAAGTGATGGATTTATTGCCGTTTGACTCGAGAGAAAATCCCTGTTGTGGCTCCAAACAGCAAGCTTCAAACTGCAGCTGCGTGAACAGCTTCAGGAAATCTGACCTGGCTTTAAAACACGCAGCAAGGATGCTGGGGTTGAACGAATGATCTATGTCTGACCAAGTCCGAGGTTAGTTCCTGTCAATTCTCTCAAATGCGGCTCCTTATTCACTACAACATAAATTCTCCTGCTTTGGCATGAGGAATGGAGTGAGGTTTGTTTGACCAGATGTAACTTTATCAGGGTCTCTCTCTCTCTCCTTGCTTGTTCTCGAGTCCTTCACATCTCTGAACTCAAAAAGTGAGCTCTCACACAATATTTTCTGTTTGCTGTAGTCTGACCTCTTTGTGAACTGCAGCAAAGTGAAAGGCACTTTCAGCCAGGGGGAATCGGATGGCAGTAACCATATGCCTTTCAACTGATACAAAGGTGGGAAAGGGGGAGGCCACGGTGAGCATGAGTGTGTGTTGGGTGCTGTCGGAGGGGCGGGAGGGGGATTGTTGCATGCTAGGGTGAAAAGGAAAGTGCCGTACCGCATCTTTTTGTGTTTGTAAAGTGACAGTGGTTTAGGGTCGGAGGGTCCCGGGGGTGGAGAGGGTGGGTATTGGCTGGATGTGACGCTGAACCCAAGGCAGTGTCTGGCTGGTTGGCTGCCGAAGGGAAGGTGGGGGGCGAGGGGCTCTTATGGATGAGTGCAATAGGTAAACAGCATTCCGTTCTCTCTGTCTGACCTCTGCATCTCTGTCTTTCTCCTGCTAACATGTTGAGCCCTCCAAAGAGGACTCGGTTCTGCCACATCTGATGCCTTGTGCACTCAAAGGCAAACCAAACTTTTCAGGAAACAATGCATCTGACCTCTGACATTTTGGTCCCCCAAAGGTGGATGATGTGATGATCTGATTGGAGGAGAATTAACAAGGATGTACATGGTTTAGAGTTCTCTTAGCAATTATTGTGAATAAGCATAAGAAATTCATAAGGTTGTGAGCTTTTCCAAACATATACGTCACTTAGGCCATTCAGTTTTATAAAATTGCGCTCACCACTGCACTTTTTGACTTTGGGATGGATTTGTTGGGACCTTCACTAACAGGATCATTTGCAATGATCTTCTACTTGTGAATAATCTTTCCCACTAAAGTATAACATAACATAATAAAGTTCAAAAAAGTATATTTTACATGACACTACCCCTTTAAAAATGTGGAATTTGTTTTGCCTGGAAACTAAAAGCTTTAAAGCAACAAATTGTGTGCTGGAATTAGAACTTTGTTGTACAAACTCTGTACTGTGAATTTGACCCAGATCATTCAGAGCATTCTGTAAACATAGTTACAGCATCAGGTCGGATGAAGTAAGAACCCCGTGTCTGTGCCACATCTGGATCAAACATTGTGTTTCTGTAGCACCTGTTGACCGACTCTGGCCCAGATTCAGTTTTGGGCCAGGCGGGGTGGGGAGGAAGTCCAGCCCAAACCATAACCTGTATTTGCTGGAGTAAATAACCCTTCATTTTCAGGGCTTGGTCTGTCAAAGAAAATCCTTCAAACAACACCTGGATTCACACGGTTTCCTTAAGATTGATTTGGGTGTATCAGAGTAAAGGGGCTAAATAGCTATAGCTTTGCCTTACAAATTTTTATATGTTAAAAAAAAAACTGTTAATCTCTGCATCAGTTTTCCTCCCATCAGGCAACACTTGAACTTGCTCTATGGCCTAAAATCATAATAAAATTAGACGGATATTGTGCTAGTAACATAAAACATGAATAGGTTCAAAAGGTCATAACAATATCTTTGCAAAACTCAAGTATTGTCAACAAATGTCTGGATGCTGTGGTGCAGCTGAACGGTTGGCAGTCAGATAACCGTATCCATCAAGTTGCACACTTGTCAAGAGCTCTTCCCCGAAACTGCTGAAAAGACGTCTCACTTGGGTGCTGGTGTTTTTATGATTATGTTGTTTTTTTTTTAAGAGGACATCTTCTTTTCCTCTCTCACTCTGTTTCTTCTTCGTTCATCCTCATCCTCTTTCTCTGCCGCCTCTCTGGAAGTCAGCTGGGACTTCTCCGTTGTCTCCTCTGGGACTTCTCCGTTGTCTCCTCTAGAACTCCACGGCTCCCCAGCAGAGAGCCGACGGGCGTCGCAGACACACAAAACACACAAGCGATTGCTGGAAAAGACGACAGGACGGGACTGATAAACAGGGCCACACGCACCCGCACACACTGTCATGTTTCCATGACTTGTGGGGATGTTACATTGACTTCAATTCAATTTCTGTTGTGTCAAGTTGCACTCCAGTGACAGACAGAGAAATCACATCTTACACGTCCAGTACCCAATAAAAATAAATAAATTAAAAACAAAAACCCCTCTCACAGCATCTGTTCTATATCTGTCTGTGGATGTACATGTTTTGAGCAATATGAGCAAAAGTGACAGAGATATATGGACCAACTTTTTCTCCTGATTCCAATCAAATTCAGTGCAAACTCAAGAACTCCACAGAGGAGAGAGACCCCGGAGATATTCTTTCAGATGTTCATGTCAAAGCCTTCCGAAGCAGACAAAGAAGCAATTTGCAAAATAAAAAAAAATAAAAGAAGCATCTGGGTCTGGCGGCAACGCAGGCCAAGCGGAGTGCGTTCCCCTGTCTCTCTCCCCCCAGAAAGCCCCTCCGCCCAGCCAACATCCTCCTTCCACTGCTGCCGTCCATTCCCGTCTGTTTATCATAGGATCTCCAGAACACAATCAAACATGAAAGGACGAGTGCTCGAGAGAGCCCTTTCTAGAGCTCGGTGGAAATGTGACATCTCTGGAAACGTTTAGGCTGTCATGGCGGCTCCCGCTCTTCAAAGAGTGCGGAGAGGAGCGGATTAATGCTGCTTCTGTAACAAACCTCCTTCTTCCCTGGCTCTTCCCCCTAAACATGTTGGCTCCTCAGAAGCGCACACAGAGATTAATGACACCGGGGTGATATGACAGCCATCTATTTTGTGATTTATGATTTATATCTGTGCTGTGCTGCTGTATTATTTTATAAACCCCCACCCCGTTCACTTCATTTTTCCACAGTGGGGCATAAAAGTGAGGAATAAAGGAAAATGATTCATCATTTTTAAAAAATCTTAAAAGTGCAGCGTGCCTTTTTATTTTATCCCCTTGACTCTGAAATGCTAGCATGCAGCGCAAAAGAACGGCATGAAAATTCCCAAAATTGTGCGATTTTCAAAGATTTTGTCATGAAATATTAACAAACAAATAGATTGATTAAGACCAATAAACACACCCGACACATCAGGAATAAAGATCGGCAGAAGTTGGTTCTTGGTTTGAATCTCAGCATATGGGTGTTGGAATGGCCTAGTTGATGTCCGGACATAAATCCAATAGTGGATTTGTGATGAAACTTGATAAAATAATATATTATTATTTTATCTAGAGACTGGATCTAGATCTGGATCCATTGATGTCAGACTTAATCCAACTTATATATGTTAGACTGAGTCTATCTAAGGCCTCGATAGACTTAGACTAAGACTAACTTAGACTAAGTTAGACTAACAGTCTAAATTGACTTAAAAATAAAAGTTAATCTAAAACTTAGATTTGTCACCTCAAACCAAAAGACTTCCAGTTTTAATTACAGCAAAAAGAGGCTCTACCTCCAGTACTGACTCCAAGGACCTAGGTACAAATGCACGCCACACTTTTCAGACTTTTTAGTTGAAAAGCAGATTGAAAATGAGTCAACATTTCCTCTCCGCGTCACAACTACACATTACTTTGCGTTGGTGCATCCCAAGTAAATTCCTTTATTTTTCTCTCTTAACACGTTTGCGAGTTACTGAGTAGCTACGGAAAGCTTCAACAACCAGGAATGATTCCCAGAGGCATTGGGAGTAATGACCTAATATTGGCTATGTAGCTACAAAATAAAAACAATGTTGTAATGTAAAGTCTTGTGAAGACGTGTCTCAGGCAGGACTGCATTTCCATCCTGTTAAAAGCTGTCAGTTAACCTAACATGAAGCTAAACATGTTCTAAACCTTTCTTTAAATCAAGTACCATGAACAAAGTGTTTAGGATACATTAGTGAGCTGTAGGACTGCACACCATGACCATGTAAACAGTTTTATATGTGTCTGTAACCGTTATCAGTTTTAAGATGTGCGACCGGGGCCGTAGGGTTCTGTTGAGCCAAAACACTGGACCACCCTCAGGTAGTGCAGAATCAGATTTTGCTTTCATTTATTGTTAAAAAATTGAGCAAAAAAAAAAAAAAAGTATCTCGAAATGTCTCTTAAAGAGACAGATAGCCAATTTCAAGGCGTTAAATTACAAATTTCTTTTAAGTCGTATTTTGATACATATAAACAACTTATAACAACTGAAAGTGAAGTTTCTTGACTGTCTCTTAACTTTATATTTCATTTATTCTTGATTAAGAACTGAAAAAAAGTAGCACATCGTCATGCTGCACAGGTGCAATCCAATTGCAATAATAATTGCTTTAAATTGAATCCCTTCATATAGTACCTAGTTTAACAAACAAATGCAATTGTTTCTCAATGGGGATTTTTTTTTGTTTGTTGTTTAAAATCTTTTTTTTTTTACCACCTATTGTCAACCTTTCATTTTGACTTCTCTGAAACCACAGGCATTTATCCCATTAGTCACAATTGGCTATGGATGACTGAATGGAGAAATGACCATAAACATAATTATTACATTAAATATAAAAAACATGTAATGTTTTACAGGCACTTTGGTACACGCCTAAAAACTAAAATAAAAAAACATTAAAGCAGATCCCAGGGAAGGATGAAAACAGATGTGCAATTCATATTTTTGCAGTCATGTTCTAAAAGTCTAATCATAAAGTATAAAGAGATGTGAGATTTCGGAGGATCAAAAAGCTCCTGACACCGTTCTGGGACTTTAGTTCTAAAATTCAACTAATGAAAATTAAAGCTTGTAAGACTTCAAATATCTTGAAAAAAAAAACAGTGTGTAATTGGAAAAAGATTAGTCATATGTCAACAGAAAGCTATTTTAAATTAATTATAAAACAAAATAAGGAAAACAAATCAGGGTTGGGTCTGAGGACATTCAGAGACCAGAGTCTCAGGTAAACAAACTGCCAGATGAAAACAATGTGTTGGGTAGCGGTCGAACTCTTTTTGTCCTTTTTTAATCTTAAGAAGACAGATTGTCACGTAAATTCAAGCCAACGTTCAAGGTTGAGAAACAAAACAGCCGCAGTTACTATAAGTCCTGGTTTTCCGTTCAGCTGAACTTTATGTTCTTGGATTTTTGGATAAAAAAAGAAAGATAATAATTTGCTTGATGAAAAAAGCCATATAAAATGGATTTAAGAAGAAAAAAAGGCTTCAGAATTCGGGGGGGGGGGTTAAATCGTCCCCCTAAAAAATATTCTCTCCACTGCACAATGTAATGGTTTGTCCTTGTCTGAAGAAGAAGGCCCCCTGACAGCAATAACATACATTCAGCCATGACTCGCTGGCTTCAGTCCCTGGACTCAAACCTGACTGTACGGTGCATCTGTGCACAGTAAACTCTGCTGTTATGTATTTAGTCTGGCTGTAATATTAAACTTTCTGCATATATAATTCAGGTTTTTTATTTTTATTTTTTATTTTTAAACAAGAAACAGAAACAGAAAAGCACTTCCCACATTGGAAAACCCATCCAGAAGTCTCCAGATGGCTGAGTAAGTAAAACGGCAGAATAAATAAATAAATAAATAAATAAAAAATTCTGAATGAACTAGCAGAGAAACTCATTGCATCTATTCATTTGTGTCAATAAATGCATGAATTTACAGACATGCCAATTTTACGGGCCTCAGAGCCGCGTGCCAACGCTATCCGCTAACACAGATTTGGCCAAATAAAGTGGCTCGACCGTTTATGATTGACGACGCTCACATGAACGCCGGTTAAAGTTTGGCACGGCGAGTCTGCCTACCTAAGGCCGTTTTTATAGCTTGCGTGTGTGCATGTGTGTTTGTGCATTTATTAATATTTTGAACATCTGCTCAAAATAAAAGCCAAACAGATTTTGTCCTTTACGTGTGCGCAATAAAGACACCTGGTTTCTGTTCGGCTTTTAAAAAAAAAAATAAAACAAAAATCTAACAACTCCTCATTAAACCTCATGATGTGTTGTAAATAAAATTACATGAGCTATTTAAAATTGTTAACACCCTACATCCCGAATCCCTACAGCCCTCTCCAAAAAGTGTGTATCACTTAAAAAAAAAAAAAACATCCACATATGTTGCAACTTCTTTCTTTCTTTTCTTTCCCCCCAGTCATGTCATCTGAGGTGGGAGCCCTTTGAGGAGGGCGGGAGGCCGGGGTTTTAGTTCTTAGCCAGACACTAGGCTGAGTAAATAAACCCGGAAACATTAAAAGCCCCTTTCCCCTTCACCTTTGAACTTGTGCATTAGTTTGTGTAAACATACATCCAGATATTCAGGCGCAGCCTGCGCTGACACAGGGCGACTCGCGCCGGCGGCCGATCCGTGTCTGCAGCTCCAGATCCGTGTGGGAGCTCAAGGAAATCATAACAGTGGATTTTGGGTTTTCCTCCCAATCTGGGAACCTTCAGTCAAAACGATAAAGTCCACGTAACTTCTGAATGTATTAAGTCGTCAAATATTTCATATTTTTATTGTACTTTGAAGAATAAGAACGTTGAAAGGATTCTTGACTTGTCTCACTGTTGAATTTAGGGCCATTGTAGATTTTTTTTGTAAAAAAGGAACATTTCTGACAAAAAAAATCTTGGATATTTTGTAATCATAAGCAATGGTGCATTACGGTCATTGTAGAAAGAAAAATATAAAGAGAAGTAAGTTTATGCCAAAAACCAGAAGTTTTGAGACTAATTAGAGAAATTCTCCAAGAAAAAAATAGGAACATTTCTCAGTTTAAAAACTTAAAAATTTCTAGAAAAAAAATTAAGACATTTTTAGATTAATCTCAGAATTTTTCTAGAAAAAGAGTATGGAGATATCCGCGTTTCAAAGGTTGAAATTTGTTGACTTTTTTGCATAGTCGGGGGGGATTCCTCTGATTAGTCTCAAAACTTCTGGGTTTTTGGTGAAAATGCATTCCTCTTAGTTTTTTTCTGTCTTCAACAACCCTAATGTGCCATCGTACATAAGCAATGCCAGCAATCATATAAAAAAATATCAACATTGCTGAGTGAAATTGTGCTTTTCTTTCTTTAGAGCCATCCTGATTCTCACAGTTTTCTAGTTCTCCCCAAGCAGTCCAGTTTTTTTGTTAAAGTCCAAAAACATCCATGTTGGATCAACTCAAGGTCAAAAAGTCGTCTTCGGGTCACAGGTTGTGCGTCTTTGTGTTGACTCATTTCCTATTTCTAATCCTTACCCAAAAACAATGTTAGTAGAACCCCACAGTAGTTCCTGAACTAGCCCTTTAATTAAGAGAAAGTGGACTCTGATGTCTCCATTCCTGCACGAGTCTAAAGTTTGGCCATTTTAATATCTTTTTTTGTTGTTGTTTTTATTGTCTTGGTGCCTAATGGTGATAGCCTTGTTGTCTTCAGTTAGCTTGGCGGTGCAACCTCAGCCATTTTTAAGTGGACAGCAGAGCGAAAGATGAAGTCACGGTTGTGGACTTTTGAAGAGCTACCTGGGTGGGCAGAGGAGGAAAGAAGAGAAGAGAAGAGAAGAGAAGAGAAGAGAAGAGAAGAGAAGAGAAGAGAAGAGAAGAGAAGAGAAGAGAAGAGAAGAGAAGAGAAGAGAAGAGAAGAAAAGAGAAGAGACACCTGCAAATGGCCGGTCAACACGGACTCAAAAGAGGAGACGGCCACTTGAGCAGGAATGCAGAATGTGTACGTTCTGCTTATTTAGCTTCATCCTCACACTCACTCAACTCACTTAGGCAAACAGATGGTACTCCCGCTGATTCAAAGGGTCACGCTGAGAAAGTCTATCTGGGCCCCCCCCCCTCAGCTCCTCCATCCATTCAATGAAAAAGGACAACAGATCTGATTGGGCACTTTTACTGGCCTCGCTTGCCTCCTCGACAAATAACGTCCCTCTCATGCGATGCGTGCTTGACTGTGTTTCTAAGAATACGCGCCTGCATGTATGTAAGGCCTGTTTGTGTGCATATGACCTGCATTATCCCGCTTTACTTTGGTTACATAGTCCTCTAAGATTTTTTTTTTTCCTTCTTCTTCTTCTTTTTTTTCACTCAGGAGCTGAAGCCCCGAGGTGGAGACAGCAGGGGTCCCATACTTAGTTTCCTGTAAAACATACCTCCGCACTCCACATCCTAATTAATGAGAATGGCATGCCCAAGATCCCTATAAAATCATACAAGACTATAGCAATTTCCTGGTAGCTTGCTCACTACATGTGCTTCTTGTTCCTCGGCGTAAGAGTTTCCTTCCCTGCAAACCCCATGAAGATTTATATACCACTACCACCGCCATGCTCGCTCCCCACCACCACCGACCCTTCATTCGTCCTTTTTTTTTTCTTATTTTTTACCCTCCCCTCAATGTGATTTGTACTTTATAACATGATACAGAGAGATTAGACTTTCTGTCCTTTTTACTCTGAAATAAAACATGAAGATCTCATGAAAAGAGGCTGTCAGGGCAACATGAGAAACACATGGCGTCTGCTGGTCGTATGAGGAACTGGTTTAAATCACTTAGCCTGGAAGAGGGCGCACATGTTTTCGTGTGTGTGTGTGTGCGTATGTTTTTTCTGCATGAGTCCCTTTGGGTATGTGTAACTTTGTTGGAGAGTTGGCGCTGAGTTATTGGGGTCCAAAGAAAGCAAAAAATGGTCTATTGAAAATGATGTAGCAACACCAACTGATTGCACGCACGGCTGCACCCCAACACTCAGAAGCGGTAACAAAGCTCTCTGTCTGAAACGGAACAGATTCCCGCCAACCCCCAGAAACACACACACACACACACGCACGCACGCACACACACACCGGTACAGACGTGAGCACATGCGTAAAGTGAGCGAGCCTCCTCTGTGGAATTTATGTGAGATTTTTATTTTTTCTTCTTAACTTCCATGTTTCGCTTTTCTGTTATCATCCGCCACCTGCGATTCAGCGCCACTGCAACTCCATGGCAGCAAACGACATGAACTGGATTTTAATTTTCTCAATCGACAGTAAAGAAGATTTGGATGAAAAGTATCAAATTGTGGTTTTGCAGTGAAGAGAAATGATCGTCGCCGTTTCAAACGACACAAAATAAAGAACTGCATCTCTTTGTGAGGGTTTGACTTGATGTTACCGACATTAGCTCATATCAGCAATATTAGACTCTTTTTTTAAATTTTGAAATATAATGTACAGATATATGTTTAGCATGCTCTTTCTTTCTGCTTCTGTTATCTCGAAGTTTCCCTTTACGTTTTTTACCCCACCTCACCCCCACTTTTTCCCATCTTCGTGTTCATTGCATTTGAAATGAACTCAAAGTTCGTTCAAATTTTTGTTTTTTTCTGTCTCAATTTGTAGTGAAAAATACAGTTTCCTTCTGTGACATTTCCACATACAGTCGGTCTGACATTGTCATTATTTTGACACGATTTGGATCATCCAGAACCTTAACGGCACTTTAAAGCTTCACTGTGTAACTTTGACAAAAATATATAGATATTTTTTTCACATTTGTCACATTTTTTTTCAATAAACGTTTGGACACAAAAACATTAATATTGATGCCGATGCACATAATTGCCTGTATCATGTTGAGTGACTGCAGCCTGAGACTCTGCTCTGCTGTGGCGGCTTAAATGCATCTGCTCACTGATTGGTGAGAAAGCGATTCACGTGAAGATTCGACCCACTGCAGCCGCTAATTTAAAACCAGGCTTTAACAGATTTTCTGGATGTCTCCACATTCCTCAGAGGGACTCGGTGGGCAGCGTTCACACATGGCTTTTGCTCTCACGCCGGCATAAGGATGAATCATCGCCACTCTTTGGAGTCCTTTACACAGACCAGGTCCCACTTCAAGGAACCTGTGTGTGCACGTGTGTGTGTGCACATGTGTGTGTGCACGTGCACGTGTGTGTGTGTGTGCACGTGTGTGTGTGCACGTGTGTGTGAGTCACTGTGGCTCATCTGACGACTTTCCACGGCTTGCTTGCAGCTTCCCTGCCTGATCACTCCCAAGAGACCCATTCAATCAAACTCCCATATATTTTGTAATTACCTTTAACTGATGACTTTATGCAATAGCTGTGTTTTACTGTCTCCTTTAAATGCCATTAATCATGCTGCAGGTTTTGAAGAAAGAGATCTCTCCCCTCTGTTGAACCAGTCTCTGAACCGGGCCCGTTCAGAGACGTGACCCTGCCATCCCAATAACCTGAACCCACCTACACCCCAACCCCCTTTTTTTTGTCTTTTCTCTCTCTGTCTCAGGGTGTCTCGTGACCAGCCGAGACAGTTTTATGGTCCTGTGACCGAGCGGGCAGGAAAAAGGGAACCTTTGCAGGATCTCGGCCGATGAGGAAACAACAAGATTTTCACTGAGAGATTGATGAAGGAGCTGAGGCGGGATTGATAAGCAAACCGTTGGGTGGGGATGAGGAGGCTGGGTCAGGGGACACGAGGAAACGGTGGCTCGGCTGAATGAGAGGAAGAGGCGGAGATGTGCCCCATAAAGTTCCTTTCGGACCCATTTGTCACTGACAGGCCGGTCCATTAAAGTCGGAGCTTCGTGTTGTTGCAGGTGCAACGATAAGGAACGGGTCAAGATGCGCCGCCTCGCATTTGTCATCTCCCGAACACAAATTCCAGGCGATTGACGCGTGAGTTATGCGGAGTTGTGCAGCGGGAGCAGAGGGATGTCAGACTTTAAAGATTTTTCCCACACAAAAAAAAAGCAAAAAATGTGAAGAATGTTTGCATGAAGGCCTATTCTTACATTTATTTTTTTTGGCAAAATATCTCAAACTGAGTCAGATTGGATGTAGAGGTCAGTCACCAGATTAGTGGTTGGAAATGGGTCTAGACGTAGACAAGACTTTCGCCTCGGTCTCTCTTTTGTTGCCAACCCACACTGCATTTGATCGTCATGTTTTGTGTTTCTATGCCTCCACTGGGTCTGGTCCTCTTTATTAATTGTTGGTGTGTAGGGTTTTTTTCACTGTTTTTATTGTGACTGACTGTAAAATGAATTGCTCATTGGTCCTCGGATAAAGATCTGAATCTGAATCCTGCATTAGCTGTGGCCATATCCAGACGGTCACAGTCCTACTGAAGGCGAAACTCTGAAAACTCACAAGTCTTTTGCGCCTTCTAAATGAGTTTTCTCCCATAATATCCTGCATTTGAATGAATTCATTTCCCCTCCGGCTTCAATGTCCCAGCTGAAGAAAGACGTCCTTATTCTACCTTGTATTTAACTACTTTATGTTGGTTCAAACTTCTAACGTCAAGCTTCAAAGCTTGTGTTTGTGACAACGAGCGTTGAAGCAGTGGTCCTGTGTAACGGGTGAAAACCCCATGTGTGAAAGTCATTTGCACATAAAATATTGCTGGAAGCAAACAGTCGCTGTTTTTCCCTGAGACGGCCGCAGCTTTTACCAGTTTTCTCTCCAGACGTCAAAAGGAGTGACGTGCGTCCCTGAGTAGCTGCTCTTTACCCTTTTCTCTTCACCAGGTGCTATTAGATGCAGAAGACGATGAAAGGAGCCCAGCGGAGCTGCATGTGCAGCCGCGACTCTGCGCAGTCTGTGAATAGTCAAAGGTTAGATGTTTCAGAGGTCTTTAATCAAGAAATGTTCTCAATTTCCTCCCGCTGTCTTCCTCTGCGTGACCTCTGATCCTCACAGTAAGGCTAGACGTGTACTGTAACACCCAAGACAACGCAACTCTTTAATCTTTTGCTCCTCATTAGAATTGCAAATCTGCCTGCGGCCGACGAAAAGGTGTGTGTGTGGACCGTGTGCACGCGCGCTCACGCGGCGCGCGTCTCCACTGGGCCAAGGAGGGACGAAATACTTGAATAACAGCCTAATAAATATCAGCGGCCATTTTATTGGGTTTGAAGCATTTTCGCCGTTTGTTGGGAAACACAAAACCGTGAAAGGTTCCTGGCAAAGTGGCAGGGGTGGTGCTCCTTTCTGGGCCGCGGCGAGCGCAGAGGAAATCTATTCTGACATTAACAGGCTGCCATGGGAAGTGTTTTTTGGATTAAATTGGCACGGCATGAGAAGCCGGCCCGGCAGATCCAGAGGCGAGGGCACGGGTACGCGGAGGGCACAAAAAGTGGGGTGGGGGGCATTGAATAGGCAAATTTGATACAAGAGGAAATAGCCCATCGCATATGAGGTGTGGATACAGCTGCAATCTCTTTACAAACGTTATGCACCGACTGCATCAGCCGTCAAAGATCTCGGGGGGCCAGGAGCGCTGCCTGTGCTTTCAGATGCAGAGGGGTCTGGGAGAGGGTTGGGGTTCGGGTGTTGCAGAGCTTTCTGTTTCTCTAAAGCCGTTTTAAAGTCCAGGGTTCTTGGCATAAAGTAAGTATTAATTTCCATAGGCGGTAAAATTAGTTAATTTCTTCAAACGATATAAAATTGTGATGACGGAAGGAAGAGAAAAGAATAGACAAACAGAATAAATAAGTAAATAACGAACAAGATTAGGTTGCTATAGGTAGTCGGGATTTGTCTGGTTTATGTTTAGGATTAGGGTGATTTTTATCTCACGACCTGTGTCCTTGAATTAGACGTTTTCTGCGGCATGGAGCGCACAAAGCAGCATGTGATGGGGGCTGGAAGTCATAAGAAGGGAAACGACTCATGTTTAGAGTAAAAAGTTACTAGAATCCTGTTTCCAGACGTATCAGTCTCAGGGGTTCCAAATGTCTGAGACATTCATTTCTACAGAGTAGTGGCGTGTAAATTGCCCTAATAACAGCTTTTAAGGGTGCAGGTTTGGTCTTTTCACCAAGTTTCACCTTAAAACAAGGGTTGAGATGTTCTTCAGATCACCCACACATTCTCTCTTGGGCTAAGTTCAGGGTTTTGTGACGGCCACACACAAACATTTCTGTCCAAGAACTTGGACTTTGGTGCTTCATGTAGACGCACCAGTTCCTCCAGCAGTAAAACAGTGAAGAATGGTGATCAGGATGGTATGACCATCCTGATTGTCCAAATGCAACGATGATCATTGTGGTCAAACGGTTCCACTTTAGCTTCGCCAGGCTACAAAACATGTCTCCAAAAATAAAGGTTATTATCTCTGTGTGTGTTTGCAAACTCCAGCTTGCCTCTTTGAAGTTTCTTTCGGAGTAATGGCTTCCTCCTTGCTGAGTGGACGTGAATAATGACTCGGTCTTGCCACTGTCAGCCGGTATCTCCAAGAGTCGTTTGGCCTTTGTTCCGGAGTCAGTCTGCACATTTTGGACCAGAATACATCCACTTTTGGGACACAGTACTTTCACACATCAAGAAACTGTCCCTAAGGATGAACCAGACTTGCACAGCTCCACAGTCCTCTTCCTGACATCTTGACCAATTCGTTGGACTTTCCCAGCGTGTGGAACCAGAAGGCAGTGCATCTCAGGCGCCGCCTTAAAATACATCCACAGGAGTGACTCCAATTTACTCAAATGTCTCAGAAGTTTCCATCATCATCATCTTGGCTTTCCAAAACCCAAGATGATGAAAACAAGTACGCAAACTTCTGATTTTGAGGACTTTAATAGTTGTCCGACATATTCTCTCACTCACTACAGTGAAGTTTACCAAATAGAAATAATTTTGGTCATTTTTGCTGACCTCAAACAAGATGCGTTGGTAATAAATGGTTTGTCATTTTTGTCATATTTTGGGATTTCAAAAACATGTTTCTTTGCACATAATCTGAAGTCATACATATTTGACTTAATTAGAAATCCAACCATAAATGCCTCTACAGTAAGACAAGATCCTCTTTGTTTTGGGGGATGATGGGTGTATACTGTGATTGAACCAAACTTGACTCAACTTCTTCTTCTTCTTTGTGTTTATTTCTTAGACTGCTGAGACTCCTCTCTCTGAATCAGCAGGAGAAAGAAGAGACAAAGAAGATGGTGATGCCATCAGACATGAACAGTGGAGGGCGTCACAAAAGTGTTTGCGGCTTCAGAGAAAAACAAACTACTTTTTTTGTTCTTTTTTCTTTACACTTTTCGGAAAAAAACGATTCCAGAGCAAAACTGCGGTAAGAAATTTAATATCAAGGTCTAACCGGCACGCAATCCGAAGAGGAAGAAGCCAGAAAAATAAGCTCCTTTAATTTAAGGAACACTTGAACATGAATCGACAAGTATCTAAATAAACTGTTCATCACAGCCGCTTCAGGGTTAAAAGCTAATAGTCTGAGGAATGCAGTCGGGGAAATAGAAGATTATTTTAGCTCAATCTAATGTCACGGTGAAGGTTCTTTTCCCAAGTCTTGGCCAGATGAGTGGAAGGTGTGCATATGTGTGCAAGACGTCCGATATCTGAGGGCCAAAAGTGCTGCCAGGGAGTTCTTATTCGTTTAATAATTTTTTTTCTGTCTTAGGAAGGGCGAAAGAAATGTTTCATACAGCGTTTTTTTTTTTCCTATGGCCTCAGTAAACATTGTGTTTAGCAAAAATTGCTTCACATCTTTTATGTGAATGTTTAGCTGTTGTCAAATCTATTTCTGCTTTACTTGCTTCAGTCTGACGTGTGATTTTGTGTTTCTCAAGAACAAAGATGAGGATAATTTGGGGGTCAGCACGGAAACAAGGAGGGACTCGTTCTATGAAAATAGAAATATCGTGACTATAAACATATCGTAATAGTTACAGAGCGCTCCATGTGTAATTATATTCTATCACAATCTTTCTTTTATGGGGAGGCTTAGAGGGGTCTTTTTTTATTTTTTTTTAATGTTAAACAAATTGTAATATTTTGTCTGTTTTTTTACTCTCAATATTGCCGGAAATAATAGCATAATTACCTAAATCAATTTTATTCAACTTTATTTTTCGTGTTCGTCCACATGGTTTTAAAGTCTGCCGTTCTTGAGGCTTCCCTCGTTCCCACATCTTTCTTCCTGCCGAGTCAACTGTTGTGATCAGGTGACACAACCTCCACAATTTATGATCTTTACATCCTGCCACTTTGAGAGAAAGTTTTTTTTTCCCTTTTCATTCTCCACCATTTTGAGAAAAAAAAACACACAGGTTTGGGGGGGGGCACAACATTTCAGCTCTTTGTCCTTGAAGGAGGGCCACAAAACCTGGAATGCACCAGGAAGGAAGTCAGAGAAGCACAGCTATCTGGCCTCACCGCTTTCCTTCACTTCCCTCCTCTTTTGTTTCCCCGCTCCTTCGCTTTCTGATAAAGAGGAGAAGGGACGATGGAGCGTAGGAAAGAGTGCCTGGGCCGGCGTTTTGCATGTGCGTCTAAAGCGTTTCGGAGGCGGCGGTCTCCCCTCCAAGGCTGTCTCTCATCACAGCATTGACCCCCCAGGAAGCTTTAGATGTCCGTCTGGCTTCATAATTCTCTTATCGAGCCAATGGCAGATAAGGAGAGGGGAGCTGAAAGTGTAAACCCGCCACCGCTGACCTGGAATCCAGTTGCAGCGACTCCATTCTTTACCTCTCTGCCTGAGAGGCTTGTTAACGTAGAACAGTTTAATGGACACACGGGCAACAAAAAGACTTGTGTACCAAAGATTTGGTGTGTGTGTGTCTGCACCCCACCCACCTACACACACACACACACATGCAGGTCTGTATAGGAGTATGATTGATCTGGGCACAGGCAGTGGTCACATCCTGAACTGGAGTTGATTTCCTCCACTCTAAATGCAGACCTGGTGTTTATCATGAGTTCAGCGTCATGTTTGTGTGTTTTCATTGATCGGCGGAAGGTAGATAGAAGGGGTGGGATTGTGTTTGAGGGGAGGAAGAGGAAGGCTGGAATGAAATAGGAGATTTGACGCTTTCTTTCTGTTTCGGAGGCATAAATCTCTCGACGGCCCCGGGCGGAAGCAGCAAGGCCGCGGAGCGGTTCTGAGCAAGCAAGCAGGTTTGCGTTTCAATCATTGATGTGATTTTCCGTTCGTCAAGTAGCGGTGGGCGATGTGGACTTAAAAGTTTCATCATGATACTTCTTGGTGCTTTTGTGATAACGATAAAAAGTGACAATAAGAACTATTTCTTGCTTCTTTTTTCGGTAACTTGTACAGCCAGCGTGTCACAGAAATCACACCCCGACAAACACAAATGCCGCTCTTGAAAAGCGTTCCCGTTTGTGATTCGGAGGAAAAAGTGTGATTTAAATCATTTCAAAAAGTCACTGCATTTGATCATTCTTTCTAATTTGCTGGCACTTATTAATCTTTTCACTGAACAAACAGCAGAGAAAATGGTAAAAATAACAATCCTGTGAAACAAAAGCAAATAATTTCCAACCTGATGACAAAAACAAAACCTGGTGCCGTGGCATCATTCTGTTACGGATATTCAATATAATTATTATTTCTACATTATAGGATTTATGTGTTTTTCAGCCACATATTACCATTTTGCAGCACTATCATATAAATACGCAACCGTTAGTTGTTAAGAAAAATATGTACATATCAAATATCACTTTATGACTTAATGCCTTGATATTGGGCCTTTGCCTCTTTAAAAAAACTCCTCCTGCTCTTCCTGAAACTCCGCCTTCAGAAAGTCACCACAACATCACTCTTCTATTAACATTTTAACAAGTTTATTTGAATAGTTTCACCGAGAAGTGGCTTGTGTAAAGGGCCCAGCAGATGTGCAGTTCTATCAGGTGTTTGCTAATTGCTGCTGGCTAGTCTGAAGGAGCCAAGTGGGAACACCACAGGGGAGGGGTGATCTATGAGGCGGTAAAACTTGGAAGCTGCAGCGCCGAGGAGGAGCTGCGTCTCGAAGGCGGGGCTAGGTCCACCCAGGCGTTTCACAAAGCTGCTATGGGAGATTGAAGGGTTTCTCAAACATGCATGAAACCAGTGAATCAAGGCAACACTCCATGTATGTTGTTAATGAGGGACTCACATGTTGACTTAATATAAAGCTCAAAAAAGTCAATTATACCTGGTAACAAACATGTTTTGCTTCTTTGTCTTTTTAGCCAAAGAATTTTAAAGCCATTGCAGAAGGCCCGAGGTTCTGGAGAAACAGACAGTGGTACCGCTAACGGCAGCAAATGAACTGACTCTACTTATAAAAGAACAAGAATTAGAGTAATGGCTGATATTAACGTTACTCAACGCTTATTATTGTCATCCTTAATATTATTATTCCTCACCTGCTCTCTTCCTGCCGGCTGCTTGGCGTTTTCCTCTACATCATTCTGCATGTTTCCCTCTGTTCCCTTCCTGCATGTGATTTCTCAGGACATTTCCTGAGCTTTAATGCAACAGCTGAACATCTGAGGCTTCAGTAGCAGGCGTCTCTTCTGAGGCCGTTCAAAGCCCAAGGTGCAACGCAGACGCCCCTACTTTTGCAGAGTTTCGTCCTCCGATGCCCCAAGTGAATTATGACTCACGTATTGTTGACGCTTTGAGTTGGGTTTTCCCCCGTCCTCTCTCTCTCTCTCTGCCTCTCGCTCCCTGTATTGTGTGACAGTGATGATAGATGTGTAATTAATGTCTGATTGTACAGGATGGAGCGTGTCTCATCACCGTGATTTACTCGTGACTTTATGAACTCTCCCCTGTTCGCAGCATCTCCCGGCTGAACTTTAGATTACAGAGCAGGCCGGCTGACGGGTATCACAGGAATTGAGTAATCGCGTGGCACGACGAGATCCTACCCTTTAATTTTCCTCCGCCAACTTTGGCTGCTACGGTTTCTTCATGTCAGATTTTTTTTTTCTTTTTTATAAATATTTTTTTTTCTTCTTTACGTTCTTCTCTGTTTTGCCACAGTCTCATGTCTTTCATCTTCATCCTGAACTGACTGCAGGATTATATGAATTGCAGGGTGAAGTCAGCTAAACGAGCGAGCGGCATGACATCACGCACAAGACGGTCTCGTCTGCAGGTGATGCATCTCAAGACGTTCGGCCACCCTGACCCATAGCCGCCCAGGTCCGGCCACGACCTAATCCAACGGCGATGCTCAATTTAGTGATTCACGTCGTGACAAGTTAAACGCTCAAGGACCCGAAGTTATCGCGTCAGGTTGATTCATCGCGTTGTCGTGACTCCGTGTAATTTTTGTCGCCCGGTGTGGAAATTGGATGACGCCAGTAAAAGACCCGAATACAAAGTGGAAAGGCTGGTTCCAAATTATCCAAAGACACGATCAACCCAAAGGCATCATTGTGTGATTTTTTTTGTCTTTTTTCACATCAGAATGAAACAGATTTTTAGAAACAAGCCGCACACTTCCTGTTTTTAGTAGGTCCACACTAACAAAACGCTTTCTATGTGAATGATGGATTTTATTAATATGTAAAGTGCCAGTGCCATAAGAATGCTGAGACAGCTTGAGACAGCCAGAGAAAGAACTTCTGCCCGGTTTTCATAAGAACAGTGAAAACCTACAGTTTCACTATGACGACCCGACACATTTACTGGTGAGGAAGTTCCATTTTTTCTTGCCAATAAATTTGACACATTAAGCGTTTTGCCCCGCCTTCGAAGCAGTGTTTATGTCAGGAACAAAGACCCAAATCTAAAAATTTGACTTCACTGAACTGATAAAGTAATGTGACAAATGAAGGATTTGGGTCAGTCTTGGCTTTTTGTTAGTGGGTCCAGGTTTGAATCTTTTTTTTTTTTTTTTTGTCCATAGACCCTACTCTTTTCAATACTGAATCTGGCTACATATAACCATAGCTTTGACAAAATGCTATTAAGCACTTATCACCTTCCAACTTCCATTGAGTCTTTTACTCTCAATTATTACCCCAACACCCCCATCTGAGGTTCCACTCAAATCTAGCTTCTTATAACTCTATGTAAAAGTACTTTGTTAAAGTTAAGCTCATCTATTAAACACAGAACAATGACAATTTCCTTCCTACACTTCCTATCGTTGCAATTCAGCAAATTTGCGCCATGTATCTAAAACATTCATTATGAAGGTTCTCACCAATACACACTCAATCAGGAATAATGGGATTCACGTCAGCCATATGTTTCTCATGAAGTTGAATCTTGAGGAATGTGGTATTTTTGGTGAGAAGCTCCTATGATTTGTGAGGTGTTCGTAATGGAAAGACAACAGGGGTAGAGGGAGCCTGCGGTGGGACTCTCCCCTCTGCGCAACCGCTGCACCCCTAACCTGCTTACCTACAGCACAGTCATCCTCACTTTTTCGTTTTATGTCTTTACAGTCCTTACCTCACTGTGTGTTTAAATTTGCAATATGTCAATTTCCTTGCTTGCGCACAGGCATAACGTGCATGCAAAATTTGCTTTTGGCAGCGCGACGTATACGGACGAGTATCGACATGTTTCCCAGGCTTTCGGGCCAAGCCTAGTCCCACAGTGCGACCCCTGACACATGGGTCCCAGCCCATTTTGAGCTCATATAGGATGAGGCAATGCAGGACACGTGGAGAAGAGCAGTAAGCAGACACCAGGCGGAGTGAGGACAGTCTTAGCGCACGAAGACAGGAGGAAAAGGCCGTGTCTTTGTATCGGAGTTAGTTGATGTGGGACTTTGGTCAAGTGTCCAGGAGGATAGACAACATGAAGTGAGAAAGGAAGTCAGAGATAAGGAGAGTGTCTGAGTGTGAGGACAAGACAGTGTCTGCTCGCCACATGCTTGACTTGACTCTAAATCGTGGTCTGGACCGCAGCGACCTTCAGAGCTGCAGGGACGGCGCCATAAAAGTCTTTCTGAAACTAATAACTTCCTCGCATCTACGGCTTTGGCAGGATGAATAGACTGAAACGACGCACAACTTTGAGACCTCGTACAGTCGGATGGAGGAGTAGTAAAATGTTGCGCTAACATTTTCCCACTTTTGTTGTACTCACAGTTCTCGGAGCGTCTTACACCAGGCTGAAAATCCTGCTGTGAACAAACGGAAGCTGCCCTGCAGGGCTGCAGGAGTTGGGGTACATTTACACAAGCACTATTTAGTTCGTTTGCATTTTCAAAGGATTTTCTTGGCTCTAATGGCCTTTATTGGACAGAGAGTGGACAGGAAAGCAGGTCGAGAGAGGGAGTGAGACATTCGGCAAAAGTAAACAGACCAGGACTTGAACCTGTGATGGGTCGTTTTTAGTCTCTTTAGTAGAACTGCTTGGCCTCTGATGCAGACCAAAAGAAGCAAAACCCAGGTCTCAGTTCGGCTGAAGTGAACTCTGGCATGGCTCAAATGTGAAGCAGACTGGACTACATTATGAGCCAATACAGCAAAAAATAAATGTGTAAGTCTAGCGCTGGCAGAAGAAAATCCTACAACTGCTAAAATCTGACACCACTCCATTTTGTTTACGTTTCATAGAGAAGGACGTGGCACTCAGCGTCTTCTTTTGAGGTTTCTGTGCTGTTTCCTTCAGAGGGTCTTGGTGGCAGAGATCAGGTGTTTCAAAAGGGTTTCGTTTCACCGAACAGAGTGAATGTCCCAGTTTTGGTGCGTCATCAAACCAAACCTACTGCACTGTCGGGTGTGAACACACCCATTAAAGTCACAATTGAATCCTGAATGGAACAGGGTTTGTACAGAATCTGGAAAATCTGGTCATATTCAAGGTCTGGATGAGTATTGATGATTGTCTCCCATCCATATATGTGTGGCTTTCTGTTTGGAGTTCCCATATCAATGGCCAGACTCTTAGAAATCACTTCAGCATGATACTGGCAAACTTTAGCATTGAGTTTCAAAGGATTCAAAATTTCAATTAAATCAAGTGTGAATTAAGTTAATTTAAATTAAACTGAATTAAGTGTGGCTCCAGGTGCCGCAGGACGGTTTACTATGTCTTGACTTAAAGGTCTTCATCATCGCATTCTAATCCCTTCAGGTGAAGTTGAGACTTACGGCGAGTTTGAAGTCAATTTTCCTCAAGACGTTGAGTGATTCTAAGCGACGGGAACGGGACGCGTGCCCCGGAGGCGAAACCGCGAGTTCCCAGAATCGCTCTGGTCAGTGTCGTTTCATACGGAGGGGTCTGTGTTTACGGCTCGCTAGGACTCAGTAATCGGCGCGTGGCTCAAACGTCTGCGCTGCTCCGCCATTAAGAATACCGCGTCCCCCACACCCTCTCAGTCATGTCTGGCCGGCACTCCAACACAGCCCCCTCCTCTTCCTCACCCTTTGACCAGAGCAGCACAATTAAAGCAAGTGCAGCCTGGATCGCTTCAAATGTGGAGTTTGGAAATGCCTGAGAGTAATGCAGCCCGAACTTCTAAACACCTCAGTCAGCGGGGCATTGCAAAGAGGCTTTGGGTATTACTCACCGATCTAGTTGAAAACGCCAATTATTCCGTGTCTCTATTCATTACACCGGGGAGATAAATACTACTACTCAGAGTGTACAACAGAGATGAAAAAGGAGAATTCCTTCTCCATTTTGTCATAACTTCTCCCAGAGGATCTTCATTACACAGTTCCTGCTCTGGTTAGAGCGTCTCCGCTGCGTCGGAGCTGATTGTTCATCTTTCCTTTAGCATGCCCACCGCCGCTAACGCAAACCTCCTGATCACACTGACCAAAGAGAATCTGCTCTTGATCACACGTTCCTTCTCGTTAACTCCCAGTCCGATTAAAGCGGCTCACGGTTGCGTCTCGGGTCAATAAATCATGTTTTCTGTTGCGGCTACAAAAGCGGTGATGTCTGCGTCTGGATATGGAGTCGTCTCGTTTTCGTCCCCCAGGTGGGTGGTGGTGGGGGGGGGCAGTTTTGGGAAAGCCAACCCCCCCTCGGAGCAGACTGAGACACACAAATAAAAGAACATGTCATCAGGGTCTGAAAGAAGCCAATTCTCTGATCAAAGAAGGGCTGCCACTGGGAACCGGCTCCTCAGACATCATGATACGGCCAGCGGTGCGCGTACATGTACACAGATATGTTTCGGCATCTGGATATTTTTAACTTTGATTAAAACATTACAAATGTCCCTCAAGGAAATTAGGAAGCAAATCAGCTGCCTTTGGCCCCCCAAGAAACCGCTCGGAAGGAAGGCGTCACAGATGCAAATCCCTCAAGTTATTTTAAAAGTCATTGATCAGCTGCCTGCGTTTGTGACAATTGTTTTTGAATTCATCTGAGTGGAAAATTTTAATGAGAGAATCATTAGTTAGGCGTGAACTGCTTGGAAGGTGGAAGGATCCCTCTGAGGTTATTAGATAGTTTCTTTGTGTTATCAAAACCTTTTAAAAATTGGATTTTGTACTGTGCAGAGTTTCTTCTTGGAGAGAACTTTTTAAAATCTCAGTGTTTTGAGGATACCCTCCTTTGGAATATTATTAATGATAGAAAATCAACATCCCGCTGATTTTCTATTATTACTTTTGAAATATTCTCTCATTAATTAGAAATCGCTTGTTGTTAGTGAACACTAACAACAATGCATCTATCTTCGTTTTTCAAATCTGTCGGTGTTTCATTGGTATTATTTAGCCATCAAATAAAGCAAAGATTTTTGCACCACAATGAAGTGTTATTTACATTTTTGGTTTTTTTTTTTCACTGTATCGAAATCAGTGTATTCATAAAAAACTGCAATGGAAGCACTTTTTTCGCATCACACGAGTCGTGTGATCAACAACTGTGTTTTACTACTGGCAGAGAAAAAACAAAGAAGAAGACAGGAAGTGGTAGGAGGATGATGATGTGGTGTCTTTTTTTAATGACCAGCGGAGTCACGAGTTATTTTAGTCGAGTTTCTTGTGTAATGGAAACACGGCAATTGCGAATTTGCGCTTCTTTTGACGATAGCGAGACATCGCAATGGAAACTGATGCAGCTAGCTGCTCACTTGAGCGATGGGAAAAGAAAGGGCAACATGTGAAAACTACAGGGCTTTATGCTAATGTTAAAAACACACCTTCATCGTCTATTGGCCATCCAGCTTCAACAGCTTCTTGCCAAGAACTGGCTTACATCCTTTAAGTTTGTCTTTTATTAGGCACCTGGCCACAAGCATGGCTGCCAGCAGATATGAGTCATGGCACACAAAAAATACAAGCATCTCTCACTATTTCATCTTCAGATACTAAGTAGGGATTTCAGGTTAGCCAGTGGAAGCCGCATATTATGCAAGTTTCTGTAAGAAAAATCTGTTTTGGCTGTTTAAATCATTAATATCAATTGAGTAAAATACAGTTTATCTCAAACCAGATTTTTGATGTCAAACGCTCCAACGAGGCCGAATACTTTTGATTTTATGATTTTCACAGATGTATTACACAGTATTACATTTTCCACAATTCAGCATGTACAGTTGCGTAGTTATAATTAACGAAACATGTTGGATCCCGCTCCCCGTCTCTGTAGAGCGATGTCGTCTCCACATTCTGTGTGGCTTCAAGCTGTCATCAGCCAGCATATAAATTGTATAAATCCTAAGTGTTGGTCCAGTCTAACACAGGGAGGTGGATTATTACCCACAGTAGAGCTTATCCTTCAACATCCTCACATTCCTCATCCCGCGGAGACGGATGATGGCTCTTGGTGTTGGAGAGGAAGTTAAACAATGACTCACTTTACTGACAGACGAGAGCAAATCGATATCACATGTCGGGGAAAGACATGCAAATGGTCACCTGGGCAGTTTCTCTTTCCTCAACAATGAAATACTGTGTGATTTTTACTGAGACGTCGTGAGAATCTCTCCTGGCATTGGCATGACTGGACCGCGAGACGTTTTCCATTTTACATTCTCCAGTCCTCACCTTGTCGGGGATGCACGCTGTTTCGGAGAGCGGGGCTGAAGATGAGGGCTACAGATTGAGTTGGGGAGGCAGGAGTTCAAGGAAAGCCCTGCAGGATGTGTTATTAACTCTTGTGTCACACCAGATGCTCAATATGGGAGGGTCACGGTTTAGGCCGTCGCACATTAATATACCTCAGGTGTTCTGCGTTTTTACACCACCGGTGGACGCACACTGAGCACGTCTTACTGATGGTATTTAGTTACTATCACAAAGAGATAAAGGATACTTTAGGCCACTCGGCATGTGTTACCCCAAAATGCTGGATTGGTTTTATAGTGAGCGTAAAATTCATTTGCCAATTTGACTTTGGTGACATTATACCCAAAGTTCCACAGTGCATCAAATTTTATGTAATGTGGTAATTCTGTTTTGGTTGCTGATATACATCCTAGTAAACTTCGTCCTGTCATCAGCAGATGGAGTCTCAGCAGAGTCAAGTCTGTCTCACAAAACGTTGTCCAGGTTCTGTCAGTGTGTGACTTCATTTGGTGATGTAAGTTTATGCTGCTATTACGAGCCCCAGATATGTAGGTCTGTCCCTCAAGCGTTACATTTTGATGTGGCTGAAGTGTCCGCAGGAAAAACAGACCATCTGCCTCTTCTGAATGTCACAAAGCTTTGCTCTCTCATTCGGATTCCGGTGGTCTGTTGGCAGGTCTTCTGTTCATTGGCCCTGGAGATCCAGTCGCCATTATCTCACCTCTAATTGTTGATTGATCTCGGGGGTCTTGGGGCTGGAGCGTTTATTTTTTATTTTTTCCCGTGCGGATTAAAATGTGTTGCTCGAAGTCGTTTCCAGCGACATGGTTTCTGTGAGGTCAGAGGGCAACTGCATACTAGTGACTAACGGTAGCAAATAACGTCAATCATGCCAAACGAGCCACTGGTGCGACTCACTCTGTGGAATCCTAGGAATGAACTCACCAGGCGAAGACTATTTACCGGAAAGACAGAAAACTCTCTGACCTCTCAACTTGATTCTCTCGTACCCGCTTTGAATAGTGTGCATATTTTTTACATTTAGCTGTGGTAAAGCCATCTGTTTGATGCAGACAGCGACGGACTGAGCCTGGGTTCAACTTCAAGCTGTGGACAAATAGTTGTGTGTAAATAATCTGGCTAATTCCTGTTCTTGCCCACATTAGTGACCCGCGCTTTAAAGAAAGATTGCAAGTTTAATAATGCTATCTATGTCATTTAATTATTAATTGGAAAGTATTACATTTTTACATATGAGAAAATTAGTTTGCTGAACCTTTAAGCAGGTCTTTAACACAAAACATTGGATGAATGGAAAGTTTGTGTAATGAATTTATCTTCATAGAAATTCAATTGGTTTCCATTGCAAAAAGACTCTTAAAAACTAACAGGGAAAAAAAAGGATTGGAAAATAAATGTGTTTGATGTGTTTCACCTTGTGAATTAAATAAACTTTCATTCATTGTGAAACTCCTGCTGAGTTATCGTTCAGCTGATAGTTCAATTGTGTTCTTTGCAGTGTGATGAGTAGAACAAGTTAATATTAAGAAGTTAATTGTCATATGCTCAGATTGACCCCACAGTGTTTAGCAGCTCTGGTTTAAAATAAAAATCATAATAATTTAACAAGCATACAGAGTAGCCACTGGTTTCCACTTCGGGACTTTGTGTTTCTGTTTTTTTTTTTGCAACTAGTAATACTTCCAAATACATTTTTCTTCTAAGTGATGAAAAGTGCAGCAGATTGACCAGTCTCTTAATCAAAATTATCAAATGAAAATCGCACCCAAGTTGGAGTTGCAGCACTACTTTGACAAATATTTACTCAAGTAAAAGTAAAAGTATGATGTAAGAGTAAAAACGTATTTGGTAAAAAAAAGTCTACAAGTACTGAGCAACTGATGAAATTATCTGTCATTTAATATTAAAAATGACTTCAGACAAATCAAAATATACAGTTAAGTGGAAATTTTGGATGAAACTGACAATAAGTAACAAAATAATAATAATAATAAAAGAATCAGGGAAAAGTAAACATTTTTCCAAATCAGTTTCTTTCAATAAAAAAACTGTCTACCAGGCTTAAATCTTGGTACAGAAAAAAGCCTTTTTGTTTTTTGCATTCTCAATATGTCCATTTTTTTATTTATTGTTTGCATTTTTTTCATCTGGATTCATTCAGAAGTTCATAAATTTCACCAGGAACACTTCATACCCTGCTTATCTTTGCCTTGTAGCCTGTCCGCTCATTATTTATATCACCTCATTTTTCTGGATTGATCAAATTTTTTTTACTTTTTTATCACAGATCTGCACACAGACATGTCAGGGACTTCGCTCCACTGTCTCACAGGTCAGAAGCTCCAAACCGGGACTTTGACTTCGTCTCCTTTAGCGGTGACACGAATATGGAGGCGAATCCGCACGAGGGAGATTAGGATTTGCTATTTTGAATTTCTACCTGCCCCTGGAGAGAGATCAGTAAGTTTCCCTGCTGTAGCCGTCGGCGCTCCATGACCTCATCCTTCAGCCCGGGTGTTTTTCTGATGCCATTTTTCACAATGCTGTTGGATTTGGTAAAAACATCAAATGGAATGTCACGACGTCTTGTTCTGTGGCGAACTGTGCAAAAAGAGTGGAGGGAAGAAGAAAGAGAGACGTCGCAGATGAAGTCTCTCACAGAAAACTGCTCAAAAACTGCTTTTTCAGGTGAAGAAAAACACATCAAAACATGAAACTGTTGGTGCGCAAGTTACTCTGCGTGGCGTTGCTACAGATAACCAAAGAGTCAGTGAGTTAGTTGATGCCACCAACCTTGATTCATGCTTGTGAGCGGTATAATCCAACACAGATTTGGTAAATTCACATTTTGTACTTTGCTGTGTTTGGTTATTGTATTTTTAGCTGAGCTAACCTTAGTTAACATGTTTGCCAAAATCTGTGAAAGAGCCATTTTGACATACTGTTGAATATAAAGACAATTTCAGGAGTAATTTTTTCATGGCTTGAAACCAAACGAGCCAGAGGTGTTGTTCTTGAATGAGTAATATAAAGGTATAAATTGAAAATGTATTAGTTTCTGTAAGGGGAATTAGTATTTTGACATATAGCAAATTTGCAGGAACCGTGTGTTTCTGGTTTGCATGCCCACCAAAAAGCATGAACTTAAATACAGTTGCTAACATTTCAGTAACGTAACAGACAAAATGTTACCCGTGTCCAGAATCCCCTTCTATTTCCAAATCTTATATCCTCTCGGTGTTCTGCATGATTTCGCTGTTTTGTTTTTTTTCAAACTTAAATCAAGGCAGACGCGTTTCCTCTAAACGACAAGCAAGAACTACATTAAAGAACGACGCGGGCTGTCCGAAAGCAAGCTTTTTTTTTCATCCTGCAAGCACCAGTGACCAAATCTAAAAGATTGGTTAATTCCTGTGCTGACCTGATTAGCAGCTGGTGAGTTGGCAGCCAGGCCTTTTCAACTCAGCGAGGTGCCGGCCGGCGAGGCTAATGAGCTTTAAGCTGCACGGCTATGCCTCGCTCGGCCTTCTCCTGACCACCTTTCAAGTCCGACCTGATTTCTAAAGAGTTCGGAACCCTGAAAGTTCTTAGCCTCTCTCTCTCTTTCAAAAACAAAAACCCCCAAAAAATGATCTAGTTACTGCTTTGAGAAGGAAAACCTGTCGCTTTTTAACCCACTCCCATCAGAGCTTTTCGAAACCCGCCTAAACCTCCGGCTGAAGCAGGTCAGATGACTTTTGTTTAACGTCGGCTTCTCGCCATCCATCATTCCGTCCGCATGGGTGTCATAAAAGCAAGTATGTGTGCCAGCGTGTTTATTCATGTGTTTTACGCCTGCCGAGTCTGAAAAGGAAAAAAAAAAAAAACATTAAAAAAATCACTGTAAGATCTCTCTCCTCGCTTGCCCCGAACGTTCCGAGGAGCCAACAAAACAATCGGGTTCACTAGAACTTGTCATTCCAAATTGACCCTAAAAACAATTAAGTCATAGGGACCATTAACTATGTGTAACCACCATAAAACATGCTGCTGCACCAGAAGAAGAAAAAAGGGGTAAAGCCGTGGTCACAGGAATGAGGTAATAAGGACTACACAGCTAGTCAACCTGTCTTGCCGCTACACCGCCTTGCTGACCTGAGGGGAGCCAGATATTTTTTTTTCTTTTTCTTTGCTTTTTCTTCAGGGTGGGGGGAAAAGGAGGGCGAGGGGTGAACCAGCGGCGGCGTTGGAGCAAAGCATGTTCTCTAATCTCGAGCTCAGCCAGGCGATCTCATGATGCAGGAGGCTTAGCCACTGCAGTGAAAGCAATCTAATGGCCAGTGAGTAATCAACACTATTACCTGTCTGGACTAATAACCCTTCAGCCTAGTCCACTGGAGCAGGGAAAGTTTTCCCTTCTAGCAGAAAGAAAGGGAAAGACGGGTAAAAAAAAAAAAAAAAAGAAGAAAAAAGAAAGGGGTGCAACACACAACATAGAAACGTAACGTGTGTTTGACGATAAATCAAACCCGTGTTTGATTTATCGTCGGCTGCTGCAAAAACTTCCTCCTCGACAACTAGGAGTAACGTTTGTTTGGTGGAGGAATTTAAAACTGTCCTGCGGTTGATTTATTTCTATATGTTTTGCTCAAAACCCGTTCCCAGCTTGCTTAAGAATTTCAGCAAAACCTGTGTGGTTATAATCAAGGGATCTAGATAATATAGTTGAATCATAACTCTTTGAGTTGCTTTAGAATAATAATAATAATAATTAAAAATATATAAAAATAAAAGCATGTAGCACGTCTACATCTGGTTTTAAAAATGTCCTCCTCGTTTTTTGGGCAAGGCAAAACCTGGCTCAGATGGAGTAATGAGTGCGAGGGCTTTGATTAGATTTATTGGATGCAATAAACATCTTCTGGTTAACTGGTGGGGTTAGGGTAACCTGTAAAAAACCTGCGTCCTTGGCGGTATTTTTATATGCCAGCCACAACCCTTCCTCACTGATGGTTAAATTCAGCTCCCAGAAATGTCCACAAAATAAATCTCCCCCATTTTCTTTGGCTGTTACAAGCTCTTTTGGTTCGTAATTGCAGTTCCTCGGTTATGATTTTAAAGTCCTGCGATCTGAAACACCATAAAATCTAATCTTAAGCTAAATGTGCAACTTTATGAAAGCTGCCGTCACGCTGACAGTCTGGTCCACACCCTCAACAGCACACGAGCGTTTCTCTGCTCCGGCGTACTCGCGAGTCGTGATTGTGCTCTTCATCTAATAAGAAACTCGCTCTGCGTTACGACGTTTTCAGGCGACACGTTCACCCTGAAAGAATCTTGATTAATTTGACTACAGCCACAAATCAAGGTTGGGGTTTGCCATCTACAAACTCACAAAATTTGCTACGACAGTTGAAACAAGATATTTACCAAAACCAAATAAAAAGACACAAACACGATATTTTCTTTTCTCACTGTCTTAAGCTAAATCAGAGCAAACCTCTCTTGTTTTAGGTCAGTTAGAATTAGCCAAATGATTTTCTTTTTCTACATCAGTAAGTCATACTGCTTAAAGACAGTTATCCCACATAATAATAATGACCAAATGGATGTAGGCTTTGAATTCAAGGAAAGTTATAAAAACAAATATGTAAAAAAAAATCTCGCTAAGTTTTATGGCATTTAGGAAATAGAAATAATTTAGTTAGTTCTAACTAAGATAAACAAAGGAACTTCAGACATTGAGATAAATGTGTTTGTGTCATTTATTCAGTGTATGCAAATATCTGGTTGAACTGTTTTTCTAGGTTGTGTCAGTTTATCTTGCTCCAGCCAAATTTTTCATTTAGGACGGCATATTTCATGAAATTCAGTCATCAAAAACCAACAGAAGAAGCAATAAATTAGAAGAAGCAATAAATAAATGAATTAAAACAAACTCAACAACTTATCGTTTCCTTTCTCTTTCTCCCAAAAACTGGATGATGAAAGTCTTCAGTCTGGTTGTTTGGTCTCAACTAGACGTTTTTGTGAAGGACAATTTTGTTGACAGAAACTTCGTTATTCATTTTTCTTATTTTTGTCTCTTTATTTTGGATAAATAACGTGTCAGTCCCAGTGATGAATGTTCATTAGAATTTAAAGTCTGCTGATTTTTGAGAACGTGTTCTTGCATTATTACGCAGTTACGGTTATATTGGTTAAAAATGGCCACAAAACAGCATTATTATCGTTTGTCGCGATAACTTCTGGGACAATTTATCTTCCATCAAATGGCAAGCCTAGTCCAGATATAAATAAATCCCAATCGTTTTTTGTTTTTTTCCCCACTATTTTGCACAAAATTACTGTTTTTGGGGGTGTGGAGAGGAAACATGATCATGACCTTGAAGAAGAGTTCTAGACTCTAGAAGACGCAGGTGAAGGCCTCAACATTCGCCTAGATTAATAACAGAGCACACTTTACTTCTTCAGGGTTTGCACTGAAATGCCGCATATCTTCTAGAAGTCCGAGTGTCGTCTCGTCTGCCGTCTTTTGTTGGGGCAGCAGCTCCAGAACCAATGGACTTAAAAAGGCTCGACAACCTAATAAATAAAGCTGGTTCTGTCCCAGGCCCTGCTGTGGAACTCTTTGGACATATAATCTTGGATAGAGAAGGATTATTCATAAAATCAAGACAAGGATGAACAGTCCCGTACAATACGAGTTACATCAACATTAATTAATTTGCCTCTGGGATTAAAATAGTATTTTTCGATTGAATTGAGTGTGACTCAAACAAACGGCATCTTACAGTTTGAGTAGCTCAGGATAATGCTTTGACAAATGCAATGCTGAAGCTAATCGCTATACTAACGAAGGGTAAGGGCTTTGACACATCCAGGCCAGAACCTTTGTACTAGCATGTTTCCGGTGCGCCGCTAAATCTGATACGCACAAGCAAGATCCGAGGACAACAGCAAAGGACGACACTGGAGGTTAATTTTTGCCACAGAAAATAATTTCAAACCTTTGTTATCAATTCTAAATCATGAAAGAGTTGTTCAAATTGAAGTACATTAATGCGTAACAAATGAGGCAAAGCGTAATAAGGAAATAAATGAGTGCTGAACTTTAAATGGACTGAACAGGAAGGGATTTTGCTTCAATGCAGTAGTTACTAAAGCATCTTTGTATGCTCCATATAGCTTAGCAGCGAGAAAAGTGTATTATTTTTGTGAAGTTCTAGCCAGCATAAACGGATTGCTGTGAGCCATTAGCATCCCGTGACGTCACTCTCTAACGAAGCGAACCCTTGCATTGCAAAGCACCTGCTTCCTTTTCCTCTTCATTATGTGAGATGCAAACTGTTACCAAAGCTCAAGTCTCAGACCTGAAGTCTGAGTCAAGTGTCAAGTCTTTAGCGGACAGGCCTGAGTCGAACCTGAAGTCTTTCACTTCCGGGACAAAACCGGAGACATTTCTATAAACCATAAAGGAACAAGGTTAAATCTTTAAATAAAATCCGACCTCGCTATAAATAACTGACAACATGAGCACGCACCTGCCAAGGCCACGGCTGCTTTCCTTCCCTTTCCATCGCAAACCAAAGGAAATTAGTGAAGTTTTCTGTACAATAAATTCACGCTGACAGACAGGAAAATATTGTCATGCACACGCCGCGGTGCCTCCCTTAATAGGTTCAGATTGGGCTTTCCTCTTTGAATTTATCTCTTGTCATTATACTCAGCGAGATTAGCCGCTAAAAGGTCTGACATGCCCATTTATCCCAGACTCCCACAGTGATTTTTTATTTTTTTGGGGGTATTGCATGAAGGAATTTAAATGTGACATTATAATCCAAACGGGGAGAATTATGTTTCAGGCCAGGGTAAACACGACGGCTCTGTTCGTTGCTAATAGCTCTTTTGTTTTCTGTAATTCGTGTCATACTCGGCGTTCGGATTTAGCTAAAATTGGCCTTGAGGTCTCGGTCTGGCGCGGGGGTGGGTTCGGGGAGAGGGGGCTTATGGGGAGGGGATTTTGAACGGGAATCGCTCCACCAAAGCCAGTTACAGGATCCATCTCTCAGAGAGAAGAATAGCAGCGAAAGCGGAAGCCAACTAACCTCTGTCAAAACTGCCATCCATCACTCTGCGTTTTAACCCCGGCCACACTGAAAGACAGCCAATTACTTGGGCCAGTGGATGAAATAAATACGTCCTCACATTAGGGCCCATTACCAGGTCTCTCTCTCTCTCTCCACTGCCCCCCCCCACCCCCATTTCTGCTCCCGGTCTGTGGAGGGACGGAGCGCTGGCCCAGCCCTGAACCATTATGTCTGTCTGGGATCCACTCAGCTATAGCCGTCTGTTGAGAGGTCTCAATCCGCACAGCTGCTATAGAGCTCTTGAGCCTCGGAGCAAATGACAAAATCTGCCCACCCACACGCGAATACTGCATTATCCCTTTAACAGGGAGTCATTAAGTTTGAATTTCGTATCTTTTTCAATTCCCTATTGTTTCGGAACGTTAGAAATGTTCCGCTGCAGTCTCTCATTGTTGTTATGGGTCCAGTAACGTGAGGTGGAGCTCAAAGGTGCGTACGTAGCCGTCAAAAGGACGGGTTTTTGTTGTGTAAAAAAGAAAGAGAAACTTGAATTATTCCAAACTTTTTTTGCCATCTGTTATTAGTAATAACAATAATAGGTTTCATTAATAATGTGCTTTAAATCTTGAGATTTCAAAGGGAATCAAAGATCCATATATATATATATATATATATATATATATATATATATATATATATATATGACACATCCTTTGCAATTCAAACCAAATTTGATTATTTAAAAGTTTTTCCACAGCAGATTTTATTTGTAATGCCCTTTAAGTCTTTAGATCGCAAAAGCTGGGCCATTTCAAAACCTAATTTTTTATTCTCATATTTCCATTCTTTGGTTGATTTGGATGTTCGCCTGAACTGCTTGCAGAATAAAATCCTGCTTTTGCGTTTTCAACTTTCTTCCTGTCGCCTCAAACGGTTTTGGTTCAGTCTTCCTGCTTTTGGAGTTATTCATAATTTCACCCAGCTTATTAAAAAAAGCTATATTTCAAGTGAAGACAACATGTTTCACTATCGCCAAGGTTATGTACATTACTCCTTGTTTTTTTTCCTTATCCCACCAAATGTTTTGATATAAAAGTGGCCCAAAACGTTACGGTTGTTTTAATAACTGTCTCACACAGTTCTCAACCAAACATGGATGTTTTCTTTGGAAGAAGAGAAGTGTCTCTCTTGCGCCTATCCTCCTGGAACGAGGGAAAACAGAAGCCTCGTTCCATGCAGAACACGAATACTTCCTGTTGGAAATGTCTGCGTCTTCTTCAGGGCCGCTGTCAGGCTCTTGGCGACCTCTCCAGGCCAGATTCTGTCTTGTATTTTCAGAAAACAAAACGTTTTTGAGAACCGTTTAGCTTCGTTTCGACATGGAGCAGGTGTGAGCTAATCTACCGCAGCCCGCGCTGGATTAGCTAATAGCGGCAGTAGCCAACCCGCCTCAGTGATCGCTTGGAATGAGAACGCTCGATGTCGACCTTTTGGTGTCGAATCCCGAAACATGTTGCGAGTCGTGTTTCTCACGGACAGTGGTGAGAAAAAGGTGGTTCTGAGTTGCACGGTTTTCCTACGTTATTTTTCCCTTTGCTGTGGCGCAAAGGGAAATAATACCTGTAGCTCCAGGATTCATTTAGTTGGCGGAACTGATCCTAGGACTAAATCCAGCTCTGTAACTGGGCAAAAAAACCCAAAAAACATCCCTCTGTCTCTCTCTTGAATACCCTCAGCCTGACCTTACACAAAAGTAGCTTGGTATTTGAGTACTGCCTAACTACTACCATTAGCTACAATGTCAAGAGAAAAAAAAAACGGAGGGTGCTTTGCACATAGTTTCCTCTGTCTCCCCTTCAGAGGGCTTGTGGAGAGGCTCTTCATCAATCCATTAACAACCAACGCTACTTAACTCCTTTTTGGTCCCATGGATCTGTATTTTAGTTGATTCCAGGTGTCCGAAGTTTACAGGCATCCATTTTTCGCCCTCCCCTCTCCCCGCCCCACCAGAACAATAAACTGTGAGGGACTCAACTAAAAAGGGGTCCACACATTGAAATAGGGGGGCAGAGGGGGAGAGTGTTGGTGGAGTGGAAGGCAGAGAAAGAGGGGGCTCCGTTTATTAGACAGCAAATAGCCAAGCAGTGGGTTTATGATGTGGAAGGTCATTGTTGGTTAATAAGTGGCCACATGAGTGCAGGCAGGTGCTGTGTTAACACCTCCTCTTAACTCGCCTTTCCAGCAGAGGCCATTCATCAACCCAGTGTTAATGAAGGCCATATAATTAATAGGTGGACAGCAGAGGGACCCACCCCCCTTCACCCCCCAACCCCAGCACTCCTCTCTCAACCTTCTTCTCTCCCTCCTCGGTTTATCAATGCAGGCTTGTTTGGAGAGCTGGGACAAGACGAGAGGCTCTGGGGTGTGAGAGTGAGAGCTCTTTTCAAGACGCACGTCGCTCACTAGGACACACCTCGAGCGGTAACTCCTGATGACTTTCGGCAAGAGGCTAGAGGGGGGATTGGCTTGAACCCCGCCGTTCAAGAAGTAGATCATTCCGGGGGTAACAAATGAGGAAATTTATACTTCTGAAAAATTTTTAGCAGAAATATAGACATCGCCTTAACAGGCTCAAGGCCTGATGGATGCAGTTCAACAGGTCAATTTATTTAACCTTTGCTTTTTACACGCATCCCCCACACCCCGCCCCCATGTTATCCACAGCCAGCCATTTTCTTTTTTTTTTCTCTTTTTGAGAGCGTTCCCCTCACCTGCAGCTTATCTCCACAAATGGAGTGTTGACTTTCTGCTCTTCAAAGGAGAAATACTGTCAGGCTGCTGCTAATGGGGATCAGGAGAGGCTACCGTTCTGGAACTTGTCAAGCCCTGCCTGACCTGCCATCCTGCCCAGAAGTGTGGGAGCTATTTAACCTCGGGTTTCTTTCGTTGTCAGTCCACCCCTACCGTGCATTAACTGTTTCTTTTAAACTAACAAAAAACAAACAAACAAACAAAAAAAAACTGAATATTGAGGTTATGTAAACGAACAACATCACATGTCATCAGACTGAGCAGCGAATATATAAACGCAGTAGCAGATTGGGTGTTTGCATTTTTGGGAGGCATCCCATCTCTTATGGAGGCAATGGAGAAGTTGATGGAGTATAACCCCTCATGGTGTACTCCCGCCACACACACACTCATACGCACACACCCAATAAGCTCAAAATTCAACTGATGTATTTTGTTAGGGAACCACAGAAAAATCAGCTGGAGAATCAAAATGTGTCTCCCTTCCGTCGCAGTTCCACTCGATTCTCATCTCCCTTCAGTGCTCGGTCTGGGATTTCTCCCATTGAGCGGGATTTGTCCTGTTGAATCTCTACCAGGCCAATCACCAAACAGAAAGAGGAGTTGTGAACGATGCTCTAGACTTTTTGCCCTCTTTTAGAATGATAAAATAGTGCTAATCTTTCTGTCGATTGCCACTGGAGACTCATGAATTTTTCAAACATTTATGACAGAATCAAAGCTGCACTCCAGGATTGTTTTCGTTGAAGGAATAACATAACATGAGATCATGCAAAAAAAAAAAAAAAAAAAAAAAAAAACATTTCACATAATATTGCACCTTTAAGGTAAGGTTTGACTTACTGCACAGTAAGTAAAACACAGTATGTAAGTTGATATATCTTTAGCAAAGTTAAAACAAAGTTTATGGTGCTGATTGCGGAGATATGGTGCTAAATGAACTTAAAATGTCAACACAGTAATAATTTTGTCTCTGTTTTAAAATATTCCATTAAGGGTTTTACTGAACTTGTGTAACTCAAACTCCTCACACACAGTGTGACAACGCCTCCAGACCTGATACGTTTTGCTATTATTCCCACCATAATAAGTCTGAATAAGGCTCCGGTGTGGTTGCAATACGTGAGTAAGTTATTTACCAATCTGACACAGAACATTAAACTCGAACTGCATCCAAGGTGGAATGCTGAACAAAGTTGAAGATAAAATTGTAATGCAATGAGAAGAAGTACCATTTTACATTTTGAGATGTGCAGAACAGATTTCTCAACAAATAAATTTCTGTATTAACATTTGAACCCAGAATTTTAAGTGAAGTGGAAGAAGATGACTCTTTACCTCTCTGTAAGAAGTAGATCATTCAATTGTCTTTAATATCCAAAATGTTGAGAACAGAGTTCAGGCTTTAAATGTGAATAATTAAAAACAACAAAATCAGGGAACACAAGAATATCAAATCAAAGTCGGCGTGTCCAGTCGCTGAATTTAGAATTGATGCGTCTATTTTTTGTGTGAGTGTGAAAGTAGCAAACGAAACGTTGTGCTTGACGTTTCGTCCGTACGTCCTATCATAGTATCCAATATTTCCATATCTTGACTCATATCTGGCTGCATGTTTACTCGTGTGCACACTTTGAGTAAGCATGCTCATATTTCTGCATCTGTGGAGTTGTGTGTCATTTGTGTGTGCGTGCGTGCGTGCGTGCGTGTGTGTGTGTGTGTGTGTGTGTGTGTGTGCAGAAAGGCTTTGGCTGAAGGGTGGGTGAAGCTTCACAATGGTCAACTGAAAAGAACCATTCTTTTATTCAGCAATTAACCCCATCTGGGTAAATAATACGCTGTTGTGCAGCCGAGCCGTCACTGTTATACGCAGAGCTCCGAACCCGAGAGCACTTCAAACGGCCGCCGGTCACCCAAACGATGACAAGATGCTGCGGAAAACGCTTTTCACGAAGCATAGAATGCGGCGTATTGCGTTTCACTGTACAGTTTTAGCGGGGAGGCCAGAGATAACCTAGAAAGACAGGGCGAAAAGAGAGGGAGGCAGCAGGAGGAAGAGGGCCAAAGCACCGGTGATATCACAGATAACGAGTCTGGATGCACTTACCTGCCTGGAAACCCGATATTATTATTTTAAATTCTGGGGGCACAGGCACTTATAAACTCAGAGCAAGGGGAGCGAGCGGTGTTGGAAGAGTAAGGAGGGGGTTGAGGGAGATTGGGTGATGAGGAAGGACAGAGGTAAGAACTGTCCCACCGTGTGGACATGTGGTGTGAGAATTCAATTTGCTCATCTCCTGTTCTAGCAACTCAGTTTCACGCGTGCGCGTGAGCCTCCCTCACGTGCACGTGAGGGCCCCCCCACCCCTCGCGCCCCAGTCCAGCCATCCGACGAGTGGGCAAGCTTCCCTCGAAGGAGCGCCGGTAATTAGCGTCGGTCAGGTCCGCCGCTCGCCAGATTTACTGTGAGAAGGAAGCGAGTTCCGATCCGGCGGACGTGAGAAACGACGGCGAGCGAGCGAGGTCCGACTCGCACCAGGGCCCGAGGCCTCATTAAGAAAGGGGGGAAGTGGAAAACAGTCGTTCCCACCAGGTTCCATGTTATGATTCCAGCTCCTCGGGGCCCGTTAACGGAGCCTCCCCAAGTCTTTTTTCGGAATGAGATCTGGCCGAAAGACGGACCCTCCTGCGCGCAGCCCTGAGACTCGTGGAAGCGCGCCAGACCACTAAAGGGAACGCAATATTGGTGTCACCTGTCATTTTACGTCCTCATTATCCAGCAGAGAGGCTTCAATATGCACTTCCTAAGTTCTAGGACTTGGGGAGGGTGAGCATCTGGATCCGCACATGCACATAGCTTTGGGAAATGCAAATGGAGCTAACACGGTTAGCGCTGATTTGAACACAAGGGGCAAGAAAGGCAGAATGATTTCACAAATGCAATTTTTTCTCTTGAATTATGGTCTTGCTGTGTGTCCCGTGTCTCGAAAACATAATTCCTAATCAAGCATTTTGAAAGAAATCTCACTAAAACAGTCAATATTTCTACAATAAACCTTTTTTTTAAATCAACATTCGAATATTTTTGTGTGTCTCCCTTTTGGCATTTCTTGCATACATCAAAATAAAAGCAAAGACGTCTAATTAATTACAGTACAACATTACGGTTTCAAGGTACAAGTCCAGTATGACTAAAAGCAAACAAAAATAAATAAGTAGATGGTCTGGTTATTTATTCATTGTGCTATAAAATATAGCACGATATTCAGTTTTCAAAGTCACATATGGTGAGACTGAAGAGGAAATATAAACTAGGACTCATTTGTCTGATTTAGATTTGATTTATTTAGAGATTATCTCCACATCTAAATACATTCAAAACATTTAATATTGACTTCAGGGGGAAAAAAAAGTGCATGTTCAGACCATGATGCTAAACAATGTTAACTAATGTTAACACAAGAACAAAAATCAGCGAAAGTTTAATGGAAATTTGTCTTGTTTTCATTTTGGGGGGGAGGGAATATTTCTGCCCTGTGTTGTAATATCCTAAAAGCTACTTTATGGTTCATTGTTAAATTGCATGTACCTGACTGTTGGAAAAAAGCCAAGTGTAATGTAGTAGATTAATTTTCTACAGTATTAACATTTGAATCCCAGATGGATGATCCATGCAGCTACTTTGTATCGTCTGTTCCTTTCCTCTGTAAATCATTTTCAGCGGTAAGTGGCCATCAAGCCCAGTCAAGTTTATTTGAGTAGCACGTTTCAGCAACAAGACAGTTCAAAGTGCTTTACATGATAGAAACATGTAAAGCGCTGTTTTTGCCAGAGTCTAGACGGAGCTAGGTCTGGACTCTGGCCAGTCCAGGATGTTCACAGACTGGTTCTGAAGCCAGTTTGAAAACTAAACCGTCTCCTCAGTCTGAGGTCAAGAGAGTCCCTGGTTTCTTCTAAATAAGACACCTGGCATTCACACCAAAGAGTTGAATCTTTGACTCATCCGACCAGAGAGTCTTGTTTCTGGCCATGGAGTCCTTTGGGTGCCTTTACCCAAACGGACTCGCTGCCATAAGCTCGTAAGGAGCGGCTTTCGTCCGGTCGCTCCACCACACAGGCCTGATCGGTGGGTTGCTATTGGAAGGTTCTCACAAAATGACAGTCGGGTTTCTTGGTCACCTTCCTCACCGACCCCAGTTGTTCAGTTTCAACGGTCAGCAGCTCTGGGAAGAGTCCTGTTGGTTTTATACTTCATCCACTGGCCAATGATTGAGGCTGCTGAGCTCAGTGGGTCCTTCAAAGCAGCAGCAGGGACGTTGCTGTATCCTTCCATAGACGATCTTGTCTCAGAAGTCTTTGAATTCATGCTTGCTGTGCCTTTCCAGATCAAATCCGATCGTCTGAATTTACCTCAGGTGAACTCCACTGAAACATCTTCATGACGATCGCAGACTAAACCAAGCAAAGAGCTGTTAGGCCAGGAGAGAAAAAATGAGAGAAAAGGCAGAAAAAAAAGGTAGAATATAAAAAAAGATATCTCTGCCAATATTCCTGTCAAGGAAAAAAACAGCAGGAATATGTTCAGAGTCAGGAATAAAGCAAAAAAAAAAAAAAAAAAAAACATTAAGACTACACATAGTTTATGGCAGCTGTTTTTCTGGCAGTTGTGTTGTCCAAGAAGACAGCAAAAAGAAAAGTATGGCTCAAGATGTAAAGTCTGGATAAAAACACAGCAAGGGAGCAGAAAGGTAATAACACCTGCAAATAATGCTTAAACTGAGAGTCGCGTTGGAAAACACTCAGACATACCGTGGACTCTTACTCTCCTGCCTTGCCCTTGATCTGAACCATACCCATTAACATCTTTTAAATTTACCACGCGGATTATGTGAGCTGTAACCTGGAGAACACGGGTCAGTGCAACAGGCGTCGTCCTTATAGTGCGACGCTTGCGTACGTTTATCATTTGACAACAGCGAATCACTTAAACGGGGGTTACGTTACAGGCTCTGGGAAAAGTGTGACAGATTTAAACAATAATAAGAGTAATTTATTTTTCTTTGGCGAAAAATACTTCACACCGCCTCGTGACTCGAGAGGCGAATAAACAGCCGAGGGAGAGCTCTTATGCTGTTTCCTCTTGCCAAATCACGGCTGGCAGTCTGCTGGGGTTCTGCTATTACCTCGGAGCTAATCTCCCTAAATCAAACAGTCCACTGCATGTCGAACCAGGAAGTGTTCTTGTGTTGTTTTCATTAGGTTGCAAAATCTGCAATGTGCAACTAGCTCCCAGCCTCCTAATTTCTAAAGCGAAAAAGGAAACATCCTGTGTTTACGAAGGACACAATTGCCTTAAAGTAGTTTATTCCAATCCCGATAACGCGCTCGGAAAAATAATTGGCGACAGATGCGAAACGTCAGCACTTTGAAAATGTTAGTGTTGTGTGCTGTTCCAGTTGCTTTTGTACCCTCGCAAATAAAGCAGCGATGAATGTGTGTGTGTGTTTTTCTTATAAATATATAAAATAACATATTTTAAAAAAAGCACTTTGCCACCTCCCTTTTTCTCGCTTCCTCCTGTGGTTTATTATCTAATCAGTTCAGCCCTTGGACACACAGCCACGCTCAGTGGACCCAGACCACATGGCCAATAGAGCACCCAACAGACTGTGTCATCTCAGCCTGCTGAATCAAAAACAAACACAGGGGCCGAGTTTGCTTCTCTTTTTTTTTAATGTAAGAGGAGAGAACACGATTGAGTGAGAAGATTCTCCCCCTTCTTCTTTGTTTCCCTCCCCTCCCCGTTTCTCCTGCTAACACCTCTGTCCCTGCCGCTGGACTTTGATTTATTTCTTGTCACCGATTGTCACAAATCTGGTTAATCACTACAATGACAAAAGTTGAATTTTAGACTTTTGCACTGGTAGAGTCTTAAATCAAGAATGGTTAAAAAAATCAAATAAAAATCTGTTTTGAAAAAGTTTTTGAAAAGCTTGCTGATAAAATGTTGAAACAAAATTGTTTCTGAAAAGTGAAGTCATAGTATGAGAAGAAGCTCATAATATTGCTCAGATATTACGGCTGTTTTTGAAATATTATCACTTCATTGTCTAATTATCATGGCTTTATTTCCATCATATGAGCTTATTCTTGTAATATTGGGACTTTATTCTTCATCCTCGTACTTAAATTTTTTCAGTTTTATGCTTAATATGGCCCAAATATTCCGTCGCACCATCGGAAAAATTGTTGAAAAACCCGTGACGTGTCCATCACCTACGCTACCCGCTGCAACCGTGCACTCGAGTCAAATTTTAAAGCGAAAAAGGAGTCGGACCGTGCTCCACATCGCTGGATCTCCTCGGAGCAGAAGGCGGCCGAGGGCCGACAAAAAAAAAAAACAAAACCCCAAACTGAGACGACAGCAGGCACAATTACAGAGCAGCCTGGAGACAATCCCGCACTCTAATGAAAGTCCAGTTTCCCCAGCCTCAGGTAAGTACTCGATGTGATTGTATCTGTGGAACAATTACACTGTCACAATCAAAGGAAGCTTCCTTTAAATGGTCTGTCAGGGCCCTCAGCAGGGCTAATAATCACTCATCTCTTTCCCACTGTGTCACGGAGGTGCTGAATCCCCCCCTTTGTTCTGCACATCACCTGCCTCTCAATAGACTCCTTGGTGTTACACTTCAGACACTTAGATGGGCCACACTTTGAAATGTTAGGCCCTGCCCCTCGGCGGGGCCCCCGAGGGCATGCGAGCTGCTGGTGGATATCCAACAAGCACCGTTTCTGAATCACCTTTTCTTGTCTGCGGGATTCACTCAAAGCCGCAGTTGTTGACGCTGCTTCTGTGCCAATTCTTTTGTCATGTCTGACACTGGAAGAGGGTTTTAATTTATTTATTTTCTCCTTCTTCCTCCCCACTCTTTTTTTCTTCCACAGCGCCCTGGAGGTGAGCCCGGAATCGTGGGAGCAGTCAGCTGGCAAAAGAGGAGAGGGGGGGAGAAGGAGATAATATCCGTTTCCTAATTTATAGAGTTACCGCGTATCACGGCGTAAAAACTCACCCGTTCGCGTTGGAGCTTCCGGGCTGGTTTTGCTCTGGGTTAATAGCCGTTTCATGCTTTGCGTCAATTAAAAAGGTATAAGAGTAATTAGAGAGGACGTGGGAGAAAAAGAGGGTATCCTGCAGTTTCTCTTCCACCGTTTAATGATTCGCCAGCAGCCCCGACATGTGGCATGTCTGGAATGTTTGTCCCTCCATTCAGACCATGAGAGTTATTGTGTCGGGAGAGGGAAGAAAGGGATCTACGCGGCTATCTCTGTGCGCACACAGGCACACACACAAAATGCGCAAGGGCAGATCGTGTCTGAGTGTGTTTGAACTGTGTATGAAGGCTCAAAGCCCTAAGAACGTGGAAAGGAAAAGGGTAAAGAAGAGGTTAGTCGGTTTTAAATGATCCGCTAGGTGATCCGTGTTGCCCTGCTTAAGAGCCGCTTTTGGTTTCTCTGATTCGTCACTGCTCAGAACCAGCAATGGATTCCCATTTAGCTACGTTTGTTTTTTCTTTGGTGTGTGTGTGTGTGTGTTTTGGTGCGCGTGTGTTCTCGTCAACCGTTTCTGCCACTTCAGGGCACCTACGATGACTTCTGTACCTCTTTTCTTTCTCCTCCTCCTCCTCTTCATTCATTCCGTCCCTGGGAACACCCCATTCATTTACTTTTTATTAAACTTCAGCGCTCTCCGAGGCTCATTTCCTGCGGTTACTGGTGGACCAGAGAGCACGCTGGGAGTTTCCCAGAGACTGGCAGGGGTTAGGAGTGATGCTGGAGGTTGGCGGGGAGGGGGGAGGGAAGTCGAGGGGTGCCGATTGGGTCCAAGATGGCGAAAGAGCGAGAGGCTTTCAGTTTTAGGAGAGCGCTGTCACACTGGAATTTACGGGGATGGCTGCTTTTAGTTGTTACTAGGTTGTAATGTTTGATCTGGGAAGTTTGTCACAGGAAGTGGGCAAGACATGCAGGTGTACAGCTCTAAAGCGCTCTTCTTCTTTTAGCAGTTTAACGTTTACAGGTGCAGGAAAATACCGCCACAATCTGACCAAAGACTGATAAAAGAGGCGGGTAAAAATTCTGCTCAAGAGTAACACTGCATCAACATATTTCAAAAGTAGAAAGTGGCCATCCGAGAAATTTAGAGTAAAAGAGTGTTTGGTAAAAAGTCGACTTAAGTACCGAATAATTGATCAAATCATCAATCATTTAATATTTGAAAATTACATAATTAGATGGAGCAAAATACAAAAGTAAGTGGAGATTTTGGAATGTGAAGGACCAAAACGACAATAATAGACGTTGCAAAAAATAGCAAAATCACGTAAAAGAAAATGTATTTCATTCAGTTGGTAGAGAATCCAGAAATTTGACTTACTCAAGGAAATGTTATTGATTAAATGTAATTAGTTGCTTAGGCCTTGTGGTTTGTTTGGTATCCATTTGTGGTTGGTTTCTGCTGGAATATCTTACAGAGAGAGTTCAGAAAAAAATCCACATTTTTAGCTTGAAAATTAGAGAAAATAAAAATTCCCACTGGAAAATTATAACAGTTCCTGTAAAAGAACTGAAATTGAAGGCATTTTCCTTTTGGCCATAGCATTTAAAAACTCATAATTAAAAATCTTCCACATCCTCAATAATTTTTATAAAATTTCAATAAATTTTATTGATTTTTGGGATCAATAAAGTGTTTTTGAATTGAACTGAATTAATTTGGTCTTTTCAGACATTAGCATAAAAAAACAGAAATGAGCAGAACGTAAACATTTTTGGTCCCCAAACCAAATTTTTTTGGTTTGGAAACATCTGTTTGTTTCAACTTTTTCCTTCTTCTTAAAATGCCTGACCATATGGAAGGTAGCTGGCTATGAATTTTAATGTGAGCACACACATCCTATTATGTGCAAACACACATCTTATGAAGGCTTATATAAAGTTAAAATGTATAGGAGTAAAGTGTGTGTGTGGGTGTGTGTGCGTGTGTGTGCACAGAGAGAAGGAATTAGGGGGTAACCTAAGACGTTTTGAGAAACATAGGAAATAAAAATATATATAATGCTATTTTGCATGGTTCCTAAATGAACCACCTGGGTACTTGTTGGCACAGATCCCAGTTTTAAGAGGGTTTTTTTTTCTTCTTCTTCCTCTCTGAAATCATTTATGTCCACACTGGGGATCCAGACAGGGATCCGGGCAATTAAATTATCCCAGAAAATTGTTATATATGAGGTGTTTAGGGTATTGTTTGCAAATTAGTACAATCAGATATGTGGTGCTGTGACAGGCAAGAATTTTATGACTTTACATCCATTAAAGTAATTCTGTCACAGAGTAAGATTTTTTCCAAGGAAGGCATTCCCAAACTTGCTTTTGGGAATGAAGTAATTAGGATTTATAATAGATGGGTTCCTGATTTATGTTTCAACATAATCAGGCATAACTCTGTGGGTTATTGGGCTGTTTGCATGGCGATATATCAGCCATCTTTAGTTCTGAAGCATTTCACAATCGTACTTATGTGAGAATGATCTGAGTTGTTGCAAAGCTGCACATAAATGATGGACGCCCAATAAATCTCGAATGTTTGTTCTCTGGTATTATACAAAGCCACCAGCGTATTACAAAACCGCAAGTGAATTAACAACAGTGGAAATTCATGAGATTGAGATGTTTTGAGATCTTAAACGCTTAAATGCTGAGGATTTCAGGATATGTATATGACTTTAAGATTGAGCTACGCATTATTTACATACAAGTTTGCTCTCTTGTTAAAAACCGCAGGTGTTTTTTCTTACATTTCAATGGATCAAAGTAAACAACAACAATAATAAAAACATGTAAAACTGACACTCAGGTTTTGATAGTCGCAACTTAGCAACACCCCTCCCCCCACCACATACCTCAGTTTAACCACTAACAATGACATGCAGTGCTTGGAAGAGCATTCATCACGACACAACCGTCTGACTTCCTGTCTCTGTGCCGACGGCAAGCTGTTAACTTAATGAAATCCGTTGAAGGGTTTTAGGAAACAAGAGATGACCTCCCACTAACAGAATCCACCACAGGCCTCATCTTGGTAACCTTGCAGTCAAACATTTTCTCAACTGTCACCCTATCTGGAGTCGATAACAAAATAATGCTGGTGGATGTCTTTTTGGTAGACGCATATGCTGTGTGCTGACATATTGATTGAATATGACAGATGATGTCTCAATGGAGTTTAGACAGGTGGCTGCAGTTATGAGACGAGAATGATGACGTCGATTTTCTGCTCTGTTTTAGAATTACAGTCTGCCTGTAGTTTTAGCAATGGCGACGCGGGGGAAGAGAACAAAGTCTGTCACGCTTCCAAATATTGAACTAACATTATCATAACCATTTGGTTCAGATCTGAACTTCTTTCTTAGAAGTGGAGGATGGTTGTTTACAGTGCATGCGATCAGAGGACGACGGGGGCGCTGGTGGACATTTTTACAAACGCGGGGGGCTGAGATTCCTTTGGGGGGCGTTTGCTCCAAGGTAAACTATACACCTTAAATGCACAACAATACTATTGCACAGTCCACACCTCCAGGACGCAATCGTTTCTTGACAGCCAAGCATCCAAACCCTCTGTACGAAGCAAATGGCATTGAACAAGGGGCTGATTTTTACCTGACTAGTTGCTGATGGGAGTCTAGTACCCGTTTTCTGGTGGCAGACACAGACGTCACAAAGCTTTACAATTTATTACCAAAAGTGCTTACATTGGTGACTTCCAGTTCCACAACAACTTGAACTCTTCTGGAATCGCTTTCCACACAGTTCACAGGTGTGTTGATAAAAATGTTTAACCATTCTCCCAGAAGTGTGCTTGTTCGGTGAGACACTTGTCTTGGACAAGACAGCTTGGTTTAAAGTCTTCATTGAAGACTTTAAACTCACCCCAATAGAGCTATCACACATCTTGAGTCTACGGTCTCGGTAAGCTCTTCCCCAGCAACCTTAAAACAAATCTTTGTTTTGTTCATTGCACAGTCATTTTAGAGCACAATGGGGTATTTCCATAACACTGGGAGAAAGAAATTGTCCAAAATAAATTATTATGAAGCAGTACGAGTTTCTTTCACTGGAACTAAGAGGCAAAGATAAACTCAACTGAATTGCCAGACACAGAGGCACGATTTTTCTCTCAAGATAATACATTTCCACTACTAGATGTAGAACCCAGTGGTGCTGTGATTTACAACACTGGATCCAGTGCTTTGCATTGCAACTGGTGATGTAAGGCTTGGATTTATCCCCATGAAGTTCTCTCTGCACTGGTCTGGCGCTGCTCTAAGGGTCACATGGTGTTTGCAGGTCTGTTGCTATTTAGTCTGGAGAAAATTGCAAACTCTGCAACCCAGCAGCAGCTGATCCTCCGCTTAACTGATTTTATGTTGTCCTTCGTCTTAATTTTATACACCTAAGGCTCATAGGGCCTTTGGAATACCGGAATACAATGATTTACAAGGTGCTTTCCATTGACTGAGTCTGATTCTGGGGTTGCAGAGTAGTCATGAACCAGAACACCAGAGTGTTCAGGGAAGTTCATAAAATGGCAAAACATATATCAATCAATCGATTTTATTTATGAAACACCTAAAAACAGCTCCATACTAAAAAACAGCTCAAAGTGCTGCTTTTAGTAATACTAAGCCATTCAGATAATTTTAAGCTAGCAAAAGCTTAAAAAAAGCTTCTTGTGTTTTATTCTCCAAGACAAATTAAGCCAATTCAAGGACTTTATAACTGGGATGTCACGATGTGTTCTGGATCAGCTGCAACTGTCTGATTGGTTTGATAGGCAGACCTGTGAAGAAACTAATCAATACATCTAAAGATAAACATGCAGACGATATTTTTAAGATCTAGCCAGGACAGTAGTCATTTAATCTTCAGGTGATTGAAGACTGACTTTGTAACTGTCTTTATATGGCTCTGAAAGTTCAGGTCTGACTCTGTCAATACACCGAGATTTTGGTAGGCATAATTACTGAATCTGTATGCTGACTCTTGATTATTTCTTTCAGGTTCAAAAATATTTACTTGAGTTTGTTTTTATTCCACAGAAGAAAGCTTTGGCACATCCATGCACTAATTTGTTCTATGCGCCTACTCAACGCTTAAACAGTTTCATAGTCACCTGCTGACATAGTAACATAGAGCTTTGTATTATTTGCATAATTGTGGTAATTTATTCGATTTGTTATAATCTGAGTGGGGTCCTAATATAGAATTAGTAACTGTGATGAGGTATACATTACACACACACACAATTTTCTAGAAATCTACTTGTACATAAATATTCTTGAGGTTTAAAGGTCTGAAAATGACCTTTGTGCACTGTGAAGTATGACGTATTGTCGTGTTCGCCTTTACATTAGAGACAACTCTCAATAACTGCCGCTGAGATTATTTCAAGCAGAAACGAATCCCCATCTTCCCTCACCCTGCAGACGACGGAGTCTTGGATGTTTTTGGATATATCACAAATAGCCTGAAGGTAGTGATTTGTTGATTCCAGAGATTTCTTGATTTGGAGATAGGAACAGGAACGTTTGGCTCACAGGAAAAAAGCAATTACACATGTCCATTTTGGCTCACATTTCCCATTTTTCCTCCAATTATCTATGCTGCAAATTTACCGCACATCAGGCGACGTCTGCAAATTGGCTTTATTTTGCGGCGATCTAACTCAAATCGCGCTCCGTTTATTTTCTTTTAGGGAAAGTGTATTCTCGAGGATATTCACTGACATGGGGATTGTTTGGAAAGGAGTTTCTCTTTGCTCCCCCCCTGCAGCCCCACTTCCACCCACCCGGTATCTACTGTTGCGATTCAAACTCGCCGTCGGACTTTGCGGCAGCAGCGATAAGGAGAGAGGGTTTCTAGAATGTCGCGGTTCCTGCTGATGTTATCTCTTTATGCCTGGGTTGAGTATCTAGACACTTTTAGACTTTGCAATGCTGAAACCTGCCTGAGGCACCGAGTCCAGTTATCCGACTTAATCCCTCGTTAAGATAAGACCTTTGTCTGCAATCATAAAGGCTGACGATAAAGATAAGAGATCACATTTCTTGTGATTTCCATCAGCCCGTAAACGCTTTATTGAGTCATCCCTTTTTATTTTGGACTCCACTTGGGGAAAAGAACATGTTCCTGGTTCCCGTTGGGACATGTGGGAATCATAAACTGGGTCAAAATATCTTGTGTTTATTTGTTTCAGATAAGTGGGTAATGGCTGTAATTAACCTACAAATGTGTTATGTTAATGAGAACCAAGGCTTGCCTTCGCAAAAACAAAGTGGAAGCTGGTAGGGAAAAGGTGTTTATGGCTGCTGGATTTTCTATTAGCTTCCTGTTTTCTTTTAGAAACTGCAGGTCTTTTGAACAGAGAATAAAACGTCAGGATATTTTATACCCAGACAAAAATAGAAATATTCCTTTCTGACATCGAAAGAGTCTTGTGGGTCGTACCCTCAATCCCGAGCATTGACTTAAGTCAACGACGTTATCAGATGCAAGAGCAATATTCAGAAGAGAGAGCTGGCGCACACAGTCTTACAACAAAGATTATTGTTGGGACTCAGCCATGACGACCTGGATTGCATCCAAAAAGACGAACAAAAAAAACAAAAAACTGTTGATCCCACTAAATGCTGTCTTAAACTCAGTTGAAGGAAGTGGAGTATCAGAGTATGATCATGTGACACATTTAAGCAGAAAGAATCTTTGAATCATGGACTCCACCCAGAAACAGCGTTTGTTTACCGCAGGACCTCCCTTGTTCTTAAGAACGTCTTAAGCGCCGTTTCCAACCCGGGTCCTTAAGGCACAACTGTCCTGCATGTTTTAGATGTTTCCTTGCTTCAGCCCAGGTGATTTCAATTGACAGGTGTTTGCTGAACTTTAATCAGCTCATTCAGGCCTATTAAAGTTTGGAAAGATCTGAAACCTTTAGGACAGTGTCTTAAGAACCAGGGTTGGGAAACACTGGTCTAAAGTAAGGCCTTATGTCTACGCAGAGGTAAGTTAGCTAAAGACTAAACCATTTAAATATTGTTCTTTATTGTGTAATTCATTGTGTTTTTCATCAGGATTTTCCCCAGAAGTCTAGCTAAGCCTGGTGGTAGGGGCTCTGAGGCAGTCAATTATTTGTGAGTTTAAAAATTTGAAATTGACAGGAAATTTTGGAAATCAAAACAAGAAAAATTCAGAAGCTGATTAAATAAAATTAGTCTTTTTATAGGCTGTGTATGTAAAAACGTAAACGAAAAAACCAAAACATTACGATAAACATCAATCAGCCTGGTGGCCTGCCAGGCTTATAATACTCTGGGAAAAACTCTATTGATGCGTAAACTTGTGTGAGGCGAAATTACATTGACACAGCTAAAACAAAAACACCTCATCCTAGCTCAAAAACATTTTACTGAGTTTTTTTTGTTTTGTTTTGTTTGTTTTTGGTAAAACGAAAGGCCTGAGGCTGGGACGCCACACTGAGGACATTGTACATCCTAGAACACAATCCCCCTCCTTCTCCAGCTAAGCATGTTCCAAAAACTCCTGTGAACTTTGCAAGCTCTCTGTTCTTCTGATAATTATGAAATATTACAGGCCGGGGTTTTTTTCTAGTAACTCTCTAATTTTGCGGATCGTAATTGATCACAGGTGTTGCAATGGGGGTGTTTTTGGGAGGGTTTTTTGGGGGGGAGAAAGTGCTCCTCTTTTTCTTTTTCCCCTCCCCATCTTCTTCTAGTCGTGAACAGAGGTTGTCTCGCAGGCAGGCAGGCAGGCCTCGGTTGGAGAGTTTCCCCTTCTCTCAATTCCAGGCGTTCCAGCGGCGTCTCCGACGAGCTTGTGTCCTTTCATCCTCCGAAGTGCAAAGGAGGACACCGCTAGCGCTCGCTGTCGGTCCAGCTGGGATGTGGCGCAACTCGCTACATTCCTCCTGTTGCTCTGGTCACTCGGGGTGTTGTGAGCGTGTGCGCGTGCGTGCAAATACTTCCAGAGTCCACACGGATATGTTGGGAATAGCTGGAAAGGAGGGGGGGGGGGGGGGGCTATTGGATTAGAAAAAGGCTAAGGACATAAATCTCTCACTGAGGCTCTCCACTCCGTCTCTCATCCAGAGGATTTATGATGTTTAACAGACTCAAATAATAAAGAAGAAGGGGGGGGGAGTTTATAAAATTCAGTTTCTTTCCTAGGTTCTGTTTGTTCGCCTGTGCTGATTTCAGTCCAGCGCCTCACAAGCCTCCTCGCCCCCTTTCTCCTTGATTGATTCTGAAGCCTGTAATTTCCAGATGATCTGGGTTAACTGGAAACATGCAGGCAAGCAGGTGTGTGAGCCCTAATTGATAAACCCACACGGTTAGATAAACACGCGTCCAGCCTCGGTGTTGAGGTAACAGGCTCCTCCCTGGAACACGTGTTGACCAATTTAAAGTGAAACAAGAATCAGCGGTAAGTATTTCCATTTCGCCTCCAACTGACTGAAGTCAGTCGAAACGTGTTGCTGCTCCGACACGGCGGGGGCGGCACGGCGGAGAGGCAGGTGTTCTCATCCTCCGGCGTTTCGCTCCAGTTCACTTCAGAGTCATGACTCATAGGGACTCAGTCTTTCCATTTGTTCAACTTTTTTAATTCAATGTGTTAAGAGGATAGGAGTTTTTTTGTTGTTGTTTTTAAACGGAGGTACTGTGGAAAAGTTTTAAGTAGTTAACATCTTAACCGCATTAGATATCTCTTTTGACATTTTTGGTCTCAGCAAGCCTGCAAAGACAACTTCATGGGTCCAGGGTCCCCTCTGGTGTTTCAACTTTTCCATGAATGTATTGCAACGGGTTCAGAAAGAAAAGTGTAGGACATAAAGACCTCACCCCACCGAGTTGAACTAGAGTGAACACGTAGGAGTGTAGCGCAGTCAGATAGGGAGGAAACCTCAGTGACAAACATTTGAAAATGAAGCCCACACAGACAGGAAATTGAAAAGTGTCATACTAGTCTTCAATTTCAGGGTTATTCTATTATTAAATAAATATATATTTTTTTAAAAAAATAGAATAATAGCTATCAATAATGGCATTACAACAACAAAGTGAGACTCCAGTCCTATCGTTCCGAGTAAAGAGCCGTTGAGACAAATCGGCTCGTTCGCCAACGTCACATCACTATTTTTGCAGAATTTGGTCACAGCATTGTCAGTCGCACAATAAGCATTGTCAGTGAGAGCTTTTATCATCGCGCATGCAACAGATTTGTCACTGTACAGGTAGCTTTGCTGACCTTTCCACATAGCTCACCTTTGAAAGTGTCAAAGGTTGGAACGTCTCTGAAAGTGAAGCGTTGTTGAATTTACGCGTCGCCATACGCTTTCTGGTCATTTCATGTAGTGAAATTTATTGCAGATGAATTGATTTCTGGTCATTTAACTTCACATTACCCCAAGTTAAAAAGAAAAGTTACGTGAAAGAGATTTATTTTTATTTGTTTTTATTTTGTTAGTTTTTGTCATGCACATGAGAAAGTATTTCGTGTCCAAGAAAACTTTTTTCAAACTTAGTTTTTGTTAATCCTGGTTTTTAAAGTTTAAAAATTTAGCTAAAACTGTCCAAATTAGTCGTATATTCACTCTCAAATACAAAAACATTTTAGCACTATGTCAAAATTCAAACATTTAGAGGCCTCTGATTATATGTACACACACAAAATGACTGGCTTTGCCTTGGGCCGGCTGACAGCAAGCTTTTAAAAAAATGTAGTTTTGCACGAGTCACATTTAATATCCAGTCCTTGAGCGTGGACCCCGACAATGAGGCACACCAGCTACCAACAAAATCTCCCTTTAATTAGCCACATTTGTCTTTTTTTTTTAATGTTTTGACAGAAACTCTCACATAAACATACATTCACGAAGAAAGGCAAAACAAAGTGTAAGGTCATTTTTATGTTTGATGGCGCCCACTTCGTTGAGTAGAAGTTGTGGCTCTAGTTTATTTTTCTTTAGTTTTTTTTTTTTCTTTTTCTGTTGTACTCAGACGCCATAAACTATTTGTCACCTTGAAGTGTCATTAAAACTTCACAACGAATCAAAGTTGTGCGGAAGTTTAAAGTCACTGTTTGGACGTTTTCTTGTAACCTGAGAAAAGTCAGAAAATTGAGGTTCACGTTTATGGACGAGACTTTTCAGTGTGATAATACGCCACGGCCATTTTTATTTCGAAATTACCAGCTTCGTGTCCAAACGGGCAGCAATCTGATTCGAACAAAAAAAAAAAAAAAATTTCATGAAACAAGAAATGAAAAAAAAAAAGTGTCAACTCACTTCACATGTTTGTTTTTTATTGGTGCATTTCCATTAAGCAAATTTTCATAATTTAAAATTATGCAACTTTATGTAAATGGACATGGACTTACTTGGCAGTCTGAAGCCATTTGTCAAAAACAAATAGACCAAATTTAAACATTTCCAAAGCTGGTGGAGACATACCCCAACAAACCTTGCAGCTGGAGAAGGTTCTGGAAGGCTAGTGTGCAAAGGTACCACCATGTACAGTGATCTTGTTCATCACTGTGCAGCTACAGGACCCACATTTTAGGGTTTCTCTTTCTGCATTTAATACACCGACTATTGCCAGTCACGTGTGCATCATTCTCACCCAGTAAACGTTACGCAAGGCTTCCCACAATCTGAAAGACATTTGCATGCTAATGCTTCGTTTTTATTTGACCCAGTTGTGGTGTTTCATCCCTTTCATTATGGTTTGCAGCTGGAAACAAAAGCTTCCGGCTTTGTTGACAATGGCTGCTTGTAAGTTTGCCTGCGTGCGATAACTCTTGCAGACCAGTGTGTACGTGTGTTGTCTGGCCCGTGTTTACACAGCGTCGCTTTGCGGTCAGACAGCTGATCTTGGCCAGGAAAGCGCTGGCCTACAGGGACAGTCCCTGCGTTTGGTGTGGGCGAACTCGAAGCGGCGAAACATAAAAATTCTTGCTGGTGTGTAATGTTTGTTTTTTTTTTGGTGAAGTTAGACGGATGCGAACGAGTGATAGGAATGATTTCTTTCCAGCCCCTCTCTCTGTTGTCGCCCTCGCCACAGTCATCGCAACGGGTTGCCTGTTCTCCATTATGACACATTTCCATGCAGTTTCCCGTCAAATATAAAAGGCTGGTGTGAATTTTACTGAGTCTAAAACCATGTGTGGACGACGTTTTTTTCCCCACCTGGAGCAGCTGAATCAGTCTGAGAGATGGAATGTTGAAAGTATGACGGGGTGGGGCGCGAGGATGTGTTACGCTCAAGTGTTTTGGGACAAACACCCTAAAAAAAAAAAAAAAGCCATCGTCTTGTTGGCTGCGAGGCGGTTTGGGCGAACACGCTGCTTCTTTACAATGTACAGGTGCCGAGATGAGGGGGAAAGGGTGGTGAGGCGGAGGGCCTTGTTGTACCGCGGTCCAGATCCAGCCCGCTCGCCCTTATGGCGTAATGGGAACTGCCAGATGTGTGCTTAATTATAGCACAGCTTGGAGATTGGTGCTGTTTTTCTTTAGGGAAGCAAAAGCCGAAGCGATGTGTATCAGCTTGATGTCGAACCAGACGACGGGCGCTGCTTGAAGCTGTGCACCAGGGGAAGAAAAAACATGGCTGCCGCAGTTGATTCGTCACATGAAGGAATATTGACAGGGAAAAAAAGAAATCTTCCTGTTTATATAATACTATTTCATTGTTTTTATTGTCTTTAAGCTTCTGGGTCAAAATCTTTTGACGTTTGGAACCCGTCAGGATGTTTTTCTAATTGTCGTTTCTGCTCCAAACTCACGTGACAATTCGTTAAACATGCCGCGCCATCATCCGGTTGTTGACCACATGACTCATGATGTGGAAAAAAGTGTTTTTTTGCAGTTTCGCGAAATAAACCCATTTTGACGCAGCCAAAAAACATAAAAAAAAAAACATAAAAAATAAAACACACACACCTCAAGCTTAAAAAATCTAATGGTTTGGGTGGTTTTTTTGCCCCCAAAATTGCCATGTTTTCATAAAGCAAATTTATCTGGCCTTTTGACCTCAAGTCTCACAACTTTTAGCATGAACCATGATAAAGATAAAGCCATATATCAAAAAAAAAAAAAAAACAGGCTCTATCTAGCTTAAAGTAAAATGCATGCCATAAAGCGTCAAAGAGCGACTTGAGATTAGAGTCAAACATTTATTGCTGTTTGGCTTCAAATGATCAGCATGGGGTGATGCACATTACGATCCCTCGCTTCGTTTGCAGCATTTTAGCGCTGTCAGCCAGCGGCACACACAAGACCTCGGCGACAGCGGCGGAGCCGTCGTAATGCATCGTGCCTGGCTGCCTCTTCTGAAACATTTCACTAATGGCATTAATGTTCCGAGCGCTGCAGCCCCTTCACTCTGCCAACTGAGAGACAAGGGGAAACGGGGAGAAAGAGTCGGAGCGGGGAGGGGAGGAGAGGTGTTGAGCTGCGGCTGAATCTAAGCAGATGGCACATGTTTTACTTTCTGCCTGGCCATCTGGAGTTTACCTAAACTCATGACTTCATCATCAAACACCGGCCCACCAGCCAACTATGGCACTCACCACACATATACACACACTTACAAGACGCGACAGCAGCCACAAGTCCTTCCTTGAGAAGTGTGTGTGTGTGTGTGTTTTTTTTTCCCCCTTGCTAGCAGACTCAATTGTATCTGTGAGTACCGGCTTTGTAAAAAAAATGCCATCCTTCACTCTGTCCAGTGCCTATTCGGACTGACATAACACTGGCCCCGGGGAGGCCATCATTTATCTAAATGTTCCTTGGCAACGTTTAACTTCTCCGTCGACTTCATGAAATCTTTAATCACCGCAGCCGCGGAGGCCCCGATCCCTGTCGCGGTCTCCAGGAGAAAGTCGAGAGCGGCCCGTCGAACTTCACTCCCATGGAAACGCCTTTCTGTGACACCTGCGCTCGGAGATGTAAGCTTCGTGAAGCCGTCAGAGGCCCAGATTTTTTCCTCAACAAGTTCATAAACTCTTGAGCGGGGACAAGAATAACGACCTTAAGTAGGTGATGTAATTTTTCCAAAACACGAGTGTAAGAAGCGTGTTTAAACCGTAACAGTTATCCTTTTTTTTCTACATATTTATCATTTTTTCCAAATCGACAGAGGATGTATATCTATATTTTTTATAGATTAGTTACAAAATGACAACTTTCAAATGTCTGTTCTTCATTATGTTAATAGCTTAGTGTTATAGAAAAAAAACAGAACAGGATATTATACAATAAAATAAATCACTCATTGACTATCGACCTTCCAAATCCGGTCCTGCTCCAAATCCCCAGAACCAAACATGGAGAAGCAGCGTTCAGCTTCTATACACCACAAATCTGGAGCAAACTGCCAGAAAACTGCGAAACAGATAAAACACTGAGTTCCTCTAAATCAAGGAGTTAGAGTTGCCTTTGATCCATAACTAATGGAACGCTGACCAACATGTGTACTGATGGTTTTGATGGAGGCACTTCATAAAATGTGAAGTTTGTTCTCAAATTGGTGATTATATTTGGTTTTTATGACAGAAAGCACTTTGAACTGCATTGTTGCTGAAACGGGCTAGACAAATGAGCTTGATTGAAGACCGTGACGCGGCGCAGTTGGTCTCGAGACAGACGAGACGAAACCGGCATCTTTCTGTTCGCTGCTCTCTGGCGGATTGCGTTCTCTGAAATCTCCCTGAGTTCATCAAACTCCCAGCAGCCAAAGTCTTGGAATTTTTTTCAGAATTGGAAACACTCCTGCAGTTCATTAAACTGCACCATGAGAAAATAGGTGAAACCAAACAACAAAATCTGAACAAAACGAAACCAGGAATCTTATTGATCTGTGATTTTTTTTTTTTTTTTTTTTCCCGCTCAGAAAACTCGCTTAGCCCAGTGGTTGGTGCTAAGGCAGTCGTTCATCCAGAGCGGCCTGCCGTGTTTTTGAGTTAAAAATGTTCAAAGTTGACAACAAATTTTAAAATATCACTTGGAAATTAAGTGTTATCGAAAGATTGGAAGAGTAATAGCCGAACACCAACTATGAAGTCTTAAAAATGTAAACGTTTTTTTTTTAAAAAGGCAGTGCTTAGCCTGGTGGGGGCACAAGTAAAACCTGGTGGCCCGCCAGGCTTAAACCCTAAATCTAATTTTCAGACTTGTCCACACAACTTAGTGGTTTGTAAACTAAGAAAAATAATAATACAGGGGAACTCAAAAGATTACTTAATTTAAAAATACAATGCAATGCAAAAAGAAAAACCCTCCATTTGCGGCCAGTGATGCAATCAGTGACGTCATATGCACCAATTTAAACTGGAACTGCTGGGCTGGCCCCTCCCACACATCTGTTCTGGCTGTTATAAAATCATGGGCGTGCAATGTTGATGACCGCAGCCTCGAAAGGTTTGTCAAGCAATCTGCTGATGAGCTTTATGGAGATGCTGATTTCATTTTTATCAGGTCATGGCACCTGCCCAAACCGCCAGAAGTGCCGATGTCTAGTATCTAACCATGGTGTCATTGGCGTCTGCTTCATTTGCCAGCAAACTTGTCCAACCAACTGAGGTCCGAGAAGGATACGACAGACATGGAAATGAGCTGAAAGCCTCTGATAAGCCAATCTCAGAACAACCTCCCAAAATGCCACACTATGTTCGGGCAAACGGTTCCCAAACCAATTGAGAGCAAATGTATGCACATTTGTTCTAGGAAGCCAACATTTCTGCGTTAGAAAAACCCTTCAACAGCATCTCAATTTGTAATTCACTGAATAGAATCTGAGCTGTGACAGAAAACCAGAGTACCCCGAAAAAAAACATACGCTATCAAGTATTTGGACCCAAGGTCTTCTTGCTGAGAGGAAACGATACAAGCACGATCGCGCTAAATTGCAAACAAAATGTATGCCTCACTAACTGTACAGCCTCGTGCCAAGGTAAACGGCTCATGACGTGCGACGCAAAAACGGGTTTTATTGCTGTACATCCACTCCTGCTTGCTCACTCATTCAGAAGGTATCCGAGCACCTGGTTTTCCTTGCCGAAGCAGCAAACAAAGAAAGCTGAAAAGCAAACATGCTAAACCGCTGTCAACCAAGGGTCACCGCTTGAGGAATTCCCGTAACAGAGCCGAGAACAAAGGGGACAACAAAGGACCTGGACACTCTTCCCATCTTGTCTCTTTGTGTTTTATAGACTAGCTTCAAGGCTAGTGCTCCAACATGAAGGAATCTGTTTGTTGTGGTAAAGGGCTTTTCAGGTTAAAGACGTGCTAGTTTCACTTTATTCCAGATGTCTTGTTTGCGTCATGTTTCTGTTGTTTTACGTGTAATTTCCAAATTTGTTTCCTGTAGTGTTTCTCCAGTTTTTACTTGCTTGTAAAATTTCACGATACATGATTCATCTGGAAGCTTTTTGAGATTCCCATGTGTTTTTACAGTGAGACATGAGTTTTGTAACGTTTGCTCTAATGAGATTTTTTTTTTCCACGATTTTCCACCTTGAACAGGACAGCGTTTGTTTCCATGTTTAAGTATTCAAGGGATTTATTTATATATATTTTTTTAAACACACAGGTCTCCCTCTGCTTTCAGAAGTAGAATCACCATCAAAATGCTACTCAAAAGCTTATCTGAACATTTATTAAAGGCAAGTGTGCAAAAGATTTGATAGTTAATTTAGTAAGAGGATTCTAGCTTGAGGTTCAGCTTTGCAGAAAATTCTCACCTTTGCTATAATTACACATGAGTCTGCAAATGTTCATGTCCTTTAAATTTGTAATTTTAGATGGAAATGATGCAATGGCTTCCAGATTCTTGGCATAAAAATCTGCAAATGATTATATTCAGCCCCTCTGAGTCCATACCTCATATATCACTTTTCACAGCCACAAAAGACTTTATCTCTCCATTGTCTGCACATCTACAGACTGACGTTTTTGAGCACAAATTAATTAAGAATGCATGACTCCTGGGCTATTCTAAAACATGGATAATCGTTGGTATAAACCATCACATCTTTTGTGATGCCTTCTATTGACCTCCATCATCTAAGCTCTCTGCTTTACAAAAGCCACCTGCCAGCATGATCTTGCCACAATCATGTTTCACTGGGAATTGAACATAGACATTTTTTAAAAAGAAATTTGTTGCTTTTATAAAAAAAAAAAAAATGAGCATGCAAAAGTTCTGACGGGAACCTTTTGTATTCACGTTTCTGGTACACCTGTAAATCTGGCGCACACTCAACATCTGGAAACACAAACGTTAGCCAAAAAAGCTCAGTCTCTTGGCCCCACTAGAGCTTAATTTTTGCACCAAAAAAAAACAAATGTGATGGGACCCTGGAAAAGACCGTTATTGTGTTCAAGTTGTGCCAGAAGGTGTTGGTCTATCACCGAAGCTATTCAAGCCTAAATTAGCCTCTCAGTGCTAAACGTTGCGACCAGCCCAGATGGTCCCCAACACCAGTGTTAGCGTTCAAAACAAGTTTTTTTTTTTTCAAGTTATATGAAAGATCTGAGGTTCCTGAAACACTTGAAAGCTGAATGGGTAATAAAAAACAGAGATAACAACAACGGATGTGTACGTTCTTCCTGTCTTGTCTCTTGTGTTTTATAGGCTGGCTTCAAGGCCGAGGCTCCAACACGAAGGAATCTGTTTGTTGTGGTAAAGGACTTTCCAGGTAGTTTCCGTCTGTTCCAGATGTTTTGTTCGTGTCATGCTTCTCCTGCTCGACGTGTAATTTCCGAATGTGTTCAGAGTAATGTGTTTTCGAGCTTCTTTTTTATGAGCAACTTAAAATGAAGCCATGTCGTGTTCTTGCCACTTTAAAAAATATGGAGAAGTTTGTGTTGGTCTTCAAATTAAAACCCAATAAAATGATTATTTTATTTGAACATGAAATGTGAAAAAGGTCAAGGTGTTGGAAAATCTGTAGTAAGCAAGTTATGTTTCAGAGTCACTTTCCTATCTGTTAGCAAATGTGCTCCTTATCGATTTCTTTTGTTTTAGTAAATACTTTATACCCTTAAAATGCTTCTTTTTTTTTCTTGCATGATCTCCCTCAGCATGTTTCTAGAGGAAGGGGCCGAGGTCGCCTCTGCAAAGAAAGTGAAAAAGCTTTCAAAAGCATTTCTCTTGGCCCACTTGCCCCCAAACAAAGCCTGCTGTCAACTGGTCAAGGTTTCACTTCCTAATTACCTTCTCCTGGGGCACAATAGCCGGGCCGTTGCCTAACCCAGGCCACTGCAGAGCCCGAGCATTCTTTCCCAGACAACTGGCCCCCCCACCACCAAGCCGCACTCTCTCAGGAAATGCAAGATGCATGGCGAATATGGCGGACAGGATCCCAGTTTGCTCTTGAAAGTCTTCTTTGCGAGCGAGGCTTACCATAAAATTTTCAGCAACTTTGACTCACGTGGACAGATTTTATGTCTGGTGATACCGTAAACTTTACCCGAATATGCTTTCGTTTTTCAATCTCGGTTGCATTGCAAGTTTCAAGCTCCTTCCCGGGCGCTAAGCTCGTTCCTTGATTCGCATATTAGACTATCTAAGGCTGCCTTACCCCGGGGGTTAGAGGTTGCCGAAAGTTCACACAGACTCCCAATTAAGTCTTCATTTTTCTCTCAAGCTGTTTTTTTCTCGTAAAACGTCAAACCGACGAGGGCAGGAGCCAGACAAAACAGAATCCGAAGTTCCTCGTTAAAGGCAGCCGCGGCTCAGACGGGGTTCCTCATTGAGCCGAGTGCTGAGTGATTTTCATTGACGCTCCTCTGCCACCCAGGTCACTCCCAAGAACACCCAGACGGGAATTCCACTCGAGCTTATCTCGCCGGCCCATCGACCGCCACCACCGCAGAGGATGAGGGGCGAGCATAAGGGGGCCTGAACCGAGGGAAGGGTCAAAAGGGTAAGAGTGGGCGGGTGGTGGGGTGTCCTCTGTGGCCAGGATTAGGGGTTAGAGGAAGCTGTTTGTTGTTGGGGTAAGCAGTTCAGGCGTGTTTACCAACAATTGCTCCGGGAGATAGAGGTCAACGGAGCGTAGGCGATACCGCCGCAGAGTCCGGGGCAGGCCGTTGACGAGCAACAGGTTGCCGGGCAGATAAGGGGCGAGACACACGTACCGTCAATCCTGTGACTCATTTTTTTTTTTTTCGGTCTTTGTAGAGAAGCAAAGGCAACATGGTGGGGGTAGATGCAATGTGAGCTAATGCTTCATTAGGTCTTTACAACATTAAGCCACTGTTTTTCCAGATGACGAGGCCTGAACTCGCTGCCTGGGTTTTCTAAGCCCTCAGCGACTTCAGAAGCAAACTGCATGAAATCCGATACGTTCAACGTTTGTGTAGATCAGAGCTGCTCCGCCGGGCAGGTGGCTTACCTGTTACCAAAACGGTTCCAAATGAAGACATTAAAAAATTTAATCTCAAATTTAATGTATTAAGATTTTTTTTTTTTTATTGATTTTCATGACGCACAACATTTTTAGTTCGTATAATTCTGTCTCCTGGCTACTATGGAGCATTAGGGCCAAGCGATGAAACTAATGTTTTTAAATTGCGGGAATAACATCATAAAATTAAGAGATTAAACTCGTACAAGAAGAACAAGAAAATAAAGTCATAATATTATTACCTTTTTCTCAAAATAGTATGTCTCTATTCTCTTAATTGGATTTTTTTCTTACTATGGCCCTAATAATTTGTCGTACCAAGTAACTTCCACTCTGGGTTAAATTGTGTTTCTTAAAAAATATTATATTGCATAAGCTATAAAAAAAAAACTAGAATGAGAATAACCTTTCAAGAATTAAGACATAGTATTACAAGAATGAATAAATAAATTAAACAAGAGCATTTCTATTCAGGGTTCTTTACTTTTGATAGACCTAAATAAAATCCTATGCAAGCTGTGTGTAAGTAAAAAAAAATATAAATCCAACTGTTTGATAAAGGACTCGGCGATTTGGTGGAGAAAAATTACGAAAACTAAAGAAAACGGCGTTTAAAAAAAAATCTGAAAATTTTCTGATTGCTTAGGATTTTGACAATTTTGCAGAGCAGTTTTAATTTCTCATGTAAAACTAGATAGAGTACTGTACAACCAACTTGACTTTGCTGGCAACTGTAAACGTTCAGCCTTTTTCAGACTTTAGTTGTAAAAAATGCTTTAAAAAACAAATGCGGTGTTATTTTCCTTCCACTTCCCTTTCTGTGGCTGCGTCACACAAAATCACAGTACGCATACACTGAAGCTTTTCTTATTTTAATTAAAATGCCTCGGTGTAAAAACAGAAGTTTTAGTGGTATGAATATTTTGTCAGTTTCTGCATTTACTTTCGCACATTTCCACACAGGAGGACGTCTTTTTTTTGCTCCACAGGCCAAATTAAGATGCTTCTACATTGTCACTCATCGGTCCTCCGATTATGAATGATCTGTTTAGCCGTCTACGGTTTCATTGTGCCCCGCTCCTCCTGATCTCGATGCATTCGGAGTGCCGAAAGACGCAGGCCCTAGACGGGAGGGTAGGGTCTGAATTGAACTCGTTTTTAAAATACGGTACAAGATCAACGTTACGTTTCCCAAACCCTTTTGTCATACATTTATATTTCTCTTGTATTTATTGAAACCAAAGTCAAATTACTTGCTTGTGTGCACCAATTTGGTGAATAAAGGTGATTGTAACTGCTTCCCAGAACATGGAAGTAGATGTTATAGCATTGTGTGGTATTTGTTGCCGTTCTTTAAAATTTATGTCCGTACAAAACCCAGAGGATGTAGTTCAGGTAAGAACAGTGTTAACGAGGTTAAAATGATGCACTGGCATGAATGAACTATTTAGCATTTAGGTTACAGTAGCCACACACAGTGGCATTGTTATTATTGGGGCAAAAATAACAGGTAAAAAAAAGAGAAGACGGGGAAAAAATTAAAACACTAATGCAGAAATGTTGTGATGACTGGTGAATCTTGCAGATCGGCGCAAATTTTGAGAATGATGAATTTGCATTAGTACATGCAAATTTCATTTACTCCAGGAAATGATTTGATCACCAGGAAGTTATGAATTTCCTGGAGGAACTGTTTTCTAAATCATAGCTACAGACATAAACAAAATTAGCCTTCCCTCATTTGCACAAACCCTGTTGATATCTGTCACCACTATGACAAAAAGTAGCAGAAATGGAAGAGTTTGTGAATAAGCATCCTGGAAAAAAAATAATAAAAAAGTGCTCCTCCAGCGCTGGTGTGAAACAAATTGGCTTATTATTGTTCTCGCTTTTTCTTTTCATCTGAGCTGAGCTGACTGGAGGCCTGACGTTGCTAAATACGCACTGTACCGAGTTCAGCGGCAATCTTCTTATCCAGCCTTTGGCAGGAAACAAAACAAAATTACTAAAATTCCCACACGAAATACCTTTTAACTTTTGCAACTGCGAGGGCTTGGGATACTCTATCGGTTTTCGAACCACACACAGAGTTGAGCGCCTTCTGTTGAAAACAAGTCGTCAGGCGCCGTCTTGAGAAATGTGATTGCGCAGATAAAAAGGCTTTTAATGTTTTAAACAGTTTCAGGTCTCGGTAAAGCGGAAAAGGAAACATAATCGGGTCTCGTTCGCGGCAAGGGAATTTCGAAAGCAATACTTCTAATGTCGGGGGAAGTTTTCTGAACATGTTTGCGGGTGATGACTTATGATAATACGATATTCCTGACAAGTAGAAACGAGCAGGGCAGGCATCTTGTGGCAGGATACGCTTTATGAAACAGTTTTCTAAAGTCCTGGCCAATGCGGAGGAGCTACGTTTCTGTGTATGTTGGACCTCGGCACGGAGAGTATAGCTTCACTCGAAATCCGGATCAGCTCCGTGTTTTAACCTTACCCTCATTCCTTCCCGAGCGCTGCTACATGGGGTCGTGACCTCTATTGCAGGACGGATGATGTGTGTGTGTGTGTGTGTGTGTGTGTGTGTGTGTGTGTGTGTGTGTGTGTGTGTGTGTGTGTGTGTGCGTAGGGGTGTGCGTGTGTATGTGTGTGCTCCTGTGCAGTAATAGCACAGTGGTAGGTTGATGATGAGTGTTTCTGACTTGATAACTGATCTGCCCCTGTGTTCACCTTTAATCTCTGATGGGCCGGACTGGTGGAAGGGTCACCGAATGGTACAGGGAGGATTAAAGAAGGAAAAAGAGAGAGAGAAAAAAAAGCTAGACTTAATGGTTTGTCTAAACAATTGCATCAATTAGTAAGAAAAGCATACGGAGAATTCCCTTTTTGACTAATATGTGTGAAATTACTCAGAAAGGGAACACAGCGATGGATGAGTTCAGTAAGAGTCTCGACATACGGTCTCCAACCTCACAAGCCTGCTGCAAGAATCAGCAAAAAAAATCCCCACAATGCCAGCAAAAGCAGGAAAAAAGCTAGTAAGCAATTATAGGAAGGGTTTAATTGCCAAAAAGGATTTTTTTTTTCATTAATGGGGAAGTAACTTTTCAATTTAACTCCTTTAAATTGGGCTTCGGTTTCTTTAAGGTTTCTTGCTCTTTCCGACACTTCGCCTTCAGGAAGTCATCACAACAACGTCTCTACATTAGCGTTTTCTTAGAGCGTTGCACAGCAGGTCAGTTATGCTCGTTTGACTCTGACAACCTTAAAGGGACAGTGTTCTGTATTTTCTAGGCACATAGTGCCATTTTCTAGAAAACTGTAACTGTAAACTTAAGTTGTTAAAAACTGTTTCATATATATATATATATATATTATATATATATATATATATATATATATATATATATATATATATACACGACTTCAGAGAGATTTGACTTTGCAATTTAACACTTAAATTGGGGAACTCTGTCTCTTTAAGAAGCTCCTGCTCATTCTGACACTCCGCCTTCAGGAAGTCGTCACAACAATGTTTTTGTGCATTTGTCCATTGAGCCTTTAACAATGCTTGTTTTTTGTTTCTTTTGTCTGTGTTGCATTGAGAAGTAGTGTGTAAGAGCTCAGCAGTTGCACAGTTCCACCAGGTGCTTGCTAATTGCTGCTGATGCTAGGTGAGAGAGCAAGCGTTTAGGCAACCCAAACGGTTGATATGGGAGATTCAAGGAATTCCTCAGACATGCCTGAAAGAATCAAAGCAACTCTCCAGTCATGTTTTTGATAGGAAAATAAGGTTATAACATGACGTAAAGTTTAAAAAGGTCAGTTTTTCTTTGGTATGTAATTAATGAACTTGATTTCAAAAGCCAAAATAAGTTTAATAAAAGGAAAATCCCTTTTCTACGTCGCTTGATTATCCTTTGATTCCTCTCTCATTTACCACCAGAAGCGAACTTCTTAATTGAATAAAAGTCAGTTGTTTTTGGTCTGTCTGATGAGTTCCTTCATTTTTGTGTTCCTTCATTTTTGTGATGCTGACGCTCTCCTGCAAACCTCTGAGGCCTTCACAGAACAGCTGAAATATAACTACAGATGGACTCCATTTACTAATTAGGCGACTTCTTAAGGCATTTGGTTGCGTTTATATTCGGGGTGCCAGAACAAAGGGAGCGAGAATTATTTTCCTTCCACTTTATAATTATGCACAACTGCGCGTTGGTCTGTCTCTTAAAATTACAACAGGATATGTTGAAGCTCGTGCTTGCAATGGGTTTGAATACGTCTTTGTAATAAGAATTCTGGGATTATTCTAAAGCGTCTTCATTATAGCTTAAGTTGTACACTTTTAAAGCTGCTTGAAAAAAAAAAGAAAAAGCAAATGTAGGTCAGTGAGACTCGTCGCAACTTCGCGTTTACCTGATTAAAACCGTGCGATAGCTTTCTTCTGGCAGTTGAGAGAAACTCAAAACGTTTCTCATCTTTGACCTTTGACAGCACGTCGCTCGATTTCCGATCCACTGTCTGCAGCCAAAGGAGTGTTATTCCTCCTCGCTGCCTCCCCTTTACAGTATGTTCCTCCCCCTTTTCTTTTCTCCTGATTGGATCTTCCTCAAACATTGCAGCCGCTTCTTCGTTCCTCTTGAGAGACCGCCGCCTTGCCTTCGGCGGGACGGGTCCTCGCCATTAGCCGCACAAGACGTTGGGAGCTCGGCAGCCTTGTGACACGCCGACGGTGCATAATTTTTGCAAGGAAAGCGAAGCACCGGCCAGCCGTACTCTCCAGGTGGCTGTAAGTTTCAGGCTTAACACACAAAAAAATGAAAAGAGCAATTTAGAGCTCCAGTGCGGATTGGAGGAGTGGGGCGTGGGGGGCCGTATTGAAACAGCTGCGATAGCTGCTTCTCGGTAGAATATTGATTGCTATTATGGGATAATACGCACACGCTTCCGAGCGCCCTGGAGGATCGGATGAGGACTTTGCGTTGCGGTTCGGTGAGGTCCCACAGATTGGGGGGAAACGTCGGCGTGAAATCGTTTCTCCGGCCGCTGATCTCCTCAAACGAGCTGGAGTGTCGTCAGGGCGCAGACGGACAAGTGCCACCTCCACACCCACCCCCCAAAATAAAGTCCTGTGGGACAGACTGGGCTTTCATGTTGAGTAATGTTGTTTACATTAGGCCTCAGCTCGTGCATTAGTGTCCCTCAAACGTCTACAATCTCCCAGCTGTTTGGCATTTTGAAATACTTCACAGGCCTCCTATGTGGACCAATGGAGGTCTGTGTGTGTGTGTGTGTGGGTGCGTGTGTGTGCGCGTGTGTGTAGGCTTCAAGTGCCAAAGTGCAGGCCCCACTGAGTGGGCTTCATTGAAGAATGGAAGGCATGTAGTCATCTCTGTAGGCTGGCCGCAGCAATCCCTGCTCTCACCTACACCGAACGCGACCAGTTGTAGCTGCGCTGTGAAACAAACACTGCCCCCTACAGGTTTCACTCTGTCTTTGCAATATGCGGTGAATAGGAAAGGTTCGAGACGCCAGTTTATTTGTGCAAAGTTGAAGAAACAAGGCCATATGAATTTATTTATATTATTTATACAAAGTTTTCAACCAAATTGGAAAGCATAAATACATCAATACACTCATTTATTTATTAGTTTTCTTTTGTACTGCACTTTCCAGACTATAGAGCGCACCTCACTATAAGCCGCATCGACAATTTATTATTTTTTTTAAACTGTAAACGTACATATATAAGACACTGCAGTCTCTGCTGCTCTCGGTTTTTCACAAGGACACAGCGGAGGGCCACTCCTTCCTGTGGTTTCCATGACGAGGGGCTACGAGTTTGAAAACATTTCTCCGTCATGTCTTCTGCTAGCATGTGCTTGTTCTAGTGAAAATCGGCACTTTCTTATTTGATTTCCAATTTTGACTTCCAATGATTCACTTCCTGCTGAAGAGCCCCCTGGTGGTTGAAGAACAATCCCCAGAGTCGCCGCTCCGGGCTGAAAGCCACATGGTTCAAAGCGTGGGGGGGAAAAAGTAGCGGCTTATTATCCGGAAAATACGGTAAATCTGCAAAGTTTTTAAACCACTAAAGGTTAAACTGCATAAAACCGAACAACCAGACATCACTGGGCAAAACATCGGAGCAATGCATCAGTCTATCGCGGCTGCCTTCCCAGAGTTTGGGGGTGAAGTGGGGTGTGCGTGGGTGTGTGTGTGATCAGTCCCAGCTTTGTAAATGTTTTCATTCGCGAGTGAAATCGCTCCGAGATGCCGACAGATCTCCACATTCAAATGCATTGATTCACAGTCATGCGTCCAATATCCGATTGCCTCCGCTGGTGTTTTCGCAAACGCCGACGCGGACCCCTTAATCTGCAAATGATGAATGAGGAGGGGCGGAGGGTTGGAGGGGGGGAAGCTGTGGTTTTGAGTGATTCATGTGCAAAGAGTGAAGTGCTTGAGCAGACAAATATTTTCAGGTCAGGTTTTGGATGGACAAAACCCACGTTGGAATTCCAGGAGCAGCGAGCAGCGTCAGGGAAGACATACGATGCAGAAAGCGGCGAGCGGCAGAATAACACATGAAGGGCTTAAAAAAAAGAAGAACATCACAGTCAATCAGGCATCAGCTGCTAGCTAGGGAGGAGGAAAAAGGAAAAAAGAGGGGAAACTTTACCCCAACTCTGGCCCTCCTGAGTTGGCCTGCCGTGTGCAGCATGGGAGGAAATTCGCTGGATGTCACATACGTCTTGATTTTTATGAATGCTTTGATAGCTCCCCTAAAGGCACTCCTCTGACCAGGTGGCGGGTATTTATACAAGCGTGTCAGAGAAGCAAAAATGAGGAGGGAATATTATTGCTGATCTCTTTTGCTCACGCAGAAAAAAAAAAGTGTGCTTAGTCTGAATGCAACTGGAAATAATTATCTGGCTGTGCACTCAGGGAAGCAGGTCACCTGAATGCACCGTGCCCTGATGGCCAGGTGTCAGTGCTTTGTCGGATAGGTGTGACTCACACATGGGATCGAACATGTGCAATGTGTTGAAGAGACACTTCCTATTTCTTATTAAAAAAAGAAAAAACACATTTTATTTTTTTTGAAAAACAACAACAAAAAACACTGTAGATTTTATTTAAGTACAAGATTTGATGAAAATACAAATTTTGAAGAAAAAAAAATCCTACAAAAACCTTAATCTGCACGGTTTTATATGATGGCATAACGGCCAGAGCAACACCGCAGTGATCGGCTGTGAGAACCAAGGATTGACGGCGTTCATTTATGTTCCTGTTCATTTGTTGACATTGGAAATGACAACAGGGTGGAAGTGACGTTTGACAGCAAGTCCTTTTTGAGTGCCTGAAAATTTTCGCTGTTCAGGAGTTGCAAATTTTTCAGTGAAACGTGGTTCTAAAATTGTCTGTCCGCTGAGAATCCGAGGATGATGTTTAGTCCTCTTAAATTAAGCTCTAGCTCATTTGCCCAGTAAGCCCGGTTCATTTGGGGAGCTGTGAATGTGCCTCCAAACTCTGATGTGGACTGACAATGCGATCTCCGGTCCACTTAAAAGCTTCGCTCTCAGTTGAAGTGAACTCTGGTGCGGTTCGAGTGCTTGTGCGAACGCCAAGCTAACCGGAGCCTGCACAACCCAAACTAATGCTAGCACTAGCGGGAAAAATGGCTCGCGCTGAGCCGATTATTGAACGATGTTTGGCACGCTTGCCAAAGACAAAACAGGAACTCTACAACTGATCAAATCTGATGGCGTTCCACTTTTGCTGACATTTCACAAAAAAGGAAGTTGTGCTCACTGTCTTTCATAGGTTTCTTGGTGCGTCGCCACTCAGGACAGGTGAGGTTGGTAAACAGGTGAACTTCAGGCATGCAGGAAGTTGACCCTCGAGGACCAACTTTGGGCACCACTGCCCTAAAATATTTGACTAAAAATGCAGCTTGGGAAGCCGAAGTACTTAGAGGAATCCTACTTGACTTGCTATTGGTTGGCATTTGCAATGCAGCCAATCCAGAAGCACCATTGATTTTTCTTGGCACTAATTGGCTGATCCCCAAAGAGCAGAATTAAAGAAGACTCTAAATACTTGCTTCTGAGGTAGAGCTAAGACAGTTCTATGTATATTAATAATGCATTTTAAGGAATACTTTCAATTTGAAGTATAAATTCAACATACTGGGGTTTTTAGAAGGTGGAGCAAGCATTCAGGGATTTAAGCTATTTTTGCATGCAGTTATCGACCCCAACCCTTGCAAATACTGGCGTTTTACTGTGTCACATTTTCTCCCTGAAGATTAGCATTCAAATGAAAAATAACCATCAGACAATGAGAGAGTTCAAGTTGCAAGCGTTAACTTTTTGAGCCAGAGGTCGACTTGATCCCAAACCCTGATGGATGCTGCTGTGGATAGCAATGCTGAAGCAAATGCTGATGACAATAATGACCGCCTTCAGATTTTAAACTGGTAGGATTCTATTTCTTCTGTTTCAGTTTCCCGTCTGAACGCCTTCCGTCTATTTGAAACTATGACGTCTGTGGACACCCAAGTCCTGTTCAAACTCTGAACTCTTCCAGGAATAAGGTCCAACACAGCTTCGATCTTTCTGGCTGCAGGACAACGTGATCGTCCTTACTTTGGCCTACCGGCATCGCCTGGAAAACTGGGAGGGCTCGCTGGTGAGATTGTTACTTGTCTGCCTGGCAGTTATTGTTGGCAGTGGCGGCGGGTGATGCAGCAGCAACACGGCTCCCAGCGGGAGGCTGCGTTGGGACATAGACATGATCTTTCAGGTCCAGCGTTTCAGCGAGACGCTGCAAAATCTGGCCATGTGGATTTGTTGCAATTCAGCTCGGAATGATGACTCATGCTCTGCTATGCAGACACTCTGGCTGCACTAATGAAGATCCACTCACATTAGTGACATTCTACACCCTTTATTCTTATATGTACAGACTATATAAGGAAGGCGACGGGGGTCATCAGACGTGTCATAGAACTTAATATTTTCCAAATTTTCTTCATATTTCATGTTCAGAGCCAAATAACATATTTTTTGTCAGAAAATGTGATAAGTTACATTGTGACAGCAGCTCTACACAAAAATCCACGGGTATTTATGTAGCATAATGTGGCATTAAGGTGTGGCAATAATGCTCCATGTGAAATGGGTTGCAAAACAACGTTTTCAGGGTAGCAGGTAAAAGTGACATAATGTGGGTTGTGTTGCCTCACCTAGAAAAGCCAATTATCCCAGGGTTTTATGTGGACCTTTTTTTTTTCTTTTTTTTTTTTGTCTGGAAGCTGAAGGTCTTGAAACAAAATCAAATTAATTTTTACCTCGCGCAGCTTATGTGCCTAAATTCCATGGTTTTACTCGGAGGAAAACATTAGCTTAACCTCCTCGGGACACGGGTCTCGCGCCGCCTTCGCCCCGCCAAAAACGCGCCTGACGACGCTGCGCGCGCACGTTCCCGGAACCCTCGGCTCGCACGTGTTCGGAGACAAGAAACAGCTGCCAGTCCGAGAGTTTACAAGAGGAGATTTCAAGTACGCTTCAAATTAAATCACAAAAAAAAAAGCACATAACTATGCAAGCCAGTTCCCATTAGAGCTGCAATGAGCGAAGTTTTATTGCTTCCAACACTGCAAACGAATTCCACGCATTGTAGTAGTCAGTGATAATCAGGATCTGCTGAACACCTTCGGTCTCGGTCCAGCTCTCTGCTTGCGCATTCGCCGTCTGTGCAAAGCAACGCGCCTCTTTCAGGAGGTTCCCACGCAGACGTGTGGGGAACAAAACCAAACAAAGACAGAGAGTGAAGGAAGTCGTGATCTGGAAGGATCCTCTGTGACACGAGCAAACGCTCCGGATGCGTTATTATTCATTTGAAACCCCGGATGATGTGAAGGAGCCAGAGGACCTGTTGGGTTTCATGAAGGCCCGGCTGGCGCGCCGCCTCTCTGTCCTGAAACGTGCGGAGCGTCGATCGCTCCGTCCGAGGGACGTGGGAACGGCGCGGGGATCCGAAACACTTGTGAAATCTGAACTTTTTATCTCTCTCTCTCTCTTATTCTGTGAAATAACACAGGCACAACCGGCCTCCATTAATAGGTTGTCTTGTTTTGAAGGGCTCATCTGAGAGCCATGAAAGCGCTCCATTAAAATCTCAGCTGTGGATGCGGAAAGTGCATGCTCTTACATATGCACAATATGTTTGCATTTATGCAATTTTTTTTCTTCTTTTCCATTTCCTTTTGTGTGTCCGTGCGTGTGTACAGTCGTCCTCCACGCCGTGGTTGTGTGTAAGCGTTCCCCCCGTTCCCTTCGTTTTGTAACGTGGTAATTGTGCAGAGCAAGTACCAATGTGCCAGGTCTCACTTTAATGAATCCCACCTGTAACACATTTGCACGATTATTCCTCTCCGAGGAGGAAGGCTGTTGCCAAAACAAGGAGAAAATGAAAAAAGAAAAAGAAAAAAGCCCAGAGTTCGGTGGAAGTGTGCAGCTCTGCTGAGTTACAAATCCAAAACTGTGTGCCCAAGATGGCTGCCTTTCATTTAGAAGCAGATGACTTGGGGGGGAATAAATAAATGCAAATAAATAAGACAATCCTGATGAGTAGGATGAGGAACGAGGCCCCTGGAATGAAGCCCTCTGGCACGTGAGAAGGATTTTGCAAACATCCAGTGATTGTTTCAACAGCTAATCTATCCAAAAACTATGTACATGCCAACATCTTCCAAAATTATTCAGAACTTTTTTTGGGAGGGGGGGTTCACATTAGCTCACTGGAAAATTATTGATCTCATTGCATATTGCCACTATTTTTCTTCATCAGTGTGAAATGTCCAGCGGAACGTTCCGACGGTGCAAATTATGACAAACTGAAACAAAAATCTTAACGTGTCAAAAAAAAAAGCCTGATCATGTTGTAATGCCAAACAAGTATCATGTTGTAACGCCAACAAGAGGCGTCCGAACAATAATGACTTATGAAACCGCGCAATCTAATTAATGCGAGCTAATTAAAAAATAAGTGAAAATATAACACCTGATCGTACAGAATGAGAAATTTTAACAACAACAAAAAGTTACATTTTGTTCTCAAATATCCAGACTGATTATTATATGTATATTCTTTTTAAAGTGGTTAATGCGCAAAATGTGGATATAAGCAAATACAAAACTTCAGATATTAAAGATTTTTAACATTCATTGCATACATAGATCTACGGTTTTTGTTCATTTGTTTCATATATGAACAGCAACTACCAAGTCTTGACTCAAATTCTCATTTGTATTTAGCTCTGGATCTTGTCTGGACCATTAAAGGAAATCGTGTTTTTTTTTTTTTTAACTAAATCTCTCCTCTGTAGCTCAGCCTGTGTGCTGAGTGTTTCTAAAACAGTGTGGAGTCTTTTGTAGCATCTTAGCATGTTTTCTTCAAGGATTGCCCTGTAGTTCCCAATAAAACTGAGAAGCTCTGCTGCACCTTCTGAAGAGCATCAACCCCACAAAATGATGCCAACAGCAACATTTCTCCATGTCTAAAATTGTGCATGTAAGCCAAAAAGCTCAATCCTGGGTGTCATCTGACAAGAGCAATGTTTTCCGTGTTTGCCACATGAAATCTATTTGCAGGTATCGGAGTAAGTGAAAGGACAACACTTTTCACGTCTGCGGTTTGGATACTTTTGACTACTCCCTGTAACCGGTGATAATTTACCACTATCTAAAGGTCACGTTTTTACAAAGAATGCCAGCAAGACGGTGTCGGCTACAAAAACTGAAGAAAAAAAAAAAGTTATATGACACTGGCAGGTGCAGAACTGGGAGCAATGCACACGTTACCTATTTATCATTTATAAGAGCGATAAATAGAAAAGTCGCCTCGGTTTACGACTCGAACGAATGCTTTGTGTTGGACTGCTCAACATTTGTTGGACTCCCTCAGGAGTCCGCCAGATACCGATCGGAACTGCTTTCATAAGTCGATGTCACTGTGACTGCAAGTTTCGAGCCGAATCCCGCGGGGATTGTCACCACTGCGACAGCGGACGTCCGTTTGAGTAACTCCCTGTTGGTGGTCCCAGTGACGAGCAGCAGGGGGTGGGCGGACCGCTCCCAATGAGATGCCAGAGATCTTTAGCAAATGTCCCTTCGGGGTCTTTTGCATTTAGTCACCCTGAGCTCATAATTGTGTGACTAAAGCAATTGTTCTCTTAATTGATGGTATTCGGGGGCCCGTGTGAACTTTCCTCCTACCCTCAGGTGGGACTCAGGTGACTGCCGTAGTCTTTCAATCAGTGCTCACGTGACCAAACAGCAGAGATGCTAGAAGATAAGGAGGTTTGTCTTGATTATTTTTGGTTTGTTTTGTTCTTGCTTGCAGAATAAAAAATGCCAAAGATTTTTTTTAAGGTAAATGGCTGAAAAACAAGTATTTTTGCCTCGGTCATAGTGCAAATAATCTTGATGAAATTGAAATAAGACAAAAAGCAACTTACAACTAACCTTTTAGCAAAATGTAGGAGCTCGTTCAAGTCAACAATTCCTTAATATTGACGAAATATTACTACTTCCACTCGCAGATTGTTTTAATAATAACATGGGGAAAACATTTTATCATGAGTGAAATAAATTCCAACGTTCTTTTACATATATATTAAGGAGTTATTGTAAAACAATCCCTTATATCTTGCTGAAAAGTTTCCACTGTAAGCTGATTTAGTTTAAATACTTGGTAAGAGTTTATGTCTTTTGTAGATGTTAGAGGGGGGGTCGAGTGTGAGTTGTAGCTAAATTAGTTTGATTGAGCAACAAGAAATATAACCGTGTCTATTGTTTGATTCTTTTTACCACGACGCTCTAAAATAAACAGTTATGTTTATAAAACCTCATCTTGGGCGCTGCAGCTGAGATACGGCAATTATGAAACTGTTTGCAGGTAAACGACCTGATGACGGAGCAAAATTAAAAAGCCCAGAGCCGAATTTGTAGCAGTTCGGGAGCTTTTACTGCACTAAATGACTGTAAATGAATAAGCTCGAAACTATTTGTTGCCACGTCTGCAGACGTGATCCGCCCCGCTTGCAATGTCCCCGAAGCACAGATCGATTTAATGACGATAATCCAACGCTAGGTGTTTAAAAAGGGTGGCTCCACCTTTAATTCCCAAAACGTCAGAAGTCTCCACATCTGCATAGGACCACTTAAACTTCAATTCCACATTCTGAGTGATTCACAAGCCCAAAGAGTGTGAGAAAGTTGAACGGCCAACATTCGACACACCAAGGAAAAGTCACCCCAAAACGTCCAAATAGAGGTGAAAATATCGAGGGGAAAGGGGGGAAAAAAAGGAAAGAAAATCTACTGGAGCCATGGTTTGTTTTCACCTGAAGCAGCCATTTATCTTGGCCAAATCCCAGTACTAACTCACTGTGTATGTTTCTTTGGTCTCAGTGGGTTTCTGTGTGCACCACAGCCACTTAAAAGTGGTGTTGGGGGGTGGAGGGGAACGGCAGATTTCACTCCTAATCTTGGAATTGTGAAACCGCACCACTTCCTTGCAGCGGAGAACAAGTGCTCGGTATCTCGCTCTGCTGCCGAGGACCTGAACGTGTCGCGTACCGCCGCTGGAGCACGTAGGCGTTGCTTTACTTTATCTGGTGATGCAAGATTTGGCTTTTACTTTTGTGTGTGTGTGTCAACAACAACACAAAAGTGCTTTTTTCCAATTGGTAGAAACAGAAAAGGCTGCATTATTCAGCTTTTTTTTTTTATCCACATTGCTATATTGTAAAATCAGAAATGAGAAATGTTGTAATCCTTTTTTTGTGTGTGTGTTTGTTACCTCCAAAACTGTAAATGTAAATAAAATCCAACTACTGGATTAAAAATATACCAATCTGGATTGTTCTACAACTTTGAAGCAAAGTCAGACTTTGGTAGCTGAAACACTGGTTGTTTTCACTTTTCACAGTTTTCTAACTAAAAAAATTATCTAAATGAGTGTCATTTAATAAGAACAGCATTAGATTACTAATATTTACGTTAAACGGAATGCGTTAATTGAATAATTCTCCTTTGAAAACAGAAATAATGAAGACAGCGATAGCTTACTGTTTAAAGTAACTTGAGTTTAAGTAGACAAAAAGAATTGGAAATGGAAAAAAAAAATTCTCGATCAAACTGGAGTGAAGTTCAACGAGGTGAGCACTACTTGTAGTACTTAATCTGCATTGATCTTATGACCAGTTGTGTAGGCTGCTACTCCTCTAAGTGAGACAGAGAACAAGCACAAGGGGAGGAGTGCAGTAAAAAAAAAACACTGTTTATTTAATATATAAATGTCACATGAGGACCCATGAGACAGTTTTTTTGCTAATCTGAGTCAAAGGAAATGCAGCAGCATCTAGACATACGTTCTAGACATACTGTTGCATCACCGCCAAGATTTTGATTCAGACCTTAACCTGACATTCCTTCCAGAGATTAACACTCAGATAAAACAAGTCACCCCAGGCTGGCATCTTAAAACCAAATCAATCTGAAAATGAGTCTGTCTTTCGAAGTGAATTTCTTTCATTTTAACCCAATGTACCCAACATGAACTCTTGAGCATTTGGGTTAGAGAAATAATCCGGCAGTTGTTTTGTGCGCAATAATCGGCTTGTCTGGACTTTGACAGCAACACCTACCTACAGTAGATCCTTAGAACTTTCCTTCTGTACAGACATGACAAGCCTGTGCAAAAGAGAGACTTGGTTTTAAAAATATCAAGCGATTGTGATGAGTTCATCTGTTTGTGCCATTCGCCGATGCATTATGTCAACATTTGAAGCAATAACTCCTCTGATTTAAGCCAAACAGCCAAAGGAAACAAAGAGTTGAAAGTTCAACGGCAGACATGAAAGGTGGAGACTCACTCCGCTGTGCTCAGCAAAACCTCTAAAATACCGTTTAAAGCATAATGCATCTAGGCGTTGGATATGTTATAGGGCGTGACGAAATGGCAGCGTCAGAATCCCCCATATTTAAAGCAGGCTTTTATGACACAACTCTGCTGCCCTGCAAAGTAATTTAGAAACTTTGTGCTGTTTGTTTTGATTGTTCCCACTGATTTACACTCTTCAGGGTCGAAGGGGGCTGGGAGGCAAATAGGAAGGCCCAGGTTCAAACCCACAACCTCAGTGTTGCCATTAACTGCTTCTCAAGGAGTAAAAACAGCTGGTTCAAATTGTTCTTGTAAATCCACAGTTATTTCTTTTTTATTATTAGTATTTATTTGGAGGGAGGGAGGAGGAGACGGGTTGTTGCAATTAGCTAATGAACTTTGTGACGTTTGTTAGGAAATATGCAGTTATATATTTCACACGAGTTGAGGACCTGACCTGAGCTGAAATGAGGTTTACATGAAGAGTAAAAGACAATGTTGCTTCAGACTGAAGACAGGCAGCTGTGGGCCAACATGGAGCCACCAGAGAGTGACAACGGTGTTGCACCTCCCCCATGTGGTAAAAGAGTGCTGAGATAAAGACCGTAGGGGACATTCAGGCGGTTATATTGAGGCTGTTATTGTTTATTGAGACGAAACATTCTCTACATAATTAATAATGTATTTCTGCTAGTGACAGTCAAAGGCCTCTCTTGCATGTAAAGTGGTAGAATCCACCCAAAATTAGGTGGTTCAGTTGAAAAACAACGAAAATGTTCAAACTGTTTCACATTTTCTACATGTCTTGTGGCATTCTATTGGATCATTCAGCACAAACAGTGGGTGGTCTTTTTTTATTTTTTTTATTTTAAGTGGAACAACCTGGTTGCCTAAGTGTGCACGTCGTTAAACAATTTTGTTAGACTTCAGCGTGAAGCTAATTAAGGACAAATTAAATTTGGGCGTCTGGTTGAAACCCTACCGACTTTTTCACATTTTTAGCTAAAGCCATGACTTGCAGAGAGCTTAGAAAGGATTGCCACGATCTTATTGTCAATTCAAACTGTCAGTCGGGAGAGTGGGACCAAAGGTTCTGCAAGTTCCGGCAACATTTATGTACCAGGAAGAGTCAAGGCAATCATCAGTCGTAGGAAAAACATAGCACAAAAGTTAGATTGCAAAACATTCTCCCATATTATGAAAAAGACAGCACAAAAACTGGTTTGTGAATCGACGTAAAATCCTGATGCACGTGGGGCTTTAGCCGATTTTTTGGAACCACCTCAGAGTCGGTGCAAGAGGGTATTGCACATAAGCAATTTGATTGGCAGTAGGTGAGGCCATTGATTTGTGCCACAGGATGAGCGAAGGCGGTATTTGCAGTTGAATGCTTGCGGCATTAACTGGACGAGCCAACCCGCAACAAACAAATCGAACGAGAGTTTGGAGAAACTGGTCGCCCACGGATATGCGGAAAATGACGTCATTGGAGCGTCGTACGTCAGGATACCCATATTTTATTTTGTAAAATATGGGTATCCTGCCCATATTTTTCATCCAGACAGAGAGAAACAGACTGTCAATGGAGACACCCAAAACTTGGCAAGAACCAAGTCCAGACATTAAGTGGCCAAAGTGAGACTCAACAATGCAGGAGCTATACAGACTTAAAATTGAGGTTGCTGCTGCAATTTCCTACATAATATTTCTGTTCTTTTTCTCTATCATTCATCTGTTTGGACTAATTGGAAGTCTATTCTTCCAAGAATAACCTGCAGGTCTGACTAAAATCTTTGAGGAAAAAAAACGTAAGGAGAGTATTTTATGGTCTGAGGACACCAAACTTGACGTTTTGTTCCATAATTTTAATTCTTTTTGTTTCTTTGTTTGTCTTTTTTTGCATAGAAACAATGCTTTAGAATCACCGAAACTCCACACCACTGTGAAACATTATCTTGTTTCATTCAGGTGGAACTGAGGTTTCAATCAAGGTGGACAAAGATATTCATAGTTTGAACAGCTTCAGGTGTCCAGCTAGAAAACCAAAGGTAAAAAGGGGGATTTCATTTTTTTAACATCACTGCGACGTTAAGACACCCACCCCGATCTGTGACGAAAAAGTTTGACGTTTGGATCGAGTCAAACAGTCAAACAAAACTTTGACAAAAATCAAGTGGAATCGTCTGAAGACGGCCGTGGATAAGAGATGTCTTCAAAATCTGAAGACATTTCCCAGGGTGGAATGGATCTTGTGTACGGTATACTGGTGAACTCTTGCCAAATAAGACTGAATGTCACTTTTGCTTTAAGTACGTTTGAAAAAGTTTGCAAATGATAATCCCAGTCTATTCGTCAATATAATTTTAAGAAGGGTGCGTACATTTTTTTCACATATTGCTCGGCGTTTTGCAAAGATAACACATTTATTATAGATTCTTTCTTGATTTCCTACTCTTGAAAGTATTTTTAATGACCAACTCGTCGTGTTAGCAGTATAGGCTAAACCATAGCTATTAACATGTTACCAATTGGGCTACTTAGGCCCAGTAATCTCTCAAAACAAACCCAGAAAAACAGAGCAGAGGATAAACTTTGGATTTATTAGGCACCAAGGAAATTTCCAAGACAAGTAGATCACATTGTACAATGTGGGTTTCAAAGCAGGAACAGTAGATAGAATAAATCAGACAAAATAACACAAAAGAGTAAAAGATGCTAAAGTAAAATAATGTTTCTTCATAGAGAAAAGATAAGCTTGGTAAAGTTAGCCGTGCTCCGTATTTCCCCACGCATTGTTGCGCAACATCCGCAGAAACAAAGCCCTCAAAGTGAAGATTTACCACCTCCTTCAAGTCAAGAGCCCCTTTGGGAGCACTCCCGAATGAGTCCCAGATTGCTCTGTAACTCAGCTATCTCAGTGACCCGCCGTGCCACCAGCTACTTTAACCTGGAATCCACACTCTCTGCTATACGGCCACATCCTGGCAGTAAATCACCGGCCAGCCTGAACTTCCCTGGAATGCTCGGAGCTGCAAAGTGGCTGTTTGTAAGTCCAAGCGAGGTCCAGACCTTATCAGCTCCCATAATCTGGGAGCAAGACGAGACACAGCGATGTGGAAACGTGTTTAGCCCCTAAAAGATGTGAAGGGTGATCCAGTTTTAATACGATAGAAAGAGAGCCTGAGTAAATACACGGCGTTAAACGTCACCCGAACCAACCCGGGTGCGGAAACAAATATTTGCCCCCTAAACCTAATAAATGGTTATGCCACCCTCGGCAGCAATAACTGTCATCACGCCTCTTCGAGAAGCGGCAAGGAGAAACAGTGGAGGAAATTTTTCCCACCCTTCTTTGAATTGAAAATGAAGAGTCTCCCCTCAATATCTCTATCGAATTTAGGTCAAGACTTTGACTAAGTCACTTTAAAAGCTTAATTTAATTTATTTTTGGCATTATTAAGACCTTCCTGGGGCGTGACCCTGCTGGTGTAGTTGAACTTGATTCATGGCTGGACGTTCTCTTTCAGGATGTTCTACCCAGACCGTTACACCTCCACCACAACATTTGACAAATGGGTTGATGTTTCTTTTCTGAAATGATGGATTAGTTTTATACCAGACTCCTGGGAAGGTTCCCCACTGTTTCATGTCAAATCCTTTGACACAACGTTGTGATTCTTTTGTTCCTGACAGATGTTAATGATTTTTTAAAATATATTTGATCTTGAATTTTCTTAGATTGGTGTGTGATATGTTCCTTTTTGAGGTCTTTCGGCCTACTTTATGTTGTCAGGCAGGTACTATTTAAATGATTTCTTGATTCTTCAGTGCAGATGATGATTAGCCCTAGGTGTAGCTAGGGAAGTCAAACAAAAATTGGGATTTGTTCATTGTTGATTCAACAAGGGCATTTTTTCCTGTCAAAAAGAAATCCTCACATATTGTGTTTTCCTATGATATCCCTGATGCTAAAACTTGTTTCAGGGTGCTGTCATTGTGACTAAAAATGAAAATAGAAATACGACAGCACTGTAAATGGGAGGAGTTGCACGTTCAACTTTTTTCCACAACATGCCATTTAAAGAAGCAGCCAAAGCAAGTTAAAATCACGATCATCCACACGTAGCACCAGCGCCGAGGACGCACAAGGCCCCAGTGTTCAAAAGTGGCATTGCCCGTTCAGATGAACACCAAGCTTTCAGAGCTTAATTTGTTCACCTTAAGGATTTGCAAACCAAATGCTGAAACAACATTGCTGCTGTCAGCCCCGACTGAGCAACACTTGCTCGCTCCAATTACGTCAAAAAGTCTTGATCTGCCAGTTTTCGCGTACCAGCGGACTTTCCTCACCTGTGTTCACTCCTGACCTCATGGTAACAAAGATGCAGAATCCCAGAGACATAACACACTCTCAAGCCTCTCTGCCTAAATGTAATCCAAGTGTATTTTGACATGCAAATGCGCCCCCCCCTCCAAGAGAGCGCTCCACTGGACCCCCTTTTGAGGCTTGTGCGGCCTCCTGAAATACTCTTTTAATTTGACATGACCCAATTTGGAGCATTTTTGGTGTTATTGTTCCTCCTGGACATGTGGACTCACATGTGAGGCGTGAGGTCGAGGGAGGTCTCCCCGAAGCGTTTTCAGAGTCGATGTGAGGCGACGGCGGTTCGTACCTGCGGCCGTCGGACAGACGGAGACACGGGGCGAGGAGAGAGGTGGACGGGCACAGATGGCGAAAATGAGAGGAGCAGCGAAAAGCTGGGAATATGACGGCAAAATGTTTGAGGTGCAAAAATGCGCCTGCCCCCAAAAGTGTCTTAGTACTGTTGCGGTGGAAGTTGCTGAGTTTTGACAGCTGGATTTGGAGTGCTGTGACGGCGGTCTGCGGGGAAGGGTGTGTCTTTCTCGCTATGGTGGAGTGTGTCAAAAAGAGGGGAAAAAAACGTAGAACGTTTTAGTCCGGAGTACAAATCGGTTTTGCAGTGTAACGACAAAGAAGTGAAAATAAAGCATCGGATCATCAATCGGCTTGGGAACTAGCTTAAGCGGTGCAAAACTTTACTTTTTAAATCTGACATGTTTGTAGACAGGAGAGAGGCAAAAACGAACCTGACACGTTGTTCAAGCTGGTGCGTCAGAACAATTTGCACCTTCGGGGAAAAATAGCAGATCAAGCTCCAGCAAACGTTCGTGTCACAGAAAGCAAATCTGAATTTAGAACTCAACAAAAGCTCCATTGTTATTGAAACATTGCACTCCACAAGTGTTAGCGCTTCGAGCTAAAATGTTATCAGTGATTTTCAGGTGTTTTGTTACACTCTAAGTTCAGAGTGAGGGTCTGTTTTGCTGTAAACAGATCTGATAGAATTGGGCCTACGGACTTCCGAGTGAAAAAAAGAAAGAAGCTGATTAAAATGATGAGAAAGCATTCGGAGCAATAAATCTTGTCAGTAAAGTCACAGAGGGATATCACTGTGGTTCACTGCAGTTGTCTCAGTGAGTCAGGAAAGTAATGTGCTTCGCAAAAGTATGAACAGCCTTTGAACTCTTCCACACTTTGAGATCTCTTGGGAGTTTGTGATGAACCAACTCGAGGTGATGCAAGAAAAAGACATGATTTTTTTTTCATTTTCAGAAATCCAATGGAATGCTTTAGATCAACACATATTCACGAGTGTTGATCTAAAGCAGTGGGGCAGAAAAAAAAATGCACACCACAACTTTCAGACTTTTTAGTTGCAAAAACATTTGAAGCCCCCCGTTCCTTAGACCGTTAATCCATATCAAACTACTTTCTAGTGGTCAATCACATATAATCTCAATAAAGTAAATCAAAGTTGGAGGCCCTCAAGGGAGAACATCTCAAAGGAAAAGGAATATTTTTGCAAAACGACATATGATCCGTGGCAACAGAACTCAAGGATTCAAGATTGCAACATATTCTCGTCCAGTCGAGAATATGCTTCTCCGAATTGCCGTTTGGTCCCCTGACAAAACCCACAAAAAGTCCGACAAACCTTTGCCCAACTGTGAGCGTTGCCCCCCTTTTTACGACTGGAGCACCTGCGCACGGAGCAAGTGACATGGGCGGCGTCTCAATGAGCCCCTTCAATAAAAGTGCGCTCCCAGATTTCCTGGCGGTGTTGCAGCTGGTACGCGTTTTGCCCCGGCCGGTCCGACGCGGGAGGAGGCCAGCTCGGAGGAAATAAAGCAGGAATGTGTGGTGGGTGCTGCGCAGCTGGCTGGTGAGCCCCGCTGGGTCGCGGGGAGCAAGTCGAGGCCAGCCACATGAGCCTCAGCTGATCCAAACGTTCGCAGCCTTTCGAACCACCAGGAACACACACTCCCCCCCCTGGCTCCCTCCTCCGTACGCTTGTGAGGGCCAACGCAGGAAGTGTGCGAAAGAGACGGGCGCTGAATGATGATTGTAAAACACAGCGCCGGTGGGAAGGGCTTTTAATAGGTTGATGCTAATCAAAATAGACACGCTGTTAATCATTTTTAAGGCCGATAGCTCGTTTGCCCACCCAGCGAGCCGCGCTCTCTTCCACCAAAATTAGCAATAATCATAAGGGTCAAGAAAGTTCTCCCAGTTCCCCCCACTAACAGCAAGTGTTAGCCATATGTTGAGCGGAGCCTGGCGCTGAACGGGAAACTAATAAGGAGGTTGCATTATTGTGTTCCAAGTCCAGCCTTTTTTCTCGTTTTGTTTTGGGTGGGGGGGAGGTTTTCTCAGCAAAACGAGAACTTTTTATTTTCTTACTGTTACAGCACTTAGGATCAACACAGCCAGATGTATTATGGTGACGACATGGCAAGCGTTCAGATTTCACACTTATCAATCTTTCTCACAGTAGTGTCAAACCAGAAAGAAAAAGACAGAAAGGAAAAAGAAGCCTGTCCGTTGACGATTTGAAGCAGATCTTGATCAGCGGATCTTATCATCTGACTGGGAGAAAGTGGGAACATTTCCTCTTTGTCACAGCTTGATGAACGCAGGTGTTACGTAACAACCGGGCCGGATTCAGATCTGTTCACGTTTGACGACATCCATGCAACATGAAGTCTGGCCCAGACGTCTCTCTGGGGGTTGTATTTTCTCCTGCGCTCCTGTTTTTTTTTTTTTTTTTTACAGTAAAAACCAAGAACCCGGGGCTGATTCACAGTGGATCGGTCTGGGCAAACGTCTGTCTAACACACAAATTTCCTTTGGGATCTTTCATAACGATACCGGTGCACAGAGAAGTGGCCATATGTGTTTAAGCCATTACATACGGCTTAAATCTATACAAAAAATATTTTTAAAAAGTGTCTGCAACTGTCTCGAGACCGGGGCAGTTGCAGGACAATGATCCAGTGACCAGCTCTGGAGCGGCCTCAATCAGAACAAGCCAAACTTACTGTGACTTCCAGTTTTAAAGTCTGCAGAGACCAAAATCCCAACAGCATACATTTGAACGCTTTTGTTTGTAAGGGTGACAAAGAAGTGAACAAGTTCAAGGGCTGAGAATATTGGGTTCATTTAAAGGTCTACACATGTGTGTACTTCTGCTGGAAATATGCCAGGATTTAAATGACCCACATCTCCTCATACAGGGTTCTTTATACATACACCTCTCTGCTGTGGTCTGTGCTTTGACTCCCTCAGGTGGCGGCTGGTGGTACTTCCTGCTGCACTCCAAGAAAGGAAAATCTGATGCCCGTTTTATGGAAGCGCTTTGTGGTCGCCTTACTATTTAAAATTGCAATTCTCATGGAGTCCATAGCTGGGTGTCATTGTATTTAAATGGCAAGAGATTTTAAAACGACTGAAGACAAGCGATTTAATCTGATGTAATCTCATCACTGTAAACCTATTAGGTATTCGTGCAAATTAATATTGTCACTAGTTGCTCTCCGTATTGTGTCATGACTTGTGACGACACAAACCCGTCCAAAGAGACCCGCCCATAGTTTTCACTTGCCAACAGGCTCTTCAGCATATAATTAGAATTTCCAGAATATTAAATGTGGCATTTTTGTCCCGTTCATGCGATGCATAATTATTTATTCATGAGTCGGTTTTTTTTGTTTTGTTTTTTTGTATGAGCTGGGGAAAAAAGTGCATTATTGAAAAAGTAGCTAAAACTTTAGGCTTGCAAAATTGGCAAACTTCTTCAAATTGGACCAATATATATATCAAAACAGACCTTTTTCCTTATGGAAAATAAATATGGAAATGGAAGAATTCTCATGTTGCAGGCCTGTGTCTCTGTGGACGAGCCTTGCTGATTAAGAGGTGCTCTAATGTAAGTTAGCTAAAAGTTTAGACTAACTTAAACTGAATGTCTCATCTTCCTATTTGACCCAAAAAATAAAATAAAACCAAATCCAAAACTATTAAAATATTTTCAGATTTAATACAAGATTTTTTCTTCTAATGACGTGTGAATATGGAAATGGAAAAATTCTCATGTTTGTGTGGACTGGCCTGGTCTTCGTACGCAGTGCCGCTCCGCTCTGATCCTGCTCTGCGGCGCCGTCTGGGCTTTCTCCCTTTGCCGTGAATTCCTCCAGACCGGAGTGAGAGAGCGAAGCCGTTTGGCCTGTGTTGGCCACGCTTCCAGATATTAAATCAACATTCAATATTGATTACAGCGCGGGCAATTTCTGGTTAGCAGTTGGGTAAAATGTGGAACCTCAACACACGGCCCACGCCAGCAGGAAGCAAGCGTTTCTCCACCGCCGTTGGTCCAGACCCCTCTGTCTGAAGCAGAGAGCAGGACGGGGGGCCGGTTTTTACCGGGCCACTGTGGACGGAACCAGCTGAGATATTGTTCCCTGTTAAAGCATAAAGGTCGACATGTTGACACTTGTACTCTGGTAGCCCTTTCACTCTGCTCTGTTATCAGCTGCTGCGACTGTTAGAGCAGCTCTGTCACTTATAGCCATAAAATGCCCTATTAAAATGTCATACCTGGGAAGTATGAGCTAGAGCTGGAGGTCATGTTACACACTCGCCAATATAGCATTAATAATTACAAAAAGAACGCAACGTAGCAGAAAGGCCCTAAAACATCCCACCTGTGTTCACAGACCAAAGAGCTAGGTTATTAATAGTTGCTATGATACTGACATTGTCTCTTCTTACTTTCTTTGTCAGAGCCTCCAGTGATTTAAGGCCCCATATAAACCCTACTGGGTCGGCCTTTTGGCCTCTTGTCTTGCCGTTATTGCTGCGGCGCTCGGGCCGCGGTGTCTGGCCGCTCCAGCAAAGAAAGGAGCCCCAACCGAGGTTTTCCCACGACGACGCTCAGACCTGCTTGGCAGGGCGGTGCGTGAGGAACCACCCCACCGCCCACCTCCCCTGCAAGGTTCTACTACCCTCCGCTCCCTTCCCAGAGGCCTCTTCAGCCGACATCGTCCGCCTCCCCGCCCCCAGCCCCGTCGTTCGCCTTTCCCTCTCGCTGCCTTTTCTCCTTCGTCCTCCTCCGCCTTCTTTAAGTTCCTTAATGTCACAATCTGGCCCCCGTAAATTAGTACGGGAGGGAGACAGCGAGGGAGAAAAATGAGTCCTGTAAGATGAAACTGGTTTTCAGCGAGTATCAGCACACGACTCGGGGGAGACAAGAGAGAAGAAGCAGGCTGTAAATCCATTGGAGTCCACTGATAGCGCCTGTTTGCGCAGTCACCGCCGCTTCCTTTGATCAAATGGCTCGGGGAGCGGGGGGTCGTGTGGCGCTGCCGAAGGTCAGCTATATATTACACTCCTAAAAGTGATTACTGAAATTCTTAAGTGAAACCATTCTGCTGCCAGGGTGTGCTCTAATCCCCTGCAGCGTTGTCTGGGCCGGGGCTGGGGCCTCTCCGAGGATCTGTGCACCCGGCGCTGATCCGTCCCCCCACCACCGCCACCCCGCTTTTTCCTCAACTTGTGTTTTTTATCATCAGGGCAAGCCTGAAAAGAGCCCCCACATGGAAACATGGCCTATCCAGTTGCAATATCAACTGCTGGGGCTCAGGGTGGAGGCAGACGGAGCAGAAGGTAGTGTGTCAGGAAACAGAAATGTGCACACACTTCAAAGGCAGGAGCAGCAAATTAAGGGTTAGCCATTGGACACGACAGTAAGTGGCCTTTACATCAGGAGCAGGGTAAACAATGTCTGGATTGTATTTCGGTTTTTTTTTTTCTTTCTTTTTTCCCCTCTGCGTCGTAGCGCAGAGACCCCCCGGCTCTCCCTCTGCACTCTGACTGTGCTGTAGGTAGAGCTGGAGGTTTCTTTCATTCTTTCTAATCAGGAAACAACTTTCATCAATTTGAGCCGAGCTGCATTGGGTTTTGAATGTGTGCGTATGTGTGCGCGCGCGTGTTGTGTGTGCAGGAGCCATTCTTGCATGAACGGTACGCTGCCTGAGCCCCGCCCCCTTTTCTGCCTCTTTGGCTTGACAATTACAATAAAGCTTTCAAAAGTCTCAGCACAGATTTGTCAAGTTCAGCTCAGTACTTTCAGATTTTGAACAGGAAATAATCTCTTGTGCTCTCAAAATATGTGAAATTGCCCTTTTAATTAATTAGGAATCTTTAAATCCAATACAAACTTCACTTTTTGTGGCAACGTAGGGTTAAATGTTTCAATGTGCACAAGGTGTCTGCAGGTGTAACAAATTTAAGACTTTCTAAAGACAATTAACAATGAAATTTAAGCCCTGCATCACAACAAAAGTGTACAAAAGAAAATCACAGATTTCATAAAATATTATTATCAAGCTTTTTAGTTTTTTAGTACAGAATGAATGCAGCATCATCCAGTGGCGAAGACGAGTAATTTTACAGCCAATAGGCTGTAAAATTACACTTCACACAAGATCAACGCAAAGAAGCTAGCTAAGCTAGCGACTGCTGCTAAATAGCCGTAGCAGCAACCATGGTGCGCAGGTATTATGTTTCTGGATGACTCAAACGCTGACAGAAACATCCAATGGGAAAAAAAGCGACCCATATCGGACGAAAGAGTCGTTCCACAACAAAATTTAAGTCCTGCAATTAACGTCTTCAAGGCCAACTGACATTTTCAAATGAATTCAAGACATTTCAAGGCGCACGGACACATTGGTATGTCGTGCAACAAAACACCTTTTGGGCAGCAACAGACATATTTTGGAATTTTTCTCAAAAGTTAGTGCTGCCCTCTGTTGGGACGGCGCCCTGGTGGGTGAGCCGCACAGCCCCTATCAAAACGGGCAGCTTGTTCGTGTTCGGGGATGTGTGTGTGTGTGCCACTTGTGTGTGTAAATGAATGGAAAATCTGACACATATTTTCAGAATAAACATTTATGAGCATGTCTTAAAGCCTCTGTAAAAATGCCATTATTTATGACCAGTAGCTAATCCCAACCGCAACATCACACCGTATCAAATAAGCTACAGCAACGTATTAAACAGAAGTGCTGCTTTTAAGTGTCATGCAAACAAATGTGTGTGTGTGTGTGTGTGTGTGTGTGTGTGTGTGTGTGTGTGTGTGTGTGTGGGTGTGTGTGCGTGTGCGTGCGTGTGTGTGTGTGAGGGCACTGCTTTTTCTTTTTGCTGCAGCAGCACAGCAGCTGAGTCAGTCTGTCTGATCTGAATGATTATGTGAAGTCATGCTCTATGAAACTTTATACACATTTGCTGATCATTACCTAAGATTGCTTTGTGTTAAGTTTGGCAGACTTGCTCTTGGGTCATGGATCAAAAAAAAAAAAAAAAAAAAAAAACACGGGATGATGGTTTCTCCTTATTTATTATTTGCACTGGGCTACCAAGTGGGGGAAAAAAACGAGGGTGGGAGGGTTTGGTGCGAGAGGTGGCATACCGGCTCGTCTGGCTCGTCGATGCCAGGAATTACAGCGAGAAGGCTGCTTGCTCCTCTACCTCGTTAGGGTGTAGAGAACTGTTCCCGGGAGACACAACAGAACGGAACTGCGTTAAAAACCTTTCGCACTGCAGGATGCTCGCAGCTCAATCTTTCTGTTTCCAGAATTAATTTTTTTTCCTTTTCTTTTTCCACTCCTTTGCATCAAAATGACAACTTAAAAATGTCTAATGGCTGCTGGCATGGAGGTTTCAAAGGGGTTGTAGCTCTGAGGTAAAACTCTCATAAACCCAAGTGAGAGTTTAAGAGAACTTTATTGAGCTTGGTATTCACCGGCGTTCAGGGGAAAGAAACCAGGCAGCGACAGGCAGCGACAGGCAGGACGCGAACGAGCGTCCTGCAAGTGGCCATATTGAAATTATACAGGACCTACTTTGCATTGCTGTGGAAACCTGGTTTTGAGTTACCTTATTGATTCAGAGGTTATCAAAGAAGACTTGTAAATTCTCCTGCAAGTCGTTTTGTTTTTTTTCCCCCTAACAATCCAAAGTACAAATTAGCTAATGATGCCATCAATCAGAAGTTTTGCAGACAAAAAAAAAATCTACCTAAAATTAAAATAACTATCAAATCTCATTAGGATCGATGTTTGCTTAAGTTTTTGTTAAACAAAAAAAATTAAAAATGGTAGCCAAAAGTTAGCACTGTTGTACGACGGCACATTAGGGTCATCGTAGAAAGAGTTTCCAAAGTTGACATTTTTTCTAAAACTTTTCATAGATCTCAACATTTTTTAGTTTTTTTTTCTCACAAACATTGACTTTTGAAACCCAGAACGTTCCCACTTTCTTCTTCTAAAAAAAAAATAATAATAAAATAAAATCTCTGAGCTTAATCTCAAAATTTCTGGGATTTTTTTCTGGCAAATTTTCAACTTCAGAAATGTTCGTTTTCTCTAGAATTCTTTTTTTTTTAGCTGAATCTCAAACTTCAGATTTTCCATTTTCAATCTGGACTCCGTCTGCATGCAGATGGCCCTGGGTACCTTTAGGTTCCTTTGTGAAATAATTATTAATTTCTGCCAGTTGTTTTGACTGAATACTCAATTATACTAAAAATAGCCCATTTTCATTGATATAAAACATGCACAAAAAATAACGTTTTACATTACCTGCTGTTTAGTTTTCTGGTCTTTCTCCTCCACTGAAAACTACCTTTAAATTCCTTTTTTTTTTCTTTTTTTTTGTATTGATCATAAATTTTGCTGTCCAAAAAAGATTGTGAGAAGTGAAAGTTCATTTATGGCTACAATGAGGTCATTTTTCATCCCGTTTTTTTAAATCCAGTCCTGTTGGTTCCGAGTCGGATTGGTCCATATTTCATCCAGAAGTTGCTTATGAAATTATTTCCAGCCTCCATCTTCCTCTATGTCCAGTTGGGAACGTGGTTTTCGCTTGTTTGTTTTTCTTTTTTGTGTCAAAAACTGTTGATTCAGTGTTTCACTCCTGCAAGTCCAACCCTGCAAGCAGGTGCACTGTTATTCTATTTGGGGCAGTGAGAGAATAACCTCATCATTTCCCAAAATTCCCTCACAATATGAGCGCGTTCCTACCATCTGTGTCCAACTGTTTCTCCGCATTTGTACAGTACGGGAGGTGTTTATGATCTTTGGATGCCAGCGGTCTCGCTAGAGACACGACCGTAGAGCTGCTCGAGGACTCGGCGCGCAAGGACCGCACATTTTGGCTCTTTCGCCTATTGACACAGCTGCTATCTCGCTGCAGTTTCGAGGGCGGGGGAACCAACTTCCCTACATGCAGACAAGCACGCGTGGAAACATCTGTAGCTTGGCCTCTCTTTTTCTTCCCCCTTTAAATGTCATCAAGTGCTTTGCAGACACAGGTTTACTTTTTTGTTTTTGTTCTTTAAGCAAGTCTTGCAAAAGCTATGAAACTTTTCCAAACGATAGATTTCAATACAATGACAGGACACGTTTCCCCTGATGGTTCTGAAAGATTTTCGCCAGTCTTCACCCTTCTGCCAAAGTCCAGATGTATGGAGAATCCGGTAGACTGTCGTCACGTTGGTGGAAATGAGTTTGGCTTCTTCAGCATCGCTTACGCCCTCTCGGCAACTTCCATGACCACTTTCGTTCTCGCCTTTTCATCGATTCAGCAGAAACACGATATTCCCGTTGTTCTATACTTTCCCCCATCATTGGTAACTTGTGCACCCTTCTCACAACTGACAGACCTTTGCAACCCGTATGGAAACTACGGCTTTGGCCACAGGATGCGGAAAAGCAACTGTCAATGAAAACCTGCGGAGGAAGCGGGCCTTCAATTCAAGTCATTCTGTTTTTTTTTAAGACTGATGACAGATGTGAACTCAAGAAATGTAAATACCGAAACTGATTCACAAGGTGCTTCGACAAAGTTTATAGTTTAGTTTTTACATTTATGTATGTTTTTCATTATATGTACAGAGCTCCCTTTAACCTCACAACAGTTTTTGCGGCGTCTTGCGGTGATGCATGTCATTTCACGCGACATCTTGAATGCCGAACGTCTTTCTGTTACGATTTGAGGTTTTGTGAAGTTTTACTGTGGATGTTAATATCTTCCTAGTGAGATTTAGAAACACATTTTCACCATTTTAAATTCATCCTCATCACAGTATATCGTAGACTGTGATTAAGCATATATGACACTGCTGCAAGCTACTGCGGACCATAAATGGTTTATTTTAACTGAATGCCAAATAGACCAGTGATTGTATGACCATTTATTGAGTGAGGACGCAATGTCTTTGCCAGGTAATGAACCCAAAACCTTACATTTGAACTCTATGGTTTTACACCATAAAACCGTAGAGTTCTGGTGTATCTTTTGTTTTTAACAGTTTAAGGTAGTCAGGTTCATAATATATATACTGTTGTTTTTACAGCAACCTGATGTAAGAAATGTTTACCGTGCATCTGTGATTTTTAAGGTAATTTTCTGAAAACGGTTTACGGCTCTGTACCGTTAAAGTGACGGTTGCCGAAACATTGTATCGTAATGTCTTGTGCACTGCGGCCATATTTACCACAGTAACATTCTAGCAACTACCTCTGCGGGTATTTTACCTTAAATTATACCTTTTTTTTTCTTACATTGTATGGCTGAGTTTAGACATTGAATAGGTTTGGGGGGTAAAGGAGAGAACTTGCTTAGGTTTAAGAAAAGTCAACTAATCGCCTTAAAATATATCGCAAATCAAAACTCACTTTCTTGAGACTCTGAAATGGAACGGACAGAAAACAACCTTTCTGCTAAAACACAAATTTACGCGAGTACTCTGTGACATTTTGTTCCTAAACGTCAGCTCCTGCTTCACTGAAACCTTTTCTTGCTTCCTGCAAGACGTGCCACTACATCTTACCTCGAATATTTTCCTTTTGTTTGTTTTACCTTTTTTTTTTTTTAACTCGCCTGGCTTTTTTTATGACGTGGAGAGTAATCTGGTTATTGTACAGCTCCACAGCTGAGCCGAGCGGGTCCCGGATGATTGAGAAAAGCTGAGAACACAGAGTGAGAACGTAAATACAAATCTCTATAATAATATATTGCGTCACCCGTAACTCTATCCGGTGTTGGTATGCGGCGAAGTTCAGAGTGCAGAGCCCGCTTTATAAGGGGCGCCCGGGGGAGATCGGCTGATAACATGGGAATTGATGTAGGCCATTAAAGGAACGTGTGTGCAGGGGATGGAGGGGAATGTTGCACTTGGCCTCCGCTACAAAACTGTACATCAGCATGTTGTCACCTAGGCTGATGTCACAGCGGGTCCTTTGGCTATGAAAACACTCCCTGAGCTTTTTGTGGGTGACCGACGCACAGCCTCTCCTCGCTAATGTGAAAAATTATGCCAAGAGGTACACTTTTTTTCTTCTTCTTCTTGGGTTCGCGATGAAATGAAATTAACTTACAATTAGGTCATGCCTGTGCAACTACGGCGCCCTACAAAAAACTATTGATGCCTCTTGAAAGTTTTCGCTCTTTTGTAGGTTACAGCCGCAGACTTCAATGTACTTTGATGGGGATTTACGTGGCGGACCCAAACTAAGACGCTTTTAAAGGGGTAGTATTGGATAATTTCTGACTGATCACTTTCTTTCGTGGTTCATAAAGAAGAGCCGAACCTTCGGTAACAAAATCATCTTTATGGATGACAATGAATGCTGCAAGGAATACCACTGTGTCATTGGGTGCTATGGGCATAAAAAGGAAGAAACTCATGGTGTGTCAGCATCCTCCTCTGACCTCTGACCCTATTGAGAACCGTTGGAGTTTCCTCAAGCAGAAGATCTGAGGGTGGGATATAGTTCATATCAAACTGCAGCTCTGGGAAGGTTTTCTGACATCCTAAAAAGAAATTCAAGCAGAAACTTTCCACCAACTCACAAATTCAATGGATGCAAGAATTGTGCAGGTGATATAAAGAAGGTCCGATGTTAACATGTAACTGTTAAGATGTTTTTGATTGAAGTAGCTTTTGATTTTAGTACATATAACCACCTAATGCTGCACATTCAGAGAATGACCATTTGCAGTTCTTTATAATCCATAAAATGTTTAGAAAATCTGCTGTGCAGAATCATTTGGAACATGGTGTAATACTGCCTCTAATTGTGAAATGAACCTTTGGAGTTTCCTCAAGACAGCCCTTCACTGATTACTGCTGCAGGCCTTAGGAGGTATGTCAAAGTTTTATGGCTTCCTTTCAAAGCAAAAGAGTGAGTCTTTTATATTTCAGACTTAACATAATCTACAGAACATTTTCAACTAAAATCTGACTACTTTGTTTCTTTCACTGATGTATTTCATGTTTATTGCCGAGCAGGTAAAGCCGACTAAATAAATCACAATGCAAATTGGTTTTCGCTTTTCATTTCAAGCCCTATATTATTTATTGCCTAGCCAATATGTTAGTCAATTTTGGCCCGCATGGCAGACAGTTCTACCCGAAGAGCAGAGACAATTCCAGAATCCAAGTTGCTTGAGGTTCTGTTTGGAGTTCAAGCAAAACTCGTACAGAGAATCAGATGATTCATACTGCTGTGGTTTCTCATCTCCAAAGTCACTACGGCTGTCAGCCAGAGCGTTGTGAAAGCTTGATGCTTTCCCTTGCTGACAACTGTTATGGAAATGTCGATTTTATTTTCCAGCAGGACTTTGGCACCTGCTCACTCTGTCAAAAGTACTAAAACCTGATTTGATAAGCAGAGTGTCACTGTCTTTGATTAACCAGCAAATTGGCCTGCCCTAATTTATCTAGCATAATGTTGAAAGGAAGCAAGACACCAAAACCAATAATACAGACAAAATAAAAGCTACCGCTAAAGAAATCTGGGCTTCCTAAACTTTGGAATATCAGACTGAACCTCAAAGGTTTGTGTGAATAAACTGTAGAGTACCAGGAAATTATTTTCAGTAGGACGACGTTTCTGTATCAAACGTCCTTATTCGTCTGGTTGTAATCTGTTGGTCTGATTAACCAGTGAAGATCGCAAAAAATTATTTTGACTGTTAATCTTACAATTAGTCTAATGTATTTTAAATCTACCCAATGAAAAATATATTTTTACACAGTGACACAATTTGTTGCAGGTCTGCATTGGGAGCATTAGAGGGCGCTAAATCCCTGATTTGGAAGTCACAGAGGTAAAGTTGGGGTCAGTTTGATGTTATTTGGTCTTCAGCTTAAATGTTGATATCCTATCATTTCTTAGGAGCGATGTCTTTAGTCAGCTCCAAAGAAATGAGCTGATTTAAAAGTGTGCAGATGCATTTTTTGAGTGGTGTGATAATTTTAGCGTTTTTCCCATCAGTCATATGAAAAAACAACGATCTTTAGCTATGTACATCTGAAAACATTTATATTTTAGTTCCATTCCCTAAATGTACAAAACTGCAGCAGAGACCCTAATTAAATGTAGCAGATGGATGATGCTACATTTGGATGATGAACTGATCAATTTATTCTCTGAAATTAATTTCTGTATTGTGCTTTTCTTATACATACATATGGGGGAATGCATATTTAATAAATTGACCCTTTTATTCAAGCAAACGACATCTGATTGGTATAAAACATGAATCAGTGGATCAATGGATCAACACAAACATTTATCAGAGTACATGTCGGAGATGATAAGAATGCATAAGCAATTCGAAAAAATATTTCAGAATTCCATTAAATCCTTAAAAAAAGAAAAACAAAAGAACAACACAAAAGCTAACATCTTTATGAGGATAATCTTGGCAAATGTCGATTACGAGGCGTGCTGTGTCAAAAAGGCTCGAATTCTCTGTAGGAGCTCCTTCTTAACGCTGTCTGGCACCAGGGCTGCAATAAAGACACACCGATGAGTCGCTTTCCTGCAACATTTACTCTTTTTCATATGATCGCAAACTCTTTTATGAAGCCCTACAACATTAGTGTACATACACATACTTCTGTTTTCTTTCTGATATGCTTTTGTTCTGAACGGTGTGCATGCATTGGGATTAAAGGTGGGTAATGCACTGGATCGGAGTTCCTTCTTTTTTATACACATATATATTCTTTTTTTAATAAATATATATATTTAGCAATTGCCTTGTTTTTTAAAAACATCTTATTTATGATAATAAATTATGTAATCACTGTTTTCTGAGACTGTAGTGTTGAATTGTTGTGAGTTACCTCTTCCTTTAGGGGTGACCTCTACAACAAGGTCCTCCACCGTTACGTGCTCCAGACCTTTTTGTTTGATGACGTCTGCATGAGGAATATAACACGGTTAGACTGACCTATCAGAAGAGATTAAACTTAAGGATCAAGTTTAAAGCTAACTTTAGTGACAGATCAAAAACAAGCAAACAAATAAAAAAAAAATAAATAAATGTTAACCTCGCAAGGAGGTCACAAAGATATCAACTACTACTGTATAGTGTAAATGTGCAGGTGGGTTTAATGAGAGTATTAAGACTGTCAAGTGTTCAATAACTAATGTATTGTCTTATATCAATTGTCTTAATATAAAGTGGTACTAAAACCCGTGAAAGCCTCTTGGTTGATTTGATTTTATTGGTCCCTGCAGAGGGCGCTGTGGCTTATGTCCACAACTTGCTCTCAAAGCACCAGACACAGGCCGGTGTGAGGTACAGACAGATGTTCTAACATTATTCAGAAACCGTTACTGCAGGCTTTCACCCTCAAACCAAACTCTAACCTGTTGGTTGGAAATGATCTTCAAATGTTAACTCTCCATTTTGTTAAATAGTCTTGAACTGAACAGAATGCGTGACCGCCTGTATTTCAGGAGGGTTTCATTTGGCAGTGGTGCTCTGAGAGCAAAATAGCATTTACAGAAGTAATGGCGCCCCCTGGAGTCAAGATCAGAATTCAGTGCAACATCTGCTGAGTCTGTTCAACTGAGAGGGTTGGAGATGCAGAGTTCTCCGACCCTCTCCTCAACCTACTCCCCTTCATCCTCATCATCTCTGACCTTGTTTTACTCTCTTTTTACTGTCTGCCATTAAGCTGCACGACCTTTATTTCTATCTCTGCCCTCTTCACTGTCTGCCATATTCTACATAAACCCAAATAGTCAACATTTTTCCTATCTTTGCTTTAACGTCACTTACAGACGCTATTTTTACCTGACAAAATGATTGTGGTAAGCTTTAAGTAAGGTGGGCTTGTTTGTGAATTGTTCTCATTTATGCCAACAGGTCTACAAAAAAAACACATTTAGGCTTTACACAACTCCGTTTAAAGTGAATGCTGCATGTACAAGCTTTAGCTCAACTTTAGGACTTTGGGCCAACGGTTTCCTTTTCTCTTTCTTGTCTGATTATTGGAAATACTCCACATTTTGGAATAGTTCAAGTTCCAGAAAAGTATGAAGATGTAGTGTTAGCTGTTTAAAAAAAATATCCAAGCCTGCATGAGCCCTTGTGCTCGCAGGAGGGAAACTCTGATTTTAATTTTTAAGTTTTCCAGTGACATTTGACGGATTTATTGTGTCAAAAAGACTTTCTGTTGACACGATTTCTGTTATCGTGTCAACAGAACCTATGAACTCTGATGATGGCAACGCTGGGATTTCCAGAACATGAAAATCAAATATGTTTGCACTCTTAAAAACAAGTCATATTGCACAATAAATAAATAAATAAATTTTGAAAAGCAACACAAGAACTGTAAAATCCAACAGTTTCTGGAATCCAACTTTGTTAGCTTTTAGGATTTTAGTGTGGACACATTTTTCTATATTATTCATAAAATAAAAAAAATACAATAAATCAAAAAAATAGAAGAAGGAAAAAAAAACACCTTTTCTGAATACCTTAAAGTTTTCTAACTGGCTATCAGTCACAGTTTGGCTTAATATTATATTTGGTTTACTTTGGTTTTATTGTATGCATTCAGCAACGTTTATTTAAAGGCAAAGGGAACCAGCTGATGTGTTCATTAGTCATACAATCGTTTTTAAACAAGACCAAATAAACTGTACCTGCTGAACTGAAACAAGTCTGCAAAGACTTCATCAGACATAATGAATACTTATTAAAAAAAATAATAAATCGCCCAACAAAGCCCATATATCTACAACCTTGCGGAAACACGAGTTGGTTCATGTGTTAATGGACCAAATAAAAAATTGACTCAAGGTGAGTTTGAGTATTGTGTCATCTAGATTCTGTTGACCTTTTTGCATCTCTAAACATCCCCCCCCAAAAAAATTAATAATAATAGTAATGGAGAAACATGAAAGTACCTCTTCTTAGTAAACCTAAGCTTGCTTCCCTCATGTACAAGCTGCCATATTGTTTCTGGAAAAGTGTTCTTACCTTTGCATTGAGCCTTCATTTGGTCCTTCCATCCACACTCTGTGAGCTTAGCTCTCAGCAGCTCCTTCAATCTGTCACCCAGATCAACAGAGAGGAGAACAGGTGAGTCTTATGCAGACGAAAGAGCCTTCAAGTTGACATTTAAACACAAACATATTCAATAACAGCCCTGCCTTCTGGGATCTATACGGTATTAAATCCTCACCCACCTATCTCTTTCTCCTGTCTCCGTTAGCTTCTGGTTTATTGATGCCTTCAGTCTGGCTTCTTTATTCATTGTGTTTGTTCTGAGAGGAGAAACAAAGGTAAACACACGTCAGTCAACTCTTAAAAGACTGCGGAAAGAAAGCGACAAGAAAAAAAAAATACACACCAGCAGCCGAAGCAAGGGTGACATCACTACCAAGGAAACACACCGGGTTAAACTTAACCGAGCTTTACTCACTGTGAGATTCCACTTCTCGCGAGAGTCGGGAGTCAGTCTGCATCCAAAAGTGAAAATACGACAACCTTTAACGGCGCTAAAAAATAAAATAAAAAAAGAGAGAGAAAGAAAGAAGAAGCGACGTGGCCCTAAAAATCCCAACCACCGAGACTCGCTACGCAAAGAGGCTAACTCACTACTTAACAACTTAGCACCGAAACACTTAAGCTTTCACAAAGGATCCCCTCGGACGGTGGAACGCGGCCACAGTGGCTAAGACTCCGCAAACTTCCGGTGCGAAGCGGAAACACGTCATGTGTGCCTTGGGACTGGATTTAACCCTTTAATGCATGACCCTGATGATCAGTTTATCAGTTGGTCAAATTTCTGATAGTGAACGGGAATGTTGTGAAGATGCCATCTTCTAAAAATCATCAATTATTGATGAAACTCAATCCGGTTTTATGAAAAATAGTCATATTACTAATAATATAAGGTTGGTTCTGGATATTTTAGATTATCCTGATCTTGTTTGTGATAATGGTTTTATTTTATTTCTAGAATTATATAAAGCATTTGTCACAGTCGAACATGAGTTTATCTTTCAGAGTCTAAATAAATTTGGGTTTGAAAAATTCTTTACTTGTATTGTTAAAACCTTATACCAAAACACCAACAGCTCCATCAAATTAAAAAATGGCTCCTCTCCTAGATTCAACCTCTGCAGAGGAATCAGACAGGGCTGTCCCGTCTCCCCATATTTGTTTCTTTTAGTGGCTCATCTTCTGGCCGATCATATTTAAACTGGTCCTTTAAAAGGGATCACTGTTGCTGATAAAGTGGTTACTCTAACACAACTGGCAGATGACACAACTTTATTTTTAAAAGATCAGAGCCAAATCTCTTTAGCTATTAAGGAGACTGCTACTTTCTCCAAAGCTTCGGGTCTTTCTCTTAACCTTAAAAAATGTGAGATAATGGCCATTAAGGACTGTTCCATCGCCTCAATTGAAGCTATACCAGTTAAGAATGAGATTCTTTATTTAGGTATAAACATCACGAAGGATCAAATAGAAAGAAGCTCTCTAAACTTCAACCCGCTAATTCAAAAGACTAAAAAAAGACTCAATCAGTGGTTAGTTAGAGATCTTTCTTTGCGCGGCCGTATTCTGCTTAAAAGGCTGAAGGCTTCTCCAGGCTAATTTATGCTGCACAATCGTTGGACATTGACAATAAAAGTGAGAAGGAAATTGACAAACTGCTATTCAACTTTATATGAAAAAATAAGACTCACTATATTAAAAAATCGACTCTATTGAATTCATATGAAAATGGAGGAATTAACTGTTTATCTTTCTCTATCTTGAATAATACTTTTAAAATAAATTGGATCCGTATTTTTTTAAATTCTCCAACGTCTTTCTGGAATATTATATCTTTCCATATTTTCTCTAAATTCGGTGGTCTAAATTTCTTTTTAATTTGTAATTTTAATATAACGAAGCTACCAATTAAACTCTCTAACCCTTTTATTATGGTTATTCATCTATAAGCATAACTTTTCTCCTCACTAGTATTTTATTTGGAATAATAAGGACATCTTATATGAGAAGAAAACTATGTTTTTTTTTATACCTGGTTTAATTGTAACATTGTTCTGATTGAACAATTATTTAACATGGTCTGTTGTTGAGTTATGAGGAATTTCTTTGTAAATTCAATTTTCCTGTCTCTCCTGGGGAATATGCCAAAGTTCTTGGTGCCGTTTCTTCAAAGATTTGTATGTTATTCAGGCAGAAGCCGAGAGTCGATTTTCAGTCTCCTGTTCTATCTCCTATACATCCTCCTGTTGGCAAAATATGTCTGAATCCTTTTCCTCGTAACAACAAAAGGTCGACCAGATCCCTGTTTCTGGAGGTCGTGACCTCTGTTCCTGTGGTTGTACATTATTGGAATCGCGTTTGTATCACTTTGCCTTGGAAATTTATTTGGCTGCTCCCAAATCACTTTCTTCTCACTAACAAGGTAAAAGAAGTTTCTTTTAAACTCATTCACCGAATCTACCCTGTTAAAGTTTATCCAAAGAAATTCAATTCTAACATTGATGTGAATTGTTCCTTCTGTGACGTTTGCCCAGAAACGCTCACCCATTTGTTCTGGTTGTGTCCTCCTTCTATTTTGGCAACATTTTTGTAACTTTATTGATTCCAAAATATCAGCAGGATTTCAGTTATATTGGAAAAATGTCTTTGGATTTCAACAAAATGGAGGAATGAATGTGAAAAGTTTCCTTATCAACTTAATAATTATTAAGGCTAAATTTCACCTACATAAATGCACATTTTTGAAGAAAAAACCAAACTTTTCTGTTTTTTTGATTGAACTTAAACATTATTTATTAACAATTCAACCCTCAACCAACCAAAGAGCAGAATCAACAATATGGGCTTGCAATCAACTTGGACTTTTGGATTATCTTTTATGTAAATGTACTGTAATGTCATTCTCTTATCTTTATACTTTATCTGATGCTCCCCCTGGTCAAGTATTATTATTGTTCTATTGTGTTATGTTCACAATACAATTGTATTGTTTTTCATTGGAATAAAAAAAGTTAAAAAAAAAAAAAACTTTAATGCATGAATGATTATAACCTGTCTGTTTAGTCCAAAGCTAGTTGGACTGTATGTCTTTAGCCAGAGTGTCAATGAATATTTCTACAAAAAAATAATAAAGACAATAAACATGGCAATAAAGAAAAGTAAATAAAAGCTATACGTGAAGACGATAGTGTAAAATAAACAGTGAATGCATTTCTATTTTTGCTGACGTGACGTTCACGCCATATATCAGTAGCAATAGGAAAAATTAAGGCAAATCAATACATTTTAAAATTTTCATTATTTCCTCAACACACTTAAAAATAAAACAGTTAATTCCACAAACCAATGTTTCAAAGCCTTTATTTCTGTTTGTGGTTTCTTGCTTACAGCTAAAACATTACTTTAAAGAATTGACTACATTAGACTGATGAAAGTGAACATTTTAAACACAGAAATGTGGGTTTAATAAAAAAAAAAAGTATGCTACGTCTGCTAAAAGGTCATTTAGATTTCCTAACGCCTATTCTAATTTAGTGAACGGAACTCTTCTGATTTTCTAAGAAAATTCATTTGGGGTTATCATTCGCGGCGAGTCATCATCACAGAGATCAACACTTCAAATGTGTGTATAATGAAGCAATATTCAAGTTTTGCTCATGTAATTTAGTTTATGTGAAGCTGTACTTAGGCAATGTGCTGATTTCAGGATTTCATAATACAATCTGTACATTTTGTGTAATATTTGTTGGTGACAAATACTGACAAGTGTGTTGTTTTTTTCTTTAGTAGGAAAACAATAATATACTGTCTTTCAACTAACAAAAAGCATGAACCTTCACACTAGAGTACATTTCAAACTTTAGTGTTTAAAATGCCTGGTGACGGGCCCATTAATTGTTTGGAAAATGTTCCTCCAAAAACAATGCAAACATATGAATCAATGCTTTTATTAAAAACAAAAATGAAAGAAAAAAAAAACTTGTACACCAGATTTACAACCTGTCAAATCTGAACAGGGCTTTTTTGTCAAGTCAGAGCAAAAAATTTGTTTATGCTCAACCACCAAATTTTTGAAAATGAAGTTGTACAGTGAAAAAAGAGTGAAAGAACAGAAATGAAAATGATTTCTTTCTGTAGAAAAAAAATGTGCAAAACAAACAAAAGAAAAGCTAAATGCTATGTCTCTTTATGTTTACCCATAGGTAAACAAATGAACTACGCCAACCTTTTCCAACCAATGAACACCAGTTTCACCATGTTAGTTCTTAGAACTGCCCACCGTCGCTCCCTCGTTTAGTTAAAAAACTGTCACGTTTTCACTCAATCACCTCATAAATAATAACATCCTGCCATTTGCAAAGCTTTGGAACATTACGAATAAAAATTTGCCTTCGTTAACTTGCTTCAATGGAGGTTTTAAAACGCTTAACTTCATCATCATGCATATATATATATTAGATTCTTCACCCGGTTAGGTTTTCATGATAACAGAAATAATATTCTAGGCAATGTTCAGAAATGCTTTCTTATGGAAACACATTAAATCTGCACTTAAATCCTCTTTGTGGGTGAAGCAATTGATTCTATTGCCTTGGTGATCCATAGTTTATAAAAAGTATGTTCATCAATTATATCCAGAGGAATATGTCATCCAACAACACACACACACAAAATTAAAAACAAAAATCCACCGATCTCTGGATAATTACCTTCGACAAAATGTCCGGGAATGAATGGTAAACCAGCAGCCATGAGGTTGCCATAGGAACCCACAGCCATCATTTCTAGTTTGACTTGATCATTCGATCGATCAATCTTCACCCGCATCCAGTTTAAAAGCTCCAGTTTTCAGTTGAATGCAGATTTCCAGTGTAGTGATGGCTTCAGATTAGAGTGAAAAAATTAAAGCCATGATCGTCAGACAAAAAAAAAAAAAAAAAAAAAAATGTACAGATTCTGAAAGACATAAATATAAAAAAAAATCCACAATAATTAGCAAAGCAAAAAACTCCATTTTCTTTCCCTGTGAGGCCATAAAAATTTTATGAGATTTGATTTTTTTTTTTAAGTTGCAGAGAAGTTTCATTTACAAAATGCTTCTGGGAGAGAACAGACAAATTAAGTACTACCAACCAGATGAAGTCATAATCTAAGTATTTTGTATTTTACTTCACACTTCTTCGGTGTGTAATCTGCTCTGGAGACCGATGGGTTTTTACAGTGCAGCCGCATACCAAACTGTAACGGCTGCTGGTAGAACTGGGAGGAGGAGGACAGTTTGTAAACAGATAAAGTAGTGACTGATGATGATCCACGTGGAAGGAACTTTAAAAACTGTTTTAATGATAGATTTGAAGTCCGTGCCCAAACCCCGGCGCCCCCGTCGGCTCGAAACGGAGCACTTCCAAAACGTTACGAGAGCTTGACTGCGATCTTTTGCTCCTTCTTCAGCATTCTCTGAGCCTCTTTCTCAACTTTCTTTTTCTGCTGCTCCATGAAGCGTTTCTCCCTCTCAGCCATCTTTTGTTGCCTGGTGGAAAGAGACGGGAGCAAAATGAGACCAGTCTTGTTCCTTGTACCATTAAATGTGTAAATGTATCGAATAAGTTCACAACAAACTTATGCTCCACTTTTATGTTTCCCCCCACCACAACTGAAACAACTCAAATTGTTACAGCGGACGTAAACACCAGGAAGTCTAGCAGAACTTTTACCTGAGCACTTCCTCTGCCTCCCAGGCAGCGTCGGACTCATCTTCCCAGGCGTTTGTGTCCTCCTGCCAGTTTTCCATTTCGCCCAGTTCAGCCTGAGAAAACGCACAGAGTCGAAGTCAGTTTGCAGCTTTCCTTTTTTTTGGAAAGAGCCAAAACATATCATTTTGGCCACTGGGGAACTTTGGTTTAAACTCTTAGCGTTTGGTTAAAATACCATAAATTTGTTAGGATGACTGCGCCATCACTAAGGAGAGTTCACCGTTTTTCTTCTGTCTCGCATTGAGACATTTATGTTTTCTCCATTACGTGGACATTGAGAATACAAATATAACATTGGATATTTATTTGTATCGATTAAATCACATTTTATGTTTTGAGAGACTGAGTTTTTGGAGAATTTTTTTTATTTTTTATTTCACCAATCCACTCCATGGCTCAGAGTGATCATCACTCAAAAAGCTGCCATCTTACTTGACAAGCCAGGAACCGTCAGTCATGCTTAGATTTTTTGTAAAAAATTTTTTTAGGAGAATAAAGCTATAATGCTACAAGAATAGAATCAAAATAGTAAAAGAATAGTCTTAATATTATCAGAATAAAGTCATAATAATAAAAAAATGAAGTAGTCATTTTATGAGAACTCAAAAACAAAATGTTTTTTTTCCCTCATTAAAAAGAATGTTTTCTTGTCATTTTAAGATTCTCTAGTATTTATTCTGCTGATGTTATGACTATATTCTCATAGTTAAAATAATAATTCTCACACCCAGGCTTTAGTACGCTGGAAGTGTTGACTGAAATAAAAGCCAGTTTTTGAAAATAATTTGTCATTTGTAATTTCCTTTTTAGAAAAGAGATTTTTAAAAAATAAAATCAGAAATGGTATGGGGAAAAAAAAAAGTGACTTATTTTTAAGCCACATCGCCCAGGCCGAACACAGGGTTTCAATTAGACTTTTACTGCTTTGCAACACGTCACGTTTATAGTCGAACCAAAAACCCGAACCAGTGAAAACGAAAGAATCGACAGAATGACTTGAGGGAAGCCGAGGCGTTTCTCACAGAGGGCGGACTGAAGCCCATCATGTCCTGGGAGGCTGCCAGCCTGCTGGAGAATCCTGCTGACCCATCAGGAACCAAGTAGTTCAACGGCTCGCGCTTTTTCAGCACAATCTGGACCAGAAATGAAAGGGCGAAGCAGTCAGACATGCGATCAGTGTTAAAGCTGGCTGTATTTTTCTTCAATGTCAAAAAGTTTCAGCCATGTCCATTTTTCAACTCTTCGTTTGAAAAATAGAGCAAAAAAGGAAAAACAAAGTTTGTTTGCTATGAATCTGCTCTGTACCTTCTGCGTCTTCCTGATGGTGGGAGCCATGTCTTTAAAATAATCTGGCTCTTCGTCTGCATCGTTGGGCGGAGGGGACACGTTTCCATTTCCACCTTCGATCTTAATACTCGTAGGAGCTTCTTCATCCCAGGAGCTCCACTCTTCGATTTCTGGCTGTTCAGATCACAAAGGGAAACATTTTTTTTTGAGTTCATTAAATAATATTTATTTATTCATTTATTTTAACCTAAATTCTGAATTCCAGCCTTATACGTTTTGGGAAGGAGAGTGACGCAGCTACTCGCCTGATTTGGTAAAGAGGAGGAAAAATCGACTGTCGTTGGGAGAGTTATCTGATCACCGCTGAGCTTGCGGCCCCGTCCGCTCCTGTGTCACAATCAAATTATTCAAATCAATTTCATGGAACCACAAAGCAGACAAGACTAAGCATAATCAAATTTTCTGTAATGCGCAAAGAAGATTTTACCAAACAGAACTTGTTTAAGTTCTTTTTTTTTTTTCATTTAGTCAGGAGGATATCGAATGAATTGCAGAAGTATGTATTCTTGTTCACATTTGTTCACACTGTAACTTCGACTCTCATAATTGCAAAATGCAAGAAGGAAAATAGATCTGCAATCTTCACAACAATAAATCAAGCTAAAAAAAAAAAAGACTTGCTTAGACCTGCAAGTGTTAGAATAACTTCTAAGACGACAACTTAAGTTTTATTTTTTTTTAATTATTTTTAATAAATGTCTGCTATATGAACCCCCAATTTACTTCTGTTTTTAGATTTTAAAGTTAAGAAAAAAAACTTTTGCACAAAAGATGGCGGCCATATTTCTTTCTAGAACTGTAGAATTTTAAGGAAACTGAAAATGTGAATAGTTCACAACTTAATGACAAAAAAACCCCAAAAGAACCTTTAAGCTTGTAGTTCTGACTGTATGTGTAAGGTTGAGGTCTTTTGCAGTCTGTAGAAGGAAAGAGGCACCACAAGTGTTTCTCCCTGCACCTCCTCTAGTGTTAGTATAGCCAGCTTTCTTTGCGTTACACTTTTTATTCTTTTTTCTTTTCTGTTTTCCTGTTTGCAATGTAATTATATGTCATCAGTGAGACAACATGTTGTATAAAGTCTAAAAGAAAAACATGTCTGGCTGAATCAAAGTAAACAAGAAGCTACATCCACAGATTAAAATTAACTGCAAACTGTAACGCACGGTTCTGCTGCACAAAACTAATATTTCTGACTTCTGTGGCTGGTGGAGAAGTTAAACTGAATGAGAAGTTTCATCGAGAGCCGCTTGGACTTTAAACCTCCTTCGGATGTTTACTTTTCTCTCTTCGTTGGCTGTTAAATCCTAAAACAGGTTTTGTTTTCCTAACTTCCACAGTGAAACCCGACCTATTCCACGTTTGGTCTTAACTCTAACCCGACCAACTCTTATGAACTTAAACTGGTACGACAAGTATGGATTGGATCTTTAAATGTCATAGAAAAGGCATATAGAGATTTAATGGGGATATTTGATTTAAGTGAATACAAAGACTTGTCATAAGAGATCACAATAAGCGAATAATTTTTTAAAGCAGTAACTCACCAAACTTTCAGAGTGATTGTTTCTAACGCATTAATAAAATGTTCTACATTGAAATTTGTAAACACTGATTACTCTGAAGTAATGAGCCTTTATGATTTTAAACTACTGTGCGAAACTTGTGGAAGGGAACCCAACGCATTTCACCCAAGCCAAACAGTTCAAAGTTAATAACAGCAAATCCTGAGGAAATGTATGTAAACTTCTGATTTTGAAGACATTAATAGAAATGTTTAGTCTGATTTAGCCTGAGATAGTGACGGAGGGCAGGGGGGGGAGAAACAAATGTGTCTTTATTCACTGGTTTTAACTTTTCACCCAAACAGTGCGTGAAAAGACAGAGGAACCTTGTGAGGATGCAGCAGAAGCAGAGATATGAATACAACTGAGAAACAGGGGCAAGACAAGAAAATGAAAATTGACAGTGATCAAGTTATTTAACAAAGAATTGGAACCAATGTGAATTCTTTTTATTATTATCATTTGTAAGAAAAACTGTTTTAGGATCCCTAGAGCAACAACAGGTAAAAGAAACATTTTCAGATCACAGTACGGAGGACCACTGGTGCTCACCTGCATATCAACCTTTTAAAAAAGGACAGCAAACTGGCTAAACATGTGCAAATCTTGAACAGACGGAACTGAGTGATGGCCATGATGAGTCTGAGCTGCAGGGGGAAGGGGGGAGAAAAGAAAGCAATATTGAATAATGGTGAAATAGAAAAACCGTTGAAACAAACGAGACGGGCAGAAATGAGAACCAAACAACTTCAACAGCAGACAGGACGAGAGAATCTGTGACACTAGGATGCAGTTCCTCTGCGTTGATGTTTCTGAGTATTAGGCTAATGAGGAGCTAAACGCATCTTCTGAATGAAAATGCCGTTTGTCCTCGCGTTACGGTTTGCACGTCTTTCTATGCAAATGTATACTCACCTAGAAGGACGTACACGGAGTGGATGATTTCTTCTCGTGAGTCAGAAGACACAAGTTCATTTATTTCCTAACCGTTGCTTGCTAGCTTAGCCCACTGAGAAACATTGTATTTTTGAAACCTTTAAAAGTTATTCTCAAACGGGACATTGGCACTGAGGAGTAGTATCGTTGTCACAACATAGACATATACGTGACAGCTTCCCATACCGCTTATTTATCGTGGAAAAACTCCTAAATTCGTGGCGTCGCTTGTCTCCTTCCCATGGCTGCCATATTGGAAGTGGGAGGAGCTGAATACATGTTGCGTTTACGTGCTGTTGGGAAAACGAGAACGAGACGGATACGGATACATATATTTATATAGTTGATTTAGGATTATGTGCAACTACAAAGTAAGCCAAAAATATCAGGCTTTGTTTTTTTAAAATTTTATTTCACCGACCGTCGTTACACAAATTATAACATTTGCGACTCTGGGTATTCTTTAGCTGGACTGAGAGCCAAGATTTCTACTGTAAAGGTTTCAGACTCCTTGCCCTACACACATTATAGGGAAGAAATCCTGAAAAAGATTGTTTTGTTCCTCAAATGCTTTTTTTTTTTTTTTTAAAGAATTGACTTAAATATGCAAATTTGTCAGGTCCAGTCAAGCTGTTCCACTTTAACTTTCATGTATAATGAAATATCTAAATCGTCTTTTTTATTGGTTAGTTGTAATAACATTTTTTATTATACAATTCCTACTACTAAGAACTTGTTGGTTGATATTAGTTTTTAACTGTTTATTATTATTATTATTATTATTATTATTATTATTATTATTATTATTATTATTATTATTATTATTATTATTATTAAATAGTAAAATGACTTTCCGTACTTGATGGCAACATCTGATGTTTCGTAAAGGGAGCGCCCGAAAAAGGAAAAATATCCCCATTTACTCTCCAAAAAAACAAACATCATCCTAACACATTTTTAACCATCGTCATTAATGCGATGAAAAATACTTTGCGAATATTTGCCATTCACTTATTTGTACGCGTCAGTCGCAAACGAGTACGTCATTTAGGAATGAGCCAATCGGTGCACATCTTAAAGGAAGTGGCACATTTTGAAAATTGCCAGTTGGGTGTTTTTTTTGCTCCGCTGTGCGCCACAACTTTGTGAAAAGGTGAGTTTTATCGAGTGCGTTATTTGGGGGAATCAGAAACAAGGCGATGTGATTTTTCGTCCGACTGCGTCATGTTGTAAATGATACAAAACGCCTTTGTGCGTGACTTTATTTGAGATTACATGCAAGGTAAGCGATGCTAAGCTATGCACCGCTAACAACATTGCCATTTGTTAGCATACATGGTCCGGCGTATGCCGTCAACATGAAAGTCTGTATTTTTGAAGAACGAAATGTTTAGAATCATTCAGTAAAACGTGTTTTAGTGTCTCTCTGCATTTGTTCATATCAGGAGTTTTTTTTGGGAGGGCGAAGAATTGTGACTTTTTTTGTTGTTGCTTAGCTTTGCTGTTGTCCCTTCCGTTGGTTAGCCAAATTACTTTAGTTGCTCAGGTGTTTCTTTGTCAAACAGGCGTAGCGAAAGTTTTTGTCACAGTAGTGAAGTCTTGAAGAGGGAAAATTTTTGTTGCGCAAAATTCTAATTTTGTCGCAGTGTGATTGACTTTGATTTGACTGAAAAAGGCTTTTGTTTATGTTTTGTTCTTGTCGGCTTCTCCCTTCCAGATGGAAGAAGAGGAACACACAGACAGGAAGCAGCAGCTCGCCAGGCTTTATCAAAGGTTCAGCAACATCAAAAAGTATTTCAACGAAGGTAACGAATGTGCTGCTGCTGCTCAGCAAACAAGTCGGTTCATCCTTCCTTTGTTTACAGTCTCTTTATTGTAACCCCACCCCCCTCTCTCTTTCCTCTCAGATGACACAGACAACATCAACCAGGTCATCGGCTCAAACTCGCCCGAGTCTTGCCTCTCCTACCTGACGGAGCTGGAGAGGAAACGAGATCCCCTGCTGGACCAGAACCACCTCACCAGACTCATAGATTTTTATACCAGAGTGTTTTCCAACATGCCTCTGGGGAAACACTGTCACAACGAAAGCTATGCCAGGATGCTGGTTCGATTTGCGGAGCTGAAAGCGTGAGCAGACGTCGTATTTCAAGCAATTTAGAGAAAGCATTGTCATTCCTTCGAGTTATTTATTTTTTACAACCACTAATGGGAATATTTCCTTTTGCTTCACAGTAATACACAAGTTAATGTTGATCTTTCCAAAGAAATTAATTGAAATTTGTGGTTTGTTGACAAACTGGTAAAATTTTCGGCACTGTATCTGGCGCTCTAAATAATCAATTCTGGATAGAATTAACTTTCTTTTTGTTTTGTTTTTTCCACTGTTTTCCTCCTGCTAGACTTCAAGATGTCAACGAGGCAGAGGCCAACTTCAGTGTAGCGACAGCTCACAGCCAGAGCTTTGCGTTTGTCCACATTGCGCATGCGCAGTTTGAGCACTCCCAAGGTACAGGACTGTTTTTAGCTGCTTGTGGCATATGGGTAAGTGTGTGTTAAGTGTTCACCCTGTGTGTGTCGCCAGGCAACACAAAAAGAGCTGTTCAGATACTGCAGACCGCGCTGGACGTGGATGCCAAACCAAAAGAACTGCTGGTGGCTGCGCTGCAGAGCATGCAGGCCGGGAAAACGATGATCTGTCTGGAGGACAAGGAGAACTTCCCATGTGAGAACTTGACTGTTGTTTTTTCATACTCAGCCATTTTCAAGTCACTAATTCTGGGGGTGCAGCGCTGAATCGGTTCAGATTTTCTTCATTTTGGGTGTAGAGTCACAGCTGCACGTGTGCAGTCAACAATAAATGCCTTACATTTAGCAACTTTGTCGCTATATTTAGCAACTTTTCAAACCCCCCAAAAAAAGAAAAAAAAAAAAATGGTGTCGGCCAAAACCTGAATAGAAAGATCAGATTTTATTTATTTATTTATTTTTTTAAGATTGGCGATCGACCAAAAAACTGCAATCGGTGCACTTTATGGCTGTACAGTGTGTCTTGGAAATAAAATCCATATTTTTTTCATACTTATTCCAATCTCCACTTTATTTTTCATTTTGTTTCCTTGGGAGGAAAAAAAAATGCTAGATGACAAAACATTTTCAAAAAGAGGCATTTATGTCCCTTCTGTGATCTGGAGCGCTGAGTACTAGGGCCAGGCTATTAGAATTTTTTTTGCTTAATTACAAGAACATAGTTGTGATATTGGCAGAATGGAGTCTCGATTGTACTAGAAAAACGTCACTGTGGAAACCCAACGAGTGCACTGATGAAAAAAATCCAGATTTTCTTTTAAAAAAATTTCTCCCCCCAAAAATTAAATATTCAAAAAGCAAAATTTTGCTTCATCTTCCAGCCCTGGTGCGTCCCTCATTAATACCTTTCTTATCTTACTGAATTAGGTTCATCTTACAGTATCTATACGTTTTCTTTGTGTTTCCAGCTTTATCCAATAGAACTGTGCAGGATTCTATCAAAAAAGACTCTGAATTCCCAAAACCCGGCAGAATGTCGGATGGAACCGGCGACTTGCAGCTCTCCAGTATTTTTAGCGTAGGGTAAGAATGAAGCAGATTCTTAAGTTTTCACAGTTTTGTCGAGGAGGAACGCGTTTAGATATTTATTTTTTTCCTTCAGGAAGGAGCCGCCGTCTGGGGCTTCGGACGATCCGTTTCCTGGCTGGAGGACTGGATCCCATCGGAAAAGAGCTGTTGGCTTGGTGGGCTTCAGCCTGCGGAATAAAACAAATTAACTAAACAGTTCTTGGAATTTTCACTTTTGTTTTTATTTTCCTTTTCCTTTTGTTAATAGCCGGGGAGAGTACCTGTTGTGCCATTTTCAATTCCAGAAAATGATGACGACATCCACAAGAAAGTCTCCAAATCCAGCAGTATGTCTGTTTCTAGAAGTTTGTCCAGGTTTGTATTTCCCCGCTTCATTCTGATGCCCCTAACTTAATTCAAATGTAAAGTAATTTTGTATTTTATCTGTGTTTTTTTTTTTTATTTGCTCTCAGACAAACATCTGGTTCAAACGGGACCTCGGGAATTGGAGTGTCCTCCTCAGGGAAAAGCGTCGAAGGACGAGACGTTGTCAGGGATCAGGTGAGAACATAGAAACTTGCTGACAGAGCTGTTTAGTGCTTCGGCGCGAAGATGATTTTTCCAATGTCCATTTTGACGCGCTAGAAACCATCAGTTCTCAGTCCGGATCTCGGCCAGTGGGAAGACCAGGCAGACTCGACCGCAACGCTCCTCCAAACAAACGGCGCGAAAGGATCGTCCAAAATGGAAGGTAAAACCTGCCGAGTCACGTTCACGTTGCAGCGCATGCTGAACAGAGCGATCAGTGGAGATTAAAGTTCTATTTGTTGTCTTTTTCTGTTACTGTTATTTACTCTGCAGATGTGACTTTTAATTTCGAGCAAGTTGTCAATTTCAACTCTCCCGAGTTGTGTTGGACGTACCTGATGAACCTGGAGAAAAGAGGAAACCCTCACACAGACATCAGCCTGCTCAACAAGCTCAAAAACTGCTACTCCAAAGTCTTCAGCAGGCTGCCGATCAGACAGTACAGCAAAAACACCAGCTACGCCAGAATACTGGTCAGATATGCAGAACTGAAGGGGTGAGTCCTACTGAAGACATTCTGGGGGATCTTGTGACTGTATAAAGTGTCAAGTTTTCATCTAAATATCAAAGATACAACAATCAGATTTCCATTCTGATTGTTGTGCACAATCTCTTTTCTATGTGGACTGCAGAGTTTTTGATTGAAGTTGTGCTTCTGAATCCAACAAATGGAGATAAAGTATTCACAACCTTTTCATAGTATTACTAGTTAAAGCTGCAGTGTGTTTTATTAAGGCTGTGTGGTAGATGAAGTTACCTTGATTCTAAATTTTTTTGACTCAGTTGAAGTCTTTTGATAAAATTAGATAAATGAATTGATCGTTCTTGGATGGAAAAAAAACACAAACTCCTTTTATGATTATTATTTTTTTAAATCAATTTTCTGTTTTTTTGTCTTTTGTTTCTTTCTTTCCTCTGTTCGGTTTTTCTTTGTTGCTTTTTCTTTTTGCTTTGTTTTATCTTTCTTGGTTTCTCTTTTTGGATCTTTTGTTTCTTTTGCTTCTGTCTTTAATTTTTTTTGTCTGGTTTCAATTTTGGTTTTCTTTGTTGCTTCGTTTTCATTTTTTTTGCTTCATTTCTGTCTTTTTTTCCTTAGGTTGTATTTGTTTCTTTTCCTTTTCCATTTTGTTTCTTTTTATACCGCTTTCATTATTTCTGTCATCTTTATAATTGTTTTTTTCTCAGACAAGCTCTGGTCCGTATCTATCACTACCTAACAGCTGTCTGCTGAATATCACCATTTGTTTTCTGCTCTGTAGGATTGAAGATCCAGATCAGGCTCAGGATTACTTTATAGTTGCGAGAACCAACTGCAAAGGCTTTGCGTTTGTCCACATTGCAAATGCCCAGTTTGAGGTTTCTCAAGGTAATCTTGTATTTTTATTCGTGGCTGTATTAAAATAACATTTTTAGGCAAAACACCTCAAAACGTTTCGAATCTCAAAATTTCATGTTGTGGAATGAGTTCTTCGTTCTCCGTGTTTGACCAGGTTACCAAAGTCACTTTGTGGATTTTTGAAAACATTTTTTAGGTAACTTGGTCAAAGCAACTTCAATTCTTCACAAAGCTCTGGCATTAAATGCCAAACCGACAGAGCTTCTGGAGGTGGCCATGCGGAACCTGAAATCGGGAGAGAAACAGCTGGTTCCCCCCATGGAGGACGACCTGCCCACGGGTAAGAATCAGCCTGAAACAGAGTGCTGCTGCTGCTTTTTCTGTTTCTGTCTGCTGAATCTGTAAACGTCCATGCAGCAGGAAGCGGGCCCCCCTCTGGTGGGAAGCAGAAACTGCAGCTCCCGGCTCGGATACCTGTGAGCCAGTCGGTGGAACGGAATAAACCTGCCAGCAAAGAGCCGGACGCAGAGTGGAAGATTCCCAGTCTGCTCACACGGCAAGTTTCTCCTGAGGTATCAGCAATTTTTTGTTTTTTGCATTTTCCCTTTCCAGATGCACCAATTATTTTTTCAATGGCAATGCAGATATCTGAGGTTCAGTATTGGCCGATAACTATCCGATATAGAATAAGTTGTCTCGAAAAGTTTCTTTCTTTTTTTTTTTTTTTAAGAGACATAAATGTTCAGAAATACAAATTTATTTGATAACTGAACCAATACAGCACATTCAAATACACCAATAGTTTCAATGGTCAAGCATGTGAAAAACAACACAACTTTAATTTGTTCAGTCTGTGCAATTAGGAGCAAAACAGCCAATGGAAAGTAAATAATAATAAAGTGTGACATCACTCGGAACACAAAGCATAGAATTGGTCTCAATAGATTTGCTCTTATTGATCTGTCACATTGACACAAATACTTGATCTAGAATAGTTTTCAAAATCGGGGTTGATACAGATATCGGATCGGTGTTTCTCTACTGTTAAGTGATTTTATGCTTCACTTCATTTATTCCTGAGGATAAGCGAACCACGCCTCCTGACCCCAGACCCGTTCCCCGTCTGGTAGGATCTCACCCCACTCCCTCCATCCGACATCCATCCAAACTGAACCCACAAGCCGCCTACCAGACGCCTAACGGCTACAGGGACCCACATCCCAGTAGGTAGGTGCTTAATTCACTCACATCGAGGACCTGGATCGTTTCAACCTCGTAAACTTTTAAAGGAGTTGGTCTGGTTGTGTTTTTCCGCCCTGGAATGGACGATTTTCACAAGTTGTTTCTCCTCAGCTTCATCACTCCTGTCGTAAAGCGAGGCCCCGAGGCGTCGTCTTCTGCAGCAGCGCCTCACAGAGCCGGAGCCATGCAGCAGGCCTGTACGCCCCTCAGCCACACTGCTGGTTTCCACACTCCACAGGTGCAGCACCTTCACTGCCGGTTACAGATGTTTAAACCTGTTCACTAGATTTATTTACCTCTCAGCTGAAATCCCTTGCAAATAAAACCGGAATCCCATTGGAACTCATTTGTTTTTCATTGAAGGTCTCCCTCAGTTCTTTTTCAAACGAATCCATCTCAATAAAGGGGAAGCAGTTCTTCATCCTCAAGATGATTGGACGAGGTGGATCCAGCAAGGTAAGGCTTCACAGATGGCAACCTAAAACACAAACCACTTCAAACTGAAGTTGTTCTGTTCTGACTCAGTGTGCGACGATAAATCAGCTGACGGATAATCAGTACGTGAGTCCGACTTTAACCATCGTCACAAAGATCTGAAAATCAGCCACTGTCTCCTTTAGCTCTGCCATGAGAGAGAGCTGACTGACCTGCCTCCCAGGTCACATCAGAACGTGTGCCATCAACAATAGCCTCCCACTGTTGAAAACTTGGCGGCTGTCGCTATATTTAGAGACTTTTCAGACCAAAAACGATTTTCCTTTTGTGTATGTGTTGCGATACATGTCTTAAATTTCGTTGACGATGGACTTAAAAAGCCTGACATTTGCATTGATGAAACCTATTATTTGAAAATTGGAGAAAACTGCAATTGGTGCACTCCTAACTCTTGTTTTTTGTTTGTTTTTGCAGGTCTATCAGGTCCTCGATCCCAAAAAGCAGCTGTTTGCAGTGAAATATGTGAACCTGGAGGAGGCTGACACTCAAACAATAGAAAGTTACAAAAATGAAATTGAGCATCTGAACCACTTGCAGCAGTACAGCGACCAAATCATAAAGCTTTACGACTAGTGAGTGTGTGACTCGTCTAGAATCAGTGTGTTGATGATGAATCGGAGTGGAGTATGTGGTTAAATCCAACCACCTTTAGCTTGTTTGGCAGAGATTTTGATGGCTCCACATGTTTTATTTTTATTTTTATTTTGCAGTGAAATAACCAATAGCTATATCTACATGCTGATGGAGTGCGGCAACTTGGATCTGAACACCTGGCTGCGAAACCGCAAAACCGTCAACCCGCTTGAGAGGAAATTCTACTGGAAGAACATGCTGGAGGCCGTCCATACCATCCACAAACACGGTTCTTGTCGTCTTCAGCTCCTTGTCGTATTTTCTGTGTTCTTCGTTATAAATCTAATTGTGACGTTTTCATGTTCACTTGCCGCAGGTATCGTCCACAGCGACTTGAAGCCGGCAAATTTTGTCATAGTCAACGCATCGCTGAAGCTGATCGACTTTGGTATCGCAAACAGAATCCAGCCTGACGTGACGAGCATTATGAAAGATTCTCAGGTACGTCATATTTCTTTTAGGTTCGGATCTTAATTGAGTTGTCTGATTCTTTATGGATTCTTTTAAATGTGTGTCATAATCACACAGGTTGGAACGCTCAACTATATGCCTCCTGAGGCCATTAAGGATACATCATCTCAGCCAGGAAAGGCGCGATCCAAGGTACTCATCTAAACCTAGCTGATATAACCTGTGAAATAAGATTTGTATAAAGAATCTCTATAATAATGGTGTTGTACAGATCAGCCCTAAAGGAGACGTTTGGTCCCTGGGATGCATCCTGTATTGTATGACCTATGGGAAGACTCCGTTCCAGAGCATCACAAACCAAATCGCCAAGCTGCAGGCCATCATCGATCCGTCTCATAAGATCGAGTTTCCTGACATCGCAGAGAAGGATTTGCTGGATGTTTTGAAAGTAAGGCTTTTTTTTTTTTTGCATTTTCTTTATTTTGTTATTCAAATGAATTTAGTTTACCTGTTTGAATAATTGCACAGCTTTAAATAACGTTAAACTGCTTAGAAAACATCTGACTGAGTTTACTTACCTTATGATTTATTAGATAGGTAAGTAAACTTTATGTACATATAGAAGTCCGGAACTAGAAAGGGCTTTAAAATGAATCATAAAGCCTGTCGCTCAAAGCACAACCATAGAATTAGACTGGATAGCTCTGTCCTTTAGTTTGGGCATGTTGTCATTGACACCTGATCCAAAAATCGCTTTAATATCGGGACTGATACAGATATTAGTGTTGGATTGGTGCGTCTCTAATTATTAAGTAAGCTAAGGTGGTCATTTATGGGAGTTTGTCACATTTTCACTTCAAATGAAAAAAATCCCCACGTGTATCTTATTGTTTCCTACTTTAAATGGAGGAGGCACTGGAAAAAAGGGAATTGTACCTAGCAGGTTAAGTGTGTGATGCCAGTTTTCTCTCATTTCATCAGAGGTGCTTGGTGCGAAACCCGAGAGAAAGAATCTCCATTGCAGAGTTGCTGGAGCATCACTACCTCCAGCTGAAACCACAATCCTCTCCTGTACCAGGTACACAAGAACCAAATAAGCCCTCCAGGTGCTCGGCGATCAACTTTTGAAGCTAAAGTGTGACTCTTTCTGTTCCGTCAGAGCGTCCTTCTGACAATGACCTGAAGAGGATCCTAACTGACCTGGCAGCCCTCCAGTCTCCAAACAGTATCGTCCGAGCAGCTAATGTAGGACTTTAATTGCGTGTGTGTAACATTTTCCAGATCCCGGCCGACATTAAATGCTAACTGTATTGTTTTTTACAGAATTTGGCTAAAATGTGCAACAGCGGCAGGAAGCTGGACGTCACAGAATGCGCAAAGTCGTCAACCTGACAATCATGAAGCGTTTCCTCCTGTCTTCATTTATTTCCTGCTTATGTCAACTGATTTATTCAGATCCTTTTGTGACCACTATAGAGGTGTCTCACTGTAAGTCTAAACAAGCATACATGTTTTCTTTTCATTTTAGCAATACTAAATGTAAGCTTATACAGCTTAGAAAAATAAACACTTTGTTCCAATGAGTTGCTTGCTTTTTTTACATTTTGTTGTTTTTGCAACAGCTGAAAGCAGAATCACGAAACAAGTTAAATAACTTTCTGAATTATAAACAGGACTAACCTCACATATGAAAGCATGCTCTGTAAAGAGGGAGTGAAGGGTATTTACAACTGGATGCAGATGGAAAATTAAACTGACTTAAAGTGGTAATCTTTGTTTAATAGCAAATAAGATCATCTTAAGTATATATTGCATAAACAATGCCAGGAAAATGTTTTAACACTTAAGTTTTCATAACCACAAAGTACTGAAATGCATAATAGTGATGTGAAACTACATCACAGGACTGGCAGTTGTAGAAAGAGATGAACATTTTAGACCCCATTGGTCTAGAAAATACCAAGAGAATTTTTGAACCATTTGTGTAAAATGGAAAAAAGGAAATACTAATATCTGCTAAGCTATTAAAGTTTGACAGAAAAATATTTAAAGTACTTTTGAACTGAGAGCTAAATAAACTATATGATAATCACAGCTTTTTTCTCACGGATTCTTTATCTTTGTCTCCCAGTTTTATTTTTTTTCTTGCAAAATCTGAACGCTGACACCGCCTCCTTTTTAGACCAATCACGAGCAGCCTCCGCTTACAAGCTGACGTCTCGAGGGCAGGGAGAGAAAAAAAAAAGAGTTCTCACTCTGCAGTGTTTTCCATAATTCCGCATAAATTCATTTCTCAAGGAATAGTCCACTAGTTTTTTTTTTAATAAAACAGTTTTGTTCTTCTTTATAAGCCGACTGTTATCTTACTGATATCCTTAGTAAGTTGACAACGGCGTAACTCCCGATTCCACCACACAAAGTGAAGACATCTTGCATTAGACGATCTTCGTGCTTCGATTCATCTTGCCCTTCCTGCTATCTGATAATAACAGCGATGGCGGCTGCTGCGAGACTGTTTGTCCGGGGTGCCCACTCAACACTCGCCATCTCTGGTGTTGGCACCGGGAAGCAGAGCTTTTTATTGAAGCTGTCGGCAGGTTGCAGCTCCCGTTTAAAAGCGCAAAGACACGTCGCTCACTTTACTTTTCAGCCCGACCCCCCCACGACGGAATATGGTGAGTTTCTGGGCTAACAGGTTAGCATTAGCCTGTGTTTGTAATGAGCCAGAAAATAATTGGTTTCTCATGAAAGCTTCTACATGTCGACATTTTAACTGAGGAAACTGCAAGCAGGTGTTTAATGAAGTCCAGCACAGCTGGAACTAATCAGACTTGCTTTGCCTGCATCAGAACAGTCCAGTTTCAAAATAAAAGCATTACTGGAAATTAATGTCTTACAACTTAAAAGTTCTTAGTTTTTAGTCAATAGTTATCATTCCAAACTTTCTCAGTGATGTTTTTTTTCTTAGAGCATCATGTTATTTTTGGAGACTCAATTTAACCATGTCCATCCATGTCAAGTTATGTTAATTTAAGAAGTACTTTATAGGTTGCAACTTAATGGCTTAAACAAACAACAATTCCTGTCATGTTTCACGTCTATTTATATTTAATGTAGTCAAATTCCTGCTGTTTCTGTATTGAAGGATGTTGGTTGCAGTTGATTAGCATTCGGCTGTTTTGAACACTAAATGTTTCATATCGCCTCCAACGTTTAGGTCCCACACAGAAGATGAACTTGTTCCAGTCGATCACAAGTGCCTTGGACCACACGCTTGCCAGTGATCCGACAGCAGGTAAGGAGACCCGCAGTTGGCCTTTTGAGATCATCCTTTTGTTGGAGATGCATTTTTTTCATACGTTATCTCTTTGCATCAAAAACCAGGATGCACAATCAACTTTTTTCACTGATATCGATGCAAATATTGGAGGTTTGTTGTCAGTCGATGCTGAGCCGACCCAGAAAGGCTGTGCTGAATTGACTGAAAAGTTTCTTGTTTCAAAACGCAGACATAAACGTATTGAATCACTAATTTAGGTGATAACTCTGCCCCAGAATGGTACATTTAAATACACCAATAGCTTCACATGCTTGATCAAATGCGTAAAAACAACATAACTTTAATTTGTTCAGTCTGTGCAATTAGGATTAAAACAGCGAATGTAAAAATAATGACATGGAATTGACATCCTTTATGTGGTACAAAAAATGCAATGAGGAACTCCAAATATGATGTAAAATAACTAATAGAGCATGACATCGCTCAGCGTGAAAAGCATAAAATTAGACTTCATAGCTCTGCCTTCATTGTCACAATACCTAAATTTTTTACAGATATTGATACAGATATCAATATCGGAGTGATACATTTCTATTAAAAATGTCCTCAGTTGTAGGAAAAATGCTGCTTAAAAAGCAGGTCTCTAAATGTATAAATTCAAGTCGAGAAGTTTGGTTACAGTTTTGATGCCTTTGCAACATCCAGGAGTTTTCTCACTCTTGAAGAATCACAGGACCATATTACTCATTGTTGGCGCTAGGTTGTATTGTGTGGGCATTGAATCATCTGAAAGAGTTTATCTGTTTAATTGTTTACCATCGGTGGTGTTGGACTTTCTCAGAGATTTAACTGGAACTAGGTCTGTCGATATAGTAGGTTTTCAGACTGCTTTTTGAGGATTTCCTGTTAAGACATGAACTTTTCTATTTAATCTACATTCTCTTTTGTTTACCCACAGACATAGTTTGAAATATCGAACCCCCTGACTGTTGTATGTTGTGTCTCTGCAGTCATCTTCGGTGAAGACGTCGCCTTTGGAGGAGTATTCCGATGCACAGTTGGCCTGAGAGACAAATACGGTTAGATGCTGAGCCTGCCGTCTGTGTTGTATATCTTTACCACTAGATGGCAGCAGAGCATAGAACAGAAATCATAACCCCTCTCTTCACATGCTGGTCAGATTATCAATGTGCACCTGAGGGACCAGAAGGATCCATCTGCACGTTCTGCACATGTGTGTTGAAGCGGGGGAGCCTTTCACACTCCATACAATAAACTGATGCAGCAGATCAGGTCGTCTTGTGTTTTAGGCTTACAAATAGCCTCAATAGGATCTACCTAGAAATGCCTTATTTAGGGTTTCCAGTGACTAAAAATTAGGGATAAACCGGAAACTTTGTTATCGTGTTTTGTGTGTTTTTAATGCAATAGTGATATAAGTGATGATTTATTTTGTAATTATTGAGAAAGGAGCAGGTTTTTCTTCTTCCTGCTCCTTTTCACTCATGTAGGCGAATTGTTACAAGACGTTTGGTAACATTTTATTGGTTGTGAATAAGACATAGGATATTACTGATTTAACTTTAATAACATAAAGCGACATAATTTTTAAAGTTTAATCAGTCATACTTTTATAACAAGTTTATGTCAGATCTTAATTTCTTGGTTAATGTCAAGTTATCATAGCAAAGACATTTTCAATAATGTCAACTTTGTATTAAAAGTGTCATGATTTACCAAAAGACACTTTATGACAACAGTCATTAATATGAAGACTTACTCATGTTCATTGAAAGGCATTACATCATGTTTATGACGGTGTCATGACAGTCTTATTCACAATCTGTCAAATGAAGTGTTACCCAATGTTTTTGTACATCTCAATGTGTTTTGTTGAGTGAATAAATCTATTGATTGACTGATGAAAATGTATTTAACGTGTCAGCCTTTTCAGATTCCAGTCAGTCCAGGTAAAACGCTGGTTACAGTGGAAGCCTGATTGCAATAAATGCTGCTGTGTGAATCAAACTAAGCTGTTTTCAGAAAGGTTGCATCAACGTTAGAAGTAGCAACCATGCTAACAAAAAGCATCAAATTACTTCATTCAGACATGTTTTGAAATGCAAATGCAGTGTTTAACAAAGATCAAGAGAAACTTGCAGAGAACAAATGCACTTGACAGAAATTCAAAAACAACCCCAACATTCACGCAACCTGGATGCAACCTTACTTGCTGCCTATTTGTGGCCATCAGTGCAAACTATTAATGAATCTGGCACTAACGGGGGCAAATAAGCATTTGTACATTTTTGTATTGCACTTAATTACCACGGATTTGCGAGAAGATGGCGGCAACCTGTAATTACAGTCGAGGGCGGTTTTGGGTCAGAAGGGATATCTTTGGCCTTTCTTGTGATTCTGGTTCTGTACAGCTGGGGCAGCTCCATAAGACTTATCCCTATAATTTTGCTGCACATCTTTGCAATGCTGTTTAGTCTGTGTTTATGTTTTAGGCTCAGGGAGTCAAACCAACAAATAAGTCTGACTCAATAAAAATGATGGAATCAAGCCCATGGTGGCCACATCACTCAAACAGCAGGAATAATAATCCCAAACACAATCAGTCAGAATTTATTAATATTTAGACATAATCACAATTTTAAAACAATATATTTTTAATTATAATGGGCTGTAATTCACCCGTAACAGAATTAAATTTTTTTAATAATATTAGTTTTTTGCATACTTGTCATTGTGTAAAATGAGTTGCGCTCAAATAACCATAAACAAAACACAGAAGAATGAGTCTGCAGTATCCACGTTGAGTTCTGATTCTCAGGTACTTAAAACAAATGTCATGTTGTAACAAGTAAGTTTCTCATAGTATATACATATTTGAAAAATGAAATAAAGCAAAATGGAACGTCAGCTGGTGATGGTGATGCATCGTAGGATTGAGAGGTGTTTACCAGAAGCAGAATTGATACCAGTGTATTGTTGTTCACAGTAGTCAGTATTAAAAAGGTAGCGAAATATATATATATAAGCGAATATATATATATATATATATATATATATATATATATATATATATATATATATATATATATATATATATATATATATATGTCGATAAATATTAGTTATAAAGCAATATTAATATCGATTTTGGCCCAAATTTTCAAATCGGTGCATCGCTAGTTTAATTAATAATTAGTTTTACTCCTTTGTTGTTTTGTTGTTATAATCTATTTGTAGGTATCTTCTATTGAACAATAGGTCCCTCCTGGATTTTGCAATTGTTTGACAAACTATAAATTCACTTCAAGTTAGGTTGAGGCAACAGTGTAGTAGAAATAAAAAATATTGCGGTGGGAGTGTGCAGTCACTTAAACCCAATGTTTTGTAATAAACTCACAATTATGCATTAGCATGAAAAAAAAATGCAATGATACCAGAGCGTTATTTAACCAATACAATGCATCCTACTCCATTTAAATGCAAGATGCGCCATAATTTTGAGGAAGAATCGCGTCACTAATCAGCAGATCTGCATTACTTGGAAACAAAAAAATCATTCAGATTCATGGTTTTGTTAATTTATTAACGGTGTTTACATCGCAGGGTTTGCGGCATCATGTCTTAGCCTGTTTTTAACCTCATCTCCACCAGCAGATGTAAGGACTTTTTGATTAGTTTATGTTTTGCCTTTGAAAACGTCTTAAAGGCATAGATGGAAACCCACTAGGCCCAAGTGTCTCAGTCCGGAACCTCAGTTGCAAACATTTCTATTGATGTAGTCTTCCTTATTTTTAAATAGATGCCTTTTCTGTTTGAAAATCTGGTAAGTGTGGTCGCCGTGGTTCTGTAATCTAAATAAATATTTCCACATTACACGACAAAGATAATCAAACCGGTCTGGGTTGAATTCAGGCCTTTTTAAAAAGCCAGCTGACTGAGTCAGGAAATGGTGCCACCAAAGTGGTTATATGGGGGGAAGCGACGGGGAGGGAAGGGGAAAAAGTCACTACTATGGTTTTCCTGGTTTAAACCCATTTTCTTTCTATTTCATGAACAGCTTTAAAAGCCAGAAGTCTCGCATCCGGCCAAATGTAGCCTGCCTGCCTTTTGTTTTTATTGACGTCAGAAGTGCTGACCTTTCGGAGAGGGATCATTATTTTCCATCTCAACCTTGTGTACAGTGACGAGCGCAAAGCTGTTTTTATCCCTCTCGCACAGAAAGGGATGATGCGCACACACCTCGACCACCTGCAGCGATTACACAGAGCAGAGGTTAATACAGGGCGCACACGATATGAATGGCTTTTCACAAGAGCGGCGCGCTGGCCTCGTGATCCGGCTCCGCAGCAGCTGGCCGCTCGCCGGGGCCACCTCTGAGTACCGTCTCCCTGAGAACAACAACAACAACGCGTCCACCGAATCCTCTGTTGTTTGGACAGTTCAGCATGAATTCACCATGTCGTAGTTACGGCTAATTCAATAACTTCAGGTTCGCTAATGTGTTTAGCCGACCCTTCTCCTAAATGCTTAAGAAAAACAACATGTAATTTGTTTGAATTTTCACACAAAGCCGCTTGTTTGGGTCCGACTCGAGGCTCTAAGTTTTTTGATAACTTTTGATTTACAGCTCATTCCTCTGAAGGATTTGTGGTGCTGCGGCTGCTCACTGACTTTTATGAGCTCAGAGAGCACGTAAGGGCAGAATTTCTCTGCTCAGCAGCTCGCTTCCCAGCACAACAGAAAAAAGGCCTGGCAAATACACAAAGATGACAAAAATAACACTCGCAGCCCAAATTTAGTTTCCCCACTTTTGTGGTTCTTTTTCAGATTATAGGGTGGAGAGTGGAAATATGTTTTTTTTTTTCCTCTTTCTGTTTTTCCTCCATGGGGGTTGTGTGAGTATAATGCTGGATTGGTTGAATGCAGTCAAGGGAGCCTCATCGGTGTGTTACTTCATTGATGCTTTTCTTTTTTAGGGCCACATAATATATCAGCAAAATAGGTGGATTGTAAAAACTAAGTAATATAAATCAATGATGTCTGACTTGGGCTACTACTTGTTCCTCATGTGCCTAATTGTGATCGTTCCACGTGAATAAATGCATCTTTATACTTATTCAGCAGTCTAGACTGAAATCATACTCTACACAGCTTTAGCAAGGATGCTTTCTACAAAATATTAGCTCCTCTCCTGTCCTGATTTGTCCTCATAAATGACTTTTTTTTTGTTTTCTCACCTGGTTCTGCTCCCAGGTAAGGACAGAGTCTTCAACACTCCTCTTTGTGAGCAGGGGATTGTGGGATTTGGCATTGGTGCAGCTGCTGCCGGTGCCACAGCCATTGCTGAGATCCAGTTTGCCGACTACATCTTTCCAGCATTTGACCAGGTGAGACACTTTATCTGTGCGCCTGCAAGACCTACAGACAGTGTTTATGATGCTGTTGTTCTGACTAGTACGTTTCTGCACAGTGCAGGATGTGGACGGACACAGTGGCTTTTAAGAGTATTGACATAGCCTTTGAGTTTTTCACATCTTGTCATGTAATACGTGTCAACTTCAGTGTGAGGATTTACTATGACAGAACAACACAGGCAACAGTTTCAGTCTCTAGATAGGCAAAGCTGGTAGAGATGTACCCCAAATGACATTCAGCTGTAATTACAGTGAGTGTTGATGCCGCCCACTTTGTTTAATATTCAGACCCTCTGATTATTGAGTTGGGAGTGGCAGGGAGACACATCCTTCCTGCCATATAATCTGTTTCAGATTATATTCACCAGAAATTGTGAAAACCTTGCACCATTTTCCATCTACTTAACTATTATGCACTGTCTGTCTCTGAAGACTCACTGAATTATGGAAAAGAGGCAATGTTATGTGCTTTCCAACCACAGAGAATCATTTTATAGAACAATCAAGTAACTGTGACCTTCAGTTCTTATAAAAATCCTCTGTATATCTAATATGATTTACAGGAAATTTGACTTTGTAAGTTAACGCCTTGAAATTGGGACTCTGTCTGTTTTAAGAAACTCTTGCTCTTTTTGAAACTCTGCCTCCAAAAGGTCTTTAGAGCAGCTCTCCTCTATTAACCCTTTAACAACGTTTTCACCAGCGTTGCACTGAGTTGCTAGTGTAATGAGCTCAGCAGCATGTGGTTTGACCAAGTGTTTGCTAATTGCTCCTGGCTAGTCTGAAGGAGCTGAGAGGGGGCAGTTGTGCGGGTGAGGTACTCTGTGGGGTGGAAGCTCAGCTTGAAGACTGCAGCTTTGAGGAGCTTCGTCCTCGAAGGCAGGACCAGGTCCACCAAGGCGTTTTGCACAGCTGAATGGTTGCCATGGGAGATAAAATTATTTCTCAAAAATGCATGAAAAAAATCAAAGCAACACTTCAGCGTGATTTTGATCAGGGAATAACATTATAATATGACGTAAAGCTCAAAAAGATCAATTTTACATAATATCTCCCGGAAAGTTGGATTTATTTTCTGAGTACTGTGCTGTGTGAATTAACATCTCACATGCCCTCGTTCTACAGAGTATGTGAGATTATAAAGTGTTTTATAACGCCCCTATCTCTGTGTCTGCACTAAACTGGTACCACCACCAGCCAATCGCAGACATTAATAAACAAAACAATAGAATTTAGGAAAAGACAAGAAAACTTATTGGATATCAAAATCGATTCAAGTTTTCATGTCACTGCATCCCTAATTGGACATGAAAAAGATCGTGGTCTGACTTCAGCATTTAATCCCCAGTGGCAGACTGCTGGAACAGAATAGTTGAGCTTCAGTGTTTGTATATCCAGAGCAACCATGCGAGAAGTCCAGTCCAAGTAAAGGCAGAACTTCAAGCAACCACCTATTTATTAATGGTGTTCGTTTTCATTTGCTCAATTTCCTAAATTTGAGGGTCAGTTTATCAGTTCAGCTTGTAAACTGTCTTTGTACTAATATTAATGTTGTGTTGTATTGCAGTAAGTAGCACAAAATTTTTTTTTATAAAACCAGCATTTTCTGTTTATGACCTCCTGTTTTTCTCATGAAGATTAATAATACGACATTGATGGTTAGTGCATGATGAGAGCAGGTTTTACCTCGCATGCACGTCATTCTGTCTGATCTTGTCCTTCACATGATGAATGTAATTCCTCTCCTTTGTCAAGGCAACATAAAGCAAAATATATGATAATGTAAGCTGTTTTACAGAATATGTCTCCTGTTTGGTGCATCAAGCTAAAAAAAAAAAAAAAAAAACTAGCAACTTGACTATGAGTGGTTCTGTTTTCCTTCTGTGTTCCTACTTTAAAAGATACAGGTAACTAGACCTCAGAGATGCATGAAACCTAAAGTAGAATCCCACCTGAGTTTCAAAGAGAAAAGCTCCAGAAACTGTTTGGAGGATACCCAGCATCAGAAACTCTAGCCATAAGCATAGGGCTTAAAGAGCTTGTAAAACGAATAAAGTGGTTTTTCAGTCCGTTTGATAGCAAAGAGAATGCCTCGGCTCATGAAATTAGATTCTCTGTCTTCTGGTGTGGTCTTCAGCCACCTCTTACATACTCTGACCATTAAAATCTAGCAGCCCTGTATCACAGATCCCTTGATGATTACCTGAAGTTCCACGTTTAGTTTCTTTCAGATATCCACTCCTCACAGATCATCATTGTATTGATTTACTTTTGGTTTTTCTTAGTTGTTTTTGTTTTTTTAACAGTTCGTCTTTTTGTCATTCCCAGAACAACACAAATATACAACTCAACATCAGCAAACCAAATAAATTGTAGCTTATACCTTATTTGATGGGGTGTGCATAACTCTGAGATTACACTGCCATAAACATCAGATAACAGCTGTTATGAAAATGGCAGCGTTTTCATGAATGTTTGACTGTTGTCATGAAGTATCATTTGGTAGACAATGACACTTTTGATGTAAGATTGCAGTGAACATAAATTGTCACAAAAATTGCAAAATATTAGTAAAATTTTAAACAATACAAGATAATGTTTATAAACTTCAACTAAAAGCCGGGTTAAAGAGATGCGTCTTCAATTCGCATTCAGGTCTGCAGGAGATTTTCAGCCACGCTCTACATGTCGCTTCATTTTTATATCGTCTTCCTTTTTTACGACCAGCACTTTTTTCTGCCATTCTTGGCTGTTACTTTGGAAATTTTCTTTGCAATACTTTTACATCTTACTTGATAGACATACTTGCAGATCTCTCTATACTTCCGAGCCTAATTAACTAAAGTTTAGGAAAGTCGAGCTTTGCGTTTTGAGCTGTAAGAAACCTCAGCGTTTTTGGCATTGAGCGTCACCCAAAATGAACTTCTTGCATTATATATATTTTGGTGAAGCTCGCATAAAATTCCTCTGGTTTTCCTGCTGTCACACTTCCCAGCCCGTGTGTGGCAACAAGGGACGGCTCTGCATATGTGCAAACACTTCACCTCGCAGCGCATGACACTCGGTTAAATGGAGAGTCCAAGTAGAAACATGAGACCATCCATGGAAAGAGTCAGCTAGTCCTAAAGTTGTAGACATTAATATCACACACATCCTGGGTATTGATTTAGAGAACAGTGAAACTTCTGGCAATGTGTGAATGACAAAAAGGGACTTGATTTACAGGTTGCCCTGTCAGGTCACATCGCTGTAGATTAACAGTCACTGTGAATTGACATGAACTTGATTTATTGTCTTTGCAGATTGTGAATGAAGCTGCTAAATATCGCTACCGTTCAGGGAACCTGTTTGACTGCGGGAACCTCACCATCCGGGCCCCATGGGGTTGTGTCGGCCACGGAGCCATTTACCACTCTCAAAGCCCCGAAGCCTTTTTTGCCCACTGCCCTGGTATTAAAGTGAGTTCCACACTGTTTTAAAGTGAAATGAAAGCTGAAAATATTCATTTTAGATTTATATGTTTATTTTTATTTTATATATATATATATGTCTATATATATATGTACATATATATATATATATATATATATATATATATATATATATATATATATATATATATATCTATATATATATGTACATATATATATATATATATATATATATATATATATATATATATATATATATATATATATATATATATATATATATATATAATACTGCCAGTAATCAGATACCCTGCTGGAATAATTAGCTGGCCAAAGGAGGAGATAAAAGCCACAGATATTAAGACTCGAAAACTACTAACCATGCATGGAGGGTTCCACCCCAAATCCAGCACCCTGAGACTGTACACGAGCCGCAAGGAAGGAGGCAGACGACTAGTGAGTGTGAGAACCACTGTCCAGGACGAAACAACTAAGATCCATAAATACATCAGGGACAAAGCCTCAACAGACAATGTGCTCAGTGAATGTCTCAGACAACAGGGAACGGAGGTTGAGGTGCCAGAGATACCATCATGGGAGGACAAACCCCTACATGGGATGTACCACCAGCAAATAACCCAAGTGGCTGATATCAGTAAATCCTATCAGTGGCTGGAAAATGCTGGACTCAAGGACAGCACAGAGGCCCTCATCCTGGCCGCCCAGGAACAGGCACTAAACACCAGAGCAATAGAGGCCCAGATCTACCACACCAGACAAGACCCAAGGTGTAGGTTGTGCAAGGAGGCCCCTGAGACAGTCCAGCACATCACAGCAGGGTGCAAGATACTGGCAGGGAAAGCGTACATAGAACGGCATAACCAAGTGGCAGGCATAGTGTACAGAAACATCTGTGCAGAATATGGACTGGAAACCCCGAGATCAAAGTGGGAAACACCCCCAAAGGTGGTGGAGAACACCAGAGCTAAGATCCTGTGGGACTTCCAGATCCAGACAGACAGAATGGTAATGGCGAACCAACCAGACATTGTCGTAGTGGATAAACAACAGAGGAAAGCCGTTGTGGTAGATGTAGCAATACCAAGCGACTGCAACATCAGGAAAAAGGAGCACGAGAAACTGGAGAAATACCAGGGCCTCAGGGAAGAACTGGAGAGGGCCTGGAAAGTGAAGACCACAGTGGTGCCTGTGGTCATCGGGGTCCTCGGGCAGTAACCCCCAAACTGGAGCAGTGGCTACAACAGATCCCAGGAACAACATCAGACATCTCAGTCCAGAAATGTGCAGTCCTTGGCACAGCCAAGATACTGCAGGACCCTCAAGCTCCCAGGCCTCTGGTAGAGGACCCGAGCTCAGAGGATAAGAACCACCCGCGGTGGGTGAGAAGGGAATTTTTATATATATAATGTGAATGTGTGAATCCTGACTTGAATGTGATAAATTATGTGGATGAAGCTAAAGAGTAGGATAATCTTATCACCCAAGGTAAAGCTCCATTATAAGAGTTATAATATTTTAGTGTCGTAACATTAATACTGAATTTTCCATTGAAGATTGAGGAGAATGGAAATATATATTTTGTCATAGAATGCAAGAAAAATCAGATTTATTTAATTTCAAAACTGGTATTTGGGTTTTATTTTCAGACTTATGATCTAAATAACCAATTTTAAATGAATACAGTATTTGCAAGAGGTATAAATCATTGCCCTTAGATGTCATTACAGTCCAGTACTGGTGGAGATCACAATGATGGTTTTATATTTTCACATGCAGCAGTGGTGAGAAAATCTCTGTGACATCCTGACATTTAAAATAAATACACAAATGACTTGCCTTAATCTAGCAATCCCACTTCCCTGCCTCAACTTATTAAAGGATTTGAACTGAACAAGGCCTGCTGGTGGAGATCACAATGATTTCCATTCAGTTTCAACTAAGGAAGATTGGCGAAGAGAATGGATTATAAGATTTAGCTGTTAACTGAGCGCAACAGATATGCTGTTTCTCTACAAGAAGGTCACACAGCCTGAATGCTAATCCTTGTGCACACTGTCATTACTGGTTCCTCCATTTGACACAAAGCCTCTCAAGAATAAATTAGTTTTCCCCTCTGTTTTCATTACGGGGCTCTCTATCTGAGCCCAACCTCTTAATTGTTGTAGACAAGAAAGAAGGTAAGAAACGTGTAACTTCAGGAAAAGGCGACGGCTTATTGGGGAGCTTATGTACGTTTTACGACGCTATAGTTAAAGAGAGAGTTAGGAGTTTATGAATTGTTTTTTTTGGGGCGAAACCTGTGTTTAATAACTAATTTGACGAATAACTTACACGTTGGAAACCCACGCCGAGAATGCAGTTTAACATCAGTTTATGATGTACATTTGCCAACTGTGCCGATGATGCTAATTGCTAATATTAGAAGCTGATGACAGTTTACGGTGTGAAACCGAATAATATTGTATATAACATTTGTAAAATCTTCATGAGCTATGCAAGGCAACATGTTTCTCTCACGCAGTGTGACATTGTCTCTGGTCCCAATGTAACATGTTACTGATTACAGAAAGTCATCAGTAAAGCTATGATGAAAGTCTAATTCTCTATGACCTGAGAGTTAAATTGAGGATTTATTTTCTTGTAAATAAGTTAAACATGAAAGTCAATTAGTTTGAATGGATGTTCTATAAAACTGTACAATTTAAAATTTAAAATAGGTAAATAAACGAACAAAAAAAGAATCTTTTAGGATGTAATCTGATTTGTCGTGTATTCCTCAGGTTGTAATACCTCGCAGTCCACTTCAGGCCAAAGGGCTGCTGCTTTCCTGCATTGCTGACAACAACCCATGTTTATTCTTTGAGCCCAAGATTCTGTACAGAGCAGCAGGTAAGCCTGTTTCAATGTCATTTGAAGGAAATGCATTTTGACTGCTCTTTTGTCACTTTCTATGAATGGTCCTTTCACAGCAGAGAAACAGAAACTTCCACTGCTTTGACATTTTTTCCCCCCAATAACTTCTCATTCTCTTTTTGTTTGTTGGGATCTCTAGGCATGTAAAAGAGCTATCTCCAAGTTGCATATTGCGCTAATAAACCCTTGCCTGTTTTCAGTGGATGGAAAAATGGCTGCCATAGTAACATAATAATTGCCTGATATGCATAAATTAGGGGAGCAAAATGAACTTCATTATTGTAATTGAAGTCCCTCTTTGAAAGGTGTTATGTAAGATTGTGGAGTAAATATGCAAAGCACATCTGGTTGTTCTGGACCACAATGTTGTGATGGTTTGTTAAAAAAAAAAAAAAGAAAGAAAAGAGAGATTTTGAAAATGGGGTTCAAACAAATAGAGACCACAACAAATTTACTGATTCATTTGGGGACATTTTTGTGTTTGTTTTTCAAACCATGGAGACTGAACAGAACCGGGCAGGCATGTAGGCAGATGGGGTTACATTACTGTCTTGCCTATTCGTCTGACGTCAGTCGGTGCTTGATGTCCAGCCCGAAAGGCCCTGACCGACTATCAGCTGGTCACATTCGTCCCCGCCATTAGGATGTTTAGGCAGATGGAAACTAGAGGAAACAACAAAATGACAAAACAGAACTGAAAATGTGTTGCCATTTCCTACAGTTTGCTTATGGGATGATTAGAAGGGAGGCAGATAATTATTATTGTACATAATGACAGGAGAGGGAACACATGAAGGTCATTTGTATGGAGGTGACAATGTCATACTCGGACGATTTAGCAGGCAGGAAATGTTTTCTCTCATTTCACTGGTGTAAAGTTCAGGCTGCTATGTGACAGACCATTAAGATCCATGCACAGTTCTTCCAATTGTCATTATTGATGCCTTTAATATTTTTGCAAGTGTGGATTTATCTTTGAATTTTGAAAGTGTTGTGGGATTTAGTAGAGTGCCGGTAAACAGCCTCACCTTACCGAATGATGAGGGGAACCAGGGAAGCCGAGAGCAGGTGTCTGAATTATTGAGAGTGCTTTTGTTTGCATCATTTCTCATTTGAGTGCAATATGCATTTTGGGAGTTGCAACGTAGTACAGCAAGAATAATGCGTGTCTTTTCCACACACTGCTGCAAATGTTATTGCGTTTCTGTACATTTGTGACAAGATACCTGTCAAACAAGCTTCACTTTGTGGAATCAATGATTTTCAGACTTGAAATATTTGCGTTGTGATATCAAGAAACGTGTTAAGTAGTGGCTCAATATTTTCGTGAATAGGCATGAAAACTTTAGTTGAATAAGGTAAGCTGTTTAGGAAGAAAGTTAGAGTTCCAATATAATTATTAGTTATTATTCCCAGCCATACACAGGCAATAATAATCTGAAATTATATACCTCTGTGAATTTTTTTTAACTACAGAAAACATAAACTTCATTGCCACCGTCTTTGAACAGAGGTTGTGGACTTCAAACTAAAAAAACAACTGACCTTATTCATATTGAGTCCAGTAACTTCAGCTAAATCCTTCGTAGAGATCTACAGCATCTCTGTCTGCTTCAACTTATAGATATTGTGATGTTTTAGAAGAAACCTATGCACACACCAATGTGTGTGTATTGTTCAGAGTCATACACACACTCATGCTGAGTAAGGTTCCCAAGTTTAAATGTCAAAAGTTTAAAACATCAGATCGTTTGTGTCTGTATTTGTTGCGTTTCATGAAAATGTCCAGGATTAGCTAAAATGCTGTCAGTAGCGTTTGAGGGATCTTTACATTGAACGACTACATTTAGCGCACAAAAAACAACAGCGCATTAGCTAACACTAGCTAAAACGCTATCAGTAGCATGTGGGCTGGCACAAGCAGCTTGATTTACTCCATTCAGTATAAATTTTGCATTTATGTAAATATTAGCTAATTTGATCTTAAAAGCAGTCATTAACATGAGACCTATCACTAGAATATTAACCTTCAGTAACTTCCTCCATCTGGTATGTGAATGGTCTATAATGTAAAATTAGGAAATCTTTGATGTATAATAATCATTTTTTATTGATTTGTTTCACCCACTGCTCTTCTGTTGTAAAAATCCCAATGCATTTTGTAATTAGTGTTGTTTTGTAGGAGTTGAGGGGAAGACATGACGTTGCACTTCTGGTCAACATGTGTAATAGACATGTTCACATTTTTCCTCTAAAAATATTTACTTTAGTTTCATAAAGATTGCATATGGAATGGCAACATTGTTTCTCCTTTAGTCCTGAGGACTCTGGATGTAGAAGAAAACCTTATGTGTTCATCATGAACGGTCTGTCACACTTATGCGCTTCTGAGTTCCCCAAAATGAGGTTGTAAATTGTCATTAAGATAATAGTTAGTACATTTAGTAATCCAGCCAGAAACATCCCAAGATGCATTGGAAAACAGACACCTCCCCACTATCCCTCCCGCCATATTTGATGTGTATAAATACATCAAATGAATCAGGGTTTTTTTGTTGTTGTTGTTTTTCTTTTTTCTTTTCATTTATGCAGAGCTTTTTATGTGTGTCAGACTGGCTTCGTATTTTCTGTTTTTCAAAACAAATGCCAAGCCATATGTTTTTCTCTGGTTTTCTTAAACAGTGAACTTCCTTCTATAGACCAACAGTGTCAAACTCATATTTTATTTCAGGCCACATCAAAATCCACAAAGTGCCACTTGTGGCAGAATTAAAACTATTAAAACATTAGAGCTCTCTCTGCATTCAATTTGCACTTCTTTAGATTAAATAATAGTTAGCATCTTTTCCCATTGATATCATTTGGCCCTACACAAATAAAATCTGATTTTGACTATAAAAACTATATTTAAAGACAGAACTATCTTGAATGTCTATTTTTGGAATTCTTTATATTTTAACACAACAGGTCTTTGGAATTAGCTATTTCTTAGCAAATGGTTTCAAAGCATAATGTTGCAGAGCTTCCACAAAGGTCTCATGTAAGTGTAATTAGTTTGTCTGTGTTCCCTCTGTAATGTTTTTAAGATTCAAATCATTACAAATCCACTCAACACATTTTTTCTTTTATCACCAACTTTGGGGCCAAGATGATGATGTCAAATGTGCTTAATTTTAAGATTCATTAACAATGGGGTTTTTTTAACAGCGAACCTTTCGGAAAGACATTTGTTCCCCCTTTTCTTTAAGGCCTCCAAGAGGTTTAGTTTGATTTAAACCATCTAACCATCTACTTACATGCAATCTGTGTTGGGTTTAGCTCAAAGACAGAGTGACCGCGAGGCTTTCCCTTTTGGACTGATACTTTGTTTTTCTGTGGTTCTCCTTTTCTTTACCTCATCCCATTAATGTGTTGTGAGAGGGGTAAGGGGGGATTAATCATTTCTAGGCCTGAAGCTGGAAGCACATCCGATTGGATCATGTATTCGATTGCGCTCATAAAAGCTCACAGTCATTTCTGGGAGAAGAGATTCTTGGAAAGAAAATAAAATAAAAAAACCCTAGATGCATTTGAAACCATCCACACAAAATGCTGAAGAGGAAGACTTTATTTTATTTTATTTTTTTATTGTGTTTGATGGTTTTATATTTCACCACTTTGTCAACCGGTTTATTATTTGGGGATACTGCTGGTTTGGGGTTCAAAGTATTTTGCATAAAAATCACAGGATTACACAGTGGAATGAGGAATGGGTGCTTTGAGCCACGGCCATATTGTCTTCTGCATGTGAGCTTGCATATAAAGTTTGAGTGTGTGTGTTTGCGTGTGTGTCTCCCCAGTGGAGCAGGTTCCAGTCGATTCCTACACCATCCCTCTCTCACAAGCCGAGGTCCTACAGGAAGGAAGTGATCTCACGCTGGTTGCCTGGGGGACACAGGTACGTGATGTGGCCAGCAACACCTCTCGAAGTGTGTCACCTGAACATTTCGGAGATTTAATCTATTTTCGGTCATGTTTTCGTGTCCCATCTCCATTAAATGACATTTAAGGCTTCAAAGAGAGGCTCATAGTGGATTAATTATAAGTCCATCACAAATCCCCGTTGTCACAGCGAGGTTTCTCCGCCGGCAGCCTTAGGTCGGGTTCATCAAGGCGTCCACAAAGCATCCAGGTTTCTCTTGGATCACAAGGTTTTAACGCTTTAGGTTCTGTCTTCTATTGTTGCCTTTCTTTTTACCTGAGAGACTTCATTTTTATAAAAGGCCTGCAGCTCCCCAGGAATCATCTCCGTGTTTGATTTTTTTTTTTATCACAGTTAATCCCAAATGTAATGTCCCTGCATGGTGGCAGGAGGTCTCCATCGAAATCTGTATTCATTTTCAGGTGATGGCAGATATCAGGGTCAAAATGGTGGTAGCAGAATTTAATTACTTTTTAAGACCATAAACACAAACAAAGTGACCAAAGCCACAAATCTTTAAAAATGTGGGGGGGGAAAAAGAAGAAAGCTTGTTAGGATTGTTGATACATCATATGGATTCTTATCTTTTTACACCTTATCTGTTATCTTGAGATAAAGCTTATAGCAAAGCCAACAATTTTAAGTAAACTTGTGCTTGTTATAATATCTTGGTTCTATGATATAATATTGATTTTGAGAACTGACCCATGAATTCATTGCCAGGCGAGAGGCCACTGTCTCCTTTTTCTGTGACATCAGAGAGGGCTGATGGTCAGGTTGTGCACAGTTAACAATAGACACAAACTTTTATGCTATATTGAGCGACTTTTTATCCGACCCCAAAAAAATAAAAATTAGAATCAGCAGATCAGATTTCTTAGAGATTGTGAGGAAACTGCAGCCGGTGTAAACCAGTCAGTATCTTCCCTTTCATTCAGATCCACGTGTTGAAGGAGGTCGCCAACATGGCTCAGGAGAAACTGGGGGTTTCCTGTGAGGTCATCGATCTGAGGACCATCCTGCCCTGGGATGCTGAAACCGTTTGCAAGGTAACCGCTGCTGCACCCGCAGTTACCAGCGCAACAGTTGTGTGAGGAAACTCAGTTTCTTTTTGACAGCCTGTGTGTTTTACCTGTCATATTTAGACATTTACAATATGACATAAAAATACAGTGAACAATTAATAAGTGGCTTGTGCATTTTGATGGTTGTGCCAACTTGCACATTGATCCGTTTTGGAAATAATTTCCATAAAAAGAGATTCTTTCTCATTTTAACGGCTATTTGTGTACTAAATCATGGCGAGCCGTACTGGAGAGTGTGATGGTTTAAGGAGCGCTTTGGAAACATAAACTGCATGACCTTCGCTGTAGGAAATTGGTCATGAATATTCCCTCCTCTGTGCATATGGACTGCTGCTTTTAAACAACCGGAGAATATCTCACAATTTGTCTAACGGCGTTAGATTGTTTTACAGCTGAATAACAACATTGGATTGAATTTAGCCATTTCTATTTTGTTTTCAAGTCCAACACCCAGCTTAGTTTTTACAGTCACAGTGCAGAACGGAAGAGCGGGAAGAGACGTGCAGTAATGACGGTCGAGGGCAGAATTGTGCCTGAATACTTAAAACCAAGAGTGATTCTTGATCCACTGCTGATACTGTTCTGACAATTGGTTTCAAAGTGAATATAGCCTCTTCTTTTTCTATTGGAGACCCATTAAAACAACTGCCATGAAATTGAGTAGCTTGTTTATGAGCTTCATAGGCCTAATGCCAGACTCGAAACATATCAACGGTGCCATTCCTCCTCATTTCCTCGCACCAAAAGCCTGTGAAACATCTGCCAAACACAATGCTCAAATTCACAAAGACGTGTCCTTCCGTTCATAAAGTCAGCACTGTTGCGTTTAACTGCTGCGCTCATTCATTTCCCTTTTTTTTTTTTGTTCGAGTGCCCCATTAATGACTGTTTTGTCTAGTTTTGTTTCCATCTGCCTCAAAATCAAAACAGCCTTTTGATTAGGCTTTTATCAAATTTCCCTAAAAGGGCAGAAGCGTTTTTGGATTAGTTATAATTATCATGGGGACTAATGCATAAAGCCAGTTATTCTAAGCTTTTATCTCTCAGTCACAGGCTGAGCGCACAATATTCTGTATCAAAAATAGATTGCGTAAGATTTGTCATTTGAGATATATTGGCCTTAATTCAAAACGAATTAAATAACCAGATATGTTTGATGCATGAAAGGAGATGAAGGAACAGTGTGTTAAGGTGGACTTTTCTTCTTTAGTTACTTAACAACTGCAGCAAATTTGCATTTCTTGGTGTTTCCTATAGCATGAACATGCCAAGGTTTATGTTCAATTTATCACCAGGACTTAAATGCCTTGATTTCGATTATATGATTCAATAAATATAAAATTTAACACATTTTATAGCATTTTTCTTTTCACATATAAAAGTCCCGAGCCAGAATCTCTGTATAGTTTGTGATATGCGCGTTAATCTGGCACACAAACAGCATATGCAAACAACAATGAACGACAAAGCCTCTCCTCTCGGCCCACTGAAGGCTAATTTTTTTGCCTTCAATGGGCAAATAATTAGCTCACTCATCAGATTAGATCTGATGAGATGCCTGAAAAAACTATTGTTGTGCAAAACTATTCAACGCTAAAGTAGCATCTCAGTGCTAAGCATAGAGCAGCAGCACAGACGTCCCCAATGCAAATGCCAGCATCCGCAGCTAATAATAATAAAAAAAAAAAATTGGTCTTTTTAGTTTGTTATTTAGGTTATTCAATCATCAGATTGGTGCAAAGCGCTATTGTACTCAGTCAGCTTTCAAGTGATTCAGTAATTGCTGATCAGTCATGTAACTTTGAAAAAAGCACTTCTTCAGAAATGTAGACTGTGGACTCTGACATTTGCATGGGGTAAATCTGTGCTGCTATATATTTTACACACATTTTTTAAGAAGAAAAAATTGCTTCACATGTTAGAATGTGAAAAATGTCCATCTTTTTTATTTTTCATTTGTGTAAAAATGAAAAACCTTTCCTTCTCAGTCCTCTTGTTGAGCCGTATAACTCCTGACCTTTTTAGATTTTTTTTTTAGAATGCAACGACAAATAAGAATTGCCAAAAAAAAAATCTTAATTGCACCAAAATGGCAATCTAAACAAATCTCCCCAAAATTAAAACCCACCCTCTCAAAATCTATAAGGCAAACAGACAAACAAAAAAAAGCTTAACATCCACTTCTTTGTAGCAGTAAGATACAAATGGATGAGATGAGAAGCAGGACCCTTCATGTCCTCAGTGACCCTGTGCAGTGCAGCCCTAACCACTGGGTGCTGCGGTGCCGCTCTGGGCTGGCAGGACTTCAAATGCCTGAGAAACAGCAGAAACTGCAGATGGGTTTTTTTGGGCTTTTTTGTAGTCTCTCCAGTGTATTTACTGGTCTAGGTAGAAAGCAGCACTTTATAATCCAGGTTATTCAATTTGATGAACATGATGTGGATTCAAAGTATAGAAGAAGAAGAGCAGGCAGCAGTGTGAAATGAATAGGAAGGTACGGAAAAGGAAAGTTTTATTTGATTTTTTTCTGTTTCCTAACAGTTCTTATTATTCTTCATCCTCTTCTCCTTCATTCTTCTATCTGCCACCAGATTCAAGATGAAAATTTGGCCAATCAGATCAGTTGGAAGACTTGCTGCCCCCAACTGACGAATACACCCACTAAACACAAAGATGGAGCGTAATTTTTCGGTGAAATTGTTAGAGCAGGCATGTTTTACCATTCACTTATTTGTATTTATGGACATAAATGGGAATAAGATGTGTGCTCTTTTGATAATTATACAGTATTATGATTGCTTAAGACAAGTCTCAGGGTTTTTGGCAGGAATGTGATGCCATAGTACTGCCACTTCATAAGAGTACGTTGCATTCTTTGAGACCGCCATGGGGCAAAGGCATTGTACAGTCAATCCACCAAATTAACAAAATGGCGAATTATCACTGTGTCTCAACTTCCAAATCCATTTCATTCAGATGTCGACCTGAACGAAATGCAGTGACGAAACCCTTACTCAAACTGTCTTACAACTAGTTTACTCAGTTTACTCAGAGATCAATAATATAAAACAATATTGCAAGGAAGAGGCCAAGATTCACCCACAAAGAAAGACTGATGGAGAGTTCCACAGAATGATTCCTTTAAGTTAGAGCTGGGTGACATGTTGATGATCTTCTAAAAGTAAAATATCGCAATATCTTCTGTTTAAATCAATATCTTCTGCACATCAAATATGCAGCCAGAGCTACAGTGGAAGGATTTAGATCCAGTTCACCTGGTGGAACGTCCCAGTCAAAGTCTCAACCCAAATCCAGTTGAGAATCTATTAAACGACTTATTTCCTTAAAAAGCTCTCACCATCCAACCAGATCGAGATTTAGCAATTGTACGAAGACTCGTGCAGTTATTCAATTTTTCCTAGATGTTAAGGCCCGTCTCTGCTCCTCACAAACGATTCCAACGGCAGCATTAGCTCCTGCATGCCATAAAGTTTTGCAGAATCCTGTTAATCACTCATTTATTCACGTCAGGTAGAAGGGGACAACATCTAAAACATGCAGGACAGTAGTACCTGAAGACCGGGACTGAGAAACACTGCGGCCCCGCAAAGCCTCGACTCAACGGACCGATTATAAATATTAATTTGTGTTGCAGTCTGTTCAGAGGAAGATTTAATTCTGTTCTGGTGGTTGAATCCAAGGATTTAGGAGATTCTGCTTTCTTTATTTTGTGACTTGCCCTAAAGTAAACACGGCTCTTGAATGCACTGGGTTCCAGCCGCTGTGCATCGAATCATTATGTCGTCCACACTCACAAACAACGCACAGCACGTATAGCGGACTGTGGATCGCACTAAAGCGATCTCTGACAAACATTTTTTTGTCCAGGTGCTATTTTGGGGCTGGAAGCTGCCGTAACAAAGCCAGTGTGTCAACTACTTAATTCAAAAGCTTGTGCACCTGGCGTAGAGCTCTTCCGGCATGCACACGTCTCTTTGAAGCGCGCCTTTTTTGCGCTCCTTATTAACTGGCTGTCAGATTCGGAGCGTGCAGAGACTGCAGGATGGTCTGCAGACGCACATCTGGCTCCTGGCAGCCAATTAAAATTGTTCATGTTCTGTGAGTCACACTTACCTTGTGTATCTCTCAGACGAGGCCGTGTGACGAGTTGACTCGAATGGTGCACTGAGCGCTGTTTTTTTTTTTTTTTTATGTGCGTACATATGAAGCATATGGAGACTGATGTGTCTTGGAATAGGAGTTCGTTAAGGATGCACTATGCAGGAACTCCCCCTTTTTTTCTCCCTTTTCCCCCAGACCACCACCAGGTCCGCATCCATCCAAGCATAATCAGCCGTCTGGTTGATAAAGTGCTTTATGGAGAGAACATGGTGTGAAAGTCCAGAGAATGCCATTTTATTTTCTCCCACTGTTTTGAATGTTCTAGTAAATGTAGTCAGTGAAGCCATTCTTAAAGTAGTAAAAGTGTCTGGTTTGTTTTTGCCAAATATGCCGCTAAGACGGAAAGGTGGAAAACATCTTCCTCCCAGTCCAGGCGTTGCCGGACCACATGTAGAGCTGCGTAAAGATGCACTTCCTACATATGAGGTATTCCATTCCTCACCGAGCGGCTGAGCTCCTCTCCCCAGTTAAATGACTTTTATAGTTTTTCACGAGAGAATTTGAGTCATTATTTCCTCGCATTCTTACATGAAGGCACATTTGCTTTACTTGTCTGGAGTAAGAAATATTTTCCGCAGCTCCCACTAATATGCTCGTTTTTCAGAGTCCAGATCTGGCCGGCGAGGAACCCGAGTATCTCGCCGGAGCCAGTCATAATACAGTCATCAGTTCATTGCCTCTGACGGGAGGACGGTACTTCCCACAACACCGCACACTCACACAAACACTTATGTTCTGACGGGTACAAGCTCTTGCACCTGGGACTCCTTCAAAATTTCCACTAGTCTGAATTTATCAAGGGTGTGCTCAGTCCATAAGAGGCTTCTCTGTTACAAAATTGCTTTGGTTCACTAATGTGGCCAAAATATAATCTTTTGGTGTTGTGGGAAAAACATCTGCAGAAGGACTTCAACATTCTCTGCAACTTGATAACAAAGGGGAGCACAGATTTTTGTGAAAGTTTTTGTTTTAACAAGAAGATATTTTGAAAAATATTGTCCAGTCATGTTTGTGAAGCGTTTCTCTTGTTTTCAATGGAGCCCTGTTTTGTACAGAATTTCCATATTTGTTTTTTTACACTGTAAAAAGTATTTTTTTAACTCTGAAATCAACACTTCTTTTTCAATCCCTGATGTCTTGACAAACTTGGGATTAAAGTTCAGTACTCTGTTCCCTGTGCATTGAGTGTCACCACGTGGTAACACAGTTATTAGCTTTGGAGATCAAAAAGCAGGTCGGGTGGCTCTGAGTTGGAGTCACTCCAAGCATTTGACATACTGACATGAGTGAATCAGAGGCAGAAGCTAAATGTTATATCCTGAGTTTAGGTAATGTTGTGATTATTATCATGTTGTTACTGCAACATGTATGTGAAATTTCTTTGACTTTCATAGCAGTGGTGCATTTGTGCCATACAAGTGGCATCTTACAGGTGTGTTTTTTCATGAAAGAACTTGTGATTTTTAGAATCTTCTTTGTGGGCATCTTCTTGTGCAGTTAAAACTGAAGCACCTGGTAAAAACCAGCACCTTGCTCTAAACTTTGTGTCGTACAAAGAGTCTGTATCCTATTGAGAAACACGTGCTTACTGAAGGCGTGAACTCTGTTCACGTTTTAAACAACTGGATCAGATTTTCGCCAACCATTACAATTTGTTGGTTGTAGCATGTGTAACTTTGTAGCTTAACGGAAATTATGTATACCGTAAACAACTCTGGGGGAAGTTGGGCCACTACATATTTGCCAGCCATAAAAAGTCTTAAACATTGCTCTTGCTCCAACTTTCAATTTGAATTGATAACTTTTATGTGGAAGCGTAGCCCACACAAACCAAACGGCTTCGTTCACTTCTTTTGCCAAACTACAAAAAATCTCTATCATCGTCTGTTCGTCAACATCGTCTGTTGAAATTCAATCGGACAAATCAAGCTCAATGGGAGAACTCCCAAACGGAGCACTGAAGGTAGACGAGAATTGAACAGAACTTCGTAGGAAGGCAGAGTCCAGGCTATATGAATGTTAAAGTGAACATTTTTGTTTCATTAATGAAGGCACAAATTAACTTTAGCAGACTTTTTTTTGGCAGGTGCTGGGTTTGTCCTGGATATACTTAAGAGTGGCTTTCCATGTCTTTTTTTCTTTTTTTTTTGTTTTCTGTCAGTGTTCTTGGACTCGTCCAACTGTGATTCACTTTTAATAAAGTACAAAATTGAGGACGTGTTCCTTCCAAGCAAGTCTGCATTTGCCCACGCGCTTGCAAGTGCAATCGCTTTGGATAAAGCACCTTCGGTCATTTTTGAACCAGTCAGATTCTGGCAGCACTTAAGATAGATATATTTCTTTCTTTTTTTGTTGACTATGGATATTTTATGCCTAAATTTTATATAAACTATTTATTTTCATCATTGCAATAACAATTAAAGATGTCACAGAGAGTCTACCTCAAGCTGACCAAACAGACTGACTAGGAAGCCAGAGGCTATGTCATACGCCACATTGCACTTACAAACATTTTCTCTGCTAATCCAAGAGGAGCCATGTTTTTATGAACAGCTCGAATTCCCCAATTCATCAGGACTGTATTTGTCTGGTGTGATCTGTGAAAGCTTTCTCCAGCACGCTCTCTTTAAACAAGTGTGAAGTTTTGTCCCTCAGGAGAGGGATCTTGGCTTCCACCTCGGCTGAAGTCTCTGTGACAGCAGCACTGCTTGGATCTCGGCCCTCATCGTGATGCAACCGCTTTTGGTTAAACCTGTTCAACCCAAGACACACATGCAAAAGGGAGTCACTTAAGGACACAAGCGCTCCGATATCTCCAGTCTTTCCAAAAAAAAAAAGAAAGAAAGAATGATGGTGCTGCGTATTACCCAAACAAAAGGCGCATTTTACTGGATGGTTAATGTAATGGGAGGAGATCCAGGGAGAGGCTAATGAGGAGGAATGTGCCGGAGCATCTGCTCTTGTTCTTGGAAGCGATGCAGGATGTGATGTGCGCTCTGTGCACTCCAGAGGCTTTCGCTGATAAGACCCGTCTTATCGTGGCCTCACTCCCCAATGGCTTTCTCTTCTAATGGTTTCAAGCTGTAATGTGCATCCCGAGTCGGCCGACGGCAGGTAAATATGGCGAACGGACGCAGTCGGGAGCCAGGCAAGGAGAAATACGGCACGGCTGTGTTTGTCAATCGCTCAGGTAGAAAGAAAACATGAACGCAAATGGACTCCGGCTCGAGGACGGGGTGTGTCGTTTTGTTTGATCAGCTAGATGGCTCTGGTTGTTGTTGGCTTTGATGCCATTCACAATAATTACACAAAGGGAGTAATCTATTATTTGAGGTTGCCTTAAACAGTGTGGAAATGTTATGAAGCTGCATTTTGAAGAGGCGTTATAAAGAAAGCATATTGCTATGTACGCTGCAGCAAACCTGATTGTGGCTTCTTCACATGGAAATTGTGTTGTGATAACGGATGGAGAGGCTCTCAGATAAAACATCAACATTTATTACCTATAAATGACGCTGGAGAAAAGAGGCCATCTTTAAAGGGAAAACCAAATAATCAGATTTTCTTTTTTTCTTTTCTTTTTTCTTGGCCTTGTCTGAACATGTTTGAAAATGCATTCTACTATCTAAATGTTTGAGTGCTGGGATTAGTGTGGTTAAGTGGGTCCTTGGATCTGCTTGGATTAATACACGAAAGGATAAGGCCGCTTTCCACTGAAAATTATTCTACCTCATGCAGCAGCGACATTTTTATGGTTCACAATAAACATCAAGATGTTTGCTTCGTTTATATACTACGGCTTAATGATGGAGCTTAACATTTTTTCCTCTTGTGTAAAATGTATCATCTTGAATATTAAAGAACCTTATAGTTGCAGTAACAAATTCTGAGATGGACTGGCGACCTCGCCTCTTGCACGACGACCAACTGGTTGGTTTCCCAAACACCTATCCTATCATACATCATGTGTTTCATCTCACATAATTCCAAAATTATGACCAATAACCACATACCAACATCTGTTGCGCAGGCAAGCAGACACACTGACAGTCCATCCTTCTGATGTTGTAGCTCAGACATTTATAGTTGACACTTTTAAAATTCCTTATAAAATCTCCACAAAGTCCATGTTTACTTTGCTCCACTGCCTGCTTTCTACAGCTTTTGGCCCACCTTCAGATGTTTGTTCTTTGAAACTTGCGCATTTATTCACTCCGCCTATTGACTTTGTTCCCTTGAACTGTAATTGCACCTCTGATGCTGATATCTGCTCTTGAAGCGTGTCTGCTCCTGCTCTCCAGCATTAGATGCTGCTTCCCCCCCCCCCCGCAGTGAAGGTATGGAAATTGTTCCCTTCTATCAAATCGGAGAAAGTCGTGATCCTAACTCCAAGGCATCACTTTTCATTTGTAGTAATTTGACATGACCTTATTCTAACAGCACTTGGAGCCTCCTACGATTGTTTCATTTCCATGAAACTTCCAGTAGAAATGATGACATGTCCTTTTTCTTTTGTGTACTTTCTTCCATTTAGAAATGTATGTCTGGGTCCTATTATGACAGAGTAGCTTATTAAGGCTCCCAACAAGTTACCCGCTAGTCGGGTTCGTTAGACAACTAGTGAACACTTTTTCCATTGTTTTGTGTTTCTCATAACCGAAGTCAGTGAGAAATTGGATAAATTCTAGTATTATGCTGTATATAAACATAGCTTTTATGTCATGAAACTATTTTTTAAGAAGTATTTTCTTAATGAGACAAAAACAAGATGAGTCTTCAGCCATTTTAGAAATGAAGTTTGGAGTCAATAAGTTAGCAAATATGAAAAGTTTCCTGCGGTTTGCTTTTCCAAATGATTACACAAATTCAGTGAAATAATGTGAACTTCAACTTTATGTCTCATTGGTCAACCTAATATAATACCACTGCTGAATAATAAAGTCACATGTATGGTAAAAATAGTGTTTGTTTTTAGACCAAGCAATTTTTGTTTGGTCTAAAAGTACTGTAGAGGAAATATATTTTCAAATATCAGTTGCATACGCAAAACTAAGAGATACAGAAACTAAGAAGCTTAACTCTGGAAATAATGCCAGGTCAACTAAGTCATCTTGGCTATGAATTTGTATTTCAGTTACAAATGTAAAACCCAGAATATTCTTTAAATTTCTGCTTTTATGTTCTGATGAGCAACAAAATCAACCTAGACGTTTTTTTAGAGTTCATCTTATTTACAGTGCAGCTACGTTTCAAAGGATCACCTCAGATCAACACTTTAAAAATTTCATCTCGTTTTCAGGACACAAGCCAAGCAAGCCAAAACAACCACGTATGAATAATAATAGCGATAATAATAATAATACTATGGAGTCTCATGAATCTGACATCATCCAAATAACAGTTAAATCCCACATCTTATTTAAAAACACATGCTTTCACATTTCCCCCCACTAGCAGATTGAAAACCAATAATTGCGTGATTATGTTTACCCCACTTAGTCAATTTTTTTTCAATCACTGCAGTTTTCTCATACTGACTTTGAGAAAACATGATACGCTAATGCACGGTTTGCCTTCGCCGCTAGATTACTTGCATCGCCTCAATGCCCAGATCTGACACCGGCTCCGCGGCAGGCAGAGGCTAACCTTATGTGACTCTGCGGCCCTGAAGCGAGCTGCGGATTCAGGCTGTCGGCTGATGATTAGCGCACAGACAGATTGGACTCGTGCCTCGTCTTCAGCTGCAGGGGTCTAGGGGGCCAATATCTGCTCCTTGGCTCACCGCAACGCCCTCAGTATCTTTGGTCTGCCGTTATGCATGCAAGCAGACTGGAAACAATCAAAGTAGAAAATAATGACATAGGCACAGCGGTCAGAGGTTTTGGGCTCAAAAGTTCTTATTTATTCATCTCAAGTCTGTAATTTCAAAGTTAACACCGTGCCCCATGGACAAACCCAGCAGGACTTTGCGGGGCTGGTGTGGGGGGCAGGGGTGAGATGGGGGGTTTCATATGGTATTTGTTAGCGTGTGTCATTATGCTGTCATGAGTACACCGAGCTGTTAGGTAGTTAAATTGATGGAAAATTACTCACTAGTTCAGAGATTTAGCTTCTAATTCTCTCCCTGGGCTTCCCTTGGAGTGCTGTAATACACAGAAAAGAGACCTTCAGAAAACGGAAAAAAAGAAACCCTTTAGCTCTGTTTATTCTAGTGCCATCGATTTTACAAAGACACAATAAGCCCAAATGTGGCACATAAAAAAAACACAAAAAAAACATGTATAGTAATCTTTCCACTTGTCTTCTGCAGTCTCTCCACTTGTGTGTCTTTAGCTGATCGTTTTTCCATTCCTCATCTTAGCAGTGGCTTCGGCTCACATACCACAGCTAGGCACTGGAGATTTCTTAAATTCTTCACAGGTTCCCTCGTCGGTAAAATGTGGCCTTTAAATTTGGCGGCTCTACTATAACAGTATTGAAAACTCATACACAAGACAAGCTTGGATGAGAAATAGTGGACATTGGCTGTAGCTCAGCTGGTGACAGGCTTGCTATGGGGCCGACTATCAAACATTGGAGGTAATAATCCCTGGGTGGAGAGTAGGTGCAAAAACATAAACAAGGCCGGGGAAATAACACAATTTCTGCCCCTGTGATCACCTCTGCTTTCACAATCTGGCCTGTTGCAACATTGGAACCTGCTAATTACTTTAATAATTGTGATGGCAGTCAGAGCTTTAGATTTGCAGCCACCTTTCTAAAAGCGAGCTGCACTTTTAAATTGGACACTATTTCCTGATGGCTGGGTTGTGTGTTTTTTTTTTTTTTTCCCACTTTAGAGATTGTTTTGATGAGGAGCCTTGGCCTGAGGTATGGGCAGATTGAGATCATTGAGGTCAGCCTGTGTGCTGATAACACAACCCGATGGAAAACACTGAAAGGCTGAAGTCACAAGGACAGACACATAGACACTCAGGAGGTCAACTTGGATAGTACACTCCACCAGATGAAGTGTTACCCAAGATTTTTTCCGCATCTTTTTTCCATAAAAAAGTGGGCCATAAATCATAGTCACTTCCAGAAGTGGAAACCAAACTGAAAAATAATTCTTCTGGAGTCTCAAAGCATTTTATCTTTTTATTTATTTATTTTTTTCCCATAATCTTTGGGAAAAACACAATGTACAATGACAAAATATTTTCCCCCAAACACGTTTCCACATCTGTTGATTTTTATGTTCCATCCTGTCATCTCCCTTTATCGCGGCGGTTCTCAAAGTGTGGGGTGCGCCCCCTAGGGGCTGGTGGGGCGTGGGAAGCGGTATGGATGAATGGAAAAAAAAAAAAAAAAAGTTGCACAAAAATATTTCACTACAAAGATGGTTTGTAGTGTGTTTCTATGCAACCTGAAGTGTGAAATAAACTTCATTGGAGTTTGAAAACAAAATATGTGTATAGGTTTATGTGGACCTAGTTGAACGATGTTTGTGCCGAGTTGATTTCTTGTTCTTCTTCTTGGGGGGTAATTCACTGAGGGGGCCCAGAAGAAAATCTTTGGAAACCATTGCTGTACTGTATCCTTTATGCTAGTTGTTACAGTGGGGGCCTGTATGGGGGGTATCTTGCTGCAGAGCTGTTTGGTTGAAAAGCTGATACTAAAATTGCCAATGTGCAATTTTTTTTCCATTGTTTTGTAGCATTGCAATGTTGTGACGGGATTTTTACTCTATTTGCTAAAGGGATATTTTGAATTGAAGGATTGACAGGGATGGCACTAAAACAGACCAGATTTTTTATATAAAGACTTCAGGGGTTAGCTTTTGGTCAGCCATGTTTCTCACTCCTTTCTGTAACTGGTCTGCCATTTATTTAAATATCTGCTGTACAGTCATAATTACCAATTGATTAAATAATTATGTATTATGGCAGCTCTTTTAGATTGCTTTTGATGTCACTGATGTCGATTATTCTCAATTTTGAATGCAAATTTGACAGCAGACCGGCAACAACGTTGCCTGTCAGACAGTCAAAAACAAACACTGCAGCCACTGACTTCCACTTGCCTGTAACTGAGAACTCCATCCTGTTATCCATGGGGTTAACATCAGCAGGAAAAAGCAATGATGTGGTTGCTTCCTGCATGTCTTCTTGCTTAATGACTCTAAAGCCAAGTTTTCATTTGCGAACACACCACATTCAGTGTTTTCTCTCTCAGTCCACATGGGCAGCCATGTTGCTTCCACAGTAGTTGGTCAGACAGCTTCTGCTTATCAACTTAGGACATATCTTTCATATGTTGTATGTGATTTCCATCTAGAATTGTTGGAATTGTTAAGAAACATCTTCAAAGTAAATGGCAGCTTTAAAATTTTGATAATACAACTGAGATTTCCTACCAGGGAGAAGTAAGAGAGCAGAGAGGAGGGTAAAACCACAGAGACACATTCATTTATCCCTTGCCTTTCTTCAATTTTATCAGATAAAGAGATAAATGTTGGTTGATTATTGGGTTAATCAACAGTTACTGAGTAACAAATAACTGTTGTTAGAAATCTCAAATCTCAGTTTCGACATCAGCCTGCAAATCCATCATCATGCGTTAACACTTATTTACGCAGTGCAATAAAATGTCAGAAATTGTGCAACAACAGGATAGAAAGTAGAGCTGGGGTGTGTCATATGTATGCATGTGTGGGCGACGCACACCATCATGCTGTCTAACTTTACTGACATTTGCCTGGAATCTGCTGATGGGAATAAGCAACTGGTCTGCACAAATATTCCAGTCTGTTTCCCTCAAAGGCTGTATAAAATCTTTTTATGCAGGATATCGCGATGAGTAAGAAAACCTCCTTACAAGACAGTTAAATCTGTAGAAACCGCCCCACATTGTCTTAGATTACTTAGTAAAGCCTATAAAATTGCCTTATGATTTTTTTTACTGCCATACAATGTGCTTATGTAACCTGTGAGATGCTCACCAAGAGCTGTCATCACGTTAGCTGCTCACTTTCCCATACATGTGTGCTCACTGATAGACTTTCAGTGATGCAGAAATGTGGTGAGTTTATTACCTCTCGTTCTGCAGTAAGAGAGGAAGTTTTGTATTTTTTTTTTTTTTTTTTTGGCAAAGAGTAGTCTCTGATTTCTCCTTCATTGCTGTCTGCTCTGTTGGCAAATTGGCCACACAGTCGCCGCTCGCTCACTACATGTAAAAGACCTGAAAGTAGCCGAGCCTCGTCGTCTTCGGCTCTCATTTGTCACGGACGACACACAGTGGCACATGAGTTAGGGCGCTGCTGTGGCCGCGCAATTACAGGGTCGACGCAAGGCAAACAGAGCCAAGCGGATCCAGCGGCAAGGACGACTCCTCTGTGGCGGCACTGAACTAAACATTCTGTTACTGTCATGTTTTGATGGACGGCCTGGGGGATGGAAGAGGAACATTATTACGGGAAGGCCGGGAGTCATTTGCTGTCTCTTCAGTTCTTATGTGTGGAAACGTACAGTACAAGCACAGTACCGTGTTTTTTTTGTTTTATTGTTGTTTTGTTTTGTTTTTCCGTCACCGCTAATTCAGGGTTGTTGTGAATGAGTTTACCGTTGTACAAATACAGGCGCAACACGTAAGTGCCAGAAGCTTCTTCTGGAAAGATTTTTGTACATGTTCTGAAAGCATTTATGGCTCATTATGCGACTCTGTTGCTGTCGAAAAACACCCCGGGTTTCTGTTCAATAGGAAGTGGCTTTGTAAACCTTTTTTTATGAACAGTTTGTCTTCAGTTGGTGTCACAAATCTGTGACAACACAAAGGTCCAGTATTAAGACTGTTTTTATTTAGTATATATATAGCAGCTTGAAGAAGTCAACCTTTCCACATTGTCTCATTTTACAGCCATGGAGTTTAATGGATTTACTGGGATTAGACAAAGTAAGACATTTGGGCAGAAAAACATATATATATATATATATATATATATTATATATATTTTTTTTTTTTTTTTTTTTTTACATAAGACTTTGTCTTTGTTAGTGCCTTTTATGTCGATGCCACAAAATGAGATCCATTGCACCCAGTTGCCCCGGTCGCCTGATTAATAAATCAGCTGTTTGTGTTTAATCTTCATATAAATACAGCTGTTCCGTGAAGACTTCACATGTTTATTGGAGAGCATTAGACCGTGAAATTTATCACACGGGTCAGAGATAAAGATTTGAACATTTTATAGAGCACTGTTCCATCATCTGGAAAAAAAACCCGGAACCCGGAATTAGAGAAATCCAATAGTTGTGCTCTCAAGAGCACAACTATTGGTGGGGCACTCGACAGATCCGGCCTTCTGGAAGGGAAGGTGGCGAGAAGACAGCCATGAGAAAAGCCCATTTGCGGTTCACTACAATTAGCCCTGCCGGTGACACAGCAAACGTGGAAAATGGTGCTGTGGTCAAATGAAACTTTTTGTCCCACACCGAAAACGCTATGTGTGGCATGACTAACATTACAGATCACCCTAAATGCATCATTACCACCATAAAATATAGTACCAGAACCATTTTGGAGTTGACCTCCTTTCAGCAGGGACCATGAAGTTGGCTAAGCGCAGGGAAAAAAACACTTATTGGAGGCTCAGAACCACTTGAGTCTGGTTTGGAAGTTTACCGTCTGGTGTGACAGAGACCCGTAACGTGCAGACGGAGGTTCAGTTTGTCTAATTAAAGGTAATTTCAGAGAGTCAGGGAGTATAATGAGGTCTGCGTAATAACTGAAAACGAAGACACGAATTAGGAAAATGTGGGTCATTTATAATTTTTATTATTTATAGTGCAATATTGAACAATTTCAAGTTTTTCCATTATAATGTAGAATTAGTTCAGATGTAAATATATCTGAATATATATTTGAAGGGGCAGTACTATGTTAAATCAACTTTTTTTTAGCTGTATTATGTTATTCCCTTATCAAAAACATACCTGAGGTGATGTTTTGATTTATTATTTTTTTTCACACATTAGAGAAATCCTTTAATCTCCCATGGCAACCATTCAGATGTGCAAATAGCCGCCTTTAAGGATGAAACTCCTGCTGAGAGCTGGAGTTTCCAAGTTTTCCCGTGAATCCCGCCCACTCAGTTCCTGCAGACTAGCTGGTAGCAATTAGCAAACACCTGGTGGAACTGCGCATTTGCTGAGCTCACTATATGAGCTACTTCTCAGTGAAGTAGCAATGTTTTACCAGTAAAGCTGGTAAAACATTGCAAGAGGCTTAATAGAGGAACAATGTTGTGAAGACTTCCCGAAGGCAGAGTGTTGAGGGTGTTTCTTAAGGAGACATAGGCCCAATTTCTAGGCGTTAGTCATATTTGACATATATGCAGCATTTTCATCACTGAAGGTAACACAGTAACTTGGGATATAAAATGATATTATGTGGCTGGAAAACGCATAATCCTGTCCCTTTAATATGGCTCAGTCAAAGTTCAGAACCAAATGTAATTGAGAATACAGGACACCCTTTTTACTATCATTTCTCCTACACAATTAAACTCTACTTTGTCTTGGTCTATTACATAAAATCCCTATTAAAAGTCATTGAAGTCTGGGTATGAAACATGGGAGGGGGGAGTTAGGGGAATGTGAATACTTTTGAGAAGTACTTACTGTTCATACTTCCATGTGTGTTGCGTGTGTTCTCATGTGGGGGCCACTCATCGGTCATGACATTTCGAGAGAGACACCAAATTTAAGTGCAGAGGTAGAGCAATGGTGCTGGACTTGTTCTGTGAGGCCATGCCAGGCCAGCCTCCGAGCGGCGAGGCCGCATCGTGGGATGACTGTCGCGGCTGGGAAAACAGGCTCCATAAAAACCCAAACGGTTTAATTCGATGGAAGTCAGCGATTCACAGAGAGGCCAGGAGGAAAGAAAAAAAAACAGAAAAAACAAAATGGGGTGATGGGGATGAGACTGGCTGCAGCAGGACGGAGCCATGCAGAAGAAGAGACGGATCCAGAGAGCGAGGGCAGAGCTCTACGCTGCTCATTAGGTTTGGGTGTGTATGGGAACGGCAGTAAACATGACATTTCTTCTGCAGCCAGCAGAACGACTCCGGCATCAAATAACAGCCCTGCAGTACAATGAGTAGTAAAGCTGTGGCCACCAGAGCTGTCGCCCTGCCCGACTGCCATCAGCTGCCACCAACCAGGACTCCAGGATTTGACTCTGGTCCACTGCAGTACCAAAGAGCAGGAGGTTTCTACCAGACAACACAAGTTTGGTTTTGAACCGTGTAAACACTACAATATTTTTCAATTTAACAAAAAAAAAGTAAAGGAAAAAAAAGATTGTCCGATGACGTTTTTACTTTATTATAAGTTAAGTCCTGTGGAAACGTTGCTGGTTCATCTACCCAGCCACAGTTTCCTTGCTGGCACTTAAATCAGGCAAGGCTCCGGGTGTGTATCCTTGTTTTATCATATAATTATTGTCTGGGAAAACTCTTCTAGTAAAATGATAAGTTTACTCATTTATAGGTTGGCTGTTTTAGAGATACGGGTTTTCTCTGAAGCTTGACAGGGTTTGGAAAGCAAAAAATGTCTTTTTATACACTTCAAAAAGCTTTTTCCTCTAAAATGTGTAAAAGCGTCCAGTTTCACACAGACTCTGTTTGTATATATTTGTTGCACAGTTTTTTTTTTCTATAAATCTGCTGTCATTATCCACGGACTCTTGATCTTTATATTGCTGCACGCTTTGCTCTTTCAGTGCTTTGATTTTGGTGAGAGATTTCCGTGGTTGGCTAGACGTGAACCGCTTGGTAATAAACCGATCAGGCACGTCCCTGGATCAACCATAACAACACATATCCCTGATGTCATATCAGAAGATTCATGACATGTTTGACTGTCCTTCTCTCACCAAAGACATATAATTTCTCCCCTTTAGACGCTTCTAACTTATCATCTTCTTACACTGTCCAGCGTACTTCCTTTGGCTCCAGAGCAGTCATAAAAGTCTTGGCGTTACCACTGCTGTGCGTTTTTGTCATGAAAGGTGCCTGTCATGGGCAAATAAAAAGAGCGTGTGATTTATGGGGAGAATAAGGATCATACTTTGGAACGTTTAAATGTTCCTGTCTCCTGAAAGTCCATTCAGCAACCAGAGGCAACCGAGTTGGAGTACAAAATTACTCTACTGAAGTTCTGTCACAGTCTGATGTCAGATGTTAAAGCAGAAACGTCCCTTTGTATGTCATTTGAAACTGAAATTGAATTTAGGAAGAGGAAAATTACATAAGATGAACTGAAGTGTTCATCTTATACTTCCAAAATTGTTAAGTTTTGGAAGTATTCATGCCCATTTAACTGGACTTTATTGCCAGGTTGTAAGACAAATTGTACTTTTGTGAAAGACTAACTTAAAGTAGCTCGGTACAAGCCTCCCCGATGTTCTATTTTACTATGTGCAGATGGTCTGGACCCTTAGCTATTGAGAAACCATTGCTCTCCAGAGGCGAGGACCCTGTTCAAGTTTGAAACAATTGGATCCGATTTTAGCCAGTCACAAATAGTTGTTAGGGGTGTATGTAATGCACCAGCTCGACCGTGAAAGCTTACCGAACATTATGTGCGCCGTAAACAACCTTCCCCCGCCATTGTGTAACAGAATGGTTGTTAGGTTCTGCAGCAAAATGACAAGTGAAATAATGCAACATGCCTTTCATCTGTTAGCTGTAATTAATCATTAATAAGCAGGAGTACCTGAGCGACATATGTTAAAATTGATAAGCAGTAACACTGAATATCTCGATACAAAAAAGGCTTTGCTAAAAATGAATATGTCTTAAATTGACTGTGACATTTTTCTAATGGCTTTTATTGCTGTTTATTTTGCTTACCCTTATTAGCATCACCCAAGTTAGTGAAGACATGGTCGTAATCATCAAAATCCAAGATAAAATAAGGTAGTTACAAAAGTTTTTGCCATATTTAGATTAAAAAGGCTAAAGGTAAATTTACGCCCACATTTTTGATAAAAAAAATATTTTTTTAAGATATTTTTTATGATTAGCAACGCGTCTCTGCTGACTTGAATAGAGAATCTGTTGAAAGAGCCCAACATTAGGGTGATGGTAACATCCTCAGGCCTAACGACAGGGAGTTCATCACCAAAGATAAATAAGCAACATGCATGTGGAAACATCTGATCAGCAATCATAAAAAGGGTTTGATTGCTTTATTGTCAGTACAGACTTCTCTATTTATTGAGAGCATATAGTCATTTTCAACATGCTCTCTATCAATAAAATTGAAGTAATTTTTTTTTTTTTTTTAAGTGACACTCCTTTTACATAGTTTATATTTTGAGGGATGCTGGTTTTATGGCCTATCAAAGAAATACATTGCCTGGGGTAGGAATAGGTTTTAACCTAATTGTGAGTCACTGTGTTTAAACCCCACCCTGAATATAAAAAAGAGACCGTCTATTGTGCTCAAAGCATGTGAAAAATGCACTCCCAATGCAGCAGTAAGAGGTGTCCCCTCAGGGAGTGGACCATCAGGGAAAAATCTAGGCAAGTGATCGAGTCTCACTGCAAAACTGGATGTCAGCAGCCTTTTGTGTACAAGTTTGCCTAAGACGAGGATCGGGTTCAGCGTTAGGGTGGAGCCGGGGATTGGACGGCGGCTCTGTTTATGCACCTGACCCGTATGAGTCATTGAGCTGAGGCAAACTTTACAGCAACATGTCATATCAAGACATCGCCCAACTGTCAGCTCCCCGCTTGATTCCTCCTCACTGCGCACATTGCCATTTGTTGTTATTGTCTTCCAATGTTATTAACTTGCACATTCCTGAAGATGGTGTCATATAATCAGAGTATTTGGCTGAACTCGTTCCCCTCATATGGGGACGAGTTGCTTAATATGCTGCCTTGGCAAGGTCTGGAGTTTGACTCTCGAGTTTACTATCAAGAATCTTTCTGCTCCTGTAAATACCCCAAATTAATGATCCGATGTGTGCTAGCTTGAGTAACCCAGCGCGACTCGCTCGATCAAGTGAGTGACGATGGCAGCATTACAGAAAGTTGTTTTATGATTAACAGCCTGATTATTGATCTCAGCAGTGCAACCATATGTCAGTTTAGCATCAGGAAGAAGCCTCAGCATGCCTGTGTGTGTGTGTGTAAAGGAGTCACTTAATTTCTATATGTGACGCCTATTTTCAGCAGGTCATATAGTTGCAACAGTAGTTTGGTTTGTGGCTCTGAGGGATGGAGAAGTATGCAGTGGTCGCCCATCTGACTTAAAATGGATCTGTATTGTTTAAGTTTTTATTTCAATATAAAAGGCACTTGGTTTTAAGTTATTGCCCATCCACACTTTTCTGAAGTTTCCCATTAAACCTTACCAAATCTTGTGATTCTCTGAACAGTACACCATGTTACAATCAACTTGGTAATATTGTGTTGTTTTAAAGGTATTTCCACAGTTTATTGCTGAAATAAAACGAGCTAGTCCAGCTGGGTAGAGGAGAGGCAAAAGTTTGCTGAAGCTGCAGAGAACAGACATAGCTTTGGCTTGGTCAAGTGGCCACTGGATAAGATTATAGTATAGTCCTGGTTTTATGCTGCGGTAGATAACGGGTGGGGCGGAGGCATCCCTCTGCAGTAATGTCAGGTTGCAGAAAACCCATATACAAATGCCCGGGAGGTGGAGACCTCTTATGTCCATGATTGTCCAGTTGGCCCTGTGTACCAGCCTAAATCAGCCGTTCGGATCATCAAGTTGTCATGTTCAGTTTCTGCATGCAGTCAAACGTTCAGCACCATGCAAATGCCCTTTGAGGAAAAAGGGCAGATGAACAATCCTACTGAGGGAAACGTGGGAACAACTTCCACATGTTAACATCTGCGTACTGGCCCAAAAGTGACACATCCATCTATGAGCACTGCTACAGAAAATCTCTAAAAGTCATAAGTAGTGGTGTACCAATTGCAGTTTTCTGGCCATTCACCAATCTTCATGAACTATGACCTCCCTATTCTGTCTTTGGCCGATAAGTTTTTTTTGTCTGAAATGTATACAAATATAGCAAAAAATTTTTACGTTTCCAACAGTGGGTGACATTCAGATGTGAACTTGGGCGGGTTTGATTTTGAGACCTTTGCGGAGGTAGATAAAATCAGTTTCACATGCAAGTAAGGGGCAGTCTTCCAAAATTAAGGTAATCTGTGCCGATTTGTTGGTGCACCCCTACTCCTAACTCAACAAAGTGGAAATATATGTTTAAAGCAATACCACTTCAACCACTACTTGAAAATGTTCCAATAAGAACTGTAGAGTTTTGGCCTACTAATAAAAATTTTGGGTGATTAAATTTTTTTGTAGATGAACCAGAACATAAAATGTTTTCCTTTCCTTGAGTCTGGCATTTGCAAATAGTTGCTATCATTACCAATTCCAGCATGTTTTATGATAAAAGCTAAAACAGAACAGAGCTGTACTCCATTTACCCTTCCCATTATCTGTTGAGAGTCTTGCTTTTTCTTTATCACAGGATGAATAGACGGACATTTCTTGATATTCTGCAAAGAATACAGTTTGATTCAATAAACTAGGAGTGTCCTTAACTCAGTAGTTAAGAGTTCACACCAAATTATACAGAAAGACCTGGTAGGTCTTGGATTGACTGAATCTGAATGTTTGATAAGCCAGTCAACAGTCTGGGCAACTATAGCTAATATTCAGTCCATAATCAGACGTAGTTTTCATTGCTTCTTGATGGAGTCCTGTGTTGAACTTCTCACTTGTTCATGTCTTTCAGTCGGTGGCGAAAACTGGACGTTTGCTCATCAGTCACGAGGCGCCAGTCACAGGAGGATTTGCTGCTGAAATCAGCTCCACTGTACAGGTGAGTGCTTGCTGTTTGTGTGTGACTTTATCTCTGGCAGAGTGTGCAAGCATGCTTGTGTTGAGAGGAAGAAATTTTATTGGCATCTTAAGCTCCCCGGGGGAAAAGATGCCCTTCAAAGGTGCACTGGTCTTGTTAATTGGCCATGGTTTCGCCCATAAAAGTCCAACTTCCAAATAAAACTCAAATAACTTCTCAGTGTTTGCCTCAGAGCTTGGGCTTTCGGAAGAAGCACCCTCCTGGGGTTGGAGGTAGAGACCCGAAGCAAGATGACGACCAATAAGCTACGGCGAACTCTGTTGACGGACAGGCATCAGTGGAACAGAATGTAACACTGCTGTTTAATGCGGAGTTTAATAAGTCACTTGTGATGAAATCTTTAAACAGGAGAAACAGTTTTCATAAATTTTTGAGGCGTTGGGTCATAATCAGCTTCTAAGTAGTAGTTTGAATAGAGTGGAAAGTATCAAACAATTTCACTCCAAAAATTCATTAAAGCATGGCTAGTGGGAGAGTTTCCAGTAAGGACATTTTCTCCATTTGGTGAAGATGCTTGGCTTTACAAAGGCAATCCGTGACCTGAAACTGACATCTGATTTTTGTAAACCTCCTTTGCCATCAATCCCCAAAACAGTTTAGGGGGATTTCGAACCAGGGAACATGCAGTTCGGTCCAAAAGAGTACATTATTCCAGGAAGAGGTGTTGTGAACTACAGTGTTGCGCTCTTGAAAGATCCAATCATCACCCTCCGACGATTCGAGGAATCCCACCTGCAACGTCTTCAATTGGACACCCCAGCACAACCAGACGCCCCATCGTTCAATCAAAGGAAATGCCACCCAGATAATGATGGAGTCTGCCCCATGTTAGAAACTGGTGCAGAAAACATCTCCAGTGGGATCTTTCTGGCATTCCTGCAAGCCATTAGCACTTGCCAGTTTTTTCTTCCACTTTTTGAGCACCATTGTACCATTTAGTGCTCCCTTGCAAGCCCTAAAGAAGCTATTTAATGATGTTTTTTTATTATTCTGTAAGCCAGTGGTCTGAAACTGCAGTCTTTGAGGGCCAGAGTCCTTCAACTTTTAGATGTCTCTCTGCTTCCACACACCTGGCTCCAATATTAGCTCATCAGCAGAGCTCTGAAGAACTTGACTGTATGCTAAGGAGACAGTTTCACCTTGTAATTCAAGTGTGTTGGACGAGAAACAAATCACCCCCCCCCCCAAAAAAACCAATGACTGCACAGGAGATGCTTTTGATACACATCACACAAGTCACTTCATCAGCAACCAGATGTGGTAGAAGAATGATGGCTCTGTATGATTTTTACTGATTTGTTGCATCAACAATCTTATTCACATGTCTTTAATTGCATTTCTTATTTCATGGAAACATCGCAATTTTTCCCTAATATTTTGACATTAAGGAATATTGGAATCTGTGCACATGTGTAACAGAAAAGCAGTTATTTCAATCATATATGGCAGCTCATAATGGATAAACTCTAGACCTGACAGCATATGCTTTTCCTGTGAACTGAATGGCACACACACACACACACACACACACACACACACACACACACACACACACACACACACACACACACACACACACACATCCAAAATTCAAACAAAATTTCTTTTTATATTTGTTTTTCTGTATTAGAGTATAGGGTGTTTGCTCTTTCCCAAAAGAGTAAAATCTTCTTAAAGAGACTGAGAGCCAAATTCAAGATGTTAAATTGAGAAGTCAAACTTTTTTTTAGTAATGTTCTTATATGTTGCATTTTTATAACAACTAAGAGCAGCATAGTGACTTGACTGTGCTATATGACTGGAATATACGTGATACTTCCCCTTTAAAAGCGATATTCCAATAGTGTCATTACGACACAATGATACTATCAGAAGATAGTAATTGATGCAATAATTGGATCACATTTTTATTGTTGTATGTTATTGGTACAGCTGCACATATGTGTCATTTTTAACTGTTTTACCAGCTAATTTCACCCACATAATTTCTTTAATTGTTGGTTTTATGGGGGACAAATCCTCTGGATTTATTGAGTAGTGATTGAACATCTCAGAGCCAAAGTGATGTGCCAGCATATCACCCACAGTGAGTTGTTGGGGTTTTTTTTCTTTGAAATGGAAACTTACAACTATCCCCAGAGGCCAAAGTTAAGCTCATTGAATAGTTTAGCTGGAACATCAGTTTAGCACCAGTAATGTTTTACATTTATGATGCCAAATAACCCAACTCCACACAATGCTGTTCAATTTCTAGTTTTAAATTGCTGTGAATGCCATTTTTTAAAGGATTCTATAGAAGAAATAATTATAGTGTTACAGATTTTTACTTAATAAATGTAATGTCACGTCACAATTGATCAAGCAGCGTTGTCTTAATTGGGCACGGGGTCGCGGAGTACTTTGTAGACTCATTTGTTTGGCTCCCCGTTGCGGCAGTGTTATTGAAGCTAACTGAATCCATCTTGTCACTCTGAGGAGTTTCTGTAAAGCTCTGTGTTCAAAGACTGCCAGCTGCTTTATACCACAGTATGTGGTGAGGCTGAAGACTCCCCAACATTATCTTCCATCTATTCTGAATCAGTCAGATTTTGCCCTGCGGCTTTTGCCTCGGTGTAAATGTTACTGTTGCTTCTCAAACTGTCATTCTCATCACGAAATGTTTAGGTGTTTTCACAGCTGATGGCCTGGAAGACTCCAATTGGGGACCAAAAATTGCCACATTTGTTACATTTTCAACAAATGTTCATTTTTACACTACATCGAGCCAAACGAACCAAACACTTTGGAACAACCTGTTCACCTCTTCGCCTGCGGTGACTTTGCACCAAGAACCACTTATTAAATGACACGAAAACCTTCAAACTTACTTCTTTGCAAAATATAAAACAGAGATGCAGTCAGACTTCAGCAGTTGTGGGATTTGTCTTTTGTCGTTGGTAAAACATCGTGATCCATTTCTCCCTGTAGCGCTAGATTCTCACGTTTGTTTTGGTTTTATTTACCCAGAATGCCTTGTGCTGCAGTCCGCTTCCTGCTTTTGAAGCAGTCTCCGGTCCATCCAAATCGAGCCAGAGTTCTCTTCAACCAATCTGAGACCTAGGTTTTCAGCCTGACCAGAGTTTGCTTTGTTGCTCTGAATCGGAGTTTGTTTGCTCATTCACACCTCCCCCAAACAATTTCAAGACACTAAACAGTGTGAATGCACCCCAAAGTCCCTTGGAAAACACATTTTTAGACAAAGAAATGTATTAGTGTGATGCTACAGGTATGACAGCATGAGGGATCTATCATGGTTACCTTGAAAGACTAAAGCCTACACTCACAATGACCAACACAAGTCCATGTTTTTCTGCCTGATCAAAATAAATTTTCAGATATACCAAAAGCAGTTATTGCCATTTTTCCACAGCAACAGCCTTGAGGTACATTTTCAGCTGAAACATGGAGACTAACTGCACTAACAGCCCCATTAAGGCTCTGACCCAACCAGGAAAACATACTTTGAAGCCACATTCTTGACACAGTGGAAAATCTGAATTTTTTTATGCTTTTCCAGCTTATTTCACAGGAATGGGATTTCTGAGCAGAAAACTAGACTTTCAATTCGTAACCTCCCACAAGTTTGCACCAAGACCTAATTAGAATATAGACGGCTTAAACGACACGTGACCTGCTACCAGTTTCTGTAAGCCCCAGTCAAGCCACACGGACCCGTATAGAAGTGGCTGCAGGAACATTGCTGTCTCTGTGGGTGTTTCTGACAATCAGACACAATGCGATCAGTGCAAAGCTCCGGCCGCGCTGGAAAGTATTTTTAAAAACCCCTTGCTGCCGGAGGACACAATTTTTTATTTTTTTTTCCTTTTTGCTGCTCCCATGTTAACGTATTTTTATTCTGACATTTAACTATATTACATATAATGATGCACTTCCTCAAAGCTAAACAATGATTTGAATGAAATCTGAGTTGTGTGGCCGTTCCCTGTCCAGTTTTGGTGGCAGACAGTCAGACTACTGTATTTTCCTCCCACTTCCAGTAAATTTATTTAAAGGAGATTACAGATCTCATCCAGACTAAAGAGCTGAGTCTACAGTACAGTCTGACTGTTTGTCTGCATGCAGAGAATCGGTTGTTGACTCGTCATAGGCTCGGTTTCACAGCAACATCCTCACCAATAAAATGGTATTCAACTATTTTTGTTTTTCCAGTTTTACTTTTATCTATTAAAATCCACCAAACAAACCCAACACAAAAGCTCTTTCATGCTCTTAAACTGATAATTGGGTGTATATTTTAAGAGGGGGAAAAAAACAAGACCCAGCAAGACAAAATATTACAGTACCAGCAGGTTTGCATGAACAAAAGGCTTTTCAAGTGCATGCCTGTTCACTTCTGAGAAGGTTTGCTGGGTTCACAGATTACATCGAGGTTTGTCCAACGATCATTATTATTAAATTCTGTTTAATCGAGGACTATTACATCAGATTCATAAGCTTCAAAGCCTCTTCTCTTTAGTTTTATCTGTAAAATCTGGACGATTGACAGCACTTCTAAGTAGTATACCAGAAAGAACAGTGGCACAAAAAGTGGGTACTGTATCTTATAATCCAGTTCGCCTTATAGTCCAGAAAATACGGTATTCACTATTGTTGACGTACAGGGGCGCCACGTTTGAAGGGGCGCCAGAATTATTTCCAGTCTGGATTTTCTGTTTTTAACAGCCTGTATTTTTTTTCCATAATACAGAAATCATAGATCCTCCCAACCCCCTCAACCCTCTCATACACTCAAATTGACTCACCGAATAAAGAGCGGTCTTTAAATACCAATCACAAACCCGCAAGGAGCGTGGACATTTGTCAGCACATGAGAACGCTCTGCAGTCTAGGAGGAAGGCAAAAGCAGCAGCGGAGAACATAAGGGGGGTTTTGTTGGACTAGTATTGTCATATTCATTAAAGCTGATGAGATTAAATTAGCTGGGTGGAGCACACTGAGGTCCAGCCCTGCAAGCCAAACCAAATCAGATAAAATAAATGCTATAGAGGCATTCTGGAGGATTGGGTGGCAATTCTTTATTTTCTCTACACCAGCTCAGTAATTATCTTGACAAATTAGTCAGCTGTAGAATTAGTATCAGTTTTATGGGCCGAGACGCTGCGCAGACACAAGGAATTTGGTTTGAAGTGCTCACAGGCGATAAGTATATAGATAAATCGACTTTAGAGGAATTAAAATAAATGATGAAAAGCAACGGTATGTACAGCAGTGATCAGCTCAGCTATGGGTTATCACTATTTATATAAGTTTTGAAAACAGAGTATTTTATAGGTAGAACCGGTCCAGTATTTGTGTTCTGAGTAGTCGTAGGTTCTTTCTGGCCATTGAAGACAACCCCCATAAAAATGTTGCTGCTAGTGCACAGCCTTTCTGCTGTCAATAGTTTCTTTCAGAGATCATTTGGTTCTGGGAAGACATCTGTTTTATTTCATTTATTTTTTATTATTTTCGTTGCAAACATGTTTAGTTTGATCACATTGTTTCAGTGCAATGAAGAGGGAATCAGACGGTCGACAGTAAAGTGGGAATCTTCATGCACTTAACAACTGGATTCGATTACGATTTAGAGCCGCAATTATCGATACGTCAGTTATGGTTTCTGCACATCTTGAACTCTCAGACAGCTGGGCTTGGAGAACAGTTGGAAAACATGACATGGAAAGTCCAAGATCTTTGACTTCATCAGTAACTAAAATCATGTCCTCATTAGCAAAGCCACAGTTTCCATGCTGCACCTTGTATAGCGATGCAATATTTGCATAAATGTGATTCTTACTCGAAGCATACGTGCTAATAGCTTATAGGTATTGGTGATAAAATGAGCAAATATGATTGAAAAATATGTTTTTGCAACACGTGTCCATGCATCGCATCTCAGAGCTACTTTGTCTGCTTTCTTCAGTGATTTGGTGACTTTTTAAATATATTATATGGAGGCATGTTGCATCTTGGCTCTGAGGAGAGCAATATAGAAAAAAGAACTTGAAAATTCAGGTTTACAGTAAATCTTTTACTGAAAAGTTGGAATTAGCCTCGTAATTAGCCTGACCTTTTTCCAGAGGAAAAGTTAGATGATGTGCAACCAGTTTTTACGTGCAAACATAAAATATGATTTCGCATGTTTGTCTATTCTCGAGCTAATTTTTTTAAGTGGGGGGAAAAAAAAAACAAAAAACGAAGCAAATGAAACAAAAGAAAAACACCCACGTTTGTTTCTCTCAATTTTTTTTTCTCTTTCTCTTTTTGTGACTTACAAAAATTGAAAACACAGACGTTCCCCTCATTAAATGTGACATTATTCAGGATTCTCTCAGATGTTTTATTGGAAATGAAAAGCTTTGGATGCAGTGAACATGTCCTGCCTTGTCAAATATCCACCAGCGTGACGGCCAGTGTGCGGATTCTTCGTTTGTGACGCAGTCGGTCGATCGTGCGCTTTCACCGCGGGTCGTTCGCTCGCTTCGATCGAAAGGACTTCTATCTAATTGTAATTGCCCAGTTAAACGTGTCCAATTCACAACATTTTTGTTGGTTTCCTTGGAAAGACAGGATGAGTTCATATGAAACCACGTGTTGTGGCTTGTTTTGTACTTCAGCCAAACTGCCTAAGCATTGTCCCACTTTGAGGAGCCTTAAATTTGATCCGAAGTATTTCTGAACAATAAAACAGACATTCTGCATGTGTTGCCCAGATTCTAAGTGTTTTATGCCTCGTGCTGATGGTGAACATCGGCATAAGAAAGTGTCTTTAATTAGCTTAATTGACAGTTGGGAATTTTACTTCCCCCAAATGAAAGAGTGATGGCCATTTTTTATTTCTTTTTGAGAGAGAGATCATCTGTCCAAACGACTTAATCAAGCCAGATTCTATGTTACAGGTGGTTAATGCTGTTTTCTCTGCTCCCAGCTGTTTTAAAATCCACCAGTCAATTTTTTTCAAAAGCAAAAATCATCAGATTTAGGTTGAAAATGGTTTAAAAAGGAGCAAAGTCCATCGCCAAATTTTGTTTTGTTTTCGCCTCCTGCTCCCAAGCTGCTTATCCTCCTCTTCCTCTTCTTCTTCTAAGCCAAAGCTTCCAGCGCAACCATCACATCTGCTCCAGACTACCGCATTAGGATTTTATTGTTGTGTTAAGCTTTCGCTCGCACTATTTGAACCTCTTGTGCAGGCATGTGTCTGCTTGTAATTACCGTTAGTGTCAAAGCCGTTTTGGTATGCGTCGCGTAAATCAAAGTTATGGATTTGTCCTTTTTTAATTTGCTCTGACAAACCAGTTCTAACAATTTGTGCCATGTATTTATGTAATGAGCCAAAATTGTGGGATTAGATGTGTTGTTTTGAACCAACAGCAGCTGTTGTTCGTTTTTTGGGGCTTTTTTTCACTTTTTTCACTGCCCCCACCCCTTTGCAGGAGGAGTGCTTCCTCAACCTTGAGGCTCCTATAGCCAGGGTCTGCGGGTACGACATCCCCTTCCCACACATCTTTGAGCCGTTCTACATCCCAGACAAGTGGAAGTGCTTCGATGCAATCAAGAGGATGATCAACTACTGAAGCCCTGTCAGGTACAAACCATCCAATGGCTTCTTTTCAACTAAATTGATAAGCGACAGGTTTTTATTTATTTATTTATTTATTTTTTACGTCATTGAGAGAGAGTCCAATCTTTCCAATGGACAAATAATTTTACAAGTCGCAATATTTTTTTAATCGCAACACTTTTGAAGTCCTTGCACGAACTCAGAGAATAGACGTTCAAAAAACTTGTCCTGGTTTATAGATCACTGAACAGCTTGGCACCAAAATACATTAAAGATCTGCTGTTGCTGATCTTGACCCAGAAGACCTCTGAGGTCCTCTGGTTCTGCTCTGCATCCCAAGAACCAGAACCAATCGTGGGGAAGCAGCATTCAGTTTCTATGCACCACAAACTTCCAGAAAACTGCAAAACAGCCAAAACGCTGAGTTCCTTTAAATCTAAACCAAAAGCCACCTGTTCAGAGCCATAAACACTGAAACATTGAGCAATATAGCTGATCAAATGTAACGTTTCACTGTTTCTCAATTGGAGACTGCTAGTTGTTTCTATGACTTCTTATCTTTGTGTTTTGTGATGTGAAGCACTTTAAACTGCCATGTTGCTGAAATGTGCTGCATAAATAAACCTGACTAGTTGACTGAATGAATATTCAGCCAGAGGGCGTGGCACTGAACTCCACTGCTGCAGCCAACGGAGGTTAGAAACTCTAAACGTATCGATCAAAAACATATCGGTGCCAGCATGACTAAAAAAAGGCAAACGATCAATAAACCAATGAATACAAACAAGTATTTAACTCAGTGGTTAAAAATATTAATTGTCCCAAAAGTGATTGACAGCGTTAAGACCTTCCTCCTGGTTCTGATTGGTTGTTTTTTTCATGATGTCAAGAAGTCAGGTAAATGTACAGTATCGATACGTATCAGAGCCACGATCGGCCCAGATTTCCATACCGGTGCATCCCAACCTGAAACAGAACCATCATCATGGCATTTACCTCTCTCCTTCAGGCTCTTTTCCATTGTAATGTTACCTTTCATTTTACATTCAAACGCGATGAAAGGCACACATCGCATGACAGAACAGCTGAAATCTAACCTCGGTCGTGCTAAAGCTCGCTGCAGATTCCACTATGTCATAATTTAATATCAAAAGCGAACAAACGTGGGAGGAAAACTTGAGTACACTTGTACGATTTTAGAGGGAAAATAAGTTTTTGAATTGCAATCACCAGCAAGCGGAGCAGCCTCCTGAAAAGCCGACTTTGTTGCTATGCAGCATGAAGATGTGTATTAACTCAATACCAAGAGGGAACAACATCAGCAATGACCTCAGAGGAGTAATTGGTGTTCTCCATGAATCTTAGAAAAGTTGTAAAATCCTTTCCAACCAATTTGAAGTCCATAATTTCAAGCTGAGGCGATTCACCAGACATTAAAGAAATTTGTCAGATTTCCCAGGTGTTGACATCACAGCGAATGGCTGAAAAAAAAAAAAAATGCGTAGAAACATGACAAAGACATGGCAGAGGTACAGGTCAGACTGCTGGTTTCAGTTAACATGGTGGATGTTAAACCAGGGCAAAAAAAAAACAAAACTTATGAAAGGTTTGCCAAGCGGAAATAGATTAATTATTATTATTATTATTTTCCTGGAAAGAAGGAAGCGCGACTTTGATTTGCAATGTTGCGTCTAAACCGAAGCAGAGATGGTTGGATGTAATGCTCACATAAATGCCTCACACCATCTGTTAAACATGCTGCTGGAAAAAAATAGTCCATAATTTGACTATTTTTGAGTCGAGGTGCTGCAGTAATGATGATATGGAATCAGCTGGGGTCAGAGTTCAATAATGGTCGAACCTGATACAGATAGGATGTTTTTATTATCCCCTGAAATGTAAAACCAGAGGATTTAAGGCTAAAGTATGTAATTTTTGTAATAAACAAATCAGTTTCTCGCATATTCGTTAGAACTATCATGTCATGAGAGTATAGTATGAGATGGTTTCAAGCACCGCTCCCAGTCAAAAATAACCAATCAGAGCCAGGAGGAGGGCCTTACTGCTGTCAATCATCATTGTGTACGCGCTGCTCAATGTGCTAATCATGGAAAAACAATTTACAGTTCCAGGAAAACCGTTAATGCAGTCATCGGCGTAAACGCTAACTATCTTTAGCATTCAGGACTCTCTACTTTTCGAGAAGGTGCTGCAGCATAGCAGAGAGCAAGCTTGATTTACAGCGCTAAGACCCTCCTCCTAGCTCTGATTGGTTGTTTCTGACCGAGCCAGGTAGTTCTGTAGTTTACTTTTTATTAACATTGTCTGTTTTGTGTTATATTGTTGTGGCAGAGTGAAAGTTTGAACAAATATGTGGAGTTGCACCAAAGATTTCATTTTATGTTCATTGAGTAATGTCAGAAATGTGTGCGTTGGAATCCTTGGCCTCCTTTCTGACGAGAAACCTGAGAGCTTTCTGGATTTCATAGCAACTCATCCTGAGTTACAGCTTTTCAACTCTTGGCTAATGAGGAAGAATGACACTTTTATTAAACCTTTAATCGAATCCCACAGATGTCCGCCTCTCTTCCTCAGTTCTCTGCTCCATCCAGTCCAACTTGTTTTTTGTTTTTTTTCCACCCTCTCCATCTCCAGGCCCAGCTTCAGGTGGAACGTCAACACCACGCCCTCTTCCTGCCTTTTACACTTCATGCATCCAACCAGGACAGAGCGGTGAAAAACAACAAAAAAGAAACACTTTGTCAGCCATCCAATCAAAAACACACAATCCGGATGGCCGACATGCTCCGCTCTGCTCCTCGTTTTCAAAGCCTGTTACCTTATCTCCACATTGCAAAGAAGAAGAGACTTGATCGACCGAATGAACGATGAAATGTAGGTTTTAGCTGTTGCGTAGAATAACACATTTATTAATAGACGGGAAAATACTTGTTTGAATCTGTAACTGCCTTGCTTTGTGTGCTGTTACTCTGTAACGTGTCCAGACCTTTTCCTGATCCGTTTAGTTTCACATGAAATGAAGTGTCTCCACAAACAGTCTGTTCTTTTCGATCAAAATAAAATAAATTGATTTGTTAACATTTGGGTTTTGTTGTTTGTGTTTGAATTTATTGTTCCGTGGCATTATTAAATCTGGAAAAAAAACAAAAAGTTGACCTTTATAATCTGGTCTCAAGATCACATTAATCACGCAGATTTTCGCACAGAAACAGTCCTGCGAAATGTTGTAGGGAAACTATTGGTTTATCTGATTATGCTGTATGGGTGTAGATTTATCAAATAAATACCAGTACAGTATAAGAAGTGAAAAAAGTGGACCGGTGCATCCCTGATTTTGCTGTATTTGGATCGACGGCGATGTTTTCCGTACTGTTATGTCTCCATTCCAGTCAGTTTATGCAAATCCTTGCTTTTGGATTTTGACACCAACAATATCATGTTGACTTGCTGCTAACACTGCATCCTGCACTTTTAGAAATCCTAAATCATGTGCAAACTATTACAAAGAAGGTAAATAAATGGTCAGTCAGATGATGGGCCTAAAAAATAAAATCTGGCATCAAAGAAGATACAAGCTTTAAAAGACGTTAAATTATTATTTTCTATGCCTACTTATAACCATTCGGTCTCCAGGATAGCTATGGTCTACACATATTTGTTATAATATGGGAGGATGTCAGAATACCTGGAAAAAAAAAAACAGGCAAATGAAAAAAAAACTGGTTATATTTGTCTTCTAAGAGGCAGCGGCATTTACTGCTAAGAACAAGCGTCGGTTTAATTGAACACGTTTGTTTGCGGGATGAAGACGTAGTCAAAGGATGACGCAAACGTAACCTTTTTGGATTATGATCTGATCTGATTTGAGTCCTGACCTTTATACCGCCGTCAGTCATACGTTCCCAATGTTGGTCGGTTTTAAACTAATGACTCGGAAGTTGAAAACTGTAGGAAAAGTTCAAAAGTGTGATCTGGTAACCTATAGAGGAAATAAACGAGACATAAATAATGGACAAGCTACATACAGTAAGACCCAGCTTGTGCGTTAACATAGTCATTAATGTAAGTATGACTACGGGGTTTTAATGTCTTATTTAAACCAGTAAATCTCTAAACTGCTGGTTTAGTTTGACTCAGATCTGTTCTAAACCATTTTTGATGGTCAGGATCAGGAAAATCATTTTTAGCCTAAAAACCACAGAGACTCAAATTGATCTCAAACTTGACGCTGCTGGGAAACCAACATGACAACATGGAGAGTAAGTTTAACAGCAAAACGAACTTAGAGGTCATCCACAAAGAAAGGAGGAAAAATATTACAAGCAAACAAAGAACCCAGTACTGCAGGGAAAAACCTTCTGGACGACATTTCTGGTCAGAGGAGACGGATGGATCTAGTTGACGTCACGGTGAGTCACCAGTCCAGCATGGCGGTGGTGGCGTCATGCTGAGGACGTGTCTCGCTTCCGTCGGTTCTGTTGATGTGGTTCCCACAAAACGACGATCTAAAACGCAACAAAGGAGTTCTGAGTTGGGTAAAGTCAGCTAACGTTAAGATACTTGAACAGCTTTGACTTCATTCTTGAAATATGCTTAAAATCGCTGTAAATACCAGGAAACAAACCAATTTAAATGAATCAATGGTGGAATATTAAGCCAGAATTATGTCATGATCGTGTTGATGGCAACAAAAAGGCTCGTTGTTTCTGGGCTCCTTGCGAAGAAGCATTCGTTTTGATAGAATAGAGTAAAATAATTCTTCACAGTGGGGAACTATAGAGCACCTTAATATGAGCTGCACCTACAAATGTTTGGAAAAAAAACTGGAATCGTACATATGAAAGCCACACGGGGCCTTAAGCCTCGTGGTTCAAAGCGTGGGCAAAAGTAATGGCTTCTAGTCCATTTTTAACACTTTTTGTGGAAACATAAGCTTCAGTTCAAAGGTGAAAATCTGGCAGCAGTGACAGCATTTTCTACTTATTTTTTACCAGGCCCGGTTTGCCTTTGAAGCTCGGCTATGAACCAGGTCTCTTTAACGACATCTGTAGGGGTCCTCGCCTTGAGCCATGAGGTACCTCCACAGGTTCCCCATTTCCTGCGCCGGAAACGTCCACAGCATGTTTACCTTAAAAACTTTTGGGCGACCTTTGCCCAAACGGGCAAAGGTCGCATATCGTCCTATTTTAGTGGAAACGTGGAAAATTCCTCGTCCAACGCACACATGAAGACCAAGGAACAGATGCGCGTAGTCTCCCTCGCCTTCACATAGACACGGACCACGAGGAAAAGTTGGGTCTCTGCGTTTAGGTGTGAAGTTGACAGATCGCTCCCTGTGACCAACACATCAAACGTTCCCATCGAGGTAGAATTTGGGGAATGCTCCCTGGAACATCGATCGCACGCCTGCCCATCTGTCCAGGCTGCCTGCGCTGACACGAGGATGACAGGATGCAAGTTGAGGAGGTTTGGCCCAGGACTTGGGCTCACTGTGAACTACGTGTGCATGTGGGTTTAATATTGTTGCAGGGTTTGGGAGTACAAAATGTACTTTAGCTATGAATTGTTTTCGAAGGATTGTGTGAAACAAGCTGAAAGGATTGTCAACATAATTACAGTCTATAAAAGGAGGAGTTTCCCTTCAAGTTGAGGATTTGTAGCTCACCGTGAAATGTAATCAGCCAGCTAAAAGAGGAAGTTGTTGAGGTTGCTGACGAAACGTCAGGCTGCTGGCACATTCTCAATCATGACGGGGGGTTGATAACTGAAAAATCAATTTGAACGCAGATGAAGAAAGACATAACAAAGAAAGAGTTCAAGTAAAACACTTGAGCCATAAAAGTCATAAACATAAAATAGTGATTTTGAGTCTGCTACTGGGACTGGAGAGAGTGAAGTGAACTTTTTCAAAACAATCACACTGCAGGTTGGGATTTTTTTACTTATTTTTTTTTTGTCAGTGGCATCCACATGAACCCGTCACCAATCGATTCTCACCGCCAAACTTCTCCTGCGTCACGTCGTCTCACATAGTAACCAAAATGACCAGAAACGATGCACTGAAATATCGACTACAAATGTTTTACAGAGTCTGTGGACTCAGGCTCTGAGGTGGATGAGACTCAAGTTCCTTAAGGTTCTGGACCCAGACCCAGAGGAAGACCCAGAACCAGCTGGAGGGACATTATTTCTTGGTTGGCCAGGGAACATCTTGGAAAAGGATGTCTGGATCTCTTTGCTCAGGCGGCTGCCCTTGCAACCTAACCCGGGATTAAGTGGAAGATAATGGACCGATAGACTTAATACTAAAACAAACCTGGAGACTCTGTGAGCTTACGCTTCCTGTTGTTTTGTCCATTTGACCGTTTCAACATTCTCCAGTTCTGTCCATGAGAACAATCAATGAGGTTGGTCTATCAGAAAGCTTTCCAGAAAAAATAAAAAATTACATTTTGTGATCAAGTTGTGTTCCTCGGTTGTGGATGTTTCTGGAAGAACCCTCGCACCCCCCGTGAGGCCAAAACACAACACAAATATTTTTAGCAAAAATGTCGACCCTGTCAGACATAAGTAACGACGTCCGACACATTTGTGAAGCCTCTTGGTGCTCGGACGCCCCAGCAGCTGCCCGTAGCGGTCGCTCCGGTTACGCCGCCGCCGTGCCTCTGGGACCGGCTCTAAACCCGTCAGCTGCTTCCACCACAAGTCACCTACACGACACTTCCAACGTTTCACAGATTGCATCTAAACTAGACAAATAATCCTCACTCTGTGATGCCTGAAGCGTACATGTACATTCTGATACGAAGTTTGTTCGAACTTCCAGAATGACAATTCTTCCAAAACAAACAAAAAACAACAATGTTTGATTCTCTACAGCATCATAGCCTCATGTTCCAACAATGTGGGTGCTGCACGGGCATGTCTACAGGATAAATCTGTGACTCAGTCATATTATTTTGTTGTAGCAGCATAAATCTTGCATCTGGCAAGAAGATGAAAACATTTCACTTTTAATTTTTCCGACACATTTTAGGGAGTGTTGCATTAGTCAAGCATCTGTCATTGAGCCTTAGAAGAGTTGTAATTATTTGTTGCTGCTTTGCCACTTTAAATTCCTCATAGAAATGTAACTATTTGTCAATCATTTCAGATGTCGTTATTTCTGCTTCGGTTTTTCTTTTTAGTTGTTCTTTTTTTTTTTGTCTTTGTGAAGCAAAAATGACATTCATGCATTGACACTCTGGTGGATTCGGTTACATTGAGAATCAAAAATGCGACATTTGTGACACTTGCACCGTGTCACACCGACCAAACCCTTCGAAAGGCCTGTTCCGCCCTTTCACCTGTGGTGGCGCCGCACCAGGAACCGCTGAGGGAAAACTACATGAAAGCGTCCGAAGACTCTGAGCTCAACTTCCTTCTCCATGAAAAGCAAACGAAAACAGAGAGGCGTCAGGTCTTAGCAGCAGCAGGACTTCATTTTTGTTGTTGCTAAAAGAGCAGGAGCCATTTCTCCTTTTAGCCCGTGGGACGGGGTTCTCTTATGACTTGGGGCACCACACACAAAAAACTGACGGACCAAGGCCAGAGATTACTTTAGTGACATTTATTTTCTATCAGTGCAGTGAATCAAAGATGGCAGGTGCAAAAATATTTACAAAAAGATGTCCAAGGCAGGTTAAAATCAAAACAGCACAGCAGGACCTTCAAAGTCCAAGTGCATCACCACCAGTGTGGCACCTCTAGTCTAGGTGCAGAAGCACAGAGCCCTGCTTTTAAAGCCACAGGCTCCGCCCACAGAAAGTCCAATCAAGCAAAAAAACAACTAACTCTTATTGTTTTCAAAATAATAATAATACGAAAAAATTAATAAATTTGTAATCAAAATACACTCATAGAAAACAGCCAGCACATTGTGACGACAGCACCACATCACGTAATTCGCTCCTGTGCGCCACAAACCGGAAACAACTCCACTCAAAATGTTTGACCGAAAACAGATTAGAATGAATGCCGACCGAAACTAGAACACCGCGTGTGGACCCACGATGGACCGCCTCAGTTTAAGCTGGAAAAAAAAAAAAGTTAATGATTGTGCATATTTGTGTATATGTGCAGGCTTGCTTTCACGGACTCTTTAATTAGATCTCAGCTCGTGACGGCTCGTCCGTCACAGTCCGATTGGATTTAACCAGAATGCCTTGCTCGATGGCCCGCTTCCCTGCTTTTGGAGCGGCCTGCAGTCTGCTTGGCGCTCACATACTTGAACCATGCCGCAGTTCGCTGAGACCTGGACCAGAGTTGGACTGCGCATTCACACCTCCCCAAACAAAACAAGCTTTTTTAGCCAAACGAACTCGAGTTGGATTAAAACTAAACAAGGGCTGGTTCGAATGCTCCCTTAGTCATTTGTTTTTCCTTTGGAGTACCTTTTAAAAACTCAAGCATCGGCTCTCGCTAAACAGCTGCACTCAGGCAGAGAAACAAATCAGTCTGAGGCACAAATGTTCTCCCGAGAGGTTCAGCAACAGTCTCTTTGTGCTATTTGGTCCCCAGAGGCAAACACTTAATTAAATGTCAGCCGGGAGACGTGTTCGGGGCAGGTCTGGGCTCTCGAACCGACGGGCTTTGGAAGAACGACACTGGAGGTTTGCTGTAAAGGTGAAACTGGACGGATTCGTTCTCTGCAAGAATCTCTGAAAGAGTCGCAGCCTCTTTGGGATCAAGCTGAAACAAGAGGGCAAAAACGCAGCAGATTAGCAAGCGCTGACTCCAGAACAACGTGAGGAACATTTCAACCTGAAGGGATAACAACTGTCTTGAAGGGTGTTTTCGAACCCTCGACACATTTTGACATTTTTGTTTTGAGGAAACAGCGGGAAAGGGAAACTACATTTCTCTACTTTGTTCTACGTCTCCTTCAATCTCTACGTTTCTGCACATCTGAAGTCCTGCTTGGGTGCGTTTACCTTCTTTGCCCGGGGCCAGGGATCATTGCATTACATCCAGCTCAACAGCACTTGGCACGAGCTGAAAGAAGAAGTCACCTCACCTGAAATTTTACACTGATTCTGAGCGATATAAAAGCAGCGGCTCCGAGGCCGCAGACTCAAGCAGACGCGCGTTTGCTCGAGCTCTTAACTCATCTAAGAAAACAAGACGCAGATCCCTGCCTAATATGTTCCATCGGCCTGTTAATAGGAGACATTTTCACCGGCTGACGCGATAAAACCGCAGATGTCGCCAATAAACTGCAATTATGACACGATGCTGTTTAGCTGTTTTGAGTTTCAGAATCTGAAGCTTCACTGCGCAGAGCAGAGCAAACCTCTTCTGGCTTGCGTGTGGCCTGCAAGTCGTTATCCATCCGACATCGTGGAGGACAATCCGGGCCAGTGTTCGAAAAAAACAAAAAAAACTCAAAAGAAAAATCAGAGGTGAACGAGTTGAGAGAAGAGGGAAGAAAAAAAAAGGCAGCGTTTTTAGACCGAATAACAACAGCGTTCAGCTAGACTGAACTTGGAAAAGGTGCGAGTTTTGAACAAAGGATGGATTGTTAACCGTATTTATGGCCGGCGCAAACGCCTGAATACATAGAGAAGAGCACCGAAAGTGGGTTTAACCCTTCGTTCACATGGCCTGTCTGTCTGAAGAGGATCTTGACACGTTTTGTGTTGATCGTTATAAAACTACGCAACGTGCGTGTTCCCCTCCGATGTCTTCGGAGGACTTGTTTAAAATAAGCCAGTAATTAAAGTGATCAAACTGTGTTGACAACTAAATTAACACTCTCTACTGTAAGGTCCTTTTATTCATATGGCACATTTGCAGCAACAAGGCAATTCAAAGTGCTTTCCATGAATCAAATACAGGAACAAGAAACGAAATAAAAAAGACAACAAAGGTACAATTATAAAACTATTTATTGGTTCCTCATATTTCATATAAGTGACAATAATTTATAAACTTGCAGAGTTTTCTCTGGATTCTGGTTCTGATAAAACTAAATGTTGGTTCTCCATGTTTGATTCCTGTTCTGGTTTGTTAAGGTACTTAAATTTGTTGTAAACTAACAGGAGTTTCTCTAGGTTTTGCTCTGATATTTAAAGCACAAAGCTGAATGTTGGTCTAAAGTTAGAAGTACTCCACAGTTTATAAAAGTCGGTGGTCATTATGCAACAAATTGTCAATGAATTCTGCTTCCTGGATTGTTATTTATTTCTTTATTTATTTCTAATCAAATGGTTTGTTTATAGTCTTTTGTGGCAGTGAAATAAACAGGCTTTCCACATTGCTGTTATGAGCACATTAAACACACTGCTGCACGCTAACACAGGTTCTGTTGGACTATTTTCAACTGTGCTGAAAGTGGTTCAACAGTCCGAGTCCGAACGCCACTCAGAAGAGCTCGGCTGATGGGATTCTTGGGTTTGCTTTGGCTTCCGTTGCATCGCTGTCACACCGTGACATGACCTCGCTCAGGTGCGAGAACAATTTGGGCGATTGTTTACAGTCTGGCTGGGCTCAATGAACCAAATGTTGCTGACTGATACTGTTCGGACGTCGCCCTGATCTCATTTTGTTGCGCCTGTTTTGTGTTATGCACATCTTGCCGCCGCTGCGTTTTGTTACGTTTTGCCCTAACTGGGCTTGTAGATGGTTTGTTTTTGTGGTTTTGACTCCATAGAGCACTTGTTCCTCATTAATCAATAGTTGGTCTGTAATGTATTTGCAGGTTGGAGGAGCGTGTATTGCGGTTGTTCCAAAGACTTTTCGTTCATGCATGATTTTAGTCATTTATGCATGTATTATTTTTGTCGTTCAGTGGAATTCGGGTTACAGTTTAAATACGTTTTTATTGTTTAGCTTTAGTTTATAGTTTGTACACAGGTTTAGTTTCTTCTTCGGATTTAAATTATAGCTCTAAGGGTCGGAATGAGTTTTGATTTTACTTTTATTTCTTTTGCGTTAAGATTTTCTTTACAATTTATGCTTTCATTCATTAGTAGTTTATTTAGTTGAGTTTTGCTTTGCTATTTGGTTGATTCTAAATAAAGCGATGTTGTAGATATAACTTTAATTCATCTGAGTATATTTTTTTTCTTCTCCTATTTTTCAATGATTTAATGCATCTGAGTTGTCCCGCTTCAGTTTAAAGAAAAAAAAAAAATCATTAGCTACTATTCTGCCGCGCTTTCCTGGCTGAAAAATGATGTAGCCAAAATTAAGCCGACGACACCAGACAGAAAAATATGTCAGGTTCGTATATGTCCTATCTGCACGGAAATAAAATCCACAGTAAATGTAATCATCTTCAGTTGATTTATGTGTGGTTGTAAAACTAGAAGCACAACGACAACAAAGTCTGGGACCCTTTAGAGAGACTTGACATTATTTTAGTGAGATCTGAGAGAAATCACTTGGCTTTCATACTTTGGGTGCGCTGGGTAAGACAAAAATAAAAGGGAATCGACATCTCGAGTTTGACTTGTTGGCATTTAGGATGTGGAGCCAAATAGCGCGCGGTCCACATGGTAAGGAGTGTGGTTTGTTTCCATTCAAGTGATGTGTGTGACGCGTTCGAGGGACCCGAAGCGATGAGCTGTGCAGCAGTGGAGCCAGACCTGCTGCTGTAGACTCAGCAGGTCTGAAATCAACTAACTTTTTTGACGACAACAAAAAAAAAAAAGAAAGAAATTGACATCTGACTTCTTTACCAGTCCAAGGTCTAATATTCTGCTCATTCTGACTGCTGCTTTCGTTGTTGTTCTTTTAAATCCGATTAATGGAGTCAAATGGCAAAACAGATTGGTGAGTAATGTTATTGCAGTATTGCTGGCCGTCTTCACAGCTCTGATTCCACCGAGGGGACACGCACATACACACAACCCAGTCCGGCTGTTTTCCATCACCTCTGTCCGGGCCATCTCATCACTATTTTGTTTGAATGCCGCTCTTGTCATATGTGTTCCAGTCTCGGCGTCGTCATCGAGGGCCTCTATTACACAGAAACAAGCGAGATGCCATCTTGCGTTCTTGTAATCGCATCCTTCAGGTGTGATCTGCTCCGTTTCCTCGTCATGAACACGTCACCCAGGCGCAGGACTTCTTCCTCACGGCGCACTTAAAAAAGGCGGCGCGAAGCCAGACATCGCTTACCGTAATCACCCGGGAGCTTTTACTGCAGTGATAACTTCATTAAAGTCAGGATGAGCTTTAAAGGTAGAGACAAAGCTGTGAACTTCTTCTTTTTTTTTTGAGTGTATAAATGATGCACGTATGTTAGGGGAGAAAAAAAAAAGGTCAATAAATCCCACTAATGTTTGAGAGAACAATATGAGTCTGAATATGAAGCTCATGTGCTCAAACAGGCAATTTTGCATGTAACCAAGTTTCACCACTGAAAATAAAGGAAAGTAATAAAAATGGAACTTGCAGTTCAACTGAATCTGGATGGAAATGATTTGTTGAGAAAGCATAACAGGCTCAGGAAACGGCAGGAAGCTTCTCAGAAATCAGCTGGACCTGCCAAGAAGTGACTTCAAATAAGAAGCTTATTTTCCCGGGAGGTGAGTCCGTTTGAGATCCCAAACCAAATGCAACGCAGGAACAGGAAAACTGGAAGCCCGCTGACCCGCCACGACTGAAGGAACTAAATTAGCCACATTAAACATGAACTAAAATTCAGGATTCAGAGCGACACAAAAATCCAGAAGCGGCATTTTGTGGGACGCCCAACTTTTTGACAAGCTACAGACAAATGAACGTTGTGGATTAAAAAAAAAGTTCAGTGTGGAAGAGAAACTACCTTCTGTCATCAAACTAATTCCAAAAGGTCTGACGACAATTCAGCTTTCTTGGATTTTTTTTCCCCTCAGGCAGGAAAGCAGGCCCAAAAAAATAAAAGAGAACAACATGTTTTTAGAAATGCTGGCAGCACTCGTGTCGCCGTCTCTGCGTCCATGGACACTTGCTTCTGCCTGCACTTCAAAACGTCAGTAAAAGCGCTGCAGCATCAAGAGTACACAGAGTTGCGCTCTATTTCTGTTTCTGTTCTGGTGGTGCTGTGCACTTAAGCTTTGCACTTTCGTCCACATTGCACAAGCCCTATTTTTTTATGGCTCTTAACCGCCGTTGGCTTCTTTGCTGACATCAAACCGGAGGAGAAGCAGAGGAACCGAAGTCGCATCCACGGGCGATGGAAATACGACGTCAGGGTCGGCGGCGTTGCACGTCCCTCCACATCTGGAGGGGAATTTCAACACGTGATTCGCAGTGAAGGTTGTGCCTGAAAATCAGTACTGACTGTGTGTAGCTGAAATGTAGAGAAGGAAAATGTGAGTACTTGACAATAAAAGTTCAGACTTTTTGAGTATCCTTATACAAGCCTACAAGGGTAAAGGAGAGAAAAATGCCAAGTTTTCTCTTCAGAATCAATTGATGAAAGCTAACAGGTGAGATCTCCCAAATTGTCACACAGAATTATTCAGCTACTGCCAGTTAATTGGCTGCTAAAAGCCTTTTCCAACAACCCGTGTCCGCCCAGCTTCCTTCTCCCTGCATGTCACCAGGAACCTTTGACTCGCCGATGACATCAATCATGCGCCGAGTGCCGTCGCAAACGCCGCACGTTGCTCTGGGTGTCAGAGGTCGGCAGGGAAGAATCAGTGAGCACCGTCCTGTATCAGAAACGAACAGATCGAGGGTCAAGACTGCCAGCTCCAGAGACGTGAGCGTGACGACAGTTTATGGGCCCCGAGGATGTGAGAGGAATAAATCATGATCCATGGCTGGGTTCTTTTTTTTTTTTTTTTTGGTGGCCATGCAGGTGTTCAGTTTCATTTTCTGTGTTCATTACTGAAATGAGTTCATTTCTCTGTGCTCGGATTGTTTTCTTTGTGTTTTTTTACTTGGATCATTAGCTGCGTTTCCATGACAAATCTTTGCAAAATTTTGCTGATCCTTCCCTAAAGCCGAAAAAAAAAAAAAAATCACAAATGGGTTGTTTCCTCTGCATAAGAAACGCAATTAAAATCACGCATGAACAAGTCACGAAAAGAACAAGCTTCTCTTTCCACTTCCTCTCATCGATTTGTCTTTTACATCAGTTGCAACATCCGGTTGTTGATCACGTGACTCGTTTTTTAGTTGCAGTTCTGCGAAGAACATTAAACTGGACACAGCCAAATCACCTCATCCGACTACAAAACCGTTTTATTGGAAAACTATTTTTTTTAATTGCCATGTTTCCATTAAGGGAATTTATTGTTGCAACACCATTTTGCACAATTTTATTGTCAGTTGAACCACAGGTCTTCTTTCCATTGGTTTGTGTCTTAGTTGAGCCCATTTTGGCAATACAGTGCAGCAGGAATATGTTCTGGTTTTTCTCCTGGTTCTTGCCTCCTTGTATAAATTTCGAAGCATTTCAGACATCTTACGCAACGTTTGAATCTCTTACAATTAGTGTCGAAATCGCTAAGTGCAACTCAAACTGCCGCACTCTGGTTTCGGTCGACTCATTCACGACGCTCCTGGCGTTCCGTGGTTCCCGTTCATCGGAGTTCCTCTTGTCGTAAGGGGCTACGTCAGCGTGGAGCTGGATTGTTTTCTTCCTCACAGGGGAACCCGGCGGTGCACGGTCAAATCCTGAGGCTTCAGTCGCAGACTGAAGCCAAAGCGCAGCTGCCACTGTGGATTAGACCTGAAGGGAAAAAGGCACATCCTGGGTGGTAATGCTCTTGTGGTTTGGTTGCAGCTTTGAGATGGGCCGCCGTCAGTATCCTGGATGTCGTTCAGAGGGCTGCGCAGTTTGAGGTCCACTTTGAAGTCCGGGTGTGGGAAAAGCCACGGTGGGAAGCGGTTCCGGTCAGCATAGGCCGGGGAAGACAGGCTGTTTGCACTTGTTGGTCGTGAACGCTTCACGTCACAAGCACATATACAGAGGAAGTAGCACCTGGTCGTTACGTATAGTTCATTAAAAGAGGCGGGGATGTTTTATGTGATGTATTCTTGAAGGAAGGCCGTGGAATTAGGGTCAAATGATAGGGCGGCGAGACGAGACCGAAACGTCCCGCTATAATAAAATGCCGAAAATATTTCTGCTTGGCCGGCCAACATGGAGACGACGATATCCGAGTGCGTCCCTGTTTCCAGCCCCCCTGTCCCTCGCGGAGGTAAATGCCTCAGAGTAAATCTTTTAAACATGGTGGGATTTGTGCGGGTCAGCGTCCGCGCCGGCAAGACTGTGATTACGGCCGAGTGAATATTTGACATGGCAGAAATGGAAATTAAGGACGTGAGGAGGATAAAACGCGAAACCAACAGACGTGTAATTAGGTGAGTGCGGCGGCTTTTTTAGGCCGGAGCCTGGAAAAGTCACATGAGGACGCGCACGGTTCTGGTGGAGAGGGGTGCTGCGGGGGGGATGATTTAGATATCAAAATAAATTAAAAATTAAAAAAAAGACGTGTGCAAGTGATGACTTCAGTTGCAACAGAGATCTGATATATAGAGCAATATCGGCTAGATCGCTCGACAACAACAAAGACCGGGATTCTGCAGGTTCATGCAGATTTATGGTTAAAAAAAGAAAAAAAAAGAAAAGCTAGCATGTTATTGCAACTATAAATCAGAATAAACAGCTATTTTATTGTTGATGTAATTGGGATGATGCTGTTATGTATATAACTGCGTACTAACTCTAAAAGAATGTACCCAGATGGAGAGGCGAATCAAAAATGAAGCCCTGAACTTATTTATTTATTTTTATTACTGCTAATATTTAATCCAGTTCAAATCAGTTCACAACAAATGTCATCTGGAGGCAATTTACACAAAGGTCAAGTCAATTCAATCATGAACACAGAGTCAAAGTCGATTGTGTGCAGTCCAACATGACACCATCAGTCAGGTTCAATTTGTTGAATTTGAAACTCCACATTTCTGTAACTGAGGCTTGTTGTTAAGAGTTGCAGTAAAAACGTATTCCTTCGTTCTGTTTGTCATGAGCCAGAGACCAACACTGGCTGTCGGAGACTGAGGACGGTCCAGTGCAGTAGAGGAGCCCGGCGATGACTTCACTAACAACCCGAAGGCAATCTGTGTTAGTGAGTGGACAGCTCAGCTCTTTGGGCTGAGAGGCCCAGTCTATTATCACCAGAATCATAAACTGGGTAAGAAGTGATGGATCTGAATTTCAAAGTGTTAAATTAGAAAGTCAAATTTATTTTCAGTCATATTTGACATGTATAACATTTCTAGAACAACTGAAGTCAACAAAGTAATTTAATTGTGCTGTAAAGTGCCGATATGTGCCTGGAAAACACACCGCCCCTTTAAATCTTTAGTCAACCCAGTGACATGACAATCCCACTGGCTGTGGATTTGAACCAGCAAACACTCGTAATGTCTCACTTTATATCATTGCATCGTCTCTCCACTTACCCTCACTTGGTATTTTTCACATTTTGTGAAAGCAAACATTTCCCACTACGAAGATATTTCTATACAGAATAAAGTGGCATCATAATTGGCTGTACAAAATAATGAAAACGTGGAAATGAAGACGTGAAGATAAAGTTCGGATTAGCGATACCAAGACACAATCCTTTAATCTTGCTTTCAGCGTCTTTGCCATAATATAGTGAGCCAGATGACATAAATATTGCACTATTTAATGAAGCACTTAAGAGTTTCCTGCCTGGACTCTAGTGTAGTAAATCTAGTGGGCTGAACCTGCAGTACAGCCTTCCTTGAACTCAGTGTTAACAAATGCATAAAGATTGATTTAACTGTTTAACCCGACGAGGAATAACATCAAGCTTTTTACATCTGACCTACATTCATAAACACAGCTTGCTCTCCCTCAGAGCTGGAAACCGAGAGGACATGAGATCCGTCACAAGAGCCTAAACAAAGCTGCTTCATTTTGGAGATACAGCAGCTCTGCTTGACACAAACGAGGAGTCCTTCACTGAGTCCTGTGTCTCTATCAGGTCATATTGGGATCGTGTTTCTCTGAGACGTTCCGTGAAGACGTGAAGATAAGGTTCGGATTAGCAACTTCCTCTTCTTCAACAGGATTATTATCTTGAGAGTCATTACTCAGTAGAATGAGGGCAATTGTAAATTCTGGCTAGAGCCTTTCTGTTTTACTCTCACGTTAACGTTATCGGTTTCAGACTGCAGTGGGTTCCCACATTCAGCTATTTGTGGATTTTTCTGTGGAACACACCAAAACATTTTAAAAGTCAGATTTTTTTTTTGCTTTGTTTTTCAGAGCATGTGTTGAACATTCAAAATGAAATGCAACTTGGGAAGTTGAGATTCTTTCTCAAAAATCTGCTTGGCCTGCTATTGGCTGGTGTTTACAAAGCAGCCGATCCAGGAGCACCTTTCATTGTTCGTAGTAGTCATTTGCTGTACCCCAAAGAGTGCAGGATGTTAGCCTCTGTGCTAGTGCTAAGGTGTAGATGTTACTATATATTAAAACAGGCAGTGTTTTTAGAGGAAATCTCAATTATTACTCATGGAGGACAAACATGGCAGGTCACTCCAGAAGACTAAGCTGGCATTCAGAACTACTTACTGTTTTGGCCAGTATGTAACTGGTTTAACCCAACCACTGTTACACATTGGATTAGTGTGGCCATTTAAAATAAAGCTTACAGAAAATTTCAAAATAAAAGCCTTGACATTTTTGACATCAGGTAATTGCTCTTTTGGGCATTAACTGGCTTAAACCAACCACTGTTACAAACTGGATTACTGTAGCCATTTAATATGAAGCTTACAGAAAATTTCAAAATAAAAGCCTCAATGCTCCTCTCAGCACTAATATTAGCCTGTATTGTCTTTTTCTCTCAGGTTACCTGTGCAAGTATACTGAATGAAGTAAGTCAATGACAGAAAACGTGCTAATGATGCCCCACCTGCTACTGATAGCATTCACACTGACATTAGCATTTTGGCTAATTTTAGCAGATTGATTCATTTTAACATACTGAATGGTGCAAGTCCATGTTAGTCAACATTCTTGTGATTCTCCACATTCTACTTTGTAATTTCTCAGCATCAGAACGCTGATGGGGACACTTTAGCAGGCCCCGGTTAAATTTCTTCAGGAATTTTCAAGTTACAATTTGTCCTTTTTCTTCCATTCATGCTTCATTTCAGGCCTTAAATCTGCTCGTGTCACTTTTCTCCAGATTTTTTTTTTTATTTTTGAGTCACATGCCTATTGTTAAGCTGAATGAAAGACTGTATGCAGAAAAAGAGCTAGAGTTCTGCTTCATTCATGTTGCAGAACACACCCTGAGGTGTCACAGCAGTCTAATTGGCTGGGATGTGATGGTATAAACTTTTGAGCATTTAACCTCTGCTTTTCTTACCTAGGGTAAACTTTGCAGTCCTTGAGTTTCTCCCTGGTTCTGTGGTCACAACCATAACGTTTCACACAACAGGACAGTGCATATGTCTACCCACAGCATATTGTGGTTCAATATTTAAGGGGATTTGCTGCATAAACAAAACTCGGCGTCTGAGTCATGGGATGAAAACGGAGTTTGTCATTAGAGAGTGAGTGCATTTAGAAGAAAAAAAAAGACCAAAATGAGTTTTGCTCAAATTACCCAGTATGTTTACTCCAATACATCTGGGGCACACTTCTCTTTGCCAAAGGAGTGGAAGACAATAAGACACAGCGTGGTATGAGACAATCCTTCAAGCGTAACACTTGTGCACTCATTTATTTAGGAAATGCCACAGCTTGGACTGGATGGAGATGAATTGATCACGAATAAGCGACTGATGAAAAGAAATATTGCTAAAAGCTAAACGGTTGTATAATTTTGTCAGGGAATAATGTGATCAGCGTCTTTCACGAACGTCTCAAACCGTGCTCCTTTCTTCTCGACCACATGCACACGATGAAAATGCAACTTTCCGCTGAAAATGTCACATCACTTCAAATTCATCAGAAACAATTAGCATACAACTATACGGCTGAACTGACGCCCTGTCCGTAAACATCATGGACGAAAAAACACCAGTCCAAACCATGCGGGAAACGAGCCAAACGTTGTGCCAAGAATGCTGACACAGTTCTTCCTTTGGGTATACAAGGATTGGAAAGCCCTTAAAGGTACACCAGAAACCCATAAACTCTCATAGCACCTCCAAAAACCCCCTTTCCTTCCATGCCCCTTCCCCCCCACTCACAGGCAGGTCTGCATGGGTAAAGATCTGGACAACTGTTGAAGATCAAGATTTAATCAGACTCTCCTTTCCAACACCCTCGAGCAAATGTTCTGGTCGACCTTCTTAGAAAATGGTAACTCCACTTTGGTTTGGCGCTCCACAGCTGTTCCTATTTTTCACAAGACATTAAAAGGGCAGCAATAAGTAATAAGTAAAAATCGAGGTTTGTTTCAGCTTTACATCATGTTACAATGTTATTTCTTTGTCTCCTAATCTCCCATGGTGACCATTCAACTGTGAACAAACACTTGCGGGACCTGAGCACCTCCTCTGAGCTGCAGTTTCTGAGATTTCAAGTTATATTTGACATATGTCGCACTTACAACACCTGAAGGTAACATAGCTACTTGGTTGTGTTATAAAATGGCTCTAGAAAATGTGTCCAAAAAGTACATTCTCACCTTCCTGAAATAATGTGACAATAAGGTGGCCTGATTCAATTTTTTTCCCCAAAATTAGATTTTGTTTCCTTTTTTATTTATTTTTTTTTTGGTTTCACATTTGCCTAAATCATATTTGGATAAAAACATGAACAGAGACATGTCAACAATAAGCAAAAGGAAATTAGTGCTCATCGAAGATCTGAGTTGGCATCCTTTTTGGTTTTTTAATCCAACAGTAAAATCTAACCTCTCATATGTCGGATGGCATTTACACCAAGACTCCCATCCTCCTTCAGCAAATTCTGCCTGACACGAAATAATCCCCCTAAATTATAATATGCTATAAATGCATCCTCCGACAGCTCATTCATTTCGGGGGACCGCAGAAAACTGCAAGTTTAGAGGCTTGGATCCAAGTTTGTTTTCTCTGGATTTTTTTTTTTTTTTAAAGCCTCCGCGGGGGTGTCGGGTTAAGCGTCTGTCGGCTTTGCCCACAACTTCCTGTTCAATCCTGCCTCTGTGAAGGCGGCAACCCAAAACCAGCTATCAGTGCGAAGACACGGCTTGTTCTTATCAACACCGGCGCAGGGAGATTTACACCGTTTGTTTTCAGACTGCCTACTATTAAGCCTTAAATCATCCGTGTCCCCCGTATGATTACGGGGGGAGCGAACACCTCGTGTTAATGACAAGCAGCGAGGCTATTCATCACTTCTGGAATGACTTGTTGTTACTGATGCATTAAATGTGGCAACAGCAACACCGACAAAAAGAAAAACATTAAGTAAATCCTTATTGAGCTTCAGGCCAGACTTATTAATAACTTGCTTCGCTACAGTTCGGGCACTCCCGTTCAAAAAGAAGTGCAATTCTTTTTCCTTTTTCTGCTCTGAGTAGATTCCACAACAGGCACTTTGATCAAATCAACCCTCACATGGCGCTTTGAAGACCTTGTCTCCTGCAGGCAGAGATTGCTGCCTCAATTGTTCTTCCTTGGTGATTTAAATAAAGAGAGTCTCCAAAGCCACACGGCTCTAAATATGTATTTCTACTGTTGTAATTAGAGAGTGTCTCTGCAGCGGGCACCGAGCCTAGGATGAGGGACGGCTAAATATACCAAAACAAAAACAAAGCTCCCAAATGGAAAATTATAAACATTTAGACAGAGCTGTGGACAAAAAAAAGAAAAAATTAAACTATAGCTGGTAAGGTGACTTTTTTCTTCTGTGTGTGTTTGTTTTACTGGAGGAGAAGCAGTGCAGACAGGAGGCTGTGATGCGGCTGCACACTTTGAGAACGGCGAGCGTGGAACACAAAGCCATCGGGGAGAAAAGCACACGGAGGAAAAATAAAAAAAACAAAAAAACCTCAGAAAACTTCAGCAGAGGCTTCTCGTTCCAAAATAGGTTCATCTGGCTTGATGTGAACCTTGAACCAATTTATGTACTTTCAGTCGCTGCGAGAAGCAGTGAGCGGTCAATAAAACATTGTCAGTTTTTCCAATATAATAAAAACAGAAACCCAACATTTCTCCCTAATGGCCACTTTATTAGCTTCTACTGTTCAAACTGCTTGCTAACACAAATAGTAAATCAGCCAATCACATGGCGGCAACTAGGGGCGCACCGATTGCAGTTTTCTGGCCGATCGCCGATTACCGACCGTTTAAAAAGCTCAATCTGCCAATTCCTATTTTGGCCGATACCAATTTTTTTGGCAGACATGTTGCTCAATATACCAAGACATTTGTTGAGTTGGCAACAGTGGGGTCTCTATTGTTGACTGTAAACATGCAGATATAACCTTTCTACTGGAGAGCAAAAGTGTTTGATTCTTACACATTTGCCAAGCTACATAAGACCAGTGGCTAAGATTGGCTTCATATGTAAAAATCAGCCGATCACCGTTCTCCCAAAATTAAGAAAATCACCACCGATACATTTTTGCAGTGACAGAGTGTTGCAGAGTGACATGTAAGTAATTCTAATGAGCTCTTCTTACAACACAGGTGCAACCGTTGTTGGGCTCGCAGTGCAATCGAGATGGAAGCAGACGGAATAGGCTTCAGCCGCAGAACACCCAGAATGCGACTCGGGAACGGCGAGAACACGGAAAAGAGTTCCGACACGCTTACCAAAGTTAAAACTGATGAAGTGTCTGAGTTTAAAATGTGGTTAGTTGAATTTACTGAGATACTCCATTTGGAGACATTGTGGTATGAAGCCTTTGCCTCCGATAATAAGTTCTGTAGTATCTGGCAGCAAAACTTAAGAGGTCCACGAAAAGCAGGGCCTCTGAAGGAGAACAAGACGCAAACCAAACCAAAGCCAGGAAATAAAACCCGCCCTGTGCCCTGAGACCATCCCTCACCTGGTTCACTCTGTGCTTCAGTGCAGGATCACATGCTTATGGAGACATCCATCCCGGTGTCTGTGTAAATGGATGTTCCAATACCGTCACCTTAAATTATTAACAATGCTTTCAGAAACTAGCAGTGCTTGCGAATGTCTGGTAATCTTGATCTGTTGAAGTCTGCCCCAGCAGCACCAGGGAACGGGAGGAAAACACAGCTATTAGGGGAAGAGTTATTAAAACAACCTGGAGATATTAAAATAGAAACTGATTCATAAATTACTGTCACGGATTATGGGAAAACTAATCAGCTGTGAGTGTAGCTGTAAAAGGTGCATTTTCCTGCTTCAGATTTTCAAGGAGGGATTTCAAAATAAAATGTAGGAACATGACAGGGAATCAGCTACACAGCTTTACTGTGTGTCGGTTTCTTTATACAACATATTATTTTAGTGTTGACCTCAACTATAAAGCATTTTTCAGAGGAAAAACTTTTTATTTAACGCATGGAATACATGAGATTCTTTGTTTTGCACATGTTTTTCTGCTCTTGAGGAAAGTGACTGCTATATTCACATTCTGCTAAAAAAAAAAAAAAAAAAACTCCAGCTCTACAATAAAGTTTAATAACAGTAAATCTGGATCTCCTTGGCTTTTGGTTGATCGGTTTTCCGTCACTCCAGAATTACACACTGACATGAGAAATGAAATCACAACAAAATTCGGAATAGTAAAAATGTAAAAACTTGAATTTGCAAGGGGAAAAAAATGAATTTGATTTTGTTGGATTTTACTTTTTTTAAGATTAAAAACAGACATTGATTCTTTTTCTCCTGCCACACATTTTTTCCTTCCGCTAAACATTTAATGAATCATCTTGGCTATGGGTCTCTATGAACAACCAGAGTTCACTTTAGCAAATCTTCCAGTTTTCCGACAAGCTGACGTTTGGGTTTTCAATCATCCTCAAAATTACAACCGATAATATTTCACTCCATGTGCGAGAGCGTACAAAAGTCTGTCAGGGTCTGACCTCTTCTGTCATTGAGCTCAGAATTCAAGTAAGGCTCCATACTTCTTCTTCTGTTTTTTTCTGAATAATTTAGATTTCAACAACGCCCTAAGTATCAACCATGCAAAAATGCTTTTCATATACATTAGTGGATGAAAGATAGCCTAGCGGTGCTAAACGATGGGGCTTCTATAATGTCAGGAGGGTGAGTCAATACCCATCACTTAAACTGTCACTTCACAGCAGACCCCGGCCTTCTGGACTCAGATGAAATCCTTCAGGCAGGAAAAGGGTTTTACTGCGAACACATTTTCCCTCGCCGACCTCGGATGACTCCAATCTTTCCTTCCTGCAAAATATCCTCCCTTTGGGATCCTTGGTCCTCCGGCTCACCTGACACACCTGGGAATCGAGTGTGTGTGAGGTGCGACGTGTTTGCAAGGATTTTTCCAAAACCTTTTTTTTTCTTGAAAAACTTTTTTTCTGAGGATTGCACGCGTTGCCCCGGAGCCTCTAACAGATGAAATATGTCAGCGGAAGAATGTTAGCGTTTTTATTGGCTCTAAGGCAAACAGGGCGCTCACGTCCAAGCTGCTTTATTAATCTGACGTCTGTAAAGCTACGGGCTTGGCGACGTTACAAAAAAAATAAAAGTCTCTTGCTATGATAAAATTCTCATCACAGTGTAGAGCGTCCCGGTTGAAAGGACGGGCTGTCAAACACAATCCTTTATTGAACAGCCTTTGTACATGAACGCACCGCAAGAGCTTTACTTCAGAGAACTCAAGAACCTTGAGTGCATCAGTCATTAAAGGGATTCTTTGACTGTGACTCTGGGGCACACAATAGATATGCTAAAAGCGTCATTGTGAGTCGAGGTGGGGCCTACAATACTGCAGCCTGATGCTGTGCAGACAGTATAGGGTTCATTATCTCCTCCTAAGATGACCTGCCTTGGAACAGTTGTAGCCAATTAAAAGTCCAACTTCACAAACTAGCTGTGGGGGAATCTCATTCACTATTACCTTCAGATGATCCCATTGCATTGCTGTTTCACAGGAATGAATGTGAGAGTGATTAACTGGTATACAGTCTTTAGTGTAAGTTCCAATTATTTCTGAAGAGCTGTAGCCTCTCACTTTGAGACCTGAGACACGCTCACTTGGCACTACTGCATCTTTACCAACCATTGCAGTGAGTCTTTACCTCATTGGGGTTGACTTAGCTTTGAGATTGTTAGACATATCTTGGTCAATGAACACTGTATCACTCTGTGTGTCCAAACAAGTCTTTCTTTACCTGGTTGTTGCGGTGAAGAAACCCATACTGGCACGATCATGGCAGTGCTTACACATTGTTCATTGGTTTCTGCATTGAGAGACAGGGTTGTTGCAGCTTGTTCTGTGCTCATTTGAATTTGGTTTCTCTGTGATTTATCGCCGTCATAGTGAAAGTCGTGTAGACAGTTAGGGTGTTTTTTTTCTCGCACATTTCACACGCAAGTCTGTAACCACAGTCCTTTGCGCTGTGTTTGCAACAACCGTAACAAAGTCTTTTATCCAAGTATTTCCTTGGTGGGCCTTTTTTCTTTCTGGTAAACTTTATTGGTAATTTTGGCGAAGTTTGTCGGGTGCAGAGCTACTATGTCATGTCAACAAATGGTCCTTATTTTCATGAGGAAACACTAGAAGGTCATTGACACAGTGAAAGAAATTGTCATAGAAATTGAGCGTCAGGGGCGGCAGCTGCACGTGCATTCCAGCAGATAATGGGAAATGATACGGATGCCTTAAATACTAATGCAAACATGCCACGCCGTCTTTTTCACATCTTGTCCTTTTTGCACATAAAGTCTGAACCGATTAAAGCTCAAGCCGAGCAGGGAGGGAAAAGGCTTTATGTGCAGAAGAAGAAGAAAAAAAAAAAGCAGTTTACATTTTGCCTTCTCGGTGGGGACTTATCTCCAGATGGACAGCAAAGTGTTGGATGGAGAAAAAGTGCAGTAAATCCAGCTGATTGTGCATTTCTACAGCCATTGACCTGTCTTGAACTTTTCTCTTTGGAGCAGCTGCAGAGCAGAGTCTGAAACAGCTGACCAAATGTAGCATAGCGGCGAATAAAACTGAATGCAGCGGAAATGGAATATCCCCAAATCCTTTTTACTCTTTTTTTTTTTAAAGTAGCAACGACTTAAAAGTGCAGTAAAACACTTGATGTTTGTCATTTTTCTTTATTTATAACAAAACTCATTTCAGCCGGCTAGAGAGGACAAAAAAACTGTTTCTTGTATCACTTCCACACCTTCTGGGGTTCTGGACAGAGACAAAAACGTGTTGAGTGGAGGCTGTGGGACGAAAACGCCTTGTTGATGTCAAAGGTCAGAAGAAAACGGACATACTGGTGTGCAACGATGGCCGGTCGTTAGAGCCGAAGCATGTGGAATCTCTGAATACACGCACCGCTTTGAGCGTTCAGCAAGAAAGACCACACAATTTGTCACTGCTGTTGGCTTTGAATATCAAGTTCACCAAAAACAGATAGTGAAAAAATAATAATAAAAATGTTGCCTGGTCTCAAATTTAGCTGCAACATCGAGATGGCATGGAGAGAATTTGCCACAACTAAAGTAAAAGCACAATTCATCATCATCCGCTGGTGTAATGACGAAGGGAGACATTTTCTGAGCCAAGTTCCCCCCTCATTGCAGCAGCTGGGTGTCACTCAAACGTCACCTGCATTACCTCTCGTATTATTGCTGACATTGTGCATCTGTTTATGACCGATGCACCAGCCCCTCTGATGCTGTGGTCTCAAACTGCATTCCTCCAGGGCCACAGCCCTGCTGCTACTTTTTGTCGTCTCCAAATTTGAGCTGTGCAGCGCTGGACTACACGCTCCGCTCCGATCATCCTGCAGGCCTTAATGCTCAATTACAAATCTTTGTGAAATCCTTTTTTTTCTTCTTCTTCTTCTTTTTGCGTTCACATTTCCAAATACATTGGACTTGTGTGTGATATCCTACGTGAACTGCAAACACCCTAAACATGTCCTGCATGTGCAGTAAAAGGCGCAGTAACGTTACACGTAGCGTAGCGAGAGTGTTTACGTGACAAACATGGATGGTACTGGTGAAGCGTATTTTGCGATTTTAAAATGAATTTTATTAAGGCCACAATGACTCGCTTCGTTCTCCTATATGAATACCAGTTGTTACTGCTGTGGCTCAGGTTACTCTCATTGGAGCGAATGCATTACATCAGACCTGCATAAAGTTACAAGAGTATTATAAAAGAAAAAAATTCTTTTTATTGGAAGTTGTTTTTGCACCCCCAACCCCCCATTGCATTTTCTAAATTAGCCCAACAAGAATATCCTAATTTCATAGCTGGCTCTATCAAGTCTCAAAAGACTTTTCATGCTTCCAAACAGACATTTTCTGGGACACGTTGCTGGATTCTGAGCCAGACAACCGTGCTGCTTTACAGCACCTCAGGGCTTCTTCTCCGAGGCCCGGCTTGTTAGGAAGCAGGAAAATGTGGAAGTGAACGGGGGACGGTAAAACAAATTCAGATTCGATATTCATCGTGTTTTTACAGTGTGCAACCCCCACCACCTCCACCCTGCACTCGGCCCGACTTTATCAAATCAAACGTGTTCAGGAGCCAACGGAGCAAATTGGACCTGATGGCCCCGCGTGCCGCTCAAAAGCGACGCCCACCTCGAAGTTTGACTTAAAATGAACAAAACCCGTGTCTTCCGCTTGGCACATTTAACATCAGGAGACTTGGATGCAAATCTTGGGACGTGTTGGGTTGAAGCTTAAATCTGCGAACCAGAGAAGTCTCATGGTTTTAATACAAAACAGCCATCTGGAGTTTCTTTAGGTGTAGAGGTTTGGCTACGTCGTTGTGTGATTTGGAAACCTTTTTTTTTCTTTTGGAGAGTAGACCTAAAACTGTGTGTGCGAGCGCTCCTCTTCGCTTGTGTGTGTGAGGGAAAGCTTCTGAAATGTCATGGCGAACTGCTCTGAAAGGTACACAAATGGCTGCCGCGTTGCACAAAATAGCATCTCTGATGTCATTTTCAAAAAAAAAGAAAGAAAAAATTGCCCTGTTCTTGTGATGGAAATGGGTATTTTAGATAATGGCTTACTAAAAAACATAAAAAATAAATTCATTTATCAGTTTGCAATTGTAATCTAATTTGACCATTTTATTTCGAGATAGAAATAAGTACATTCCGTCAACAAGCCATAAATGCTCTGTTACCCTTTCTTTTTTTGTTACTTTATTTTTTATTCGTTTTTAAACATACTGGTATACACACACATAACTTGAGGGCTAGAGCAGGTGGCAGTCATTCATATTTATAAACATTACAGATTTATACACACTTCCATGCATGGAGCCAGATAAAAAAAAAGGAAAAAGGTAAACAGACAAAGAAAAAAACTAACTGTTATACACCCTTGGCAATAAAACATTCCCACCTTTCCCAAAGTTTCTCTCCTCTCTCTATAATATTCACCAGTAGCTTCAGGGCAGGAGGGACAGACTGGAGCCAACATCTAGTGATCACTTTCTTGCTTGCGACCATAAATATCTTCAAGAAGTATGTATCCACTTTACTGAGTCCCTCAGGGAGTATTCCAAGATACATAGCAGAGAATGACAAATCCAAGGTTATACCCATAACTTTATATATTACTCGATTAACATCATTCCAAAAGATCTTCAACTCTGGACAGTCCCAAAAAACATGATAGTAGCCCACAGCGACCACTCCGCACCTTCTCCAGCAAGCCATCCAGCTTCGATCTCTGCTTTGGTGTAATAAAGTATCGGATTAGATTCTTCCAGCAGAAATCGCGCCATGTTGAGGAATTTGTGGTTGACAGAGAGTTCCTCCAAATCTGCGTCCAAGCCTCCGGTGTAATTATTACATCCGATTCCTTTTCCCATCGTTGTCAATTAAATTGATCAAAATTTTGTTTCGATGGAGCAGAAAATTGAAGGTCAAAATTTTTGTTATTTGTATGTTGAGTTTATATCCTGAGAGTTTCTCATATGTTTCCAGGATATCCATGAGCAATGGGGTACCAGGTTCAGGGTTTTTAACTATTACTAAAAGATCATCCGCACATAAGCATATTTTGCTTTCCACATTCCCTAATGTCACCCCCTCCAAACCAGACTCCTCCCTAATAGCCTGAGCCAGTGGTTCAATAAAAAGATTAAAGAGTAATGGGCTTAAAGGACAGCCCTGCCTACATCCTCATTGTAGTATTATTTGATTCGAAAGGCTTCTGTTAATTGTGATTCTTGCTTTTGGTGAGGAGTATATAGTTTTTATACATTGAATAAATCTATCACAGAACCCGAATCTCTTCATTACTTAAAACAGAAACTCCCACCCTACAGTATCATACGCCTTCTGAAAAGGACTGCACTTGATTTTTCTTTAATTATATGATCAATAACATGAATGGCCCTCCTTATACAATCGTGTGTTTGTCTATTACCAATGAAACCTGTCTGATCCTCATCTATTAAGGAGGGCATCAGGGTACTTAATCTCTTAGCTAATATTGCAGCATATAGTTTGTAGTCTATATTTAATACACTAATTGGTCTATACCCCTTAGGGTCCGTTCTGTCCTTCCCCACCTTTGATATGACTGATATAAACGTCTCTCGCCATGATGGCGGGAGAGAGACCCCTCCCAGAGTGTTATTAAAGGAAGCCTTTAATAGTGGGGTAACAGATTCCTTCATAGCTTTATACCACTCAGGAGGGAACCCATCACAGCCTGGTGATTTCCTGGTTTGATTAAGATTTGATATCCTCAGCTGATATTTCTGCCATTAACTTGTCATTTTGGTCTTTTCCTAAAGATGGAAGATCCAGGGAGTTAAGAAATTTTTGAATTGTTTGATAATCTATTTTGTCCGGCTGTGTATACAGGGATGCATAATACCCTTCAAATGAGCTCTGAATTTTATTAAGTTTATTTGTTATTTTGTTAGTCCTTGAGTTCCAAATTTTATAAATTGTGTTTTCCACCTGTTGCTTCCTAAGCCTCCACGACAGCATCTTAGCAGCTCGAGGCCCTGCGTCATAATATCTTTGCCTCATATATTTAAGTTTTTTTCAATTTTCTCACTTAAAATTTTGTGGAACTCCTATTTAATAGGCCTCATTTTCTCCAGTAAGAAGGGGCTTTTGTTCATCAAATGCTGCTGCTCCAATCTTTTTAAATTTTCCTGTAAGTCTGTTAAATTCTTCACTCTAATCTTCTTCAAATTAACACATTTTGCAATTATTTATCTATCTCCAGGTTCTTCTCACTGCCTAAATCCAAACTGCCCCTGAGTTCAGTTTTAAGCATGTTTTCCACATACCTCTGCATTCAGCTACCCTCCGCATTTTCAGGGATGCCATATATCCGCAAGTTATTCCGGCGTGAGCGCCCTTCCAAATCCGTGATCTTCTCCCAGAGTAATTTCTGGTCATTCAGCAGCTGGACAATATCATCTCTCACTCCAAAGTCCCATCTCTCTTTCTCCGCCATGCTCATCTCCATTTCTCCAAGGCGCTTACCTAACTCCTCTGCCTTGTTGATAGCGGTGCTAACCTGTTGATTTATTTCATTTGTCAGTTCGCTCAATAGGTCTTTCATTTCTTCTTTTAAGCTCATTCTCACTTGCGCTAACTCCTTTCTCATTTCCAATTTGAGGTCCCGCATGCCATCCGCCATTACTTCACCCACCACCTTTCTCAGTGAGCTAATTGTAACAGGTAAGGCCTGATCCGCCATCTTCTCTCCTTCCTCGACCGGGTGGGTTCTGCAAGCTTTGCTTTCGTGTCACATTCCTGGATTCCGAGACTGGACTCGTCCCTTCTTGATTTTATCCCCGCTCATTCTTCTTGAGAGAGAGCAACTTTTAATGAGTTATTACCTTGGATTAGGGGGTCTATTGTAACCATCGATGCAGGACCTCTGTTTTATGCTGCAGTACTAGTCACCATGACCCAGAAGTCCCCCTCTGTTACTCTTTCTGAACAGTGAGGCAGACGTTTATGAATGTGTTTCAGAGTTGTCTCACAGCGTGATAAGTCTGTAACTGTTCCTCATAGACCTCAAGATATCATCCATTTTCTCCTCACTGACATTCACAGGCAGACCATATGCAGAGGCACACGAATACCTCTGGAACCTTTTTGCACATTCTGTCACGTCAAAAACGCCAAATCTTCACTCGGAAACGATCCATAATTTCAAACTTTTAATAAAGTTGATGAATAAAAATCTGGAAAGTATTCCCTACGTTTGCATTCAGTTCCCATTTGGCGGTTGCACCTTTCAGTCAGCGCTCTAAATCATTTTAAAGTTTTCCGTATCTAACAACTTGAAGTTTGTTTTTGCGGAGCTGAATGGTTGCCCTGGCAGATCAAAGGGATTTCTCATGCATGAAACGATCACAAATATGTTTTTGATAAGGGAATCTCCTGATAACGTCATGCAAAGCTCAAAATAGGTCAATTTTACAAAAAACTGCTCCTTTAAGTGGAATCCGATTAGAAAATTGAAGCCCTGCACCTTTTTTTATTCTTCATTTGCTGCACTTTTGCAATAACAAACATTATTGCAAGGTGTTTGAATATTTTGTCAAGGGTCTGTATCCTTTTTTTTCTTTTTATTAATTTTTATCTAAAAGTAAGCCACTAGTAAGCCGAACAAAACCTTCAGAGAAAATTTCAGCCTGGATATTTCACACTTTACACCGTAAACTGCAGCGTGAAACGTGCAGATAAACTGCGTGTCATTGTGGATCTTTCAACCAAAAGGTCCTTTTAACCATTTTGGTGTGGCAGCCCCTCCTTTTGGGTGGGGTGGCAAAGATGACCTCTGCTCGGCAGGAAGGCCATAATAGCATCCGTGCTCTCGCAGTGTGTCATTACACGCTATATTTACATGAAACGCAGAAACCAGGGGTGGTAGGTCACGACGCGGAGCCGCGGGGGGCGAAGATGCTGCGGTGCGCGTCAACTCGCACAACCAGACATTACTGAAGATTATAGGACTGTCGGGCCTGTAATGTGGTCTATTGTGCAATTTAATGGCCGTGGCTGCATGTTTTACAGCATCATTACATTCATGGGATTGTTATGAGTGTGTTTGTGTTTACATGCGCTGGCGCTCACTTTTATTACCATCGACCGTAAAGATGCGACGCACGTCGAGTTGAAAAGTGGATTAGCCATGATGGTCGTTGGAGCCACCGAAAGTTCAAGTCGTCGCTTCGTTCGGGTCCTTCGGTTTTCGCTCACAGCACAAAAAGTGATGGTATATGAAGAGCGTCGCCAGCCAGGCCACAGCGCTGGACACTGGTTGTGATCAAAGCCATTTCAGGTGATTTGCACCAAAGTTGCAAACGAAGCTAAATTCCAGATGCATGTCACGGGTCTGTTATTTGATTTGATTTTTCTTCAGCTGGACCACTTGTTAACAAAGCAGCCACATCCTGATTAGACATTTTAACGACCACACCCTGTTTTCACTTGTACAGCTCACAAAATAATATTGTAAGCTTTCCACATTGCTTTATTAATCTAAAACACAATTGAATGTTCTTAGCTAGAGGTCAACTTATCAGGAATTTCGGAGACCTGTCAGTAGTTCATAGTGACATGAAAAATGAAATCAGAGAAACTGATCATTTAAAGTTTTTTCCCAGAGCTGTATTTTATAAGGATACTGAAGAAATGACTGTCTTGGTTGCTGCAGTTCCCACTCTCACTGTGTTGCTGTTATTCCCTCCGTGCTCATTCATCCACCGCTGACCTTTAAGAGCAGCTCGTGATTAGATTTATGACTCAACCGGATATCTGCTCTCATCTGAACACGATTAACTCAAACAACATTGAAGCTGAATAATCAGAAAGTCAGAGTAAACATGCTAATTTTAATCTTAGGACTTTAGCAAACGTAGTTTTCTCTCCAGATGTACTATTTAATCCTACAGTTGAAACCAGAAGTTTTGAATTCACCGTATCTGTGAAGTGACTCTGTTTAGTCCGCTGTCATCAAACTGTAGTTATTTTCAATGAAAAGTCCTGTGGTGGTTTGATGCATATGTGAACACCGAAAGCAGGAACACAGTAGCACAGGACATTCTGGGTATATCCGGCCAAACCAATACACAGTTCTAACGGTAGAAATACCTCGTAAATCTGTTGCAATTTGTGAAAGAAGTTGCACCGAGTGCCTCTTTCAGAGGCTTTTGTGTCGTTTTCTTGAGTGGTTCTTGGTGCAGCGCCACCACAGGCGAGGAGGTTTTCCCAAAGGTTCATTTCACACAGTTGCGGTGTGAAAGTGCTGAAAATGTCTCTCTGCAAGACCAATTTTTGCCTTGGTTATTACATTCCTTGCCAAATAGCCGAGATGCTAATTATTGCCACGTTTTTTTCCTCCACGCGACGCCATTGGTTTTGTGAAGCACATGAGTCCCTCCCACAGTTCTCTTCCTGAAATGTTGACCAATTTCTTGCGATTTTCACCAAAGACGTCTGGGTCTCTCTCACCTGAGCATCTATCAAATTGTGTAAAGGAATCTTAGTGTACGTAAACGTATCACTTTGCAGAACATTTACAACAGTTGTCTACACATATATGTTCAATGTCGTTAAGAATCACTTCCAATGCAGCATCTCTCTCTAAAGAGTCCATTTTGTAACGGTCTATCTACCACAGTGATGTATGGCCACCACATTTCTGTCTGTTTCTCATCTCGCAGTTCGGATTGGAATACATCACAGAGCTCAGATGTTCATGCTTCGGTCATGGAACGGGGTAATGCAAAACAGTGTGTAGCTTCTATTTGATGTTTCTTTTTTTTCCTTCTTCTTTTTGGTAAGGAGGAGGTAAGCCATTGAGTCTCTGCTGGACTTTGATGCTGAGCCATTTTGAGTTCTTTTTTATTGATCTTGGCCAAATCTCAGTTCTTTGCATGAAGAATTAAAGTCTGATTCCTAGAATTGTAAATCTATAGAATTGGCAGCATGTTGGAGTGTCTCTGTTACTTCATCATTCTGATTTATTTCACTTTTGAAACGTTAATTCTTCCGCTTCTGGCATAAAACTAAAACGTGATAGACGCTTATCCCTCTCTAGTTTTCTATACCGTGCACCTGGAAGGATTTCTGCTGATACAGCTTTTACTTTCTGGTCATTTCTTACATTGTACACAGCTGATTGGCTGATTACCCGCTGGTTTAGCCACTGTTTCAGCAAATTGTAATCTTTTATAACTGCCGTCATAAAAGAGTGCACTAAATACACCTGAAATCTGATTGGCCACCCCCACCAGAGCTGTCAGTCAATTTCTTACATAGATTCTCGTTTCGTCCAAACTCCATGTCAGTACGTGACAGAAATGCTCCTTTTGTTGTTTTGCGACTGCCGTTAATGTTTCTTTTTGCTGATTGTTTTAAGTTTATGTTTTAAAAATGATATATTAATTAACATTTATAGGTAAAGTAGCTAATTTCCACCTCTAGTCCTATTGGGAGTTTGATGTGTGTGACATTTAATAACAATAAGAAAAAGCATCTTCAGACTACTACACACTACTACTCTGTGCTCTGTTCTGTGTAATCTAAGACTGCAGTTCATTTACATGAGATAATATATGCCATGTATTACTGCTATTTACTTTTATGTTTACCTGCTTCCAGCCCAGGGAGACTGCGAGCGGTTTCTGTTCCATATATTCAAAGCTTCATTACCCAATCAAACATTTACATGCAACTGGCGTGCAAGCAGCTCACACACACACACACACACACACACACACACACACGTGCGCACGCACGCACAAAGCCGTGCTGCACTGTACATCAGTCTGCTGATACAATTCAATGTCGTGGTTAGACTACACGGCTGATACTGTTTGTGTTTCCAAGCTCTGCGGTTCACTGCTTTCTTTGAACCTCACAGAGCATTAAAAACAGCCCTGAAACACAAAACACATGTACATCTGGGCATGTGCAGAGCAGTCCTCTCTCCTCCTTTCCACTGAGGTGGATGTTATGCGCCAACATTACGTTGTCGTTAATGCCTTTGTAGTTTTCTTTAATTTATAGATTACGGGATACGCAGGTCTTCTGTTTACCGATGACGAACTTTTAGAGATGACGTCTTATTCAAACATACAGTGCCAGATCATGACCTTCATGATGTCAAAGATTTTTACATCATAACTGAGAACTTCAATATATTGCATAGGAATCTGTACATTTTGGCAGCGATTCGATGCCAAGTAAATAGAGGGCAATGTATCGTCGATACTGATACCAATACCAATACCAGTACTGATATTTCTAATTGAAGTATTATATATCATCACATTTGGTTCAAGAGCACATCGACGCAAGATCGTTTTTATGGTAGAAATCAGAAATAGCAATTAAAAAAAAAAACATTTCAAGACTGAAACTGAGCTAAAGAGTTGATCCTATCACAATAGAATCAATCTGATACTATCGAGTTGGTATTGATATCTATATTATAGATCAATCACAAGCGATACAGCAATCCCTCCACCCACAAAACCTGCTTCCCCCAATACAAATCAGAAGATGTGACTAGTAGAGGGAGACTGACTCTAAAGCCACAGAGTTCAGAAGAACAAAACCACACAGTCAAACACAGCAGCGGCAGTATGATGGTCCGGAGCCGCTTCGGTTCCTGGACGATTCGATGTGGCATCTCGCCTTATTCCCACTGAGAACTAAAAACCCTCCAAGGTGATTTAAGTGAACCAATCCTGTTGAAAATATTTTTTTTTAAAAACTGCTCCACTTCGATGTGTAAAACTCGCTGCCAGTTACTGAAAATGCTTGACAGTAATTGTCAGTGCCAAGGGTGGAACTGCCAGTTATTAGGCTTCGGGGTAATTAGTTTTCCACTTAGGGCCAGGCTGGCTTGGATGGGGTTTTTTTTCCCTACTAAATGAAATCATAATTTTAAAAACAGCTTTTTTCGTGTTTACTAAAGTGTCCTTGCATGATGCTCTGAAACATTTAAAAGCAACAGTAAGAAAAAAAAAAAGAAGCTTTAAGGGCGTAAACATCTTTTTTACAGCTGTAGTTCTTTGGTGGGGGTTTCTAAATAAAAACTTAGCACACTGTTTACAGCCGTTATGTAATCATGGAAGAACCTATCTATGCACTTAAACATCTAAAATCTGTCAACAGCTTCAGTCAACAGGCTTTTTTTTAAATACATACACTTCATGGAATGCTCAGCGTTGAGCAAACTCAGACTCTCGGTAATATTTTACAGCCTATGCAGAATATGCAGCATGACCGGCATATTAAGAAAGGCAGCAGCTGCAGCGCTGCGAACGCCATGGGGAGAAAGAAAAAATAAATAAATAAAAATCCCAACCTCCATTAAAGCTCTAAAACTGTCCTATTGTCAAATTGTTGAGCTTGGCGGGCGTCAATGTGCATTTCTTACCGTCGGTGTTATGTCATGTCACTGTGCTCCCTGTGCGACCTGCCAATGTTTTGCTGGTAAGCTGCTTTTCCTGCCACACACACAAACACACAACCAAAACGCATTAGTTCTTCAATTTTAGACAATTATGAGTTGGGGGGGACAGAGTTGAGTCTGTTCAGAAATGATGAGCTACAATACGATAATAAAGATATGCTTTATTGTGCACTACGTGAAACTGGTTGCAGGCAGAAGCACGGCGACGGGAGGACATGGAAACAAGAGACAAGAGACAACTCAGGGCGGCCAAATTTCAACGAATGAGACAGCTGCACTAAAAAATGACGGCTAATGTAACTGCACCAGGAGGAGAGCCATCGCACCAAACATAGTTTCATAGTTGTAATATGAAAGAAGCAGCTAAATAATTAAAATGTGATGAAATCAAATAAATAGATGATGTATATAGGAAAAACAGAAAAGCCACCAATATCAATCGAGATTTATTAAGATGAGAAATGGAAGGTGGATGAAAGGATCAACATTTTCACCAGTAGTTGATGTCAATCAGCAAGTTGTGTTGCCACAAGAACAGTTAACTTCTGACTCCTAAAACCTGCCAGCGCCTGTTTCATAACCTACACCGCTGTCATGTTTGGATTAAATTGGACGCTGTCATTGAAGTGTATGGATTTAGGAGTTTGGCTTTTGAGCACTGTTGCCTTACATTCAGACGGTCTTGGGTTTGAATCCTGGTCTGGGGTTTTCCTCCATGGTTCCTTCTGCTATTTGGTATCTCCAAATTTGTTTGGATACTTTGCTTGGTCCTGGGTGTCTTTACCAACCCCTATGATGGACTGGTGACCCCTCCAGGGTGAACCTCACATTTTGCCCAAAGAGAGCTGGAAACTGGCACCTGTGACCCTGCAATGAACATAGATGGATGAATATATATTTACTTTTTTTTTTTTTTGGAATGGTAGGTTTTGGTCTGTAAAACTGACCTTTCCATTCGAAACTCCTATTTATGATTTCCATAGTTTATGAATCTGGCCAAAGCAGATATTGCAAAAGTCTGTGATTAAGAACTGCTTCTAAAACATTATTACGGTAAAAATAAATGACCGTGGAAGCACACGTCGTCCATCTGTCCAGGTAAACGGAATTTAACTTTTAATGTTTCCCAAAACCCACGTGGAATGGCTGCGGCTAGCGGAAAAAATACCTATCTTGGTGGAGGCGAAATATTTACTGGCAGCGACCTTTTAGCTTATCCTCACTTTGACTCAGCTGGATTCAGACGTGTCATAATGGAACTGTTCAAATGAAAAACATAGTTGCGTCCCATTATCTACATTAGCATAAAAACACTGCGGTGTGATTTTATGCAGGTTGGCTCTGCTGAACAGAATCAGGCCCACATTACTCGCCTCCTCAGCGGGTCTGTTAAACTTCTCCTATGCTGCTCATTCTCAGCCACCAAGGCTACTTGCATTCACACACACTGAATGCATAAATCAGCCGGAAAGTCGGACTTTTCACGGTCTCACCCAGTGCGGTGAAGTGAATCTGCTAAAAAAAATTATTTTGCAGGTTAAGTAAAATAATCTGTCAATAACTCTCAATCTTCTGATTACTACTCTTCCCAGTGATTATGAAGATAATGGATGGGCATTACAAGCCATCCGACTAGTTTAAAGTGCAAATATTTTAGTACTCTTGAAACTAACTCACAAGTAACTTTTTAGGAAGACAGAGGAGCTTATTCGAAGTCAACAATTCCTGAATATTCATAAAAAAGTACTTGTTCTGCTGACAAATGTTTCCACTTTCAAGACAAAAGACAGACCTTGTTAGATGTGAAATATTTTGCAGATAGAATAGCAATTTTTCATCAATATCAAGGAATTGTTGACTTACAACAAGCTCTCATATGTGACTCAAAAGTTACTTGTAAAGTTAGTTTTGTGTTAGTTAAAAGGATTTTATTTCTAGAAAGTCAGATTTTGTGTTTTTGCAATGTATGAACTTTTTTCCCCCCAAAGACTATTCTTTCTTGAAAACAGTTTAGAAACAAGAATTAGGTGAGCATGTTTTTTTCTCTGTTTTATTTTTCTTCAAAATGTTAAATTCAGGCTCAAATATACACTGAACACACATATTTATACACAGAGCTTCTAAGTGCAAAACGTTGTATATTAGGACATTCTTCCTTTTCACAGTTTTACTCATTTTAAATAAAATTTGAACTTGGGCATCTCTTGTTTTCTGCAGTTTTTATGAATATTGTAAATAGTCTTCTGTTTCATTAATAAACAAATAATCATGCACATTATGCACGTTTAAAAAAACAAAACTGCAAAACATAGTGATCTAATATTTTCTTACCCTACAATATTTATCATTCTAGCTTTTTTAAAATACATTTTTAACACTTTTTATTTGTGTGCACCTACACATCTTGATGCACGTGTCTTTTTGTTATTTGACAGCTTCTCGCCACAGAGCAAACAGTCCGCTGATCCTCCCGCATTGACAATGAATGCAAATGATTCGGACCATGAATTATAGAATTGGACACGTTTCTGTCAACGCTCAAATCTCCATGGACAGAAAAGGTTGAAATTTTATATTTATAGCACTGAAAAATGTTAACAATGACTGTGTCGTGTTTGTCCTCCTACAAAAAATACATATTAAAACAAAAACTGTATTTCCCACCCCCATCTTTTTCCATTTTCAAACATTTTGGAAAATGCTCCAGAGAGCCACTAGGGCTGCGCTAGAGAGCCGCGGGTTGCCGAGCCCTGGTCTAAAAGAACGAAAGCATGTTTGTATTTTTGGCGGGTTGATTCTACAAAAATGTACCCTGACACAACTTTAGGACGCCACAGAGTACTTTTGTTCAGGGATGACTGAAAAAAAGAAGTGCTCAACAAATTTTAGAGGTAAGTTACAAAAAGTCTAAAAAACAGGCATAAGATAGAGGATAAAATAATAACATAAAGGCCTGGGAAAACAAGAGTTTTCAGTTGATTTCTAAAAATCAATAAGCTACATGTATTAGCTATCGGCCTTGGATCCACTAACTAATAGACCCTTAGATTTTAACAACCAGAAGAGCAGCAGAGTATTTTTGTTCAAATCTGACTAGGATAAGCAGGAGTCTGGCGATGAAAGTCATGTGGGTGAGTGCAAGAACTTGGAATCAAATTTCAAGATCCACTGAGTGAAGTGAGCACAGGACTGGGGTCATATGTGTGTATTTGCAAGATTCAGTGAGAAGTCTGGCTTGAAGATGTGAGATTGATCTCTTGAGACTGGTAAAGAGAGCATTACATTAGAAATATGAGAAAGAGGCTGAATAATGCTACCAAGAATAATAATGGGCTCAAAGATGAAATTTGTGGAGTTCAGAGTCTGAGGAGAATTTGTGTGTCTTGATGCAGAATGTCCTGTCAGAGTCCGACGCTCAGGCAGGAATACCAGCCAGAACCTTCAGCATATCTAACAAAAACTATGTGGTTTGCAGTATCAAAAGTGGTGCTAAGATCTAACAGGAAAAAGACAGAACATTTTCTGTCATCAGGAGCCACTGTGAATTTTCACTGAAGCTGTCTCAGTGAAGTGTTGTTTTAAAAAGCCAGATCGGAGATCTGGACCTGAGCTCGGTTTCTACAGCTTTTTCAAGTAATTTACTGAGAACAGGCAGCTCAGACATGAAAGGAAATTGCTAATAGAGTCAGCGTCAAGTTAGGTTTCTTTTAAAACAGGGGCTGCTTCAGAAAGACGGGGCCCTGAATCTGACTATCCATCTCGAATAGTCCCCAGTGCCATGAACGAAAAACCAAGATACTGGAACTCCTCTGCATGACAGCAACCCTCACCCCCAAATGAAAGGAACCGTCCATATTTTTCCAGATCCAGAAGAACTGTTTCTCATCCCAGTTGCGTCTGACACGCTTATGAATCGATGTGCGGTGAAGGTTCTGGTTTGAAGATTCCAGAAAAGCCATATCGGCATCAAAAAGCCGAGATGAGGCTGATATTTTCAAGGCAGACATCCTGTAGGGTTGCAGGCCTTTTCCAAATCCACAAAACACATGTGGATGGAACAACTATTCTCCCAAAAAAATAAATTAAAAATAAAATGCTTAGTTGTTAAAGTTCAACAAATGCTCCTCTTACAATTAACTTTTCAAGTGAGGCTAAGATGTTTAATGTCGTCATACTCAACAGAAAATCTTTTTCCTTTACCTTTGAACTTCTGCCACATCTTAAAGGCCAACTTCAAAACTTCAGCTTTCATTATCATTGGTATTCACCAACAGGAACCAAAGTCCTTCAGCCCACAGCTCTGGGATCCTGCATCCAGCATGATAGATCTAAGAGGGATTTATTTAAATTCCATGAGCTGAACCCAACATGAAGAGATACTCGCCTAAGGTTGAGACCTAAAGATATCTGGGGTGCCCTGAGATGTTTGGATTAAGTAAAACTAAAGGTTGTAAAGTGAGGTTTTGGTCACTTTACAAGTCCCCCATAACCTCAACTATCTGAGACTTAATATTGGAGGCCAATAATTGATAAATTATTGACCTTTGGTAGCATGTACAACATTGGGCCACCTTGTACTGAAACACGATGCCCCTAATGGACATCCTACGTCTTGAACAGAAATCAGACAATAAAGAAAACCAGAACAAATTCAGACATCTTTCAGAGACTTCAAGAAGCCAGGATAATCTGAATCGCTGTTCATTGCACTGGTAGACATCTTCAGAGTCCAGTGAGGATGACAGACTGGAGCAGTATGAATCTTCTCTCTTGGAACAAGAGGGTGTATGAAAGCTTCCCTCTCACTCACTGTGGAGAGCTGCCTCCGGGGCAACACCAGGTTTGTGAGTCAACCCCCTTTCCAGGAACTGGGTCGGAGGTGCATCCAACTACAGCTGGTTCAACTCCAGCAAGGTCATATTCCATGTCTCCAGATGCCAGAAACGTGGAATACAGCACTTACCTGTTCCCAACTCAAAGGGTGGGTGTTTCCAGGCCCAAGGGTCAAAGACTCAACATGAAGATCGTAATTATCCAGAATATACTTTTTTTTAAAGAATGAAAAAGACTAATGGTTTGAAAATCAACTATGCATCACAATTTCTGTTGTCTTTATTCACTTGGCACAATAGAAAATGAAATTTTGGTCAGCTGATCATCTCTCGGGCTTTGTCAACAACATCTGATTCTGCTTCGAGCACATGGGACACTGTTGTGTGTTGCTTTGTTTTTCTTGGCAGCGCTCAGAGTCAAAGCGGCTTTTCACCAGCTGTCCTCACATCCTCGCGTCTAAATTTTAATTTCTCCTGTAGGATTTAGCTTCTTTCCTGCACGGCCCTGCGTACAGGAGAGAGACGTTGTTAAAAGTTTGCAGACCTCTTGTGACCTGCAAAAGCCCTCTAGTGCAAAAAAATAAAATGAAATAAAATGCCCGTCATTGCCCGGACAACATCAGATGATATTCGGTACATTGCGCCATTTTCTCCGTAAAGCGAGGATGAGGATGAGGATGAGGGACGCTTGAAGGGGTTCATGACAGGAAACCAGTGGGACTCCCTGTTTTCCCGCAACATCCAAGATGTCACGTTACAGGTCAGGAAGAAATATGGAGTTGCGCTCACTTTTCCCTCGCTGCCTTGGTGAATTCAAAGAAACAGCCGAGGACTCAAGCTTTATCACTTCCAAAACTATACAAACACAGAACCCTAAAAGAAAAGAGAACGGGCATCCGGATGAAAACTACATGTGCTGTATAGTTACGCAGCTCATAGTCAGGATGCTGGTAGTCTGAGCAGTACGCCGCTGACAACATGGAATCTGCACCTTAATAAGCGTGTCGTTATCTTGTTTGCACAGCTGACATCTGTATCGGAGTCCAGCGAGGACGACAGAAAACCTTTATCATCCTTGGCCTAAACATGAGCACCGAAATAGTCACACGATACAGCCAATCTTTCACACTTCATAAAAAACATCTGGGGACGTTTTTCTTTCTTCCTCGCTGCATCCTCTAGCATCTTGTTTTATTTTTGAATAGAGGGGACAGGAGGAACATTAACATGTTCTTTACAGCATTTCATTTGGCACAGGCCGAGTGCAACGAAATGTTTCTGGCTTGTCGGACGCTACCTGTTCCTATTTTGTTCCCTTTGTGTTTTTTTTTTTTTTTTTTTTTTTTTTTTTTCTTTTACAAAAGTAACATCGACATGCCTTTGGAATTATGGTTTTATCGACCGGAGTGTTGTTGATGAGAAGAGCGGTGGGTCGTGCACTCTTCTTCTCATGGTATCTGGCATACAGACTAACCAGAGGAAGAAAGTCCAGGTTCACGGAGAGAGCGAGATACGCTGCCCGTCGTCGGGCACGGAAACAAATGGCAGCCAGACAGACCGCTCATCTGGTTGCCATGCGTCTCGGAGAACCTTTAAAGAAACAAGGGCTTGTTTCTCAGCGAGCGGGATTTTGACTGATGGCGTGTGCAAGTTGCTCTGCGTATCGCTGTTTTGCCTTCAAAACCTGTCAGCTATATTATATAAACAACAGAAAACATTAGAAGGAGGATTTCCTGAAAGTAACTCAACAATTCTGGAGGAGGGGAGGGAAAGAGAAAGAAAAGAAGAAAAACATAATCCAACATCTAACGGAGTCTCAAAATGATTAGAGCTCCAAGCGAGCCTGGAAGCCGTTGTGTTTATTTACACGACATATGGCACTAAACGGCTTCCAAGTGTTTTGCAATTGAATGCAAATAAACAAAGGTTACGCAGGCGTATTTAACGGCCCGTGGTGTGACGCTGAAAAGGGGGAAAACGGTTATTAGAGTTACGGCGTTTCTCGAAACGGAGCGGAACGGCCTAGACTCGTGTAAAAAAAATCAAAATCAGCTGGCCATGCCCTGCTACAGAAAAAAATATTCACAAACCATAACTCTCCCTTCTGGACAGCTGATGGCCTTCTGGAATGTTGTGTTGGGTTTGTACCAAGATGTCATCTGTTCTGGTAGAAATGGTGACACTTTATTACTGGCCTGTGCAAAGTAAATGACCAGAGTCTCTTTTGTACTAATATTATGTGTCAGTCTTGAGACAGTGCCTGTCCGTCAAACCTGATTCCTTCCTTTTTTTTTTTTTGGCTGAAGAAGAAATTAAGACCCGAAAATCTCATATTTTCGCAGCACAACACTAAAAAATACATAATTGTATTCATTACACCAAAAATCTCATTTGCTCTCTCTGTCCTTTGGATTTTGGTCCCTATCTTCTGAATAGTTTACACACATACACAAATAATCCATTCACAAACTTTTACCCCGGGTAGAAATATTAATTGTTCATTTTCTGGTGATACTCAACACCTTTCAGAACTCTACGGGTCAGCTTTAAAGTTAAGAGCTGACAGTGTTGTAAAAAAAGAAAAAGAAAAAAACATCGACAGAAGCCACTAAAGAAAAAGCACAGCTAAAAGCAGTGGCCCTTTAAGAGTCCTATGGGATGCACAGTCACAGCTAAGACCGGTGGGATGGTGACGTGATTCGCTCCACTGACACCGACTTCTTTCAGATGTTCAGAGTTGTAATTTTAAGCCATTGTTTACACCCGGATTAACCGCAACTTGCTCCTTTTGGGTCAGGATTTAGACTCCTGCCAGATTTAGGCTCTGGGGGCCTTTTCAAGCGTCATCCATGAACGATGGCGAAAACCGTTTAAAGAAAGAGATAAGAAGCAGCTTTAAAAGCTTATGAACTGGTTTCCAAGGGTTACAGACAAAAAGTTTAGAGTTTCCTGGAAACTTTCCGAGGTCTGTTTGGGAACTGTCCCAGTTTGTTCGACCGCTGCCAAGCTGCCTCCAAAGCAGAGCGAGAGACAGGAATAGGAGCGTAGGAGCTACCTTTACCTTTCATGCCCATCTGTGATGGTGCAACTGGATCGAACCAAATCGCTACAGTACAAATCATCACTTGCCTCACATCAGTAAGAGTCGGATGAAAGACGATGTGACCTCTCAGATTGCGGATGCATTGGCAACAGCCAAAAGATTGGCATCGGGTCACTACGACTGCAGTAAAAAAACCTACGTGGGTCACATATGGGCAAAAAAAAGATGAAAAAACAATTCAAATTTCTCTCATTTTCTTGGTTTGTGAATGTAGCCACAGAGTACGATTTCAGCTGGCATGAGCGAGTCCATCCGTGTCACGCGTCGTAATTCAAAGTCGCTTTCACGGTTTTTCCAGAAGCCATTCTTCTCTCCCCAGGTTTCCCTCAGAGCGCAGTGTGCTGCCGTCCCTATTTCCTGTGCAGGACGGCGATCGCAGGCGCCAATGAATCAGGATGTCAAACGTGGTCCAAATGTTCCAAATGTCATGCAGGTCATCAAAGTTCAGCACTGACTCGTCACTGATGCCTTTACCACACTTTGTGTGTTAACCAGACCGGACACACAGAAACAATGCATGTAGCATCCAAAATCTTCTATTTTAGAACTACTGGTGGTTGCCTCTGGGGGTAGTTCATTTTTACGTGCGTTCAGTTTTAAGATTCAGAATGCCGATCTTCTTTTGTATCAAAGTCTTTTATTACAATTGCCATTTACATACATATAAGTTCGTCATCTAACCCTCAACCAAACACAGTAAAAAACTGTGTCCTCTTCCCAATGGTCAACACCTGAACACAATTACGATTGACCTTAAATAACCCATCCCCCCCTCAGACACTCAGAAAACAAAACACAATACGCCCTCTGGTGGTGATAACAATGGCTCCTACAATGCATATTCTTGTGAGTTTGGGGAATTCTGAAAACAAAAACAAAAAAACGTATCTTCCTGTTGACTTGTTCCATTCGTTGAAGGGTTTTCATATTTTCTGGATGGCAGGGCGGGAGAAACGTGCGCGAAACATGTATGACTCAGGCCCGGCATGAACTTGTCCTATTTCTGCTAAAAGATGAGACGGTTCTCCGGTTGGGTGAGCTCTCATTGTGTCAGTTTTTTTGTAAAACTTTATTCATTAGCTGATAAAGTGTCCTTTTCCCCTCTGTTACAGCAGAGGGAAATATAAAGTATCTAATAAACAGTGTTGCGTTAGCTTTCTTTAGGGGAACATTGCTAGCTAGCTCAATCATGCTACTGCGATAGAGTAAAGAATAGAGATAAAAATTCGGGATTTTTCTCTTACCTTCCGCTAGATGAAGAAAAAGGAGGACATGGAGGAAGGAACTTCAGCGGCGCATATGCAGGGTGTCATAATTGCAAATAAGAAACATTAGCAGCTTTTGAAATTGTGCCCAGTTTTGACAAGGACCAGTTTGAACCAGTTCTATTCATTTTGGTCATCAGATTCCACATCTTCAGTTTTTTGTGTTATGATCATATTAAGCCTATGTCATGTTTTAAATATGATTTAGTTAAATTTAGGTCTTGATTCTGCATTTCTTAAAATATTGACAGCTACATCTGGTTAGTGCAAGTCGACAAAAAGTTGTAGTTGATTGCGATCGTTTTATTCTTTAACCGAAGGGGTTATCAATTTTTTATACTTGACTGGGTTGGTTTTGGGTTGCTGTTTTTCCCTTAATAATAATGTTGTATCTCCCTTGGCTATCTAAGACTTTTATTTAAAATAGTTTGATGATTTGAAACATCTGCGATGGACTGGCGACCTGTCCAGGGCGTATCCCGCCTCTCCACCGAAACGTTCGCTGGAGACAGGCACCTGCGTCCCTCCTGGCCCCGCGAGGGGAAAGGGTGTAAGAAAATGGAGCGATGAATGGATTTGAAACATTTCAGTTTCAAAACACTATACTATAAATAAATCTGCTTGGGGTCAAATACCGTTTCACTGCACTGTTTAATATTACTGACATTTATAAGAATTCTTTTTTTATTAGCAAGATTACTCAAGTCAGGTTATATGTACCTCTTTGGAAAGATGATTTCTCTAAAAGGGAACAAAATGTGTCGTGCTCACAGGCTCTTTCTGTCTGTCACGACAATGGAAAGCAGTGTTGGCCTTGATAGAGAATGCATTCTCTTTTGAAAATAATTCATTTGGCAGTGTTTTGCACGCTTGGTAGACCAGAGTCAGATTTGTCTATCAGGCGCAGTCCACAGCCAGACTCTTAACATCTTCTCCTTAGAGCCCAGACAGGCAGTCTGCTAAGCTGTTAATGGATTCACACTTCACCCATCAAATCCTCAGTCAGCTTATGGAGAAGAAGCTGATACTGACCCGACTCGAAAAACAACTCTGTTGCCTTTTCTACCTCGGTTCAAGCCGTACTGTGTAGGTTGGGTTGTCGGGTCAGTTTTCAGTTCCATCGCATAATTTTGAATGGCCTGTGAAGAAGCCTTTGATTGGGTTTGTTCAGAGATCTGACTTAGGACACAGCGACCACTGCTTACGGCTTGTGTTGGGCCTAATGCAGGAAGGCCATGGAGAAGGATTTGTTTTTGGTTGGCCTCAAGAGAGCTCTGGCAAACCATTCGACAGCTGCAGACGGGGAACGCTGGACCTTTCCAACGCCGTGCTTGGTTTGGACAGAGAAATGCAGACCCACAACTGAGGATGGTAATGAAAGGTGAAAGGAGTTCTCTGGGATCTTCCATAATACGATCAATATGTCCATCTTTGGAGGAAACGAAATCTGACGACTCAGGGGGAATCTACTGCCTTGGGAAAAATTGTGAAAGTAGTAAAAACTTGTCTTTTGATGTGGCAGAAATTCAATTGAGATGCTGAAGGCTGTTGAGATTGTCAGACTCATGGGTGGCCGATAATCTCAGGTGCTTTTCTTCACCACAGGTGAAGTGAAACAACATTGACTTCCTCGTCTTTAGGATTATGGAAAAGTTTACTTTAGTCCTTTGTGATTGCTGAATCTCTGATACAAGACGGGCCATGTGTCTTCTGATCCTTCCAGGGTTATAGACGGGTTGAGTTTTTCTTTTTAACACCTTTAGTGGAAATCAGTGAAAGTGGAGAATCCCGAAAAGGGACTACATCTTAACTAAAGGATAACCTGGAATCTCTTCATAGAAACTGTTCACATTTCCCTTGTTGACCAGAACTCCTGACATGAGATTAACAATTAAAATTATACATGTAGACAAAGGGTGAGAAACTCCAGCCTTCGAGGACATGCATCCTGCAACCTTTGAGTCTTTGCTTCAACACAGCTGAGAAAAACAAAGAGGTAGTTCAACTGTTTGATTGGACCAGGGGCACTTCTAGAAGAGACTGATCAGACAATTAGCCAGAGAGACAATGAGAAACGTAAATTAATAGTAAATAAATCAATGAACGCTAAAAAGGCTTCTCCATACTGCAGATATTCAAGAGATTGACCTCAGTAGGTAGGTTTTATCCCCATAAAACACTAATTTTTTGCAACACAGTGATACAATCCTGTATTATACACTACAGAACAATACATGTTGACATGTTGCTTCATCACGTCATCATGTAGTGGTGTGTGCATTGTCATTCTGAGAGCCAAATGAGTCCATCTGCATATTTAACCAGATCATGAATGGTGGGAATGTAAACCTTTCAACAAGACAGAACATGGACTAACGCACATCTGCACAGCCGCTCCTCTGCTTCATCTAATTTATGTATCAAATTTTTATCTATCACTTTTAAAGTAGAATAGCTAACAGTGAGAACTCATCTCACTATTAGCTTGATCAGTTTGTCCTGGATCTTTTTAAGGCTAATAAAAGTTTCAGGTTTATGTGATGATAAAGTTTTGGTTTCCGGAGTTGTGATAAAACATCTCTATTTAAGTTTTTTTTGTTTTTTTTACCAATGTGTAATGATTCAGAAGACATTTAAAAGGAAACTATTTTCCGTCTGCGTAAGGGTGAGAGAAAGCAAGACTTTCTGAAGAAACAAGTAATGGTGAACAGCTTTTGTAAATGAAAAAATAAATAAATAAATAAAAGAAGATAAGACAGGGTTGCCTTAAGGTTTCACTCTTAATATACATACACAGAGTTGTATTTTTTTATATATTAAATAGTTATATTTTTCATTCAAACAATGCTGACAGTTCTCACTCAGTGCCAGTAGATACCAAAGACAATTTAAGACATGATTTTGTCTTTACTTAAAAAAGACAAACATCTCTACTATTACGGTGTCATCCATTGTTTATGCACGGATTTTTAAGGTTTAATCGCCTTATTTTCGAAGTGAAGTGTTGTGTAGACAGATTGTTCAGATTGCCAGTCGATGCCCTTGACATCCGTTCTCGCCTTTATTCCCACAGTTCTCTATTTGCTGGCCTGCTTTCACAAACAGTTGTGTTCCAGTTTTTCATCCAACAGCAAGTAGTTTGTCTTCTTGTGAGAACCATCGATAGTGCTTTTCCCTTGTCAACATGAATATTAAATGCTTTCCTAATGATTTTTGCAGCATTTTAAGTCCAGAGGTCAGTGTACCCTCTCAACAGATAAACAAACTTATGATAGCCTCTGAAATATTATATCCTGTCCCATTTTTTTTTCTTTCATATTTCTATCTGCGCGACTCTGGCTTGTTTCATTATCTGAGAAGGGAAACTGTTCGATTTGCTACAGTTCGTGTGAGAACAATCAGACCATCTGGAATTAATTTGTTACCTAATACCTGGTGTATTATAAAAAAAAATGCACCAGGACATGTTGCATCATCATGTGAACTAAGGGAAATGTTACATAACATGTAATTGCTGATGCATTGATCTTTAATGACAGCAGTTCAAATGGCACACTGGGGACAGGCAGCTTAAGGAGTGCAGAAAGAAAGATTAGGCCAAGGATTAGGGGGAAAAGAGAATGACTCAAATCAGAGACATTTGTTTGACTCTTTTTTGTAGTTATTTAATCAATTTAATGTTTAGTCACGTTAATGTTGAGCTGATGTTTCCCATTTTGTTATTATGTTACATGATTAGAGTCTTGTCATGCTTTTGGAGAATAGTTGTTACTTTTCTGTATTTAGAATTTAGTGTGTATGGAAATGAAAACGTTACCTGTAGAGGTTTGTTTGTTTGTTTTTTGTAATTTAAGGAAGGGTAAGAATTCAATGCACTATGAGTGTTTATAAGTGGTCAAGAAATTAGTTGCTATCGTTAGAAGGTAGGTCATCTTGCCTCAGTGCAGGTTGGCAAATCTACCTCAGAGCAGACAGAGAGTCTGCATGGTGTGGCATAAATTAAACGATGTTGCTAGCTGGACATTGCTGCAAGTTTTAAGTAGCAGTAATTGCTATTTTATTGCAAATCTTCTTCTTGTTCCCATAAATGTAAAAGAATGTGCTTTTGGAGTGACTTCTCTGAAACTGTGCACCTTTCATCCTGTACATTTGATATTTTTGAAAATGCTTTTAAAAAACTATTGTCACTCCCTGGCTTTTGAAGCTATCCAAATTGATTTTCTTTTGCTTGAATTGATATCCAGCAAGTCACACAGCACTCCTCCAGTCACATCTTGTTGTTTTCAAATGGGCTTCATAGCTAAATCGGCTTGACTTGGATTTTCAACCGTCTATCTGCATCCTGGCATTACACTTATCACCACTGTTTTCATCTCTTAGTAACGACAGCCTGCAGAAAGGGGGGCCAGCTCCCCTTCTCCATTCAAGGTCATACTTTGGTTATGGTGTCACAACGTCCAAATCACCTCCTCACAAGCCTTGGATGATTTATTTAAACTCTTAATAAAAAAAAAAGACATCAAAGTTTGATGCTTAGGAATCAAAGTCTGTAAAGAAAGGAGGGGGATTTTAAAGACACATGGTTTCAAGATGTACCAAGAATGTAACAAAAGCGTATCAAAAGATTTCTGTCAGATGTCCAATCATTTTCATGTACTGATGCTCCACCGGCGCAGAGCGACAAACCTCCTCCGTCTTGCTTTTTTAGCAAAACCAGCGTCCAAACAAGCCTGTGCGATTCAGCGATTCGGTGCGTAAAAGGTTTGCATTCAAAGTGAGAGAGAGGGAGTTTATCGCCAACTCAAACTTTTCAAATGACACATTTTGGGGGATCCTGACCTTTGACCTTCCTTCTGCCTTGTTTTCTTTCGTCACTGAAACAAATGCCTGAAATAAGCAAGAATCAGGGCAAGTCCATCTACGCTCTCAAGCACATCTGGGCATGTTCACACCGGCATCATCACACTCGTCTGCACTGACACCCAACCTCATTAAGACATAATCTAGATCGGAATAATTGTTTGCCATCATCAAATGTTTTTTGTTCGTTTGTTTGCTTGTAGTTCACATTAGCAGCAAATGTTCTAGTTCTAAAAATCCCACCTAAAGCGTTCAGACAAGCCTCCGTGGTCTCGCCTCTGCTGGTTAAACATGCTAAGCTGTGCTTTGACTTTATTTTCAAGAACCCGAAGAAAGACATTGAGGTGTGTTTGTTGAAAATGCTTTCTTGACGGTCAGAATTAGCCAGTGACACCAGCCCAACTACATAGATTAGAAATGATGACGACGGATTTCATTTAGCAAAATTGTCAGGAACCGCTCAACCGTCTCTGCTTGGGGTCTGTTCTTTTTTCTTGAACTTTAATTTTCTTCTTCTTCTTGTCATTCTCGACATCTCATCCACAAAACGTGCCAAGTGCAGCAGGCGTAAGCAATCGGGTCGCAGCTGCTGCACAATCCGGCTCCGGGCGGCATCGACGCGGCGTAAAAGTCGAAGCGCTTTCGCCCGACGAGTCGCACTCGCCATTTCTCACAGCAGTTTGCGGATGACGAAGCAATGTGGGATTCGCTTCGCTGCCGACAAGACGCATGATGAGTGCGGAGGGGAAGCCGCATCCCAAATGTCAAGGGTGTGGGGAAGGGAGGAGGAAACCTCACCATGTTGAGTCACGTCTGACCTTCAGCCCTGACAACTAAGAAACTCTGTAAAGGAAGCTCCAGGTACGAAGAAAGCCATCTTGGAAATTATCATTTTTATTAAATGACACATTAATTCATTTATTTTTGTAAATATACACGTCAGATGTTGATATAAACAAACGTTTTAAGTGAGAAAATAGTAGTTTTCTTTGCTGCAGCATCAGCAATTAAACATCAGTCATTCATACAAACATGCTTATATATATTTTACATATGAAGATAATAATAATCTCTACTGAATCAATAGGCTTCGTTACACCTTGGTAGAATATTATATTTTATTATTTTCTGAAAAGTAAAAATGGAAGAAACGTGACAACATTGAATATGTTTATTTCTAACAGTTTTTTTATTATCTCTGATCCTCTCAAACTATAAATGTTTCTTTTAAGAAACCCTTTTTTATAAATTTGCTGGTAATGTACTGTCGCGTATATTAAACATAACTTTCCGCCAAGTCGTGAAATTTCATAAATTTTAAGTTGAAGGACGTCAGATTTGTTGGATCTCTGTAGTTATTAATCTCCCTCTGGCGTTGCGATGAATCGCTGTGCTCAAGTTTGTAATCATGAAATGTAAATTTGCACGTTGTTTCAGTAAAGATGTCATTGGCTCAGAAACAACATGAATTAAGATCCTTGGCTTTCCAGGTATTCATATTTAGGAAGGTCATTTTGTTTCAAACGCCAATTTGAAAACGTTAACTTCGAACTGTTTGTGCTTTGGTCGAAGGATAACTTATTGCTGCAACAAGTACATGTTACATGTTTCATCCAAAGTCCACTGCTGTGTTTTTTTTTAAGTGAAATTTGACTCACTCTCCCTGCTCATCCTTTGGGGGAGCAGGGAGGGTGTTTGGAGTCAGTATTACGGTGTTTTGTCTACAGCCATCTCTACATGGCTGACCGCAGTACAAGACCGTGTAACGCTGCAGGAGAGGCTGCAGAGGTCAAAACGATTAATGTTCGTAATGTAATGGATGGATAGACAGGCAGACGGATGGATATTTTACCCGATTCACTCCACTATATAAAGCATCAGTTCATGTTCCAGACAGGACAATCCTCGTGTCTGAATTTTGATGAATGAAAAAGAAAGCTAGAAAATGATCAGCTCTGTCTTTTGAGAATTTCCAGCTCACCTTTTTTTTTTTTTTACCTGACAGGAGCGACACAGATAACTCTGTTTTTCCTATTCTTTCCTTCCACATCACCAGGGAAGGTGAACCCGTCGCTCCAATTGTCTCTCCCCGTGGAGATCTTTGTCGTCAAAGTCGTATAAAATCACATCAGTCCGGTTGGTTTCTCATGCACAGTGTCGGCGTCCGTATTTAAAAGGCGAGCCGCTGCGTCGGTACAGAGAGACGCTGTCAGCTTGGCCGCGCCGCTTTGTAAATCAGAAAGGTGTGTGACCCCACGGTCCACTTCTGGCCCCGGGACATTGGTGTGGTTCTGCAAAACATTGCAGACAACGAACCTACGGTGAAATCTCAATTGTTTCAATTTTACTGCGTTTCTTTTTCATCTGCTTTCTTCATTTCTTTTTTGTGTCCTGCTTTCACTTTTCACAATCGAGATGTTGCATTTTCCACTGCGTTCGTCGATTCCCGCCTCGTCCCGCCTCTCCGGGTCGAGCGTCGAAGCGGCCGCCATGTTCCTCTGAACTTGATGGCCGTGGACGGCTTTCAATCGCCCCGGCCAACGTCTCTGTGTTGGTTGGCACGGTGGTGGCTGATGGTGTTTCCTATTGTAGGAAGGGACATGCTGGATCATTCACGGTTCGGGGCTGTTGTGGTTGAGACTAATAAGAAGCAGAATTCAATTTCTGCAAGCCTGGAACACAAACGAGTTATGAAAGAGGCAAAGAAAGAAGACGGATTTGGAAAAGGGTGGAATAAAAGAGAATAATAAACCAGCGTGGAGAGAGGGAGGGGAGCGAAAGAAAGAGGGAAGAAAAAGAAAGGCTTGATCCCATTATTGTTTCAGCTGAGGAGAAGCTGCAGCTAGCGGGCTTTCACACAAAAGCTCTGTGGTGCTGCAAAATGCCTGCAATTATAGCTCTACGTCACGAGGAGGTGAGCGGCACGTGTGGTCACGCATGTCATGGGGAGATGGATATATTATCTCAGCTACTCCTCTGTCAGTTTTATGTGTCCCCTGGTTGTTATCGTTGCACAATCTTGCAGTCAGCTGACGGCTGTTCGCTCTCCAGCGTGGCTGGAGCAGAACCGGAGGCCAGAGCGGCCGCTTTGAAAAACATGTCAGGCTGCAGTCCCTGGATTCTGGAACAGGAAGGCCGAAGAGTGGCTGAGTTTGACTGTAGAGGTAATGTGCACCTGAAGCCCCCGACAGGTTAACTAGCAAACCTTGCAAAAGTATTTACGCCCCTCGAAACTTTTTTACATTTTGTAAATGTGCGACTATGAATTTCAGTGTATTTTATTGGGGTTTAATGTGACAGAGCAAAACAAGAGTGTGTATTTGGGAATTAAAGGGAAAGTGCTATTAATTTATGGCACACGGTGTCGTTTTGTTGCACAGTCAAGCAGCTGTTACCTCCAGTTGTCACAAAAATGCTAAATATGTCAGAAATTACTTCAAAGAAATTTGACTTTGTGATTCAATGCCTTGAAATTGGGCCTCTGTTGCTTTAAAAACTACGCTTTCAGTAAGTCATCATAACATGGCTCCTCTATTAACCCGTCAACAATGTTTTTACCAGCATTGCTCTGAGCTACTTCATTACAGTGCATGGTCAATTACGCCAAGTTGTTTGCTAATTGTTGCTGGCTAGTCTGAAGGAGCTCAGTGGGGGATAAAGCTTGGAAACTGCGTCTCTGAGGATGAGCTGTGTTATCGAAGGAGGCTCTCCGGGGCCTCTGAGCGTTTTGCACAGCTGGGTGGTTGCCATGGGAGATTGAATTATTGCTCAAACTTACATAGAATAATCAAAGCCACACTCAAGCTAAGTTTTTGATGAGGGAATGACTTTATAACATGATGTAAAGCTCAAAAGAGCCGACTCTGCACAATACAGTCTCTTTCAAAGGAAAGAGAGCTTTCGGTTTTCAAAGTTTTCTTCAAAAAAAAAAACAAAAAAAAATCTGAAAAGTGCGTCGTGCCAATGTATGCAGCCCAGACGAGTGGATGCTTGTTTATCACTGCCGCCTTTTTCCACAGCTGCAAGTCATTTGGTTCGTTCTCCGGCTGATGCATAATTTTCGTCCCCCCCAATTTTCTCTGCAAAAGCTCCAGACTGAAGAGTCCAACAGTAACGTCTTGCCACCGAGTCTCAGCTGGATTTAGATTTGAAGCCAGACCGATTTATCGTAGCGCTAGCAGGTATTTAACTTCAGCCGTCTTCCCATCAGCTCTGACCCGCTTCGCCGTTTCGTGCCGCAGAGGCTCAGCGTCGCTCAGCCAACACCGCAACAAGGATGATGTGTTCAGGACAAGATGCTTTGTTAGTTTTCAACCACATGGTTCTCCTTACCGCTGTTCCGTAAAAGCCAGATATGTCGTGCGCACAGCGAATGGTTTTCCCAGTCACCATGGGCAGATTTGAAAGTTTCCAGTTGTTTCAGAGCGAAGAGCGGATCAGTGAGCTGTTTAAAGCTTGGGTTATTTATTTATTTTAAATAACCTTGTTTTAAACTTCCTTGTGGCTTTAATGGCGTCCTGTCTGCTGTGTTGTTCATGATGCTGTTCCAGTAAAGTTGGATTTACTGGAACAGGTAATATTTTGGAAAAGCTTGAATGTTTTTGTCATTTTTTTCAGTTAATTTGTTACATGTAGCTGACGTAAGCTTTCCTTTATTTTACACAACAACTTAATAAAGGTGATATGTTTACTTAATTTGACAAATTAGCTCTTTTTCTCTTTTTGGCGTGGTCAATAAAACCGCAGTCATTGAACGAGCTCTCTGTACCTTTCGGCGGGGTGGGCCGGTGCCGAGACAGGCTGGAAAATGGATTCAGCATCTCCACGAAGCCCGAGTGCAGAATGAAGCAGGAAGTGCTCTGGGAGCTCCACAGAAAAAAAACGCTGTCAACTGCGGCCTTCAGAAGATGCAGCAGACCAGAACCGGACGATGTGAAAGTACATCATGGCCGACTGGAAACCTCATTCTGGACTTGGAGCAGAGTGGCCTCCATCCTGCTGCACTCTTTAGCAATGACCATTTGAGATTGTTTAGAGGCTCAGGAAACCTTTGAAGGCGCTTTGAGATAATTAGTTGATTTTGGGCGTGCCGCCATTTTTTGTTGTTGTTTGTTTTCATAATTCTGACTTTCTGAGATTCTAAATTTTGACTTAATTTTCAAGAGATAAAGGCTCGAAATGTTTTCGATTTATGTCAAGTGAATCCATGTTACGTGCAAGCTTTACTTTCTGAAACGAAAACATTCAACATTCGTTTAGCATCTTCTACTTTTTGGAGATTTGAATGCATAGTGAGGAAAAAAACAAATACTTCAGTAGATTGAATTGGGGTTTTTATGTAAATGTATGTATTTAAATATAGAATGCACGCCACACATTTGATTGGTTTTTATTTGCAAAATTTGAAACTAATATAACCTGCCACTTTGTGCTGCTGTGAGTCGCTCCGTCACATAAAAGCTCAATAAAAGTCCAAATTTTCACATAAACAGTTTCGAGGGATATTTTTACTTTTTTACAGCACTGCTGCTGTTGTGTTCAGATCATTGTGTGTTTGCAGTTTGGAAGAAGTTTGCAGCTGTTAATTTTCTTCTTTTTTTTTCTTTTTTTTTTGTTGCTCATTGCTGGGGTCACCTCAGAGTCATGGCTTACATCCTGGGCGTGTCAGCCAGCAGATCATCCATGCATTATTGCTGCGTTTACTGGCAGAGCAGTCCACTGACTCACATGGCAGAAATGTATAACACCAGAATAAATGTGAACCCCAAGAAAAAACAAGCGTTAAATGCCTGTATAACGCTTTTTTCGAATCTGGCTCAGAAGATGTGGACACCAACTGGATTTTTCTCTCCTTCTCTGTTTCTCTTCTTCTTCCCGTTTTCTCTCGTCTGGGTTCGGTCATCACCGTCTCTCCCCTTCTCGCTTCTCATTCCCCCCGTAAATGTTTTATTTTTAAAATTTTTTTGGGTTTCCAGATCTTTCCACCGGACTTGTCAGCGCTCGAAGGAACCGGCGCCGCTGGATCCCTGAAACAACAGGCCACGGTCACATGTGGGTCTCAGCGTGAACTGGACCGGGACTTGACCCCGGACTGAAACTCCAATGACCTCATGAGGCACAAGAGGAGAGAGGACTCTGGCAAAACAAGTTGCTCAGAGCTCAAGAGTTTAAGAAAAAAATTAAAAAATAGGAAAAAAATTCTGGGAGAAGCGTCATCTCCAGACAGCTTGAAACGCTGCAAAACTGGCATACATGAGACCAAAAAGAAAAAGGAAAAACTAACATTCTGGAACACAGACATCCTGTTAGCAGTGATTTAAGACATGAAGGGACTCTGGGAAATATACCTCGCGATAAAAATTTTATATCCTTTATGTGTTATGTGGCTGGAGCCAGAAAGCTGTTTAGCATACGGGACTGGGGCGGGAGGGAAAACAGGTAGAGCCTGGTGGAATCTCAAAAATGCGTCCGAAGCTCCCTCTGGAAAGATGAAGCAGAACTGGCACGTTCAGCTCTGTGATGATGCAACGCCACGAGCCTGAGGTTGAAAGATTCAGGGTTTCCACTGCAGGAGAACAGATTAGAAGCAGGGAAACCATAAAGGTTGGACCAGTCTGTCCCCTTCATTTTAAAATTTTTTTTAAAACTTTTATTTGATGATTTATAAACCCTACCGCTCTTTAACTACTAAAAAATAAATAAATAAATAAATAAAAAAAGGAAGCTAGGTGCCAAATAAGCTCACCAAGTTATGGTAAAGTATGAATGTATGAATCACAAGAAATGCTCCAAACTTTGCGGCTGTGATGTGACAACACGTCAAAGACATGTGAGGGGTGCGAATACTTTTCTCAGAACTTTGTTTACCTTCTTTGCCAATAATGTCCAGCCGACGGAATAACATATCTTTGTTCTTACCAAATTAAGTTATGATATTTCCACATTCATCAGTGGAGCGACGGATCCTCAGCAGGGTTATATTTACATGCGCTGGGGCGGCGTGGAAGAGATTCTGCTTGTGCAGGTGTGAGAAGAACCTGATTATTAACCCCGGTCTTCAACCCAGGTAAGTGCAGCTTTGGCTCGGCGGTTCTGGTTCGGGCAGGCAAGTTTGTCCGGGGGAAACAACACCGGTCGTCAGGCCGCTGAGCTGCTCCGATGGAGCAGTTTATAAGCCTGTAACTGTTGTAATTTTAGCTTTAATGAACACTTCAGGATAGAGGTATGCTGAAAATTGGCACTGTGTGCCAATAAAACATTAAAACGAAGCTCCTGGCAGCCCCTGACTTTTAAAGTCTTCGTCACTGCTTCAATTGCTAGCTTAGCAGACACATTTTGAAGGAAAGATGTCATTTCACTTTCTTAATTTACATCCACGGTGTTAAGAGTTCTCCGCTACTCCTGCATCAAACAGTTAATGCCACGGCTGTTTGATGCAGGAGAAATATTAGAACTTCCTAATGTGTCTCTGGTTTTACTAATTTTGTCCTGGCACCACTTTTCATAAGCATTTGACTTTTGCAGGTTACATAATTTGATCAGAAGCTAACGTTGCTATGAATTTAAAGGGGCAGTATTATGTATGTTCCAGCCTCATAGTGCCATTTTATAGCACAATTAAGTAACTGCGATACTTTCAGTTGTCATCGAAATGCTTTACATACACACAAATAAAAATTTGAGTCAAAAGAAATTTTACTTTGTAAAATTGAACGCCTTGACAATTGGGTTACTGTTTTATTAAATGCGCCTGCTCTTTCCTTTAGGAAGTTTTCACAACATGTTGGCCCTTTAGTATCGTTTGTACCAGTGTTACACTGTGAAGCAGCTCGAACAGTGAGCTCAGTTGATGTTCCACCAGATGTTTGCTAATTGCTGCTGGCTAGTCTGAAGGAGCTGAGCGGGGGAGGCCTGCTCTGTGAGGAAGAGTGGAGGCTTGGAAACTGCAGCTCTGAGAGGGAGATTTCTCAAACATGCATCAAAGAATCAAGACAACACTCTAAGTATGTTTTTGAGGGAACCGCATTATTACATGATGTAAAGCTAAAAAACGCAGATTTTACATCAAACTGCCCCTTATAAGAACTTCACAACTCACACACTATGTAATTCTGCACCATTACATCACAGTGACAGCAAGCCACTTCTCAAATACTGCTGCAGTGACCCAACTATAACATTACTCTATCTGTGCAAACGCAATATCTGTATTTATGAAGATTCCCTCACCTCTGGATGCAGAATGCTTGAAAATGAGAGTGGAACTAATGGTTTTACTTTCTTCCTTATTAATATGTCACCACTGGAAATCTAACTTCCAGATGATGAGTTTATCCTTAAATAAATTTTCAGTTACACTTTATTTGACGGGGTGACATGACACTGTCATAAACATGACATAATACGTGTTATGAAGACGACGGAGTCTTTATGAATCTTTATGACTGTTGTCATGAATCTGTTGTCGTTCGGTAAATTACACTTTTCATGCAAAGTTGCTTTAAAAGTTGCCTTGACAGTTCTTTAAAAGTGCCAACTTTGCATTCTTTACGTGTCATTATTTTTAAAAAGTGATGCAAAGTTGGCACTTTTAATGGACCGTCAAGGCCACTTTTCAAGCAACTTTGCAATAAAAGTGTCATTATTTACTGAATGACGCTTCGTGATAACAGTCACAGAGATTCATAAAGACTTCATAACATGTTATGTCATGTTTATGTGTTCTGCACACCCTGTCAAATAAAGTGTTCCCAAATGTTCTAACCAGTCTTTTGGTGGGTCTTGTATTTTCCAACACACCAATATAAATGAAAAAAAGTATGAGAACATAAACAGCCGTTTGACAATTCAGCAAAGCTTAAAACGTAAAACGCATTTGCTACACAGACAAAGAGTCGTATAATCACTCAGCTGCAGGAGAACCATAAAATTCTGCGATTTATTATAAAGCTGACAGGCTTTATAATGTCACGGTATTCTGTTTACAAACGCTCCATTGCACCATCTGGGGAGAACCGGCCCGGAGGCTTCCCTCCCAGTGACCCTCCAGGTGGTCCGCTAAAACATCCTGTCTGCAAAATAAGGTCGGGGTCGGTGTCCAAAACTCAGTTGGAAGTGTGTTACAAGTCACCCTCTGGAGAGCTCCGGGTCATCCAGACAGGAAATGAAAAGGGAAAACGGCTGTAAAGCGGGTTCTGTTCAGGAATCGTTAACAGTCTGGCACTCGGGCAGAAGTTGCTAGGAGACCTTGGCAGTCTTCAGCTGTGTGTGCTGGGTTTATTCAAGACGCAGTTTTTGTTTTGTTTGTTTTTTTTCTTTTCAGATGGCAACTAAGTGAAATGCGAAGGTCTAACAATGTTCATTGCGTAAGCTTGATTTGTGTGCGAGGCAACAGGAACAGGTGCAAATTACTCGTTTCAGCAGAAGCCCTGTGATTAAAGCCGAGTTGCCGTGTTCTGCAGTTTTATGACATTAACAAAGCTGGAATTACGGTTCTCCTGAGACACCTGCGAACGCGAGGGGCTCTGCTCAACACGCTCCTGGTAAGTGTTGGTTCAGAGCGTGCAGACTGAGTTCACCTCTTCAGTCCCACTGGAAGGTCAGAGTTCGGATGATCTGCGTAGGATAATAGAGGTCGAAACTCGGATCTGTCAGTCAGTCGCATGGCAGCGAGTGAATGCATTAATATATCGAAATGTGTAAACTGTTTTAGTTCACTAAAATTCAAGCAGCCGATTTGTACAGAAATGGGATTCATTCTGACGTTGCTTGACTGTTGGCGCCAGACTAAATGAGTCTGTTTAATGACGCTTTCACGCAAAACCGTCTCTTGTTTTATAGAAGATTGCCTAAAAAAAGAGACAACATCCAGGCAGCATCATTAACGTCCACACAAAGTCTATATTTATGTTAGAAGTCATGAGAAAATGGGTTGACCTGTTTAAGAAAATAAAGTGGAAACTCAAAAAGCTTGTTGCAAAGAGAGTATACAGAAAGTGAGCTCTACATGTGAACTTTGAACCAGGTGAGCGACAACAGCAGGCATACTTGCATGATTGGATTGAAACTTATTTAGATGAAATAATATAAATGTTTGGTTCATATGCTCACAAAATGAATGAATCCAGTCGTGGCGTGTGTTTACGTGCACCAGACTTTATTCAGAATAGAAGTTGTAAAATTTTCCACACACACAGAGAGAAGGAGAAAACTCCTTCTCTCTGTGCTGAGCATGAATTCAAGCAAATCCAGCACATTTTTCATTCCGTGTCTTCAGAGCAGCCAGGATGGAACCACGGCCAAGGTAACAGCCTAGTCTTTTCTGCGCTCACTGATTAAGCTAACGGCGAAGCGACGCATGCTGTTGGTCTTCCAGTCAGTGTTCAATCAGAGTGGGGGAGGAAATAAACAAACTTCAAAGTTTTGACCATAACAAGCCAGTTTCTGACATGATGCACTCAGGCTCAATGAGGCCAGAAGGAATAACATGCTCACAACAAGTGTTATCATGCACCATGTGGTACTTTGTAACATATAGCTTAACATTTATGCACATATCATAAGCACACTGCACATGCACATAGACACGTTACGTTACATAAGAGCACTTCTGACACATCTTGTGTTGACACATATGAATAAACATATTTTTGGGGACTTTTGGAACCAAACCGTCTCAGAATCTGATCAGAATGTTCCGATTCTGAAAGTCCGGTCGAGATGTTTCATTTGGATTTCAGAAAGTGACAGTTCCTATGAGTTTGTTCCAAATTATTTTGGGTACTAGTTGATGATTCGAGGAGTATCGTTGGATTTTGAGAACTTTACAAGACAACTCCACTAATTCATTAATTGTGCGATTCAATGTTCGTCTTGTTCTATTCTATGAAGCTACTCAACGAAAAGATTCTGCCACAAATCTGGCACATTCATATGATACGTTGTTTACACGTTGCCTCATGTGTGTTGTCCATTTTAAATGAAAGATAAATTGATTTCAAATAAGTCATGAATTTTGTTTCTCATCTGTTCTGGAATTCTGTTTTTTTTTTCTCTAATAAAGTGCAAAAAACACAAAACAATTCTGATTTGAGAGCAAATCAAAACAAAATTGTTTTTAAGTTAGTTGTGAAATTTCAATGCAAAAAAGAAATGCATCAATCTTACCACGCAAGTATTGATCTGATACCGATACTGAGTTGGTGTCAATATTGCCGCCCATCTGTTGATGTTGATTCAATAACTTTATTAAAAGATCTTAGAATCTAAACAAAAGTTTGGCACAGTTTGAATACTTTTACATATTCAATGTAAAAGTACTTTACATTGGATATGTAAAGTACTTTTGGATAATATGAGCAAACATAAGTTATCATTTGTGAAGAGAAAGAAAGGAGCAGGTGTTTATGAAGATATCCATAAACCAAGCAAATCCGTCAAGGTGTAATTGAATTAAAAGTCCAAGTCAAATATGAGTCCACTGGAGTGTGACTTTATGTGTTTTGGACATGAGACAGGTGGATCCGGACTGGAGGAGACACATGTCGATTCAGCTACAGTGGTGGTTTATTGGCCAATGTGTCAGTTCTAGCCTCAGTAGGACTTAATTTTTGTCTCTCTGTCTCTCTCTCTCTCCCTCTTACTTCTCTCTCTCTCCAGGAAAATCTCCAGCTGGCCCTGTGTGTGGAATTACACCCAAGGATCCAAGCGGGACAAGCTCACAGAAAAGAAAACAGCTGTCAAACAATGAATTACTGTGTTTTCTGAGGAATGGGCGAAGAAGCTGGGGGAATGTATATGTGTAAAATAAAAGTCACACAAATAGACACATTTTCCCCATGTGCCGGTAATTATTACGATGTATATATTATGGTTCATATAATGGACCTTGGAGTTATGAGAAAAGGTTTAATAACTCACATCCAGAGTAACCTTTTCTTTCTGAAATGGAACGGTAAAACGAGTTGTGAATTAAACTACAGCACCAGCACCATATATTGATTTGTCAGATTCCCTTGACTAGGATTAAAAAAAATAAAAAAAAAAACAAGCAAATAAACAAAACAAAATCACACTTTCCAAATAGGTTCTTTTTTTTTTTGTGCTCCAAAGGATCTACGGTGGCCCTGAAGTGCAGACCGCGTCAGCAATTCATTAAACAGACCAAACAAAAGACATCTCCGATTGGATGATTCCACTTTTGGCTTTAAAACAGAAGGTTAATCTGAGTTTAGCACGTTGAATGCTACTGGTGATGCAAACACAGCTAACTTGTCTTCATGACACAAATTTAAGAAACAGAATTCAATGGATGTGAGTTAATGCTGCCACACACACGTGCAGCAAGTGGCGCTATGTACCTCGATCCGCCATAATAGGAAAGATGAATAACATAGCTACCGCTATTCAGTGATACTTTCAGTCTGTACGTTCTGCAAAGCTAGAATTCACTATTTGGGGCAATGCATATCACCGTGACTGTCTGTGTGTCTGTCTGAACAAAGAGGAAGCAAATGTCTGAATAATACAATGGTATCATCCAATCAGAGATGTCTCAGGTTTCTCCTCCGTTTTATTAATGTTGCGTTTTTGTGTTATTTGTAATTGTGCTTAGTTAATGTAGTTGTGTTTTTGAACATTTACGAGCAGCACATCCTGTGACTGACCCTGGTGAACTGGGAAGGGAGCTCTTCAGAGTAACACAAGAGCCCCCTCCGGCCCCCCTGCCCCACCAGTCATCTCAGTCTCACACACCAATACGACTGTCTGGCTGAGGCTGAACAAAAAGGACGAAAAAAAGCTGGCTGGAGTAAAAGGGCTCTAGCAGAGATTTCGAGAGCAGAATTGGATGTTTAAGGCAAACACTTCAAAAACATCCCGATTGCTTGATGCGGGCAATATTTCCTACAAGGACATGTGGGCGCTCTGCTCCGTTTTGAAATGATGGCTACACAGTCAAAAAGAAGACTTACAATTGGAGTTAACTTTGCAGTTTCGTGGAACTGAATTAATCTCAGGAAAACAGGTGTCAGTTTTTCATAACTTGAAATATTGACAATATCCTTTCTTTCCCTTAGAACTTTGTCTTGTTGAAACAAATGTCAACAATTCGGATCTTCCCATAAGATACTCACAAGCAGCTACTAATACAGGTGGAGATGCACACAGCATGTGGCCTAAAGTGTTCACTCACCCATCCGAACCGTTCAATTAGGTGCCCCTATCGCTTCTACGGCAGCTGTCAGCTGTAATGCGACAATGTTGAAGGCAATGACGTCAACTGGGCCATGAAGTGGTAGGCCACATGAAAGCGCAGAGCAGCTGCTGAAGTGCACAGAGCACAGAAGTGATCGACTTTCTGCAGACCCCCAAACTTCAACCTCCAAATTAGTCCAAGATCGGTGTGTGGAGCGCTGGAATGGGCTCGGACGACTTCATGGAACGGGTTTCTAAGGACAATCAGCTGCAGACGTCACAAAGTGTCGGATGCAGCGATGCAAAAAAACATGTTGCCAGTGGACTTCAGAGCAGTGAAGGCATATTTTTTTTCCCCTGACTTGTTGAGTTGTTTTTCAGGAATTGGCCCGTTTCGTTCCAGGAAGATCGTCATAGCACACCAAGACACCGTCGTGGACCACTGAGTGATCGATGAGTTCATTTGAAGTGGATAATTTTAATAAAATTTTTGGAACAAATGAGACAAATACTTCAAAAGCCATGCCATCGCTTTCAGCATCAGCATCTCACTCGTGACAGAATGGTGAAAAAGTCACGTAATCCCACAACACTAAACCCCGTCTTAGGCCTTTTCAGAAAGTTTTTACCCCAATGACGAGGTGTACAGATCATTCTACTGCACCTTGAATAAAAATCTGTTTACATTTTGGCAATAGAGCAGTGGTGTGCAAAAGTAGGGCCTCAACGACCGGTATCCTACACGTTTTAGATGTCAACACACATGAACAGAAGATTGGGTCTTTGCCAGGCTTCTGGAGAACTTTAAGATATGTTGAAGAAGTAATATAGCCATTTAAATCAACTGGGCACATTTAAAACAACTGCCCCAGAGTCCTGGAGTTGGACACCCCTGCAACAGAGTGTATATGGGTGCATGCAAAAAAGAAAAATGCTGGAGTTATGCTGGTAGAACAATCTAGAACAGCTGGATGGTTACTGATACACTGATGAGCTTTACTTGGTGGGAAAAAATCCGGACAACGGAGATGAGTTGAAATTTAGGTCCAGAATGGCTCTTTTGTCCAAGATGTCAATGGTTGCGCCTTCGATTTGCCTGTCTCACCTTTGCTCTCCTATCATTCAAATGATGAAAGAAATGTATAACTCTTTTTAAGCTATCATTGAATCTGATCAACTTACAAATATTTTCCTTAAGCAAACCTACACAGACACCTGGGTGCCGATAAACCACCCAGTCCTCTCATCATTGAAGGCCTCCTATCTAGATAAAAGCATATTCAATCTTTCTGTCTCTGCCGCTCCTTTGTACCAGAACGTAATCACCTTTGTGGCAGTCTGAACATGAACATCTCCTTCACAACAGAAACAATCAAACTCGCCCTCAGTCTCAGCCAGCCTGATTGACTCAACCCTTTAAGGCGAACAAGATCTCCTGCTCAGGAGTCCTCGTCTGCACTTCTCCACCGCCCAATGACTTTTGCACCACTGACTAAATGTAATTGGACGGTAATAAATTTTGTGTTGACGGAGGTTTACAAGGATCATGCTGTTTGGGAGACACAGGTTGGTACCACGGATCTTCAATTCAAACGAGAAGTGTATAATTCCCGAAATTACCTGGCTTTTATGTCAGACGTACCATCTGGGTCCTGTTACCTAGAGGAGTCTGAAAGGGGTTTCATTTGGAAAAGGATATTTACTTTATATGGTTTCCCTGTGAGACTGGTTTAGAGACATTTAAAATTGATGGAATACCATTCAGTTGCGATGCTGTACCAGTAAATCTACTAAAATAGCTGCATTGATAAGGCCAATTGCCATAAAGTCATTGCTTTTACACATAAACACGCACACACACGTCTGTAAAGAAATATAGTTCAAACATGGTTCGTTGAGTGTATGGCATGTTTTACCTTACTATTTGGGAGTTTGTAGTCGAGTGTGTAAGTATATAGCTTTAAAGCTATTATTAGTGGTGAGAAGAATGTGCTTTTATGTAAAGCAGCTGGTGCATTTAAAGCAACAGCGGGCTGCTCCGGAGCCAAGGATGTCATTTGTTTTTAGAGGAAAGCAGTTTTGAAACTGAGGTCAAAGAGCCACAGCAACGTACAGGATGTTACATGACAGCAAGTCGGTGTGATTTTCCTCGCTGACAGGCTGTCGGTAGGGAAAATGCCACAGGAATTGTTTCCAAAGAAAAAAAAAAAGAAGTGATCACAAGATCAATGTGATATCATTGCGTGACAAAGATTGACTCTTTCGATTTAAGTCAAAACTTTGCATGAAATCATTCCATACACTATGGCCGAGTCTATGTCTTTCTTCTCTTTGTGTGTAATAGAATGGCAGCATTTATTGAATCAAAACGAATCACGTCAATCCTGCTTACAAAGCACATTTAAAATGACAGAACGGACCAAAGCGCTGTCCAGAAATTCCACAATTTCCAAATGGGAGACATTAAAAGACACAAAAATCCCAGCATTAGCATTTATAAAATGGGGGAGAGGGGAAGAGTTCAAAAATACATACAGCGACCAAGCCGTGCAAAGAAACTGGCTGGTGCTACAGGATGCACTAGTCTAAACTTAAGGTGATTAATGCAGCGATAACTGACTTTATGTCATAATTAGTGGGAATACATTTGAGTTATGAAAGTTTTTAAAGGGTTAGAAATGACTCGAAGCAGTTCCATTTTTGAAACTCTTAGAAAAGATGTTAAAATTCCTGTTTCACACATCACAAAGTGTCGAACGCAGCGTCTTTCGGTTCTGAAGAACAAAGGATTACATAAAATTATAAGTCATTCAGCATATTACCTATTTAATGTATATTATGTCTTCATGGCTTTAATCTCATAATGTATCTCCTCCTGAGAATGTGATTTGTAGTTAATGATAATTTGTAAGCATTAGCTAGGCATTATGAAGAGTTTGGTCAGTAGGGATCAATATGAGGTTTTCAGTGGAAACTGCTGTTGAAAAAAAAAATCACCTAAATAAAACCATAACAATGATGTGTTATATTATTTTGGCAGTTTAAACTTGTTTTAACACAGGCTAGCTTTTATCTATCAAATTGGTTCGCCCATTAAATATTGGCTTAGCCAACTGGCAAGCTAATATCAGTTTATCAGCGTTGTTACATGACTAAAAAAAGGCAGAAAACAAATATAAAAACGCTTACGGTAACTGATGCTGTTTGTTTAAATCTCAACACTATAAGCATCTATTGTTTTGGGGGGTTTTTTTAGTAAAACAACTTTCTGCCTTTCTTTAGCTGATGCTGTTCTCAAGCTATCATTTTAAATCAGAATTCCAATGCTCACAATATAAATACCTATTTCAGATTTTAAACCATCTACATTTACTACTGACTATTGTAGCAGCGGCACTAATCACTGCTACAATAGTTGCAGCGATTAAATAAAACTGTTTTTGAAATAAAATGTGCTAAGATCACATTGGAGGTTGAATGTTCTCTGTGTGCATGTATGGGTTTTTTTCTGGGTACTCCAGCTTCACAGTCCATAAAAGTTAATGATAGGTAATTTGGATGCTAAATTGCCTCCTAATGAGAGTGTGTGCAGGCACTCTGTTTTTGTCCCTTGTCAGTTCGTGGTGCACAGCAAACTTACTCTGAGTTTTGCAGCCTGACATTTCATTGTTGCATACGGTGGGATGTTGGCTACTTATCATTGTGTACTGAAGCTTCTTTCAGGCAACTGCGCAACAATTGCAGCTCTTGTTGCTGATGAAACTAAAAGCCAGTGAGAGGTTGCCAGGCGACTCAGGAGCCTCTTACGTCACAAATCTCCATCAAGGACCTGTCAGCATCAGTTAGATTTTTTTATAAGACAAGATAGGAATAGCATTTGCTAAAAAAAAAAAAAAAAAAAATCACATTTGGCTGAATTGAGGTCTAATACATGAAAATAATTCCAGTTTATAGAAGCAATAGTTTGATCCAGTTACTTATTACAGCCTCTCTTGCAGGTGTGTGCACATTTGCCTGATGTAGATGCAACACTGTTGAATACATCAGTGTATTCTCCTGGTACGGGTGTTAGCATTAGCTCGTGCTTTATGCTGCTACCATGTTGCCCTGAACATCAACAGAGAAACAACAGGTCAGTCTTAACAGTCTGCAGCAACACTAAAATGTCCTACGAGTTAGGAAGTTTATAATCCATGTCTTTTCAGGGAAATTTCATATGCCTAAAGAACACCCAAATTTTCTCCTATAGCAGGTTCCACAAATTCCTCAAAAATATTTTCCATACATTCTTTAACGGCTTCTTGCAGAAGTTATCATACTCTGAATTTTTATCACATTAACCACTAATTTTGATGTCATGTATGAGAATATTACATGATGTTTGAACAGAGCTGCACCTCTGAAAATAATGAGTATAATAATGCAGCGGATGGAAATTACACAGTTTTGAAAATATTTTAAAATAACATTTTGAAGTTTCCAAATAAAATTTTAAAGCGTTTGATGGATTTGTGGTCAAATCCATCAAACTATTTACTCTGATATACTTTAAAAAATACTAAAGACAACCATCTACGTTTACTACATAGAATTATAATTTAATTTTAGTATAAATGCAGCTTCTCTATGAAGACGTCAGATATTGTTTTAGTGAAATAATCTGCCAGTGGATCATTAGCAGATGGAACTAGTACATTTTCATCAATATTAAAGAATGATTGACTTAAATCAAGCTCATACGTCTTGCTGAAAAGTTATTTGTAAGTTAGTTTTGTCTCATTTCAAGTGTACTGAGATATTTTGTCAAGAAACTCGGATGAAATTATTTGGTAAGTTTGTATTTTTGCTGTATGAGACCAATATTCAAATTTTTTGGCCTGATCACCATAAACACACCATCCCCAATTGTGAAATATTGCGGTGGCAGCATCATTGTGTGGTAATTATTTTCTTCTGCACAAAAGCTGGTCAGTTTTCTTGGAGATTTAGATGGAGCTCAGTTATATAGAGGTGCGTTGAAGGTAAACCTGTTAGAGGCAATAAAAGAAGTCAGAAGTGACTTTGTTTATTGTCATAAAAGATCTCTAAAAACAAGATCTTTAGAGAAATCATTAAGATCAAACCATATTCATACATTAGAATGGCGAAGTCAAAGTCCAGAGATAAATTTGTATGAGAATACGATTATTCTCTTGCAAGCTGCCGTCGATTCAGTTTTGCTTACTTGAAGCTATTGTTCAACAAGAAGTAGGAAAATAATTCCCTTTTTATAAAGTCTGCATAATTTTGCACTGTATTCCATTAACTATTCAGAATTTCTAGTTATCAGAAATGACAGAGACAGGTCCTCATGGCTGACAGGTGTGCAAAAATGTTTCTCCCTGATATGGTTTAATGAGATAGAAGTTTCTGTTGCCAACTGAGACAGGACGCAATTCTGTCCTGGGACTTAAATAAGATAAACCTGCTAACCTAGTTGACACTAATCTCAGAGAGGCTCACCTTTTCATCCTCTGGATATACACACACACACTCTGTCTCTCTCTCTCTCTTACACACACAATCGCACCCGCACATACATTTCTATTACTACCCATACTAGGACTTTATATTGACATCCATCTCTTTTAGTAAATGCATTTTTTCCTGACTCAGACATTTTCTCTAACCCTAACAATCCTAGTATATATTTAACTCTAACCTCAACCAAAATCGAATTAACAACAATATTGCTTTTATCATTGCCTCTTATATGTATTTAGCAATATATTCTTATATGTCTATTTATTCCAGCTTCTTCTTTTTTAATTGCATGAGAAATATTTTTACATATGAACATATCTCTATGGCTGTATTTTTTTAAATAGTCACACTTATAGTTTTTCTCCATTTTTTCTGTGTGATCTGTAGCCAAGCAATGACATTTTGTTGCCAAATGAGATGTGTTTTTGTGCAGTGATGATAAAATTAGACTAACTGTCTCTTCTGACCCTAAACAGGATATCAGAACCAGGCCTTGGTCCCACAAGAAAAAGTCAGTGCCCACAATGTGGTATGTGTTAGCAGAATGGTCCTTATAATGTATCAAATGCAAGGACACACACACACACACACACACACACACACACACACACACACACACACACACACACACACACACACACACACACACACACACACACACGTGTAAGATACCTTTCTTTCTTCACAAGGAATTGACTTTCATTCATTTTTTATTCATTTTCAGTAGCCTAACCCCATTGAAAATGTCCAACCACAATCAAACCAAGCTTGACATTGCTCTCAAGCATGATCTATGCCAAAACCCGCAAATGCATTTAAACAGTATTAGGACAAAACTTTGGTCCCAACTGGGACCAATGGTCTGCAACGATTGGTGACTATATCAAGGAATGTCCTCAGTTAGTTCATAAAAACCAGGTGCACATATATTTTAGAAATCTTTGTTTTTAATCATTATCTAATCTTTGTTTCACATTCCCATAATACATTTTTCTCTTTCACCTAATTTCTACTGAATCTTCCCTGCTCTACTTCTAATCTTCTAAAGGATTCGTGACGGATTCAAATCCAGCCAGCTGTTTCAGATTCACAACTTTCCACACTGATACTGTCAGCTGAGGTATAACTTTACAAGAGTCAATAAATCTTCAGACAAATCACCCCTGGACAGTGTTCTTGACTGACTTTCCCATTTTTCATTTTATATTAGTAAACTTTCCCCACAAGTTGTTAAATGCAGAAAAACACTTAACAGGTGCAACCTTAAAATCAATATGGCAAAATCTATTGCTGTTTTTTTATGCAAATATTTTAATCATATTTTAATTTCACACCTTTTATATTGAAAATTGGCATTAAAGTTTCAAGTTTCTTATGTAGTTAGGGGGTTTATTGTAGAATGTTCAATGTTAGACTGTTTTTAATGTCTACCATAAGTAGTCACACATTCAGTTAGGCTAATCACAGACCAGAGTTTTGAAAGTTCAATGTCGGAGTAAAAAAATTAAGGCCATACGTTTTTATTTTTATGATTTATCGTGGGGTAAAGGGACACTGGAAGGTTTGTTGACAGTATTCTGGTGCAGTCTGCTCAGTGGTAACCCAAATATTTAACAAAAGTTTTAAAACATGATCATGTAAAAATGTTTCTATTACTAGGTTTTCAAAGACCAAGCCACACAGAAAACCAAAGCAGTGAGTTGGCCTGACTATGTTCATCACTCCTCGCCACCAGGCTGTGCTGAAGTCTGACTGGGACATACTTTGGTGAAGGCGCCCTCTTAACAGCTCCCCTTTATTCCATAAAATCTTTCATCTGGAAAAAATTCTTCACAGAAGAAAAAAAAAAGAAGAGAGAGCCTGGAAAACAGGAGAGAAATCCTGTGAAGCCAGGCACTCTCCGATCTCTGGCGTGGAAAAGCCATTAGAGAACAGAGGAGCTTCCAGACAACAAGGGGAAACGGGGGAACTGCAGGATGAGTTGCAGAAATGCGGTTATGCTTTCATGTGAAGGTAAACAGGTAATTATGAAGACGTTCCCTGACAGACTGGTGAGATTTACAGTAGCTCTCTCCCTGTGCCAGCTAGCAGCTGCGGTGAGACTCTTTCACAACTTTAAATCAAAAGCTCCTCTGAAATTAAGAGGGCCTCGCCATTTTATGCTGCATCTTAAAATTAAGGAGCAGAGATTTAGGCTTATTGGCGCCTTCACATCAATGTGTTTTTTTAAGGGACACCACAAATAGGACAATATATTTAGAGAGGATTAAGTGCTGTCATGGTGGGAATTAAAACTAAGACTCGCAGAATCAATCAGATTCAAACTAAGGCCGGGAGATTTATCAATAAACAGCTAACTATAACAGCTGTGACTCGATGAAGGTTTGCATTTGGCTAATGGAATTCCAGGTTTGGATTATACCAATCCTTTGGTGATAAAGCAAGTATGAGTAGCCTTCACAAGCCCCCATTAACCCATCTAAGCCCACCAGTCAAGCATAAAGGCAACAGGGTGAGGGAAGTATGTCTGATAATGTCAGCGTATCGTACTTTAATGAATCCAAACTAACCTTGTAAACAGGTATGTGTTTGTGTTGGGAGGCTACAAAGAGTGAGATATTATTCAATTTTAGCAGGAAATGAATGTTTCTGCCATTATCTTCCCGACTGAAGCATCTACTGAGAGTGATCGATATCAAGCATTTAATGTCAGAGTTAACATCTGACATGAGAGCAAAGCTGTGTCAATGGCTGTGCTAAAATTGTGATACACCAAGTTAACACAATTTTACTTAGAGTGTAAAACAGTTTTACACTCCAAGTAAAACAGAGTGTCAAAAATAAAGTTTTTGACACTATTTTTATTTGACCAACACTTTGACTAGAAACACTACACATTCCATTCTCGGTAGATTTCTCACAGGAAGAGTTTTGGTGACTGATCTCTTCCCACCTCTGTTTCCCATGCAATAAAAGGTCTACAGGGTAAAATACTACTCAGTGTAAATATGTCACTGGTCTAACAGTCTTCAGATGAATTATTAGCTTTTGAGATTGGAGTTCTTTTCTGGATGGACTAGACTTTACGTTTGGCCTTTGACACCAGCTAATTTACATGTATGCTTAATATAGTATATTCCAAGAGTTGCACTTCACTTCAGAAAATGCCTTGAGAAAGTTTTTGAAACATTCAGTGCTGTTGAGAAGAAAGTGGAGTCTATGAACTTTCTCTGATGTTTTTCTCATAAGTGTCTCCTAAAGGTTATGGTTAATCATTGTAATGAAGCCAATAGCACTTTATTCAACTTTTCACAGAATATCCCTTTGTTTCATCTTTTCTTTCCTTTACAGTACAATAAAAAAATTCAATAACAATAATAGTCATTGTTTTAAAGACATGGGTCATGGTGAGCAAATGTTCAGTAACAATGTATTTTCTTCTTTAAAGGGCTATAAGTGTCTGCTTCCAAACAGCGTTCTCCTTTTCAAGCCTGTGTGGTTTTGGAAAAGGATGGCTTCCCAGCTTTCTTCTGTGAAACAACGCATCCAAACCGGCGTGAACTGGCAGCAGTTGTTAAACCCATCCCACCTGGCTCTACTGGTGGTTAAGAGACTCACTCCAAGAGAAACTCTGAAACCATGTGAAGATAAAAGATAAAAGCTACAGTCTTTTGTTCAGTACCAAAGTGTGTCCAGACTTCAGAGGAGCCACGTTAAAAACACTCCATTTCCATTTGCAGATGCCTGTTACAGGCAAACTTGAAACACATGAACGTGGTCTTTAAGCATTTTTTTGTTGGGAAAAGAAAGGGCCAGTAGGAAAAAGCCATACACAACAACTGCCTCGCATGGCCAGCGAGTGTGGATTGGCCAGTCGCTCCTCTAATGACTCAGGTAATAAGCTTCAAATAAGGCTTATGTGGAGTAATGTCATTATCACATCTTCTATATTTAGAACGGTGTCACGCTGTGAGTCGCGTTCTCGATGTGCGTTTTCTCCTCCGGAGCCGTTTGGATCTAGGACAGGTTGTCATGTGACTTGAGTGACTGACAGTTTTATTTCAGCCAGCCAGGGATCCAGGAGGCAGTTGGACCGGGCCACGCGGCGGGCCTGAGTGCTGATCTCTGCTCAGACCGCTGATTTGCTGTATGTGGATGCTGCCTGAGTGGCTGTTGAAAGAGAATTTGATGAGCTCTACTCTTTTTTGGGGGTCCATCTAAATCCCTCCACATTGAACAACAGCTTTTTCTGGCTTTCAGCGTGGCCAGTTCTGGACTGAGTTCTGGCTGGGCCTTTTGGACCCCGAGGGCCAATGTGTGGATTTGAGAGAGCCCACCTGAACGTCATTGCGCGTTGGCGGACGGATTTAGATTCAAACAGATGAGTCATGGAAGCCGTTATGAACCTGGTTTTCATATTATTTCTTTTTTATTGAATAAAACATCTTTAGTTTGTTTTCTGTTTTTTTTTTAACCAACTGAACACGACATAACAAAAAAAAAGAACCATCTATCAAGAACATATCCTTTTGAAGCCCGATCACAGATTCAAAAGCACCGCAACATCTGCAGTGTCTGATACATTTATAAGAAGTACAATCATAAAAAATATACATACAAGACAAGATTTTTTTTTTTTCAGAATATGTGGTTTTTGTAAAAGTCTGCGGAAAATCCGAAACAAAAACTCGAGACCCACGATCTCTAACACAAGAGGTGACAGGCAGACTGGAGCTAGCTGGCTAATTAGCTGTCAGGACTTCATTAAGTGCAGATCGACAAACATCACCTGTACAATCTACCAACAAGGGCGCTGAAGACTGAGGTGTGTTTTCACAGTCAACGTAAAAGTGATGCGTTGGTGGGGAAACCTGCGGCTCTGTGGCGAACCCTAACAGTTTTCACATTCTACCTGCCATTTCCAAAAGCTGCAGTGCAGTTTATGTTTTGAGGTGAAGTGAACAATTGTCTCTCTCCCACTCTCTACTTAAAGACACAGCTCTAAAAAATAAATATATACATAGAGATGTATAGAGGTTTTGTCAAAATGGACAAAAAATGAACACCAAAAAGAACACTGATGAACACCAAATAAGGCAACCTAAGAAACACAGGTTGCAACTTGAAATCTCCTGTGGCTGGTATGTGGATTTCTGTCTCCAGACTCGTTTCTCTCTCTCTTTCTCTTTTCTTATTAACATTCATTGAAACAGAGCAAGTGCTGGAAATAGACCATTTTTGTTTTTGCCGTAAAGGTTGCAAGCTGCTACAAGTTGAAATATAAGCATGAATGTAACACGTTCGCTACAGCAACGCACGCTAGCCCTAAAGAGATAAAACCCCATCACCAGCTGCACCCATCTCTCCAGACTGATCACTCTTCCCCTTCTTTGCTTCCTGTCTCTCCTCCGCTTCTACCCCTCCGTCTTCAATCGGATCAGCGCTCCCATGAGCACACTGTTAAACTTTAGGGGTGCGGCTTAAAGTGCTTGGCACTGAACACTGAACCCTGAACCTGGCGGACACCCCTACCCCCAACCCTGGCTGAGATTTCAAGCTCTTCGGCAGCAGCTGAGGAATTCCCTGCGAGGGTGTTACAGCAAACAGAATCTCTTGATCTGAGGTGTCTCTGCAAATATCCTGCTATTATGGGATGAAGCCCGGCGACCACACGCAGCAGGATCTCCCTCGGACCCCGTCCTCTCTTGTTTTTGATCTGCTTTTTCTCGGTTGAGAGGGGAAAAGAGAGAAGCGCCGCTGTACGACATACAGATAAGATTCCAGCTGGGAGTTGTTTGGTTGCCATTGCTGATGATCTTTCTCCCAACCACTGCAGCAGTACTCGGATAGGATATCGTTCACCGAGGATAATGTTTTTGAATCTGAAGAATGTAAACATTGCAAAAATATCTTTCGATCACACACTTGGCTGCTACTTTAATGAAAATTCCAGCACCAAAGCATGGTGTCCCCTTTTTTATTTTCATTTCAACACTGACTGTACGTGACATCACAAATACATTCAGAAGCATATGGGGGTGTTACCAGTGGGGTCACATTGCCGGCTCACTGCTTTCCTTGTCCGCTCAGAGGCAAGAGGCACTTAGAAACTAATACATGTTCACATATACAAACCGGTATGACAATAGCTTCAAATTTGTGTTCAGTTTTCCCAGGTCAAAATTGGCTTGCAATGTCAGAAGTGGTCTAAAAAGATTCTTTGGTTGCAAAGGTGCAAGGTGGACATAGTTGACCAGTGAAGAGGCAACTGACTTCAGTTCAGGGAGGCCAAGTACTTGTTCAGGAGCCTCTCACACACACACATGCACACACACCTCTGATTTCAGCCTGAATGTCTGTGCGTGTGTGTGAGTGTTAACTTGCACTAAGCAGACCGCCCATAAAAGCTTTGCTGGAGTTAGCTGTCGGCTCGAGGACGGCGATGCAGCCGTTCGGTCGGCAGCCTAATTGGTTTGTGACAGATTCGATCAGTCTCCGTGACAGTTGTGCTGCTCGCTTCGAGGCTAGGCACAAATTTGCATTCAGCCGTCGCTTTCAATATACCCAAAATTAGCTGCTTACAAACACTTCCTCTTCCCCCCCAACCCCTTCCCCACAACCCCGCTTGGCCTCGGTGGGACGAGGCGAGGTCGGCGTTTGAAAACAAATGTGTAATATTCACGCTGAAAACACGGCAGCTGTTCTGGATGTGTCATTCATACTTTATGTATGAACTAAAACAGAAGCTTTGATGCAAAACATTTAAACGGCGGACTCTCTTGTGTCAGCCGTCGAAACACGCCAGACAGATCTGAGGCCATAATGGTTGCGCTCACTCCTGTTTAAAGAAATCAGACTTTTGCCCTCCTCCTTTCCATTCGGGTCGACTCAGTTACAGGGCAGCCATGTGGAGTACGCGGGCTGCTGGCAGGCAAACACCGGCTGCACCTGCGCTATGTAGTAGTTACTGAAGTTACCGTCTGCCACATACGGAGCAGGCTGGTAGTAACACGTCACATTAGCCACGTTGGGGATGATGTTCTGCTCTGCGAGGACTCGCACCGCCAGCATGGCTATGAGCCCGAGGGTCTGCCTCCTCTCGTGTCCCATCAGGCACACGGTGCTCTCGTTGACCACTCCGTGGAGGGTCATCAGGTAGTCGTACTTGCGGTCCTCCAGCCCTACAAAGTGGTTCTGAAGGTAGGACTCCAGCTTGCGCTGCTGCTCACCAATGTCGGGGAAGTCAATGAAGAAGCGAGAGCACATGTAGCGCTGCAGAGACTTCATCTCGGACTCCGACGCTGGCCGGAAGCCCCTCACCAGCAGGTGACAGTACTTGAGGAGGCCCCCGCCTCGGATCTCCTCTGGGTTCCTGGTGCAGATGATCTTGTGGCGTAGGTGGTCCAGGGCCTCGCCGAAGTCGCCGTAGACGCTCTCGCCCACGATGGTGGGGTGGAAGGTCTCGGACATGGGGTTTTCCGAGCACTCGTAGAACAGGAGCAAGGAGTCCAGTTTGATCTGGAAGGAGTCCACGCTGAACTCAAACTGCCGCCGGAGGGAATCCACGAACTTCAGCTCCACGTTCTTCCCCCGGTTGTTGGAGAGAGAGATGAGGCTCCAGCGGTCCGAGTCGTTGTTCACCTTCACCATCTTTTGCACGTAGGCTTCCTGAGGTTGAGAGAGGCGACATTAACACATAAACAATCTACAAGACGAGCACGTTTGAGTTTTAATTACACAACAGTAGGCAGTGTTTTAATGTTAGACATGTAACTATGACGTGTTTTTTATTGAATTAAAAACCTTTCAAAGACATTACAGTCTGGAAAGCCTAAGAGGGAGATCCCTTCTAAATTGGTTTATCTCTATCCTCTTAACCCCCTTTGTTTTACTATCACTTAAAACCACTAACTGCACTTTAAAGCCTCTGTGAAATCGATCCTAATAAACCAACAAACCAACAGGACAGCACTTTTTCCAAACTATTTTCTGCTGTTTGGTGCAAACCGATACTTAGATAAGACAAACTCTACCTCCTAAAAACCAGCTTGCACAGACTGTTTTTGTCTTCTTTCTGTTTTTTCTCTCTCTCTCTCTTGTTTTTATTTTTTTTATTTTTTTTTTTGTCTCAAGCAATGTTCCTCTTTCAGATCTGTATGAGCAAGCACAAATTTGAAGGCAAAAATGTGTGAGGCGGCCAATCAACTCCTTCTTAAGCCTTTAATGATGGCACTGACCCAAATAAAAACAGTGCAGAGCAGCTTTCTTTGCCTCAGCAGTTTTTTGGGTTTTTTGTTTGTTTTTTTGTTTTTTAGTAAAATCCCTGCCAACCTATCCGCGCTCTTATTGTCAGCGTGCAGCATCTTCTAAAAGCAGGCAGCAAAGACAAAGTGAAGACAAAGTGGCGAGTGGTACCTTCAGAGTCAACGGGGTTATTTTCTCTTTGTTCACACAGTCGGGCAAAAAATCCAGGAGGCAATCCAAAACGATGTCCTTCACAGTCTGGAACTCGCTCTCGCCTTTCATGTCCGCGCAGAATATGAGGTCCAGGTCCTTGTAGCCGAGCCCGCTGTCCTCGTGCAGGACGTGGCTGGCCGCGGAGCCGTTCAGCCGGACGTCCCGCACGCGGATCTGCCTCTCCTCCATCCGGCTCCGCACCACCTTGACGATCTGCCGCGGCTGCATCTCCAGCGTGGGGAAGTTGCCGCGGCCGTGGATCGGGATGGTCTCCGTGAGGATGGCGTCCAGCCGCTGCACTTGCTCCCAGCCGAGGACGCTGACGCTGCTGGCGTCCGCGCCGCGCGCCCCCCGCCGGCGCGGGCCGGTCGTCCTCGACGGACGTGCTGGAAAAAAAAAAAAAAAAAAAACTCCTCAACGATAGGAGAGAGGAGAGAGGGGGGGGAAAAAGCAAAAATGAAAAAGTTTTCTCAAGAATTGGTAAAAAAAAAAAGTCTTTAGGCTTTAAGACGTGCAAATAAAGATGCTGGTAATAGAAATTGCATCGACGCAACTCGGACTGTTCCGTGAAGGAGTGTAATCATCTATGACTATATGGGGAAATATATAATATATACTAAGAACCAACTGTTGATGGTGATGGCTGCTGCGGCAAGTTTCCAGTAGTGATCCAGTCGAGACAGAAGAACCGCTGCACGGACTTCTGGGAGAACAGCAGCCGGTCCGGAGGAGAAACAAAGCAAGAATGACAGAAAGGAAAGAAAGGAAAGAAAGAGGCGACCTCCTGCTTTTAGATCACTCGCCCCGGTGTGGCCGTCACTGCGTCCGCGCGCCGCGCTTCACAGTCTTTGAAGGTCGGGGATGATCCAACTGGGGGGGCTTTGCCTTTCCGGGCTGTGACTCCATCGCCCGAAGGCCCGCCTATGATTTCACGAATTTGCATGAATAAAAGCGTCTCTCTTTTCTTTCCTTTCTTTTTCGTTTGTCTTTGTGTTTCTGGCCCCTTCCGCCCCTAAGAGGAACCTTTTTGGATCTTTACGCGCAGCTCGTGCATCATTTTAATGTCTCTCTCCGCGCGCGGCCCAACCGCTGGCCAGGAAATGATCCCTTTAATACCAGCTCGTGTCCTGCTGCAGTCTGCTTTCCTGTGGACTTTGTTCGGTTGAACTTCTTGTTTTTGAGGGGGGATTTGGGGTGTTTTTCGCCGGTCCCGGTCCCAGTTGACGCGCGGCAGCGCGCTGGAGGAGCCGCTCTGAAAAGTCTGGAGGATGTCAGCAGCGCGAGCAGCTGCGGCCCCTTTAATGCGCTTTATTAGCGCGTCCAGCCGCGCGCTCATATGGAGGTGCGCGTTATAGTGGCGCTGATGCAAATAATAATAATTATTATTATTCAATAAAATGTACTTTCAAAGTCGGATATGATTTTCCAGGGTCATTATTGTTTTTGTTGTTGTTTTTTTAAACTGTCTGTCGAACTGGTAAAAACAAAAAATAATAGGCTAATCAGGACTCTAAATATTAAGAGCCTTTTCTAATCTCCCGATCGCCTGTTTGCCTCTTCTGCAGCTCATCTCGCGACCTTTTGTCGCCCCCTGTTGGCTTGTTTTGGTCTTGAATTCATGAAACTCAACCCAAGAGATTCTGTAGGACAGATACAGCCAGATGCACCGGATAGAAAAAAACAAAAACAAAACATAAATACATCATTTTCATGCCAGGGTCACAGCATATTGCAGTTGAAGTGGTTTGCCGGCTCCTAAAATGATTTTTCACGCCAAGAGCAAAGAAACAGACGACAGAATCTGCTGTGCCGGTGTTTATTAAGCCAAAATGGAAAAGCCATCTGGGAAAAAGCAGCTTCTGCTCAAGTCAATTTGATTAAAAGATCCCAAATAAGTCTAAATGCAGTCGACTCTGCGACATGCGGACATCACGTCGCATCAGCCATTAGCAGTGATAAATTGTGTTTTTTCCGTCGCCGACCAACAGGTGAAAATCCCAGCTGCATTTGAAGGACACAGAAGCATCAGTTCCAGTGATGGCTACAATCTAACTATTTCATTTCAAACACAAATTTCACTGAGTCAACGCAACCTTAACAGACAGTCAGACATGAGGAATGACTGGCTTGAATTGCCACCATTTGAGAACCTCTCCACATAAGAGTGAAAAGTGAGGCCATCTTCTTGTCAGATCTCACCAGGAGGAAAATAATCCCTGAAAAAGCAACAAATCTGTGACCAAACTGCTGAAAAGGATGATGGTTTTGAAGGCCTTTTGAAGTGAAGACTTTAACCCAATAAAAACGGTGTGAGACCTTCAGACAGCTTTGCAGAAATAAAAGCATGCAGTTCGTCAGTTGTTCAGTCCTTAAGTGCCATCAAGTGTTTTCTGATTAGCGAAAGCTATCCAAGCCAAGCTTACCCCTACGTGGAAAAACCAAAACATAACTGTCCCACCATCGGCAGAGTGAAAATGTCATTAAACTCAAAACAGTGGAGGAGATTTGCCCCGTTCTTTGAGGAATCATTTTAATTTTAGCCACATTGAAAGGTTTTAAAAAACATTCATGGACTATTTCTGGCACGTGTGTCAAACTCAAGATCTGGATTTGGCTTTTTCTTCAGGACCTCTACACTCCTGATTCTAAATTATATACATCAGTCCCTTCAGCTCTTCGTAATTCCGCAATGATCAATAGTACTCTGAACTTTTTTTGCACTAACTGAGTTCACTGCAAATTTTTTGCAAAAGTGACCAAAAAAAAAAAAAAAAAAAAACTGGAAAGAGGTGTTTGCTAACTCCCACTTGCAGGCAGCAGTACTCTTTTCTTCGATTTTGGCACCGCTGCCTCAGCCTTGCTTGATGTCAAGTTAAAGTCCGTGATCAGTAAAGCGAGTGACAAAAAGTCACGTTTGACGTCATATGTAAGCGTAGCTGTTGCAAAATTTCTTACAATTATTTTTAAATCAGCAACACAAAAGCTGTGATTTGGAAAAATAAAACAAATCAATTGAGAAATTCGAAAGGGACCGCTCAATGTGGAAAGATAATCAATATTATTTAATTTTAAGAAGTACGTATTGAACACAGTGACAGATATTTATTAATATTTGAACAGATTGTTAAAGGGTTTCATCAGTTCATTCTGGCAAACTTGTGAATATTTCTGGTCTTGACAGCCCAAGCTTTGACTGGGCCACTACAAAACCTTCACGGCTCCCACCTTCGAATCAGATGTGGACTTGCTGTTAAACCCAGTCGACAATCAAACTTGAGGGACCGCTTAACGTCCCAAACTGATGGTCAGCCAAACCACTTTCACTGTTTTATATTCTAGAGAACATAATTCATGGTTTTACCTCATTGCTGTAACTCACTCAAGACTCAAAGCAGCAAAGCAGAACCAAACCAACAGATTATTACCTCCATGTTTGACTGTTCATACATTATTTCCTTAAACTGCTTCGACAGTTTTACTCCAAACATAACAGAACAGACACTTTCCAAAAAGTTATGCTTTCAATTCATCAATGTGTAGAAAATCTCAGGAATCATCGGCATTGTTTTTTGGGGGGGTAAATGTGAGACAGGCTTTTGTGTCATTTTTAGGTTTATCATTTGAATTTACAACCAAAAAATCCTATTTTGGCCACTCTTCTTTCTAATTGCCGAAAGAAAATTTCAACAATGATTCAATGATTCCCGCTTCTTTTTTTGCGACCTCCTTTAGAGTCATCGATACTCTCTCAAAGACGGTTTTGCAACCCAAGTGAAAATGCCATTAACTTTCTCATTTCTTCTTGATTCTTTTTAGATGGATTGTTGTATTTTGAAATCTTTGAGCTTACATAGTGTTGCCAGGCAAGTTTTACTCAGGCGACAGTCTTTTTTTCTCAGGTCCGTCGCCAAGCAGATTGACGAGGTGAAAGAGTCTTCCTCTCATGAAGATCTGTAATCTTTTGTTTTATTTTTCTAAGCCTTAACTTGGCTCGCGAAGGACGAAAACAGCTCCCTGAAACCGAATCCCACATCTGGAAATATACGTGGAACTAGTTACAGTGGACCCGAAGCAGACTCAACGATGCGTTTCCCAGGTGCGGAGGCTCGGCTGCTTACGGATTGGATCGGCCCCCACAGCCACACCGTCACTTCAGAGCCAAAACAAAAAGTCACTGTTAGAGACACTGAACAGCAGGTACACACACACACACACACACACACACACACACACACGTTTGAATGGCTGTCTTTGTGGGGACTTTCCATTGACTTACAATCATTTCTACAGCCTGAACCTTACCCTTATCCTAATCCTAACCCTAACCAAAACTCAATTCACACCTTAGTCCTAAATGTAGCTGCTGAGCCAAAAACACTTTGGTCCCCACAAGGAGCAGTGGGTCCCCAGAAGGTATTACAAACAAACACATACACACACTCACAGCACCACTGATGAGATGTTTTATGTAAATACGACTTGGCACCTCATTACTCATCGTGAAGTGGAGGTCTTCACGTATTGCAGATGGAAATGAGTCGATGACAACGACGATGATGATGACGTCTGGAAATCAAATCGAATTCCCACCTCCACTCTTTCTCTCTCTCCCTCTCTGCTCATGTCTTTCTCAAGCAAATGAGTTTGTGTTTTTCGACAAGAAAAGGAAAGAATAGAAAAAGAGACAACTTTCCAAAGCCAAACCCTGCTTTTGTTGCCCTTTTTGCAGAGGGGCGAATCCAACTCCCCGAAAAGCAATCTTTTACAGTCGCACAAAGTTTCTCCCTGGAGTCCACGAAACATTGTCTGGACAGCTGAGCCCGGTAAGGAGAAAAGGAGGAAAGAGTCTCTTGGCCTCCCAACATCGTTTATCTTCCTGTATGAGTCACAGTTATTGACCATAAAGTTTCTGTTTGCTGTTTCCTTTGAAGTCCCCCACCCCCTGACCGGATCTGTGTGCCACTTTTGATAAAATATAAAAATCTTTTTGATCACTTTAAAAAAAAAAATTAAAATCCAAGAGTTGCTTTTTGAGATGAGCTGGAGTGTTTAAGAGTTGAACACAAACAGGCCATGTTTCCCTCTTGCTTTAAGCTGCAGATTAAATACAGTGTCTGATTCTAGTTACACAGAGAACTGGAAAATATTCATTCAAATGAAATAAATCGGTACCTTCAAGTTTTTGTCTCACACTATCTAAAATTCACACAAAAATCAATAGTACTCCGAACTTTCTAATTTATTTATTTTTGCACTAGTACAAAACTGAGTTCATTGCAAATTTCTTTTTAGCAAAATTGCCAAAAACAAAAATAAAAAACAACAACAAAACTAGATTGAGGTCACTGCTAACTCCCACCTGCAGGTGGAAGTATTTCTTCCATGGCACGGTGGCCTCAGCCTTACTTGAAGCCAATTTAAGTCCGTGATCGACATGGCAAGTGACTAAAAGTCACATTTAACGTCATATCTAAGCGCAAAAATTGCGAAATTTTTTGCAAACATTTCCAAATTAGCAACACAAAATCTGTGGGTTTGATTGCAAAAAAATGAAAAGATTTAAAAAACTGAGAAGTCCCAAAGGGACTGATCAATGCTCAAAGATGCTCAGAGATTGTATTATGTAACAAAATGTTACATAGCATCACCTTCCAAAAATACGCCAAGCCCTTTTTTTTTTTGCCAAGAGTGATAAAAAATAAATAAAATAAAATAAATAAAAATGATTGACATACACTACCGTTCAAAAGTTTGGGGTCACCCCATTCAGTACTGTAGCTTCTGTGAGGAGCTAAAACTGTTTTCAGATGTGTGCACATGGTTGCACAAGAGTTTTTGAAACATCAATTAGCCTTCTGAGCCAATGAGCAATCACATTGTACCATTAGAACACTGGAGTGATAGTTGCTGGAAATGGGCCTCTATACACCTATGTAGATATTGAACCAAAAACCAGACATTTTTAGCTAGAATAGTCATTTACCACATTAGCAATGTATAGTGTATTTCTTTAAGGTTAGGACTGGTTTAGTTATTTTCATTGACAAGTACAGTGCTTTTAGTGACATTTCAATGTCACCCCAAACTTTTGAACGGTAGTTTAAGTGGAAAAAAAATCACTTTTGGCAAAAAATGACAGACTATATTTTAGGAAGGTGGCCATATTTATTGTATTTTACTGGGGTAGAGCATAATTGTGAAGTTGATGGAAAATATATTTTTCAACATTTTATACAAATAAACGGTACGGCTTTGCAGCAATAAAAAAAAAATCAGTTTTGTTCTCGTCTGACTAAAACACGCTCAGCCACATGTTTTTGCTTGTAACAAACTGCAAACGGGACAGCCGATAGCTTTCTTCTCGCAACCCTTCCATTAAGGGCAGATTTATGGAGTGCGCAGACATTAGCTCTTCTGTCAACACCTTCTCCCACGACAGTTGTAGATCCGTGCAGCTCTTCCAGGATTGCCATCGGCTTGTTGGCAGCTTCTGTTAGTTCCTATTGGTTTCGGTGGATGCCATGTCTTTGCAGCCAAACTCCTTCCAGTTTTGGATGAGAGAGTAAACAGCCAGAGAGATGAGATGCCCAAAGTTTGAGATTTATACTTGCCTCCGCTTTAATCTTCACCACAGCTTTATCCCTCGACCTCTCCGCCGCATGTTCCCTGCTCTATTCGATACTCTTTGTTCACTAACGTCCTCCAGCAAACCTGTGTCTCAAAATCAGGTGGTTTCTGAAGGCAGCGGGTTGCACTGGATTTTATTTAGTGTATCAGAGTAAAACAAACGCAAATGGTTCATAAATCTCTCTCAAAAGTTGTAAATTATGTTTTATTTACCTTCTGCCCTACTATTAAAGGGACAGCATTATGTATTTTCTTGGCATATAGTGCCATTTTATAGCATGATCAAGTAAGTATTTACACCTTTAGTTGTTAGTGCTATATAAATGCTGCATATGTCAAATATCATTGAAAAGAAATTTTACTTCCTGATTCAATGACTTGAAATTGGGCCTGTGTCTCTTTAAAAACTCCAGCTTTTTCTGAAACTCCTTCTTCAGGAAGCCATCGTAACATCGCTCATCTTTTAACCCTTTAGTGTCATTTTTACCAGGGTTGCACTGAGAAATAACTCGTACAATGAGCTCCACTGGACGTTGGCTAATTGCAGCTGGCTAGTCTGAAGGAGCCGAGGGAGGGAGGTTCAGGTTTGGGTGTTTTGCACAGCTGAGTGGTTGCCACAGGGATTTTTCAGACATGCATGAAAAAATCAAGACAAGACTCCAGGCGTGTTTTGATGAGGGAATAACATTCTGACCTCATGTTAAGCTAAAAAAAAAGCCCTTTTAAGCACTCCAGATCATTCACATAAAACTCCAGTTTAAATAGATTAAAATGTAGGGTTTTTGAAATAGTTCACACATTTAAATCCACCCATCCCAAAATTAAAGTCTTTAAAGCTCCATGTCCTACAGTTTGTGTTGGCTTTAAAAATATCCCCATTAGGTTCAGACAGGTCGCCACCACCCTTACATTGGAATCAAAATGTGATTTCTTCATGTCGGAAAGGGGAAAAAAGACGAACCAGTGCTCATCAGGAACTTCCTGTGTTTGCTTCACAAGCACTGCTGTCAGCGGCTCCGCTTATCTGCGCGAGTGCGTCTAGACGTAGGCGAAAATGGGAACAATGCTCGACGTTTTCAACAACCTTCAGAAAAGATGAGATAAAGAACCCAAAGGCGAGCCTGGACCTGAACGTTTGAGAATGTTCATCTTGGTGGCTTCTGAGATAATCATCAGCAGAACATTCCATCGCTTATTATCCAAAGTAAGATCTTTACAAAAAAAAATGGGAGTTGGGAGCTAATTGTTTGGTTTGTAGAAACGCAAGATATACTTAAAGCAGGGATAGCTTCGCTCATGTGAAACAGGGGTCATCGTTGCGCTCTAGAGCTACGTTGCTCTTTTACTGCCTCTGGTAGAAAGGCTCATAGCTTGGCTGCCTGAGGTTCTGATGATAGCAGAGTGTACTGTACAGATTATGTGAGGGATAATGTGGAAAAAAGCTCCAGCCAGCTTGGCCTTGGCTAGCTGTGATCCCTCCTTACTGAATCAAGCAAATGAAAGGGCTGAAACCGATTTTCCAAAAAGGAATTTTGTAGAGACTCCCAAAGGCGTAAACAGAAATGTTGCAATTACTAATCAGCAACCGTCCGTTTGGGGTTTTACAATTTGCTTTTGCGTTAAGAAATGTAACAGAAACTCAGAAAAGTAAAAGAAGTCAAAAATGACGCAGAAGCTTCAAGGTTGAATAAATAAATAGGTTCCTTTTTTTTCAGAGCTGTTGTTTATTTCTCTCTCTACGTTCATCCCTTTTCCATCTAACTAGTATTCCAGGAAGCTCCCAGTAGTCCGACCATACTATTTGTGGAGAAACCCAATTATTTTTGGTTCCGAATCATAAAGGCACAGCAAACAACAATGAAATTTCCGTCCGGTTTTAGTCAAACTCCTTTTTAACGTGACTGTTCCACGTGGGGGGGCGTTCCAGGTGAGGCAACAGAGGTCATCTGCACCGCGGAGGAACCGTCTTCTTCTCCAAGGAGAGTTTGGTTTCAAACCATGTTGGCAGGTCGAAGCTGCGAGTTACAGAAGAGGCCCAAGTTTCACAAGAAGATAGCGAGGCTCATCTCACCTAATCTTCCTCATTATAGAGTCTCCGCGATCCCAGAACCAGGGGTCAGTAAAGCGCTCAAATGGTGCTGCTAAAGCACTTAAGCGACTAATAGATGCTGCAGACGTTGAAGGTTTTTCTGCAGCACCGCTCGCCTCTTCAATCACCGTGACAGCGTTTCTGTCCCTAACCCTAATCTGTTTCTGTCCCTAACCCTAACCCTTTTCTGTCCCTAACCCGTTTCTGTCCATAACCCTAACCCGTTTCTGCCAGCCAAGCTGATGCCAGACTGGAAGGTGTCCCGCAAGAAACAGCCACACCTGAACTACAACAGGGTTTTTTTAATGTGTTTTTCTAATCTCTGTTGCCGCCTGGCTGTAGACGTGTTACTTTAGCAAATTTATGTTCCAAATCCAATAAACTAGTAGATCACAGGTTCACTAAAACATAATGAAAAGCAAGGAATTGAGTCAGTCTGCTAATTTGTCCAAGTTTATTTGTGCTGAAACTTTCAGCAACAAGGCTGAACAAATTGTTTTAAATCATAAAACCTAATCCTACGATCAATTAGCAAACAAGAAATAAATATTACATTTTGTCAATTGCCGTCATCTAGCAAATACCCATCCAATATGTCGTTCCACTCGCTGCTTATCAAAGGCAACCCTGAAGAAGTGGGTTTATCGCCTCCATTTAAAGGAACTTAAGTTATGCAGACAAACTACCAAAGGAGTGCTCACCTGCCTGGTGGAGTATTTGGATTGTCGTCTGTCAACGTCATCCTGTATTTCTTTTGGCTCTAGTCTTCGTTTGGAAAAGTTGACTTTGAGATAATCTGAAAGATTATGATTTATTGATTTATTTGCAGAAATCCTCATTTCTTTCCAGTCGGTTGTCAAGTTGAGGTGGGGGCAGTGGCTTGCCTGGTCGCCGCAGACATGCAAAGTTCTCAACCTCTCAGAAAGCTAAGATACTGAAACAGAAGTCCTTTAAATCAAAACCTGCCTGTTCGGAGCTGCCTTTTATTCCCGGTAACTGGAAGATTGATCAACATAGTTGCCGATTTTGATGGTGGCATTTGACAAAATGTATCGTTTGTTGCTCGTTTCATAATGGATGGTTGTATTATGTTTTACCTTATACTATACTAAAAGACTTGTCTTGACTTCTGGTCATGCAGGTCCATAAATTAATTTTTTATTTTTTTTAAATTACGTGCAAAGGAATAATATGAAGCAGAAAACTAGCATTTCACATGGAATAAAGTGGTGGAGGAATCATGTTGCTGAATGGTTTACTTCAGCAGGGACAGGGAAGCTGGCCGGAGACGACAGGAAGATGGATGGAGATCTTAAAAACAAAGTGCAGTAGTGCATGACGTAAACCCGTTAGAGGATCGCCTTCAAGCGGGACAGCAAGCCTCAAAATGCAGCCAGAGACTCGCATGATTTAAGCTGATGTAATCGTAACTACGGCGGATAAACACCGCTTTGCCTCAACAGCAGTACTTCGAATTACTAGATTGGAACATGCTTATCCAGCGTTATCATTGTTTATGTCTTCTAAAGGGAACAGAGCGGCTGCCGTGTGCGTTTCTTCAGTGAATCTTGACTTAACTTTTGAAGGAAAGTTTGAGTCGAGACACCGAAACCACTTCCAGTCATTGATCACATCACAGTAATAGAGCGCTTTGTGCATTAATACAACTATATGCAGCTTTTTGCACCCTGCGCCTCTCTTTTTAACTCCATGACATCAGGCGTTCATTATTTTCTATATGAACCACCCTGACTCCCTGCCAAAGGTCTTTCTTCTCTCACTCTAAGGTTGTAAAAAACCATATAAAGCTTTCAGGTACGCTCAAGAAAGTAATATATTACAAGTAGGGTGCAAGATATTGGATTTTTGGTCGATATCCGATATGCGATATACTAAAACTCATTTGGGAGAAAACCGATACCAATACCGATATTTTTTCCTTTACCTACTTACTGAAACTGTATGGTTTTCTCTACTGGGGGATTAAATCACTGCATCATCCTCGTCGATTCACCCTGCTACCAAATGCAAATGACCGATGTGAAATGTTACAACTAATATCGGCCGATATCGATAATATTGTGCATCCCTAATTACAAGTGTTTTTTTTTTTTTTGTTGTTGTGAATATTATGTAAACAAAAAATAGTAAAACACCCTGAAGTATCCAGCCCGTCATGAAATACTGTCACACTGATTCCTTTATTACATGTTATTTCTAAGCATGTGTGAAAATGGTGCGGAAAATGGAAATTACATTGGTTTTCTATAAAATATGTACATTTGATTGATTTGATATTATTGCTGAATATTGAGTTGAGTTTCTTTCATTTCTTATCCGTTAAAGTTTTCAATACAACATGAATTCAGTTTCCATATCAATAATATTAGAAAGAATTCTGTCCCCATAAATAAGGCTGGGACAAGTCGACACATTTTAGAGAACTCCATTCAGCCTTCTACTGATGTCAATACACGTCTCTAAATTAGGCCTGAGCTTTAGTTCTGTAAGCAAAATCAGGATGAATATCCAGCTTTTAAGCCATTTCTGTCTCATCGTAAGCGATTCATTAGATTTCTCCCCCCCGGGGACAGGTTGCAACTTCTCAAAGCTCGACTTCAGGTCTATTCAACTGACTGTCTGGTGCTGACAGGCTACCTGATAAGTGATGGCTGAATAAATAACGATTGAGCCTTGATGAATTGGCTGTAACGCGGCGCTCTCCAGTCAGAGCAGCTTGGAAATGTGGCAGCTGTTCCGCGGGGCGTCTGGAGCGTCACTTTTCCTCCATAAACAAATTAATCCTGGAGTCATCCTCACCATCTGGAGGACAGCCCTACGACTTTCCCATGTGCCTGGAAGGGAAGCTGAATAACCAGGGCTTATCCTCTCCCGCTCTTAAAAGGGAGAGGCTCGGCTTTCTCAAATGCTGCATAATGCCGGGTTGATCTCGGAGGGTTTCTGACTAATGAAATCTACAGCAGCGATTCCCACCGGGGTTCTCAAATACTCATACGGCCCAATTGGAAAAGAATGGAACCAAGGATTAGACAGATATGCTGAAGAGATGGAACGAAGGAGCAACCGGGATACCGCACATCTAGATGACATTTAAAAGCGGCACAAAGATATGCTGCAGCAATAAAAACTGTGCAGCTTTTGAGGCAAAAATAATAATCTCTCAAGTTTCAGCTGAAAGTAGTGGATAAATTGCTTGAATATCTCTAAATGTTGCCAGTGGCTTTCGCATTTTCAGTATGACGGGCAACAAAAAGATGCAACAAAAAGATGCAACAAAAGTTGATTAAAGACCTAATGGCTTCAGTACTTGAACAAAGCAGCTAAAAAGCAAAGTTAACTTAGGAAACTGAATAAAACCAAACTTTTTTATATAACTCAATTTGAATAAGCAATCCAAAGTAAAAAATAACTTGCTAGAGTGGCAACACTATATCAGAATCTTGCTACACTATGCAGATGCTCTGTGTGCACCAAGGAAGGTTCACTCTTCTCAACCAAAATAGTCCATATTTTTTGCTAAAAACTTACTCACAAGTAACTTTTCAGCAAGATATGGGAGCTTACTTTAAGTTCATGATTCCTTAACAGTGTTGAAAAAGTGTTGGCCGAGTGAAATAATCTGCCAGTGTAAATACCAGATTCCTGGGAGATTATTTCACTTTTATCTCGTACTTTTTCCATCTCCAATATTTTAGTGAAAGGTTACCTGTAAGTTAGTTTTGCCAACTAGTAAATGGACCAAAATTACTTGGTATGATTTGGTGAATCAAGCTGAAAACTCTTTTAAACTCTGATATTGTACTTAAGCCTCGAACAACCCTGTCATTTCAAAATGTGTGTGTATGTATATATATATATATATATATATATATATAAGAATTGCCCCTGAAAATTAAAAATATATATACTTTGCATGATTTTATAGTTTATTTGATCATTTTAGCTAAATTTGAAATTTGATTATATTACCAACATACAATATTTTAAACATTAATCCAATGGGTTGTGACAAACACCAAGATGTGTGTATTAAATGAAAAAAAAAATCTGAGGACTGACGGTAGCCCTGGGCATTAAAGGAGAGCTCCTTATTGCCCAACAAACCAATTTCCGGACATTTTGTACAGCGACATTTTTATTCCGAGCACAAACACAATGAGCAGTCCACTTGAAAAAGTATAAATCGCCCGGCACATCGCATTAGCGCGAGGTCAAAAGGAAGATGTTTTCCCCTCTAACAAATGTGTCATCTCTGCCCCGGCTAATACATCCTAATCCGTCATTAACATTTTTCCCCATGAGTCGCCTCTCTCCGACTTCGGACCCGACGTTCCGTGTTCAATTACGGCCAATAAAATCCCTCAATCACCATCCTCTCTGCCGAGATCAGGGTCATCACAGTTAATCAGAGACCGAGACTTCATAATGGTCCCGCTCTCATTCAGGGCCGATGTAGCGTGATGAGATGCGATGGAGGGGTGGGATAAATGTTATTTTTTTTCCATTTCCGACGAAAAAGAACACCAATTGGATGTTTTGATGGGAAATTGAGAGAATGGAAGTCGGCTTTAACCTGAATCACTTAAACCCAAGATGAAAATAAACGTCAAGTTCATTGAACAGATGAGGTTTTTATTTTATTTTATTGCATGCCAGTTTTGCTTTTACATCCTTACGTCTTAGACAAACACACACAAAAAAACTTTTGGTAGGTAAAGCGATTATGTACTCTAAAGCTCAAGTAACAAACTCACAATGGCCTTCCAAAAAAAATAATTAATTTACTGAAATAAAGATTTTAAATCCGCACGCTGCCGTCTCTAAATCACAGTTTTAAACCAGCTTCGCAACAATATGCCTTCTCACTTTGTTTACCATTCACGTGTAACTATGTGAAATCATGCATTTACACTAGTTGCCATTTATGGACGATGATCTTGTCCAATAGTTTACTGGTGACAGTGCAGCTGAGCAAATCTGTCATCAAAAAGAAAAAAAGGACACATCCATCAATTTGACAAGATCAGAAAGCCAACCTTTCCTTAGACAGCTGCTGAAATACACATAAAAAGAAAAAGAAGAAAATTCAGGATTTTTCTGATTCCTTAAACGCGTGAAATGCTGATGCAGGTTCAGTTTGTGAAAACTCAGGTAAAAGTGAAGGACATGTGCTTTGACAGGCGATTTCTTTATTTTTTTTCATTTTTCGTTGGATTTTCTCAACTACTACATGAAACAAACCTACAGCACATTTCTGTATGGCCTACGTTTTTTAGTTGACGGACGCTAATCTACATCAGCAAATCAAACCTCAAAAGAGAAAAAAGAAAAAGACAGAAATCGGCATTGGCCGGAGAACGCCGATCGGTGCACCTCTTCGACATATCCCACTAATTAAAGCTGAAGCTCTGCCAGCTGCTGTTTGGCACTCTTAAATCTTCACAATCAAACCAAAGACTTCCACTTATCAGACACACAAGCCCTCTGTTTCGTTTGGACCCACTTTGCAGCTTAAACTCCCGATTCTTTGGCAATGTCACGCGACAGGATATTTACGAAGGAAATTCGTTTGCGGCGTATTACTGTTTCGCTGCGAGCTCTAAAAGTTGTTTGCGCTGGGAGCGCTTTGTGACACGCGAAGCTGTCGCTCTCTCAAGCTGAAATGAAGGAGACGCGAAGCAGCAGCAGAGCAGAAACGCACAGTGGGGAGGATCTGGATTCAAACTCTTCGCTCTGACGGCACGCTGATGTTGTGGCGTCCCGGGCTCGCCCGGCGTCAGTGCTTGTGCCAGGTTGGCGTTGCCATGGGGCCTCTGGACGTCGTCTCCACCGCTATCAGCTCGTCTGGGTTGTCCCGCGCCTTGTAGTGGAGCAGCAGGTCCTGAATTGCTCGCTCTTCAATCTGCAGGAAGAGGGGAGCGCAACGTCCCACAGATTGTGAGATGGGATAATGTGTTCAGCAAAAGCACATTTCACTTGTGGGTGAAAACAGGAAACGCTGACGGTGAAAGTCTAATGGCGGTAAAGGAGCGTTTAAGATAATGGAAACCAGAAAGCCACATGGGGGAGGAAAGAAAAAAAAAAAACTTTTACAAAGTGTTTAGTGAAAGCAGTGGCAGAAGTCTGGCATTGACAGCAACGCAAGACGGAGATGTTAAACAGATAAATCTGCCAGACGGGAACAGATTGCAGACAAAAGGAGCAGACATTCCACCACCATGTAGTCCTAGTTCAGAATCAGGGGCGAAGGAGAGCGTTTGTTTGTCGTCTACCTGGATGAGCGCCAGCGGCTTCTCTCGGCTGCGGATCAGCGCCGCTTCTTGTTGCTTCTCCTCCTCCACGATGGAGGCGAAGGTCACCAGGGAGGAGGGGGGCGGGCTGCCCACGGTGCCCAGCACCCACGGCCTGAGGAGGAGGAGGAGGGAGAGGGAGGAGACGCACAGGGTGGGTTAGAGCGCTGCACACCGAGCTGCGAGGGACGTCCTGATAACTCTGACTTCATTTCATACCAGACATTATACAGATTTTCTGGATGACGATCATTCTCGCATTTCGTTCCAACTTTGCTTTAGTTCAGGCGTTCGTTCAGGAGCCAAAACGTCTGGAGGAGGTTGAGGAATGGACGTTGACAGTTTGTGTTGCCTGGAAACACCTCGACTAATTTTACTCCTTCAGTCAATCTGTGCAAAAAAACTGCATCTTTCTTGTACTTTATTTATGTTTGCTTGTTTTGAGACTTAATAGTTGGTGCTCAGGTTTTGTTAATAATGTCTTCCAGTAACAGTTAGTTATCTTTAGTGATGCATTCAAATTTCCTGTCAACTTTGAAGAGTTCTGGAGCAGACAACCTGCTGAAAGTCAAAATAAAATGATTTGCAGGGGTTCATCTTTCAGCAAATAATCCCAAACATAATGAATCAAATTTGTTATCAAACTGATATTAAGAGTCATTGACTCACTCAGGAATTGTATGCAGTTCCGATCACATTTTTGGGATCGTTCTCCTTCAACAATCATGATTATCTGCCACAAAAGAATCCCAATGAAATAAATTGAATTTCCTGGCAGTAAAGTTGCAAAAAAGTACGAGAGGTATGAGTGCTTATGCAAAGCACTATAAATGTGGTCAGAAGCATTCAGCTACTGAATACTGCAGCCAGGCCAGTGTAATGATACGACCAGGAGTTTCCTCGTGAAGCACTCGCTGAAGACATAAGACGGAAAAAATGTCTGACGGTCTGTCAAATCAAAGATTAGAGGCATCTCTATTAAATTGACTGTGGGTCTGGAAAAGCACGGCTGAGATTAGCCAGGGCTTCCTGACTCCGCGCTAAACCCGCTCTCTGCTTTGCGCGATCTGTGGTGACGCGAGGACTGCCCCCATCGTTTCTGATTTACATCACCGCCTCCAGCTGACTGAGTCTTGCAGCTGTTTAACATCCTGGATTTTTTGTCACAATCCAGGATGAAAACGGCTTAAAGCAGGAGATTTCAAATCCAGTAAACAAATGATAATGATAAGCGAACTTCTTTTGGGGGGGTCAGATGGTATATAAACAGCAAAGCACACCATTTCCCTTGATCAGGATATTGTGTGTGTGTGTGTGTGTGTGTGTGTGTGTGTGTGTGTGTGTGTGTGTGTGTGTGTGTGTGTGTGTGTGTGTATGCGTGTGTACACTGTGTTTACCCAGCTGTCAAGAGAGACTGTAAAGGTTAGGGTGACTCTGTCTCTGCAGGCAGGTCAACCCAGCTGCATCGGGTCACTCGGAGCCGTTCGGCTCACCCAGATCGGAGTATCCTGCCTCACTCCAGGCCTCCCAAGCAGAGAACCTCCAGGACTCCCAGCACTTAACGTCAACAACTCCACCAGTAACATAAAACTGGCGTTGGATTTTATTTCCCACTTCTTATGGAAATTGGTCTGGAAAATGGTTTCTCTGCTCTCAAATACAAAAACTACATTCATGTTAATATGATGCTTCTATGTTGAATCCGCCTTTGGAATAGATCAATTTGAGTGTTTTTACTCCACCAGGAGAGATAATGTAAAATAGAAATGCAGTGAAATCAAAATAAAAACCAGACTGTGATGACAACGTGATAAATACCTCAACAGTGCCTTCAAGTGGAAATCAGCAGAAAAAACAAGAAGTTCTGCTAATTTTAACACCAACACTTGTAGACTTGTCACAATCAGCAAGAAGTCAATGAATCTCATGGTAAAATAAAACAAACTCAATCTACATTTGCATGGCTGATTGTTTTTTTCTCTCTTTTTACCAAAAGCTGGATGACAGAAGTCTTCAGTCTGGTGCTTTGGTCTCAACTAGCCTCTTTTTTTATTATTATTTTGTTCACAGAAACTTCACAATTGACTTTGTTTTTTCTATTTTTTTGATATTTAGAATGTTTTCCAGTTCCAGTGTTGAATGTTTATTAGAATTCAAGTGTGATGATCTTTGAGAAGGTGATCTTGCGTTTTTATGACATTGGCGCCATATTACTTGAAAATGGTCACAAAAACAATATTATCGTTAATCGCAATAACTTCTGGGACATTGTAATGTCCATTTATTAGCATGACAGGCCCATGTATTTGAACCAGTAAAATTAGATAATGTGCAGGCCTGTCAATAAGCCATTAAGTCACACGATGAATTTAATTGAGCTCAGTAATTTCTATTTTAATAATTAATATTTTATTTGCACAGACTTCATTACAGATTTTATTAATGTGGAGAGGCGGAGGTTAATTTAGTTGTTGAGTTTTATTTTGGATATTTAAAATATCTTACTGTACCGGTGTTGAATGTTCTTTAAAAATAATTTAATTTATTGAAGTAAAAATTTGTTGCCATGGTGACATGCATAGTAACATGAAAGCTCTCTGCTCACCCAATGGGCTTCTCCGGCTCGCCGCTATCGCTGCTTTTGAACGTGACCCTCCGGGCAGCGGGCGTGGCGCTGCTGGAGGTCCCCGGGGCATTCTGGACCCGCTGGGGTCCCGGGTGACCCACTCTGGCTGAACGGTTCACTTCCTCCTCCACGAGAGCCCGAAATGAACATGAAGAGGGGGGAGACTGGACAGCTGTTGCCCTGCAGAATGCAATAGAAAATACTGGAATATTGGCAAAGATGAAAAGCTTTGAGTTGAGAAAAAGACTCCCACAAACATCAATAATAAAAGCACAATTTAAAAAGTTTTCTTTTTAAAAAAACAAAAATTGTTGGCTCACCAGGCCTTCTCGCTGCTCTTGGATGGTGTCGCTATGGGTACTGATTTAGACGGAGGTGAATCCACACTGGCCTCTCTGCTGGCCATGGCCAACATCTTCCTCTGCTTCTGGGACAGTTTGGAGGAAACGGTACCGTGTTTGACACTGGAGGCCACCCTGCATGCACACACAAAAACACACACACACACGCACCTGAATTAGGACAATAAAATCTAAATGTAATGTTACACAAATGCCTTTATTAATCTTAAAAACACCAGGTCTAGTTGTGTAATATGCTCGAGTGCTGCAACTAAATTATTTTAGTGATCGAGTACACTTGATTATTTACAGCAAAGGATACATCTGCAGCTAAACAGATACTTCTAACATCAACATGTGAAAAGTTCAGCCATTTCTGCTCAACGAAACACCAAAACAGTGCAGGGCTGATTTGTTGATTATTTTTGGATTTACCGATTAATAAATGAAAAGCAAAAGAATAGATTTTTTCAAATAGAACTTGAACCATTTTAAGTTTAATCTTCCATTTGAGGAAGAAAAGATATTGGTAGAAAAGATTTACAAATTTTTTTATTATTATTAATTATTTATTATCATCCAAAATAAGTATGCTTTTTGTGGAGTTTTTGCTGAATTATTGTTCAATATTATTCCTTTAGATGAATTAGGACATCCTACAGGAGGAAAAAAAAACAAGCACATGACCTTGTTTTGACTTTACATTCTCCAGTTAATGATTAATGGATTACTAAAAAAAAAAAAAAAATTATTCCAATAATCAATTTGTCACAATCAAACGTTCCAGCCCTGATCCACTCAGCATGTAAGCCCTCCTTACACTCCGGGGCTTTTTGGAGTTGCACCAAGAGTCTGCAGAGAGCTGGCCTCCATATCCATGATGGTTCTCAGATCCAACACTGGAGGTGCGTGAGCCGGACTGCAGGTTGTAGAAACAGATCCGTTGGTATCAAGAAAACAGTGCCATAGTTCCAGCATCTACACTTCAGCTGCCTTAAGATATAGTTCTACCAAGTCTCGATTAAAAAGTGATAAAATGCGTGAATCATGGGGAAAATATTCCTTACCAGGCAATAAGCTTGGGGAGGCTTTTGGGGATGGAAGTTGGAGGAGTTGGAGGGAGAACAGGAAGGCTGCATCTCAGGGAGGTTGGAGTGCTGGGTGAAGTCTTTAGTCTCTGACTGAACGCTCGCTCATCCTACAGAAATAACCAGGAAAACTAGTTATTTCCTCGTTTTCTAACAGTAGCTTTAGAAATTCATACTCAAGAATATTCATACAATTTAAAGCATCTGTCAGAAGGGCTTAAAAGCTTAAGGTGAACTATGAACAGAAATTAAAGTGTTAGCCACTAAGGATTAATATTTATTTATTCTTCTAGACAACAGTTTAACAAAAATGAAGCTGTAAAATAACCTCAGGTTTGTCATGAAAGACAGGAGACTGCATGTCTCTTGGACTGCCGACGGCCATGTAGCTGCCCTCCGAGTCAGACGTGAGGACTTCCTGCAGAGACTCGGTGGAGTTGGCCTTCCCCGTCTTAACCAGAACAGGAGACACCGCTGGATAAAAAGAAGAAGAAAGGCAGCTTACCAAAAAAACCTGCTGCAAAATGTACAAAATACAAGTACAAACGTGTGTGTGTGTGTGTGTGTGTGTGTGTGTGTGTACCTGCAGCAGGAGGGCTCTGAATGATTTCAGAGAGTGTGTAGCCTCCTGAACTGTCAGAGCGTCTCCTTGGTTTCTTCTTTGCTTTCACCTTTGCCTTCTTCAACAGGACTTCTCTGAGAACGGAAGATGAATAAATATGATCAGAATATTGTTTTGGAGAGTGGGTTTCATACATATAAAAACTATCAGTTACAGGCTTTTAAATATAGAGTGATACTTTTGTGCTTTTAATTAACTTTAGTGAACAATTAATTAAGGCTTTGGAACCATTTTCCACACCGGCCTGAAAGTAGAATAGTTAATTTTATCTTAACAGACAAGATAATGATTGGATTAGTCTACACAAAGAAGAAAAAAATTTGGCTTCATGATGAATTCATTGTATCTGAAAATGTTTAGAAATCAAGTATTTAACTATATTTAAAACCATTTTATTTTATAAAACACAGACACTTGAAAGTGTTTCCCTGTTGTCTTCAATATCCAAATGGTTTAGTTTATTTTAATAAAGGTGCCTCAATAATTATTGTATTTGAGTCTCAAAATCTGACTTTTGTTTGGGAATGCTTAACCGTCATTGTTATTACATTAAATCTGTGTTTTAAAATTCATAAAGCAGGGAAGTATTATGCTTTTAGAACGGTCAAAACCTCAAATTGATTGAACATTTGTGGATTTTTTTTAAAGTGCCTAAAAAATAAATAAATTCTGCCAAAATAGTGATTATATATTCTGCAATAAGCTTATTGATGCCTACAATAATGGTCTATGTGTAATAGATATTTGGATAAATTCAAAAGAGACATTTATATATATACATTTGAAGCTCTATGCAAATTGTGAGGCTCTGATCTACAACAATTACATTTCTGCCACCAGTTGTTGACACGAAAGCAAATAATAATACAAACAATAATGATCTTTTACGAGAATCAGTATGCCCTGAAAAAGAACTGTTCAGAATCTATCATTACAGTCCCAACCTCAGCATTCATTCCCATGATGAGTGCATGTAAGACTGCATAAAAGTTCTGAATAAAGCTACATATGCATTCATTGCAATAAAAAAAGTTTATTAACTAGTGTATTTATTGCTTGGTGTACCTGCAGGACTGATCCAGTTCTCCCTCTGGTTTGGGGCTGAATGCCGAGTCCAGGTCCTCCTCCTCATACGCACTGAGGTCTGGCGCTCCGGGATACGGCGTGATAACTCGCCTTTGCATTGCAGGGATCTGAAAACAAGCAGTTCCACAGACAAAAACACACCCGACGGCCGATTAAAGTAATGAATGACATGGTTGTGTTTTTTCTGTTTTCTTTCAGATTAACACTGAAATAAATCTCTCTCTCTTGTGCTGTGTGGGGATCAGAGGAGAGAAACTGGAAAAGCTGCTAATCAAAGGCTCGAGGAAAAAGCCTTTGATTAGGCATTGATTCAGCCTCGAAGCGTCCCAGAACCCCGTCCAAACAATCTTCTGTCTCGTCACAAGCCTGATGACCACACAGCATGGAGCACTGCTATGAAACTCACCGCCCGTCTGTAAGCTGCAGAAAGCTCAATGAGGACATCCTCACTGAGGATATCCAGAGCCCTGAGGACAACACAACCAAATAAAGGAGTTAACACAAACACACTTTTATTTTCTAACTAATATCACACCCATTAAGACATAAATAGAGAACGGTTTTACCAAATCTACACAAAAGTTCAAATACCAACTGAATTAAGTTAAATGCTACAATACTAAGATTCTATAGCTCTAAGCTTTATTTTCTTTGCCATTAACAATACTAAACCTGATAAGGTGGTATGAATTAGCTAAGCTAAGCTGTTGTATTGACTCAGATTCTCACTTCGACTCAAGCAGGGCGCCAATGTTGAGGACGATGAACTGCAGGCAGGACAGTTTCAGCTGCTCCGCGTTGTACATGGTGGCAAATTCCAGCAGCACCGCTGCGTTCTTCAGGGTCACTGAGGGGAAGGCGGGAGACATGCTTTAATGCAACAACTGTTTAGGTATTGTTCCAACAGCGTTCACTCACTACATCTGTCACACTGTGTCTAAAGTGTCTAAAGCTACAAGTCACAGATGCCTCAACAAGTAAATGTTTCGTTAGTCAACAAGAATTTGCAATTCAGGACTTATTTCTTTGCAAATATTGGGGCAAAAAACTAAACATAAAAAATGAATAAGCAGTACAAAAATAAAGGGATTTTCAAAATGTGGGGCATGGGGAGTGTGACATGAGGAAATAGGAAACGAGCAAGAAAGGTTGAAATGTCTGCCGAACATTTAGCAGTGAGAAATTTAGAAAAGGACACTCTTTAAAACAACCAAATATTAGTGTTTAAAACCCTAAATCAGCATGTTGGACGGTGAAGTTCAAAAGCATTAATTTGAAACAAACTCCTGAATCCTGGTGGCTGAAGGCTGATGACCTGAGCGTCCTGCTGTAACTGAATCCATCAAACTCCTCTGTAAACCAAGCGATTCCACGATCAAAAGGGAGTCTATTCAAATCAAAAGTCTGTTCATGCACTGCTTCCTCACTTTGCCTTTTTATCTTTGTTAAATAAACACATAAAATTAATTAAAACTCTAATAAAGAACCAAAGGATTTCTCCACATTCTGATCCTGAAATGACTTTCCAGATACTAATTTCCAACATGAAAAACTGCCTGGATTGAACAGCTTATATGCAAATTAGCCAAATACCCTTTATGGAAAAATAAAACAACAAAAAAAACTTGTATCAACATGAATTAATCTTAAACCAATTTAAAATTTCTAGTGGAAGACAAATGAATTTGCTCTTTTAACATAAAAAAAAAAAACCTTAAAGACACCCACAGGCTAGAATAGCAGAGCATTTCTTGTGAACGGGAAAAGGAGGAAGACGAAGAACGTACGGTTCTCAGTGATGATGACCTCGCACATCTCCTTCAGCCGCGTGATGAGCAGCTGGTCAGCCACAACCAGCACGTTGCACACGAACTCCACGTTGGGAGAGTCTGTTGAGATAAGAACCAGATAAAGCAACAATAAAAGCCATTATGACCAACCGTGATCCGGCAACCGTTAGAAAAATCAAGCAAAATGCGAGTCTGCACCTTTAATGGTGGGAGACTCGTTTGTGTAAACGTACTCCAGAATGACCTGGAGGATCTCTGAGCTGGTGGGCATCTCCAGAGCTGAACACGACGTCGCCTGAACGACGGAGCACAGCAGCGTCATCAGCCAAACCGCTAAAGAAAATGCTCAGCGGGCAGAGAATACAGAAACACTTCCTTTTGGATCAAATCTCTAACCTCGATCCAGGGGTTTCCAAGCATGCTGTTGAAGTATTCTGATCGAAAAAAACAAAACAAAAACAAAGCAGAAACATGTTGGATGAGGATCAAAATATTTGCAAAAAATGTTCAGAAATTGTTGAAAATGTCTGACCCTATGTGTTACAATGACAACATTAAGTTTTGCTGTAACTTTAAAAGTAGCGCGTATTTACAGTGGAAAGATAAAAAAAAAGACACTAATCTGAAGTTTGGCCTACAGTCGTATTTATGGTTTTATGTGAAAAGAACTTGCAGTCATCCTTTCATTTCACTATTCTGTGTTCACTTATGAGATTTTCCAAGAAAGCAAATTAAAGAGTGTGAGTTTTTTGCATGCGATACAGATGCTGTTACACATTAATGTAGCTTACAATATCCTACACACGACAAACTGAATGGTGTTTATTCAGGTATCTAAAATAAAATGCAGTATGTAATTTATAAGGGAAATTGACCAATCAGCTGTCATTCTTAGTTCCTTACCTAGTCTTGCACAGAGGACACTTTTGTGGCATGGAAACTCTTTTCCATCATCAGATTTTAGAGTGACATCACAAAGATAGGAGCTGCACAAACAATACAACATACGAGAATATACTGAATTGTTTACCATCCTTTTTTTCTTTACTTTTATCACAACTAAAGTGAACTCTTATACGAACCACTTTTTCTGGAGAAATTTGAGCTTGCTGCCAGTTTTCTTCTGTACAACATTAATCTTTCCATTCTCATACTTCACACCATCCAGCCTGAAGGGATGGGAATAAAAATATACATGCATCAGATGATATTAAATCAATTCTGCCTTTGTGTTGGAGAGGGGAAACATCTTCTCACCGTGCTGACAGGCTCCCCAGGCCCAGCTTTTTAGCCACAGCCTGTAAGGTTTTCACCGGGTTGGCCCCTCCTCCGCTGGCCCTGGTCTTGTCACCTTTGCCTCCCTTCCCCTTTTTGCCCGACTTGGAGCCCTTGTTCTTTGCCTTGTTGCCGTCGCCTTTGGTTGAAGGGGAAAGGGACTGGTAAACTTCAAGGGCTGAGCAACCTCTCAGCCCCAGGTCCTGCAGACTGCTGATAAGCCTCTCGTGCTCCGAGTCCTGGCCAGCAGAGACAGAGGAACACAGTCTAAATGAAACAAGCCTGGCACAATCAGAGGAAACGGTTTGTTCAGGTGAATCCCGGGACAGACAGGAGAAGAAAAAAAAAAAAAGCTATTAAGCTTGGCAGTGTTTCTTCAGTTTTCAGCAACTCAAATTTAAGATTTTTTAAGACCACTGTGGGTGGAATTTGAGACCTGTATCATGACAGAAATATGCAAAAGAAACAACCTTAACCGCCAGAATGAATGCAGCACCAAAGGGAGCGGGAACAGAAGTGAGCCAATGGCAAAGACGAACATCACTCAACCAAGTGGTGATAAATTTGGACTTAGACCATGATGGACACAAAAAAGAGCTAGCAATGAAGAATCTCATTTATTCTATGACCATCCATTTTTTTGGTAAAAAAAAAAATGGAGTGTCATCACAACATTTAAAACCTGTGATTAACGTATTTGAAGCAAACTTAGTTTTTTAGAATTCATTTAAGATATCTTAAAACCTTAATATTATAAACATGAATTAAGGACTTTAAGAATGTGCACAAAATATTTAAAAAAAAACCTTTGGGTATTTTATATTTCTATGTAGGTTTGAATGAGAAAAAAAACTGTAAAATATATATATATGAAGATTAAATGTATATAATTGAATAACTCAAAAAACAACAGTCAAATCAAATCCAGAACACATTCACAGCAATGTCCTTTGGTATAATTTTTCGGTCCTCAGGTCCTTCGACACTAACAAACTTCACTTTGAAAAGTTTGTTATTCTGAATCTTAAACTATGCAGAGAAATATAGTCTGACACAAATGTATTAAAAAGAAGCTCCTCTCCCATCGACATGGTCAGAATAGCCTTCACAAGCAAAAATATTGTTTTCTTCTGTGATTTTACTGATTCAGGGATAGATCTCAAGAAACATAATATTGGATTAGGCTTTAATTGCTGCTCAATTCTCACACTACCCTAAATTAAAAAAAAGTCTTGAAAGAAAGAAAAGAAATAAGAAACATAGCTCTCTGCTAACCTGGTTTTGGTCTGTTGACATCCCCGAGTCTCTGGGTCGAGCCCCATGCACCAGAAGCTCGCAAGAGTCCGTGTAGATGAAGTGCAGAGCGTACTCCAGCATGTCCGCCGCAATCTTCTCCAGAATGAACAAGTCGCACCCGACGGCGTCTTCGCCCCGTCTCACCTCCTTGTCGAGCTCCTCGTTGACGCCGCAGTGCTCGGACACGAACAGCTTCCGGAAGAACTCGGACCTCATGGACAGAATGTACTTGTGAGCGGGGAAGTTGCGCTCGCCGGCCTGGAGCGTCACGTCGTGGATGCTGTCCGTTTCGTCCGCCTCCTCCAGAAGACTCCGGAAGTGCTGGGCGAAGGAAGACGGAGAGATGCTGGGCACCTCAAACAAACTGGAAGATGCAGAGAAGGAAAACAAAAAGATTTACACTTTTATATTTACTGGACAGATTGGAATTAAGCCATTTTGAACAATAATCACAGGAATTTATGACAGTTTAATAAACTGTTAGAAACATGACAATATGGTGCCGAGGCCTTCAGAATGAGTACATACTGCAAGTTTATTGTTGTCGCAGTTTTATTGAACAGTGCAGATCTCAAAGATTTGACTTGATTGCGGCAAAAGTTAGCTCGTTATTAAAGTTAAATCAAATTTATTTGTATTGCATTTCATCAACAAGGAAGTTCAAAGTGTTTTACGTCACAAAAACATAATGCAGTCATCAATTACAAGACAACACATTTTCTCAAATCACATCATTGAAATGATCAAGATAATATACATCAAATATATTGATCCATGCTTCACTTACTGTTAATCAAATTTACTTCATTTATTTTGTGAAACACTTTGTGCAAATGTTCCAGCTGTTGGAAATGTGCTATATAAATTAATACATTTGGCATTGATATTTTGTTTGCTGTCCTGCTCATTATATTTGGTCTATATTTGCTATGAACTCAAAGCAGAAAGACACTAGCTCACAATTCTCACTGCACGCTTTCCTGATGTGGCGCTGCACTTCTGCAAACATTTATTCCTTTTACAAACGTCTCAAGAAGACGTTCCTGTTTCCACCCCTAGATGGCGCAGCAACCAGTAAAAATATGATCTTCCTACTGGTAGAGATGAGATTTCTCATCCCACTTCTGTTTCTCAAAAACAAATCAACTACGCTTTTTTTTTTAGCTCCGATCCTCTGAAGCTCAGACTTTCCACTGAAATTGAAATCCATTTTCAATTTCAATCCAGTTAAAAAGCACTTTACTAAACAAATGGATCTAATTTATATTCACACTTGTATGAAATCCGATTAAACCTACATAATGGAACAATGTGGATAATCAGAATTCAGTGTTTTTCCCACACTGAAATAAAAAACTTTAATTAGTTTTAAAATAATTTAAATACATAAACTGGCCAAGCTTTCAGATAGGAGACAATATTCCTCATTTGCATTTAAAGAATACAGGAATCAGTAATAAAATAAAGAAAAAGGTATACAGATTTTTCAATAAGAGGACTTGACTTGTTAACAACTGGTGAAGATGTTCGAACGGGTGCAAAAATAATGAGCCACAAATATTTTTAAACAAACATGAGTTGATGAGTTATAACTCTCAACACTGTGACAAATTCATAATCAGCAGCATAAAGAAAAGTTACTACTACTACATTCTGATGAAGTAGACAGTGACTCTTAGAACAGCTCCATCGAGGCACAGAAGCCAACATCATATTTGGACTCCTCACTCACCACATCCATTAAATTAACATTTTAAAAAGTCTGCAAAAACTACCTTTTATTTCCCCAAGTAGCAAGACATTACTGCATCTGCATTTCTGTGTAAAAGTTCAGTAAAAATCAGACAGAAAGGAAAAATTCCCCCCGCCTCAACTACTTCACTCTGTTTGGATGAGTAGTTTTTGATAACTTTTTTGTGAATTCGTGCTCCAAATGATCTCATACCTGGTTCTGGGGTCAGCTTGAAGAGCTCCAAAGTTTCGTCCTTTGGAGTCCATTGTGATGCTGACGGCTCTGTGGACGAAGGGCAGCTTTTCCAGGCGGATTCGCTCATACATGGTGCCAGCATCCGACGGCCCAGAAACCTCTACTCTGACCTCTGGAAAAAAAATTGACAGGTCAGCAAAACTTAATGAGGTAAAAAGTGAACAATTCTTAACAAAAACAACAAAAAAAATACCTACTGAGAAGATTAAAAATATAAAATGTCTGACAAAAATTTAAAAAGAAACAGACAACTTGAGCAGATTAAGCATTTGATAACTTCATTAGTGGATTATAACACGTAATTAAGTGGGAGAACAGAGGGGGGTTTCATTCCTAACCTTTTTTCTCTCCATACTTTTTATACTCCCCGGCCCATACGCCACTAAACCCTTCCCCTTCGGGAGTCACAAACATCATGCCGTTGTTGCTGAGGGCGATGTCGGACATGAAAACTTGACGCGGATACGCCCACCTGCACTGTCTCACCGCGCAGCCAGACGAACGCCAGCAAAACACCTGATGGAGACAGGAGAGTTACACAACTCTTAGTCATCGCTGACACCTGGACCGTACCATAAAGGTACGGCTGTTTTTAGAGATTCCCCTGTCAAACTGTATAGAACGGGTTGGATAACTGTAGGGGAAGTGAGGCGGTGATAAAAATATAGAAAAACAGGATCCAGCGTTTAAAATGTGCAGCTTCGGGCTTCTGGGGTTATATAAACTGTTTGCATGTGTGCAAGAAGCGCTGACTTACTCTCCCGGCTTCATCCAATGCCAAGATGGCGATCTTTTCCCCGCCGCTGTCATTCAAATTCTGCGGATCTACCCGATGGTCCAGACTGCCACCGCTGATCAAGACTTTTTTGATGTTTAGCTGCCTGAAAAGAAAAAAAAATACCACCACAATTACTTTAAGTGTTTTTCTTTTTTTTTTTTTTTTTTGTTACAAGCTGAGATATCTACAACTTCTCCTGTTTTTCTTACTTGGAAGCCATTTTCTTGCACTGGTAGTCAGCCAGCAGATAAACGTCCCCTTTCCCGGTCACGACCACAGTTGCTCCGTCGCTGGCCGCTGCCATGGCAATGCCGACATCCTTGTGGTGCAGAGCCGACACCTGACGGGGCGTCGTCACGCACTTCTCCCCGTTTGGGTCGAGCAGGTAACCTGGAGATCAGAGAACGGTGCAAAACGCCATCAGAAATGGCCCAAATCAACTACACACTGATCACGTTTATGCATTTTAATATGCCATACTAAATGTTTTTCATCAGTTATTTTATGAATAATACAAAAAGAATTATTCAAGGCTTCATACTAAGGCTTTTTTTTTTTTTGCATATTATTTCATTCTCGATTCATTTTTACACTTGTGTGGCCACATTTTGAGCCTTTTGTCCCAATTGAACCAGACAGTTTAGTCACATTTTGCATCTGTTAGTTTTGTTGATTTCAGTGCCGAGTTCTTACCCAGCTGCCCTCCATTCAGTCCCACTGTATACACCGCCTCTCTGGTCCACAGCACCGTGTGGAACCTCCCTGCAGCGACTCCGATCACCGCCCTGCCTTTCAGCATTTTGGAGAACACCTGATAATATAATAATAATAACATCAAAAAAAAAAGAAAAAGAAGGAAAAGTAAAAAACAGCAATTGTGTGACGTGAAACAAAGCAAAAAAATTTTTTTTTAAATGAAGGAAGCTTTGACCCATTTTTGGGCGGGGGGTGTTGTTCAGAAAGGTCAGTTACTCCCCCTCCCCACCTGTTTAGGAGCATGTGCAGAGGCAGGGGGAGGAGTCAGGCCCAGCTGGTGGAAGGTGTTGAGACCAAACGTGTAAACATAGCCTTCCTCTGTCAGCACCACGGTGTGGTCTTTAGCTGCTGCCACCTGGGAGCAATGGTGGGACATCAGACCCTCCACCATGCGAGGGACCTTCAAAACAGAAAGGAGAAAAAAAACCTTTTTAAAAAATGAATCACAAAACACAAAAAAAGTCCATCTGTATTTGCAAACAGAGTCCCTTCATAAGTATGTGTGCACCTTTAAATTGTTCACTTTTTTGTCAAACCACAACAGCAAGCTGCAGGTATTTTATAAGAATTTGACGTGATGGACCAACATAAATCAATAACTAAAAATGAAGTTAGAGAAAAGTAGTTAATGGTATTTCTTTACAGGTATTCACAGCTAGTGCCTGAACAAAAACTTTGGAGTCGTTCAGATTATAACTACAGATCTTTTTGGGTCTGATTCCACCATCAATACATATGTAGAGACTGAAATTTAAGTCCTTTTTTGTTTTTCCTTCTTTGTTTTGTTAGCTTGTTTGTTTTTTTTACAAAGTAGCTGAAGCTCCGATTGGATGAAATAACTTGTCAACAATGAAAAGCTATTAATTGTTGAAAATACTGGCGTCTTAGACCGGTCTATGAACAGACCAGTCTAACATACAAGTATTGATATGAACTACATGTAGCTTATGTTCGGTTGCATCTTTAGAGTTGTTCTCCTAATGGTACATGAAGCTTTGCAACACTCTCAAGTCCTTTATTGTGTAACAGCTTTTCTTCCAGGATTGCCCTCCATTTAGTTCCAACAATCCTCCTATTAACTCTGACCAAGCCACTTACATGGCTTGTGTCAAAGAGAGAAAAATGACTTCTTGTGGCATTTTCTGAAAAACCGCTTTTTTTCTTCATAAAAGGAAAATTGAGCTCTGCAGAGTTTCCCTGAGCCTTAACGTGTGTTGAACAGGGGAAAATGATTGTTTTCTTTTATGGTTAATTATTGTTGCCTATTTGTTTGCTTTGCATGTATAGATTGTTTTTGGGTTTGTTGCTTTACTTTTTCCTTTTCCCTTTTGACAATCCAAACCCTGGACTGAAGGTGGTTGTCTCGGGACTCGGGACTTGTGTCAGCAGAGGCTGATTAGAGCCAAAATAAAAGGAGCCTGGATGGGAAAAGGGAGGAAGATTGATTCTGCAGCCACGGAAATGGACACGCCGCGAGGGGCAGACGGAACCCGCTCATCCGGCATAGGACATCGGGAGATGGACAGACGATCAGGGCAGAGGGTAACTCTGCCCGTACCTGTGTGGAGTCCTGGTGCTGCGCTGCACATAGATAACCTCCACAAACAGGATAAAAATTATGTGAGAAAATTATGTGAGGCCAAAATGGCCCACACAAAAAAGTGAGCTAATTAGCTAGCTAGCGTATGTTATCAGTGAGTTACTGGTAGCCTCAATCGTCCAGCATCAGACAAAATGTAGATGTCTGGCTGTGACTGAAACTTTTGCCTGAAAGAAAAGTCCCATGAGAAAAAAACTATCCGATTAAATAGTCTTGCCAAGAAAAAACTCAAGGCCTGTGATTAATGTAGTTCAGGCAAAGTTACTTTCTTAACATTAATTTTAGATGTTTTAAGACCTTAATTTTAGACATGTAAAGTTATGATGTTTTTAAAAATGTGCGGCCGCAACAGGACTTCTCTTATGTTGTCTCTCAACATACAGAAAACTTAAAAACCCAAAACAAGTAAAACACAAATTTGATAAGATCTACACCTTCTTGTGCTCCTCGAATGAATGACGACTGAGGAGAATAGCTGTTTTTTAGTAGTTATTGAGAAAGGTATGTGACGAAGTGCTGAGTCAAACCTCACCAGATAGGTCTGCTCATCTCCATGACCCAGTCTTCCACCTTGTCCATGTCCACAGGTAAACACCTGGCCTTTCTGAGACAGGAACACAGAGTGGAACTTGCACATGACCACCTACAGGAGGAAAATGCAAAATTAGGAGTTTTTTTACAAAGCAATATGCTACTTGTTGTAACTGGGAAATACTTCGAACTTTGACCTCGTAGTTGGGAGGCTTTGATGCGCCTCCCTCCGCGACATCCAGCCAAGCTCTCATGTAGCGACATTAAAAACACTACGCCAATAAAAGGCCAGGGCACAAGTGGAAAAGCAAACATCATTACTAATACATTGAGTCCCTCAAGCCTTCAATAGAGCGCAGGGATGTTTTCTGAAGAATCTTATTGATGTGAACGTTCGCACACAAGCGTGCACAGCGGCGTAGCTCATTTAATTAAAAGCATGTCATTTGTGGAATTAATATTTAACCTCTAGCACCTGCTGGATTAGGTTAGGAAGACCTGCATCGCCAGGTCATTGTGTGGCCATGATATCGGATCTACCCGACCCACAGGGAATGTTAGAAAACCATTTTGCGGGAAGAAACGTGTAGAGAAAGTTTATTCTGTAAATAAAAAAACATGAAAATAGTTAAAGCTTAATTATCTATTTAATTCAAAACATTCTCGATATTTGCGAGCGAAATACTACTTACTTGGAAACACTTCCACATGTTGTGAAGCAAAAACAACAACAAAAAACCTATATAGCTTATTTAGTCTTACTAATGTGGAATTTGTTGAGTGGTACTTTTGCACATAAACCTACAACTTGCTAGCAGTTAATTGCACGGTGAAGTTAATTTTCCAAACAAATTGCTGAAAATGAAGCAAATGATAAAATGTTTTCCATTAAATTTCCTCCCAAGAAGAGTCTAATCTACACCTACAATTGATAAATGACCTCAAACATCAATAGATTTCATCCACACTGACAAAGCGCTGGTGATCATGCTCTGTTTGACTACATCTGGCTGTGGTTCAAGTGTTAACCCTCCAGCCTCTCAAGTTTAACGTCTTCAGTTGGTTTGACAAATTGTGTAGTCAACATTGCCAAAGGATTTACTGGAAACACTCAGTAAAAAAAATCAAAATCTTTTGTAAATCTGCAAAGAGAGTTCCCCAAGGAGGTGTGTTTTTAGCTTAAAATGTTCAAACTCAAATTTCAGATTTCTATCTTTTAGGCATAAAGGGAACACATTCTGCAAACTCAAACCTCAAATTTCTAAACAGTTCCTGTACAACTCGAATTTACTACATCGTAAACTGAGACCAGACCACAGGAGACAGTTAACATAACACATTTGGAAAAAACAAAACATTTACTCATTTAGTATCCACGTCAGTAGCTTGCTAGCAATCGATGAAGAAAAAAAAAGTGTTAAAACGTTCAAAAAATATCCTATATTCCCAAGGGTTGTAAATTCAAAAGCAAGGGGTAGCATGAGTCAGCCATGAGGGAAAAAAACATGCTGACGAACCCTAAGGAGAAGGTTGTGTAATGCTGGCCTCCAGGGAAGGGAGTGGTTATCTGCTAAGCCTCAATTGCAACTTATCTCCAAAGCACAAGTGCAATTTTTTTTAAAGAACATTGATGTAACATATGTCGGCAATCTCTTAATAAACAAGGTGCAATAAGAAGTCATGTTCAGTGCAGTGAGCAGGAAATGATGAGTCCATCTCTCCTGAGGAGTTTTCCTACCTGCTTGATGTAAACGCCGGTCCTGGCAAACACGTCCACCAGCTCAGGGTGATGTCGGCTGTCCTGGTTCCCGTGGCCCAGGCTAAAATTAGTATTGCTTCCCCACATGTACACTTCTGTTGGGTCTGCAGTGAAGGAAAGATGATTACAAGAACGGCCACAACACTGTTTCTACGTGAAGATGTATTTAACTATTAGAATACTTTTGATGTTTTCCTTTTATGCAGCTAAATGAAAAGCATGTTCATTTACACTGGGAAGACAGTTTAATGTCCAAAAGTGGACGATGCAGAATGTCTCTGATGTTCTTACCAGTGTTTTTGAAGACAACATGTGCTGGTCTGTCTTTCATTGTCAGGTCCAGGACAGAGAGACCCTCCTTGTCCAGGGTGGTCAAAAGTCCACCATGCTACACATGATCAAAAAATGACAACAATAATTAAAGAGAAGATAAATGAATTTCAAAATATTAAACTTTGGAAGAAATTAGTCCAACCAACTTCTGTATTATAACATTATTCTTTTTATCATTTCTTTGCTTCTTTCACTTTCAGTTGATTTCATAATGTTTTTTTTTATTTTGTCAAATTATCTCCCAAGATTCAGAAGAGATCATAATCCATGAACACGTACCTTGACCAACGATATGAGACAGTGGATGTGTCCGTAGAAGGCACTGCGGTGCAGCGCATTCCAGCCGGACTCTTTATCCTTCAACATCAGATCGGCCCCTTTGGCGTCCAGCAGCCACTCCAGCAGAGCCTTCTTTCCCAGAGAGGCGGCCAGGTGAAGGGCCGTGCGACCGAACCCGTCGCGCAGGCTGGTTGCGTTGTGGCAGTGTGAAGCTAGGAACGCCCGAAGCTTTCCTTCGGAGCCGCTGGTTAGCGCCGCCACCACCTGGTCTGCGTGTTGCTGGGACCGGCATTTCGGTGTGCAGTCTAGAGGTGCCAGACTCATCCTGACCTCTTCCAAAAAAAAAAATGTATCCTCTGTTGTGCTTCTGTCACAGAGTCTTTCTGACAGCCCACCACCCACAATTGTAAACAAGACACGTTGCAACAAACCAATAACACTGACACTCAATTTTTGCAGAACAAAAAGAAGCTCTCGGAGGAAAGGAAAGTTTCTGAAAACGGTTGAGGTGGTTTGGAGCGCTAGAATTGTGCTTGTGTTGAGGTTCCACCGCACCCTAGCGACCCCAAGAGCCTTTTCCGTAGCTCCCTTCAGTCCACCATTTCGACCAAGGATCGAACACACACTAGGCTGCTTGTAGCATACACCGGCATGATGAATTCAATAAATACAAATCTTAACATGCGCTTCATACAAAAATGTACATCTCAAAAAATTTGCAAAAATAGTTTTTCTATCCAACCATTTACAAAAAAAAAAGGCAACAATTTCAAAAACCCCAGACCTCCACGTCCTGCAACCCAACCATCCAACTTGAGGGGAAAGGCCACCTTTCCCCCCCAAACTCACGCTCCTGGTTTTAAAACTCCATAATTGTAGAATGAACCTGGGGAGAAGAATAAAGGCACCAGTTCAAAAAAAAGACAACAAAAACTTTATGTGTGTGGAAACAACGTTTTCATTAGTGCTGCTTCAAAATCTTTTCTTGGCTCCTTTAACACCAGAAAGTCATCCTAGTGAAGCATTGAGTGTAACAAAACAGGGAAAGTGAGTAGCTTCAACATAGTCAGGATGTCAAAATGACTCAGGTAATAACAACTTTGTCCTAATTGTCAAGTTTAAAAGCTTACATCTGCTGTTTACACGTATGATGCGAAGTTACAAATGCACAACTTCAGGATGATGCAACAGGCTAAGTTAGCCGGCTAACATCAACATCAGGTTGTTTTGGTTACTAAAATATCCCAATACTGTATGCACGTAGAAGAAATCCAACTGGATAAAAGTTTATTGAATGTTACAGAGGAAATGTTCGCCGTTAATCTACCTTGCAACTAGCTATCACACAAGCTAACGGTTAGCTGCTAGCTTCTCAAATTGTTTCAGAATGTTGTCCAATTTAAAATATAGAAGCAAAGAAGCGTTCAATACAAAAAAGAAAAACACATAAAAGGGCCTTTACTGTTCTCGTTACTTCAAGTATCTAATAAACAGTGTTGCGTTAGCTTTCTTTAGGGGAACATTGCTAGCTAGTTCAATCATGCTACTGCGATAGAGGAAAGAATAGAGATAAAAATTTGGGTTTTTTCTCTTACCTTCCGCTAGATGAAGAAAAAGGAGGACATGGAGAAAGTGACTTTAGCGACGCATATGCAGGGTGTCATAATTGCAAATAAGAAACTTTAGCAGCTTTTGAAATTGTGCCCAGTTTTGACAAGGCTAAAATTCTGCAGGTTAGGTAACAACACGCACTTAATAACGAGACTTCCGATTGGTCAAAATGGAAACATGCTCATCTCCAATTGGTCCATTTTGGGGGTACGACAAGCAAGTGAAGGGTGCTGTTGCCAGATGATGTCATACGCAGTTTTTGTTTTTCATAATCTTATGCATTGATAACGCCTGAAATTATAGATAATACACTTCTAGACTTTTAAGAAGAATAGGGATTATTGCCTGAAAAAGATAGCTATAATGAATACTGTTAAATTTAACCATTATATTTCATTATTATCAATTTACTTTCAGTTTACTGTTTGTAGTTTCTTCCTTACTTAGTGTTTTTCTGGTTCAAGGCCTTGACTTTTCCTTGAAAATGCTTCAGTATGGCATTAGAATTTTCATTTAAAGCTCAATTTATTTTACGAGAAAGTGCAGTACATGTCTTTGACTCATAAATATGACGTCCCACGTGAGTGATTTATCTCAGCAAATTGAGTAATTAAATTTAAGGCGACAAACTCAGAAACTGCATTAAGAGTTGATTTATGTTCACTTTGATTATTGTGGCTTAAGGCCATCAAAAACCCCTTAACCTTCATAAAACAAATTTTAACCAAATTCAAAAGAACATTTTCCTTTTAAATTTGTGACTATATATTCATAGAAGAGTCACTAAGATACACTAAACCTGAAGCAGGAAACAATTGTTGCTGTGCTGCATCATCAGGCGTTAATTTACTTTTTCAAAAGCTCTGTTTCTCATGTACTGTTGGTTTGTCCACATATTCCTAATCACCTGTACCGCTGTCAAATTGCGCAACCGCAAGAACCTGGCACTGCACTTTGCAAAAGCAATCACACAGTTTGAGCTCGTTCACGGTTTGTCACTTTCCAAATACAAACCACTAAATGTCCCACTCGCATTTTCAGTGACAGGCCAACACAAAGTAAAAGTGGGAAGGGAATGCCAGCTAAATGGTTTTAAGACGAGTAAAATACAAGACGAGCGGCTTGTGTTTATGATTGCCCTGGTTTACCTGCTGAGTTCATCAGCTGAAAGTGAACAGTGAATGCAACAACTGCAGACATGTAAGGAAATGGCTAAGCAGGACAAGAAGAGAAAGAAGTAGCCAAGAGGCCCACAGTAGCTCAACTGAGAGAATCTGGAAAAACTACAGCTAGAATGCTTTTTAATAGATCAGAGAAAATTTTATATTTCTTCAAAACTTTCTGCAGGATGATTGCTACTACTACCATCATCTGATTCTAGTCCTCTTTAGTCCATTAAACAGCTTTTCTCACTTCTCACTGCTGCTCATAGTTGTTTCATGTTTTGTTTTTGTCACCTGAATGAAATGTGACTGATGCTAATGCTGCATTAGTGAACTACCAGTTATCTGTGGAACAGCGCATTGCCTTGCTTAATTTTGAATCGATTTAGCCCTTGCAAAACACGGCACCTTAAAATATCTACTTTGCCTGACATGCTTTTCATTTTCTAAGAAGAAAAATCTTCCGAGCGCGCTGACCTCAGTGTGAGCAGGCGATGGTGAGTGTCAAAAGTTTACGCGTCTTCTTGGAAACCATAATGTCAGGCCCGGCGGACGTTGTGGGTATCGGTTTCAGCCACAATCCAGGTGTGATGGAATTACTCAGATGGTTGTCCCATTGACCCAGGGCTAAGAATATGAGAGGGGCCAGACAGAGGTAAAAAGCTATAGGGTTACACACTGTGGATCGCCATCAGGGGGCTTCCAAATTTGATATAACAAGGAGCGGGCTCTCCATCAATATTCAAGCACAAATCCATCCACATGTAGCCTATATATGTAAACATAAGATCAGAGAATGTTTTGTAGCTTTTCAACGTTTACATTTTTATGTATGCTCTTCTGGTTCGAGTTTATGTGTTCTGCTAAATGGTGAAACCTGTATAGTCACTTTTAGCTTTTATTTGGTCAAACAGCCTTCAAAGTCTCCAAGTAAAGGTGGATGTTTCTAAAACCCTTCAAAAAGCACATGACAAAAAAGTGCAGTTTTTCTTAATCTCCGAGCTTGAGCTGCATGGATAGTTTTCTAAATCTGTTTTCCCCACCCAAAAGCTCCAGCCCAGAACCCGAGAGGGTTCATATGACTCCTCAGGGGTGACAGTATCAGTGTGAATCAGAAGATGAATGTTTTAATAACAGCCCCTCTAGCTTCTCGGTCCTTCGGGGGCCTCTTCGGGTTTATTTATTGGGGCTTTCTGTCGAACTCCACAAAACCGCCGCTGTCCCTTTAAACCTGAGCGGTTTTCCACGGAAGTTGGAGACGTGTCGGGGTAGCGCGAGGAAGACTTGGTAGAGAGTAACGCGTTTGGGGTGTTGGGAGTTTAATTGCGAGCCCCGTTCTTTCTCCACCCCTCCTGTCGGCGAGTAATGGTAGCTCCCCGTGACGGCGGCCCGGCTGCTGCAGAAAGCTGGAAGTGCGCTTGGTGGAGGGAGAGAGAGAGAGAGAGAGACAGAGAGAGGTACGCTGCACCTCTGTCTGGGAGAACAGGCGGCTTTGTCTGGAAACCCGCCGCCACAGAGTGACGTTCAGGACCGTCTTTCTTTCTGCGTTTCGCTTCATTTCTCCCGCTTCCCCAGAGCCCGGAGGATCCTCGCGCGGCTTTAAAGACGGAGAAAAAGAAAAAGAAAAAAAAAATAGCCGATGTTTGTGAAAACTGTCGAAAAGGTGCGCAGAAGTTTCTTGAGAATGTAGCCTCTTCTCACGCGCGAGTTTTTGTAGCCCCCCTCCCTCCCACTGCACGCGGCCGGTTACATGGAGGTGTTACAGGAAGCTGTTTTTAATCGGATTCAGGAGGAAAACTCTGACGAAAAACTTTGTTCCAGACAAGCGGCGACTTGTTGAAAAGCAGTTGTTTGTTTTGTTTTTTTCCCCCCTCTCTCTCCCTCCTGCGTTTACTGGTTTGTAAACGCAAAAATGCGCCCGGGGAGACCTCACAAGTCCGGTATGACGCGCCTGCTGCTGCTGCTCCTCACTCTCGCCTCGTCCTGCCGCTGCTGTCCGGACAAATGCCTGTGCTCCTCAGACACCGTGAAATGCCAAAACCAGGACTTGGTCGAGATTCCGGCTTCCTTACCGGCCAATACCAAATTCCTGTTCGTCACGGGAAACACAATCGCTCAAATAAGCGATTCCTCTTTCCCAACCCGTCTGGAAAACCTGACAGAAATGTATCTGAGTGGCAATAAGATGGAGGAGGTGCATGCAGGCGCGTTCAAAAACTTGCCAAGCCTGGTACGGCTGGACTTGAGCAGCAACGCAATCCAGAATTTCAGTGAGAGGGCTTTCCCTGATGGTGGTAAACTGCAGGTCCTCAACCTCAGCAGATCTCTTAACAATTACACCACCCTTGATTTCTTTCCCCATGCAAACCTTCCCAACCTCACCTCCCTGGACCTGTCCAACAATGACCTGCTCTTTCTGCCGGACGGCATGTTCCAGGGCCTCCCTGGCCTGGCCACCCTGAACCTCCGCAACAGCTCCCTCATTATGTTCCAGAGCGTGGAGAACGGGGCTCTGCCGGCGCTGCGTGACCTCGACCTGAGGGACAACGAGCTGAAGGATCTGTCCGCTGCCACAACGGCGGACTTCGGCCTCCGCCTCGACCTTCGCGTCCAGCTTGCAGGGAACCCGTGGCGCTGCAAGTGCTTCATCAGCGACCTGCTGGCGTGGCTGAAGAAAAACTCCACCCAGGAGGTGGTGGTGGACGTGCACGAGCTGACCTGCGCCGATCCCGAGCCCCTGAGGCACCAGCCCCTTCTGCAGGTGGAGCAGTCCCAGCTGAAGTGCTCGAACGACATGGAGAGGGTCCTGGAGACGTCGTACGTCTTCCTGGGCTTGGTGCTGGCCCTCATCGGGGTCATATTCCTGCTAGTGCTCTACTTGAACAGAAAGGGCATCAAGCGATGGATGTACAACATCCGGGACGCCTGCAGGGACCACATGGAGGGTTACCACTACCGGTACGAGATCAACTCTGACCCGCGCTTGGCCAACCTGAGCATCAACTCGGACGTGTGAGGGTGGGCAAAACGGTGGGAGGGGATGGGGGAGCATTGTCATGGACTCTGCAATTAAATGACTCAATGCTGTTCAACTTTTGCATGAAAGTCTTCCTTCTCTTGCCACCCGCCCCCCAAACTCCCAGCAAAACAACACAATGACGCCATCCAGATGCTGCATCCGTCAACGCTTTCGATCAACCTCTGCCGCATGTTTGTCGGCCGTCATGCCAACGGCGTTTCTTTTTTTTTTTTTTTTTTTTCCTGTGTTGCGTTGCATGGACGATGAATCAAGGCAATTTTTTTTTTGAGGAAACCTCCTGCAAATTGTCTTTTCACTGACCTATGAGGACAACTGAATGGAGTGCTGCAACTTTTAAGTGAAACACCACCTGTCAATTATGTCCCAATTGCGGGAGAAAGATGTTATACTGCTTGAGTTTGTCCTTTTATCTGGGATGTAAAGATGTCATATGCAGTGCAGACTATGCCTTTTTCTGGACTGATTATAGTATACATAGCATACATAGTTTATGGATTTTGTAGATTTAAGTGATTGCTCTGTTTATCTTTATTTTTTTTTTCTGTAAGGATATTTAGCTAAATAAATAATTAAAAAAAAAAACATCTGGATTGCTGGTACATGTGTGAAGCGAAGGCCTTAAAAAGAATGTGAGGCTTTGAAGGAGGATTTCGGTTGGTGGTGGGGTAAAGATGGAGATGGGGTGATGGGATGGAAGGGGGGGGAGGGAGATGCAGTTCATTCTTGAGGGGTGAATCACATGCCAAGTGCCAAATCTCGGCACCCCTCCACCCCCGTCCACCAAACTGTCAACAAGTTTAGCATCGGGTGAAAAGTGTGTGACACTCTCATCTCCAGTGTAACAGTTCTAGGTGTGATCTTCATCAACGAGCAAGTCGAAGCTCCAGCATGAACAGAGGACCCGCTCTCCTCTGGAGGAATGTAAATGAGCTGCTACCTGGATGTGCATAGGCAGCCAGCTGTTCTCTCCCGTTCAATTTGCTCCCTGCTGGGAGAATCTGATGAAAAGAAAGGGGGTTTGGAGATAATGAATATAACAACCAAGCTGCTGCAAAATTGCACGTTCCACAGATAACTTGGTTTTAGTCGTTGAAAGCCGGCGTGTAATTTCAAAGCGCTCGGTTACAGAGAAAGCGTGTGGCGTCCTGCGGGTCATGCAAATGAAAGCAAAACCGAAGTGGAGGTTCTCCTGGGGGCCCACACTGTGGTTGTAATAAAATGAGCTCAAGCGGCTTGGCTGTTTCACGTCGCTCTGTTTTAGGAGGAAGAGTGGAGGGAGGAAAAAAGTGTCTCCTATTAGTGCTTCCAACCGACTGTCGGAGGCTGTTCTTTTCATGCTGTCCAGTGCGGTGGGGATTAATAATTAATGCGTGGTATTCCTTTGAAGGCCGGGCCATGCGTGCTGCTGTCGAAGCAGTCCAAATTAATGATGTTTGTTGTGTATCTGCGCGGGAAGGCCTGTGAACTTTCCTCTGCCTTTCCCGGTGAGGGCACGGAAATAATAATTGCCGTCCTTTTCCCCTACTCCCGTTGTCTCTCCTGTCACAAAGCCGCAGCGTCCCTTACCGCGCGGCCACAGAGCGCCTGCAGCGGCGCGGGACGTGCCAGATCCTCCCTACTCTGTTGGCAACATCTGTGTGCCGCCAGCACAGTCTGACGTCGTTTGCACGTCCGTGTGCTTTCGCTAGGATGCAGTGTAAACTTTTTTTTTTTCGTACCCAATTTTTCCAATCATTAAGGACAGAGGCGACCAAAGAATATTTGAGGCCCCAAGGAATGGTTTGATTTGAGGGCCCCGTGACGAGTTAAGCCCACCAGCCTCTGTAATGCCGAAACCTTCTTTAAATTGTCCAAACTTTATGGTTTGTACTTTTTTTTTTTGCAACAGTTTAACTTATTATGACTTATGGAATGAGATTCACTTCTCCTTAATAGCAAAAAAAAAAAAAAATAGCAGTGAATTGTAATTTTCATTTAAGCTAAACAGTTTCATGACTTGAGGAGATGAATAGTCTTAAATGTAACAGGTCATTTAAGATAATTAAAGTGTACATTGTCAGATTTTTTTATTATGTTATGTTCTTATTTATTTTGTTTCTAATTCTTTTTGGGGCCCAGTGACTCTTACAAAATATTAAATATCAAAGAATATCACAGCTGCGATCAACTGCAGGTACATTACATTTATTGAACTCATAACCATATTTCTTTAAAGCAAAATACAGAGTAATATTTAAAATTGCCAGTTGACAAACACAAAACATCTTCTTGATGATATAGCCTAATCAAGTTATTTCCGATATGAAACAAGTAAGAAGATAAAGCAGAAAGAAAATAATTAACATGTGACACTAAATTGTAACAAACAAACTAGTAAGTATTATCTTTTTTTTAATTAAAAGTAGAATTTTTTCACTTAAAAAAAATCTGACTTGCATCTTATTCGGCTTAGAGGGGAAGAATAGTTCTCTTGCACTAAAAGAAACATAACACTGCACCTTCAGGCAATACAGTCAATGGCAAATTGCTAAATGACATGCAGAGTGTGATTGGTCAGTACTGTCTGTTCATAAACCTTCATTAATGACATGCAGAGTGTGATTGGTCGGTACTGTCTGTTCATAAACCTTCATTAATGACATGCAGAGTGTGATTGGTCGGTACTGTCTGTTCATAAACCTTCATTAATGACATGCAGAGTGTGATTGGTCGGCACTGTCTATTCATAAACCTTTAAACAAACCTGAAATAAAGCTAATTGTTGAATCAAGCTAGAAATGTTGAGTTTTGAAATAATGTGTCGTATCAGTGGTGCTACCCAGCAGCTTAGCGGGCATCTACCTTGGGCCGGCGTACTGTTCCCGACATTCAAAAAACAGAAAGGCTTTCTGTCCTAAATAATGGCAGCGCTTCGTCGTCTTTCCGACAAAAGGCGGAGCTTCGGGAGGGTCTCCCCCGTCATTCGTCTCTACCTTTTCCTCGTGCCGACGTTCAGCTCTGCCTGTTCAATCTGAGCTGTTCAACACTCCCAAGACAAAAGGAGGGGGGGTTACAGTTACACGGTTACGCCGCTTCGCCATATTACGGATTTTTAATTGTCGCGGGCACATAATGAAAATGCATGGCCCCCTCACTTTGCTGACGTTATTATTCCCCAAAGCGAGGCCTCCTCCACCTCTTCGCCCCACGAGGGACGCGGAGGCTGCGCGGCTGCTCCCCCAGCCGCGTGTTTCCACAGAGACAGCCAGCGAGGAGGCCTTCTCTTCATCACCTGTTCCGACCGCACAGACATATTAACAAGTGATTTTCACCCGCCAACCCTCGAGCCACGCTTGGCGGAGCAGGTATAATTACAGAGAGAGGAAAAGAGGTGAGAGAATAAATGGCTGAGTGACTGGGTGGTGGAAGAAGTGTTGGGGGTGAAATAAATGAGTGCAGGGAGAGAGCTCTCTGTTCTTCCGGCTCCATCAGCTGACTCCTTCTGCTCCTCTTAGCACAAGACCCCGAACAGCTTGGATGTCTAACTAGCCGAGCTGTAGTTGAGTCACGGTGTCAGCCGAGGACCGGGGAGGAGGTGGAGGGTCTCGGTCGGCGCCTAATAAAGGCTGGGGGTTTCTAGACGTCAGCTGGACCGACGTAGGTCCGGGTGGGTACGCAGGCGGACCCCCACCGGGACACGCTGGGCTCGGTCCATTTGTTGCCTCTTGTCTTAACATTCATAATAGCTAATAATATCTTTGGATGAATGTCTGCAGTAGATTTCTGTCAGAAACCATGCAGACAAATATTTATGTATAGGATGATATTTTTTTAAATAAAAATAAAAACAATAATGGAAGTACATATACTTCCATTAAAATGTTTTTAGATTCTAAAATCAGGATCATGGAAGAAGCACAATAACCATTAGCCCAGCATTGTTGATGCTGTACTAGTCAGTGGTACATGCTGTCAACACATATATTTAAAATTGTACAAAAATGTATACAATAATGGTTTTCCAAAAGAGAACAGCAGCAAGCGTTTGTATTCAAACAGGTCAATTGTATTTATGTAATTTTTGACTCAAAGAAGTGGGTCATAAACCATGAGCACAAAAATTAAAGCATGATGGAAAAAGACACTTGAATTTAGTCAAATACTTCCATTTTGCAAATTACAACAAAAATGTGCTTAAGTGAATGTATATTCAAATGGGAATGTAATTAATTGAGCTCTAAAATTTTTACTCATTGTGAGTTGAATTTTTTTAATTTGTTAAATTTAAGCCAGAATCAGCCTCTACTGTCATCGTACAACAACGTAAGGACATGGGTAGACAGGCGACTGAGGATATCTTAATATTAGTCAGTATAGTTAATATTTTTCTTATACGGAGTAACACCTGAATAACAAGATGGTTCATTAGTCAAGCTATCTGCTCTAGCTGAGTCTACAGTCAGCTGCAAAACCGACACAACATTTTAGCTTGTTTACCGTGGTTAGCAGTCAGCAGTTACCGTAGTAACTGTATGTGCTGCTCAGCGGAAAAATATTACCAAACGGGCACATTCGTTTAGATTTACATTACACTTCTTTCAGCAGCAACAGGTAGGGAGGGTCCCTACCTGTTGAGTTACTCTATGCTCCATACACCCTAGAGAGAAAAAACCTCAAAACAATTGGAGTTATTATGGAACTTTCTCCGATGTCACCCTAAAAGGATATTAAATAATAAAAACATCATGACCTTAAATCTTACCAGACACTACTACCCTCTTATCGCATTGGGCAATCAGAAAAAACATCTCTCCTCTAGACGTAAAAACCTTGAAATGAAAATTGTTTTAAGATCCAGTTAAAATCTCCTGGCTATGTAAATCTGACTCGTAATCTGCTCCAGATTATTTGCATCCAAGCATGAGTCTGTGAGCAACACCATACAGACATAGGCTAGCCCATCAGGTTTTCACACATATGTCTGTTGAGGCCAAAAGGTAGCAAATAGGTTCTGTAATTACCAACAGCCTACAGTATTTTAACAGCTTGATGAAGTAAATTAGATTTTTGTTGTTTTAAATATTGTCACACTTAAAGTTTTGAACCAAATGTAGCGAGTGATGACATCATATTGAAACGTAATCTTAAAACAGGCCCATAATGCTCACTTTCTGACGTTTAATGGTCAGAAAGTGAGCTCGGTTACGGTCTCTAAAATTATTTATATTTGCTAAATGCCAGAATAAATACAGAGAAAAATAAAAATCCTGTGGGGTTAAGAACAAGGCATTGAAATGGACTTTCAAGCGCACTGACTTTGTTATTTCCACATTACTTTACAACTTATTTGGCGGTGTGTTTCAAGTCATTGTCCACTTGTGCCCAAATTTTTAACATCCCTGAGTGATTTCTGGAAATGTTGCGTCAATAGTTTTTAACCAGTCATATGAAGTACACCAGTCCCTCCTGCAGCAAAACACTAACCAGAGCTTCAACTAGCACATCTTTAGACGTTTCTGCTACGTGTGATGCTCAGTCTTTCTTTCCTACAAATCCACTTCCCTTTGCATTTCTGCATCACTGTTTCAAACATCGGCCACCACTGCTTCTGAAGACCCTCCTCCCCCCATTTTCTCCATTCGGCTAACTGAAACTTGCTTGAGTCTCTTAGCCCCAGTGAGACGCGAATCACATCCATCTCACGGAACGGGGCCGCAGCCAATTATGTTACTATCTGTCATGTAATCTGTGGCTTTAGCACTCCCACGAGACCCCGAGTCTCTCTCTCTCTCTTTCTCCTCACTCTGACTTCAGCCGTCCTTTCAGACAAGTGGCATACCAGCCGAAGGAGAAGTTCTGCCTTCAGGAAGAGAGCAAAAAAGACAAAAAAAAAAATCTCTTTCCTTGTTATTGTCAGGCCACAAGCTTTTCTGAGGCGATTGAGATGGATGAGTAATAAAACCAGGAGGGTGGAAATCATTGCACTGGCAGTCATTCGTTCACCCTAGGTGGACCCAATTGGAACTTTACCAAGACAGAGGACTGGCATTGTTTAACACCTCACTTTAAAACACAGTCATTAAAATCCCTCCCTGCTCTAGCCTGTGGTCCACGCCGTGGGAATGCAGGAGGGCTGTTCTCATGCTCACGACCGTGTTTGCAGAGCCACATTTAATATGCCAGTGTACTTTCACTGTGTTGAGAGACAGACTGCCAGGTTATCGGATTGCCAGAGTGCCGTAATTACATTCACCACACCGCACTGGTTTGCTGCTCCACAAACACCTGGCAAGCTGCCCCAGCGGCTGACCTTTCCCTTTGAAAAAACTCGCGCGGCTATGTAAATGGAAGTCTTGTGTGGCGACAGAGTCTCCCGGCTCTCGAGGGACAAATGGCAGTCGTGTGAGATCTTCATGTGCACGCCGGGCTTTGACTCTTTGTCAAAGAGACGTAAGTCTCCCCAATTTCTCCCGATAAATCCCCCAAGGTCAGTAAGGAACCATTAAGAACACTAAATGTGGATCCTGAATACCGGTCTTCGGAAAACTCAGACCATGTCTGCCTGGGAAAGTTTTTTTTTTCCTTCCTAAAATTGGTTGTCGGTTTCAAAACACTTTCTTCCACACAAAATCAGTCCTTGAAATGTTTTCTCTCAATAACTACTGGTAGCTGCATTTCTGTTGCAAATGTGTTCAAAACGTACTGCATCATTTTCCTCCTACTACTTCCTGCCGTCTCCTTCTCGCCAGTAGCAACATCCTGTTGTTGATCAAATGACTTGTGTGATGCAAAAAAGAGAAAACCCATCAAAGTTTATTCTAAGGTACCTGAAATAGTACAATTTACCAAATATTGCTTCTAAGAAGTATTTCAAGTGTTATCGTAGCAATACAAAATATCACTATATTAGTTGTGCAGTTTGACATTGACAAACTAAATTTGCTTCATGAAAATCCGCTTATTTGGAAAAAATATCTTTCATAAAAAGTTTTACTGCTCAGGTGAAGTGTTATTTCAGCTATATTAACTAAGTTGATACTCCATGGCACATTTGCGATGGAAATGTAGAATGATCTGAAATGTGTTGAATTTGTGGCAAAACATTCCAGTAATTCTTGGTAAGGTGATGGGCTTAGCCGGAGGTCTGGCCCCAAACCGAACTCTTCCCAGGGTTCCCCCCACAGTTTGGGCCGTCTAGGACCGCGAGTGAGAAGCCTCATCGCCTTCCGTAATGTGGATTTATAAGTTATGACACACGAGCACGCCATGGCTCGACGGGAGTCAGGGCGTCCACGCCGCGCTCGATGAACGAGCGGCCGCCTACACGAAGACGGATCTGAGCCGGCAGCAGCCCGGCGCCTGCTCCGTGGCATCTGCCGCACGGGCTGCAGAGAAAGCAGCAGGGGAATTGCAGAGGTGCAGAGATGTCAGGCAATTCAACAGAGGGAAAAAAAAAAGATTTCCTGAAATTGTACTTAGTCGACATGGTATTTCTTGTGTGACTTTTTAACGCTGGAGTGTTTTTGGAAAATGTTTTCTTTGATGTATTCTCGTGGGGGTTTTCACTGAAAACTCCACTCAGCTGATATAAAACAAAATAAACCTTTAAAAATCAAAGTGTTTACCTATAAAGTTACCACATTTTAGTTAAGAATCTGTATGTTCCTCTCCGTGACAAATCTGTGCCTGCATCTCACGATTTAACGGTCTTCACTCTTCATACCTCAGCCACGAACAATCTTATCAGGCACACATGGGCGATTCTCACATTGATTCCTCGGCGCGCAATAGCTCGGCTGATCAATGGGCCCAGTCTCATTCGCCTCGTGAAAGATTTTTCTCTGAACTCAAAACTTGAAACTCTTGGCAGCTTGTTACTCGAAGGCGGCCCCTACACCGCTGTTAAAAATCAGCCCAGATTGATTTTCCTGTGCAGAAACGTACAGCCGGAGCGCTGCTGTTCACGGTGAGCTCCTGGAAGCAGTTAGTGCTTTTTTTTTTTACTAAGAAAATTTGCAAGGGACGTTATCTGATCCTTTTTCAAAACTGTTTCACTTATACAAAACATGTAAAGCAAATTACAAAGATGCAAGGACAGGAAAGTTGCAAGAGAAACGGGATTACAAACAAAAAAGGGAAATTAGATGCAAGTTTTGGCAGATTAGATTATATATTCAGTACAAAGTGATAGTCTCTTTAGGCTTGGGCATTAGTACAGTACTTTAAATAAGATAAGTGGGAAAATACTTAGACAAAGAAAGCATTAAATGTGGGGTTTAGCTTTGAAAATTTACTGTTGTGGATATGAAATTTTACTAATTCATGTAAAAATCAAATTTTTGAGCTTTACTTCATGTCACAATGTTATTATCTCTTAAAGAAACTAATGTTTCCTTGATTAGTTTCATGCATTTTTGAGAAATCATTCAGTCTCCCATGGCAACCATTAGCTTGGTTGCAAAACGCTTTGGTGGCTCTAGCCCCGCCTTCCACACACAGCTCCTCCTCAGAGTTGATACCATGTGCTTGGAAAATAAATTTTGCCCATTCAATTTCAAGTTTATGTCAAGACTTAGTTATTTTGGGGTGTTCAAAGAGAAAATAGAGACCTAATATAGTTTTAGAGTTTATTTCCAATTTTATTTTTACTAACAAAATATATCTTTCCAAAACATTTGAGCGTAAAAGCTGTCCCAGTAAATATGAGTGCTGGTTTCCTCAGAGTTGTAGCACAGTGGGTTGAATGATATCTACAGTTCTTCTCACCCTTTGACACATGAAAGCAGAGGTTTGATGTCACCGGAGCTGGTTGTTTACGGAACAACAATCAGATCGGTAAGTAAGAGAGTAATTCTGCTCATTTAAATTGCATTTAAATGAGCAGATTAAGTGCTGCCGTCTGTTTGGATTTGTAAGTCTGGGAAAGTGATGGAGCCCTGATAACACCTTCGGCCCAGAGTTCACGGAAACATGTTGCTCCGCTGCTCTGTCACGCTACCGGTGTTGTTCACGTTGACTGGTAATCACATCCACACGGCTCTGGGTTGCCACTGCGGCTCTGTTTGCGATGCCTCTGAACACAGATTGGGTTACCGTTTACTGTTTCTCCATTCAAGAATAACTCTTTGTGGACAGCTTTGTAACATTTGTCAACTCGTCATCACTGTGACTTTAGTTTCCTTTATTTTCTTTTTTCTCCTCGGCTCTTACAGGATTTTGTTTATTACATGTCTGTGAATCGGGAGTCCTTTTCTGACTGAATTGATACTACTTCAGTTTTGTGTAAGCACAGCAACATGCTTACACCACATGTGTAAGCAACATGTAGTGATAATTTGTAATAAGGTAACAAATCATGACTAGAACTTTGTTAGTTTCTTCTTGCTGTGGAGTTGGTAGCAACTCTGTATTCTTTCAGAATGACATTACAGTACTTATCTTTAAGTTATTATTTTTGATTGTGTCTCATAATATATTGCCTGTCTCTTTATATTGGCGTTGCTGAGTGCAAAGTGGATGCTTTTTAAAACACACATTATCAAGACAATTAGTGAAAAAAAAAACCAAAAAAAAAAAACTGCATCCTGATGAGCAATGAGGAAAACCATAAACATACAGCGGAACAGTTCACATCAAAGCATATGTTCATATTGGCCCAGTCAAAGTCCATCTGCAGCTCTTTATCAGTCTAGCCTAAAAAAAAACATTTTTTCTATTACTACTGTAATATGGCTACCTTTCAAACCAGACCTTAAAAAAAAGGTAAGGCAAATATGAATGCTGTTATGGAAATGCAAACAGTCAACTTAATTATTACTCTTTTTTTTTTTTGTCTGATTTTATCTGTAAATCTCCAGCCATTTTAGGGTCATCTCGCTTAAATCTAAGCAGCCCCTTTCGGAGACCGATGAATGAGATTTAGTGAGGAGCAAATAAATGCAACCGCCTCAGGCTGAGACCAGAAATCATCTGTCCGTGTCCCCGAGTGCAGTTTATTTCCAATATTGCACTGTAAGGAGGAAATCCAATGACAAGAGAGGGAAATGTGTGATATACTGTACTTCAGTTCTGTTCATCATAGTTAGATCTGGCAACTTTACGCTACAGGGTATAAAAACTAAAGTGAGTTTTGTTTGTTTGTTTGGTTTTTATTGCATACCCTGTGTATTTCTCTAACGTTCCTCAGAGGAGGTGATCAATAACAAATCAAACCGGAGTTGCAAAACAAAACTTGTGAAACTTTTGCAGAAGGAGACCGGCAGTCGAAGATTTCCGTGGGGTGGGGGGAAGGAAACGCTCACACAATCTTCATGATTCATCCTGCGGAGCCTGGGAGTTCCCCAGGTGGACGATTTTTTCATTATTATTAATTTATTATTATTTTGTTTCGCAAGGCCACGCGGTCAGCAGGGAGTGATAATAAATGCTCGGTAATATGATGTAGATCAGCAGAGGGTGTCACGGTGAGTAATGACCTGCACCGGGAGCAGAGGCGGCCAGGAGGAGGTGGAGCTCCACATCCTGTGCTGCCTTCACAAGGTCAGGCAGTGTAAAACATCCTTTCAAACACATGTAGCGCTTTTTTTTCTTTCATTTTTTCTTTCTTCCTCTAAATGAGAATGCCTGGGAGACCTTGGAAAAAACCCAAACAAAACAAAAACAGTGTAACAAGGTTCATGCTGAACATGACAACAGGGTTCCTGCTATTAATCTGTTGGCATAAGAGGAGTTGAGGTGGACTGTGGGTTCCTCTCCTCAGGGAACTCCACATAGTTGGGAATTTAGATGAATTTATGTTTTTTTTTTTTTCATGGCCATTGAGCATTTTGTTAGAAGTTTTCGCTGTTTAATTTTTCTGACATCCTCAGCGCAGCATGTAAGAGGAGATATGAGCAGCGGCATCCCGCAGACTGAGACTGGCAGGGGACATACTTGCTGTGGATTGTGGGCTATTTTAAGCACTCCTGATGATTTCCAACTTGGCACTCGGTCAGTACTTCAGGTTTATGAAAAGGTCATAAAACTCTGCAAACAGTTGCTTGTCAGGCACGACGCTGACTCCAATCTGAGGCTAATCACTGTCCGTCTCTCCATGAATGGGCTTTGCTTCCCATTCATTTTAAGTCATTGGCCACAATGAGATCCTCCATGTGAGATGAGACTGAGCAAAGACAAAAATTGAGTCAGCTCCCCAGATCCTTGGAGCCAATTTGTCACAAGCTTTACGCCAAGTGGTGTAAAGGTGTGAGAATCTGATGAGAAATAAGTTGTGATGGAGGGCGGGGTAACGTAAATGAGTGTTTTAATGCGGGCAAGAAATCCAAAAATACACTCGAAAATAACAACAGAGCCCAACAGGAGAAAAGCAGATCACAACAACAACAAATAATCCAACAAAGAACTCAAGACACAGACGAGCTTAAATACATACAGGTGAAAACCAAGGAATGGGGAACAGGTGGATCCAATAAAGGACCATGATATGATACATGGGTACTAAATTAACCAAAATGCATACATACTAACTAGGCAGTAGGATCTCAGATGACAAACGGATCCCAGGTAAAGGGTCAGGTTGTAGCCTAAGATGAGCAACAATAATGAATGCAGTGTTTTCTTGCCCAAATGTGAAGCCTTCCTTGTAGACATGCCTGGTAGCCAGACTTTAACCAATGGAGCTCATCCCAAAGACAAAACATGAGTCCCCCTTGCTGTGGACGCACCACTTGCAGGCGGTGCCAAAGGAATTGGTTTCCATGAGAGACGGGAGGAAACACAAGGCAGGGAACTTGACGGTTTGATCATCATCGACAGAAGGAATGGAAAGTCACTTCCCTGGTGGGGTAGGAGCTGGAGCTCAAGAGGTTAGAACAGAACAGGATATCCTTTATTGTCCCGTAAAGGGAAAAATCAGGTGTAACGCTTGAAAAAAAGGAAGAGAAATATCACAAATAATATACTGTACAGTAGGGACAAAATTACAAGATAAAATACTCAAAAGTTATGAAAAACAGCACACTGATCAAAGGAATTACAACTGAGTTGGTAGGACTCGTTCTGCTCAGGAGAGCCATTTGACAATTGACTGTACTTCTATAGCCTCCAGAGCAAAGTTACATATATTGGGGTAGTGTAATTGTTCATTGCACAATTGCTACAAACACCACTAATCAAACGTGAGTGGTGATCACATTCAGGCTGCATGTGTAAATGCAAACGCTACACTGGAGACCGCTCCTTGGAGTCACGGTGATGGAAATGCACATGTTTGCATTTCTCCGGTTACAATCTCGGCCTTCGGTTGTCAAGATCGTTGTTCCGGCCTTTTGCACTCCGGGCTGTCGCTTTTTATTCTCTGTATGAAACGAGATGAGCCTTTATCCCACCGAAGCACTCTGGCAGCAGCACTCGCGAGTAATGAAACAAGCCTCAGATACATGGTTAGACATTTCTCCGTGACAGATGACACTCAGCGCTCCTAAAGTGCTGTGTAACCCGAGCTTCATACGCAGATATCAGATAATAGTGGACAATACCTCAGTTACCCTTGTCAAGCCAGTGCTTTGAGCAATTAACATCTCTCCAGTTACCCTGCTGTACATAAACCATTTGGAGATGAGAGGGATAAACAAAGAAAAAAAAAAGAAAAAAAAAAATCAATTAGCTTTTGGAAAGTCTTGGTCAGTCGGTACCAGTTCACGTATTTCGTACTTCTGAGTTAGAATCAAATGCTAAGGCTTTTCTTGCTCTTCTTTGACTTTTTTTGAGTGAAGAATCCAGTCCTCGGATGAAACCCCGAGTTCTCACGGCTCAGTGAGAACTCAGGCTTGAGAAGGGATTATTTCACCAGGCTCTCCCCCGAATCCCTTCGACAGCGTTTGAGGTAAACACAGACAGAGAACTCGATGCGACAACTGGTCCTGTGGTTTAGACATCCATGAGTGGGCCGTCAAAATAAGTGTCAGTTCAGTAGCCTCAAGGGTACGTTGTTAAGTCACAGCTTTCTCATCCGTCAGCATGCAGGAACTATAACAAAATGGACCGTTTCTTACGACGCCTTCTCTCTGCACTCCACTCCCTATTTTTCTTTTCTTTTTTTAATCATTTCTATGCCCTGCAGACATGCGATCTGGCGAAGAGTCATTGATCTCAGATATACTGGTAGAAAACTGAAATATCTAGATAGGGACCAAAGCGGCAGCAGTTGTAAAATTGTACCTGTGGGGCACAGATATCTATTTCAAGATTTGATGGGGGGGCTGTGAAGATTAAAGAAACGAGACAAGCCCGGTGTTGCTGTTTATTTTTCGCCCACCATGAAGCAACCAGGTTTCTCTGAGGGGACGCTATATCCACCAGTGACCTCACAACGACCTTTGTCGCTCCAGCTCTTTTCAGCAATGTGGCTGGAGGGAGCGACGCCTCACTATTTGACCGAAGTAATCCCAGTTCACACCTGCCGCCTCTGTTTTGACTGTAAACCCGAAGAAATGAAGCTCATCAAATGGCTCTCCTGAGCATGTTTGCCGGGGACTCACCGTCGCAAATGTCTTTGAATGTTGATGATGGCAATAAGACCCCAACTCAAAGGGTGGCGCCAACACCAAAAGAGAAAAAGAAACAAGCAGAAGAAAAACAGAGTTTTGTTCATTGACACAGTTTGGGCAGATAACTACTTTAACACAAAATCTGATCCAGGGAGTTGTTTTCTTCTTTCTTCACAGTGATTTGCTTCTTCTTCTCTTCTGCGTAGACAGCTAACAATCAGGCGAAATGTCGCCCCCTACTGGGCTGTAGTAGGGGGCGACATTTTGCCTAAAAGAGGATGAAACTGTGTTCAGCTTTTGTTTCCAGACTCAACCATGTTTAATTTGACCTATTGAGTGACTTTCCCACCTTTTCAAAGCTTTATTGATCTCAACCTCTGAGAAAACGATAGATACTGTGATTGTTGTCCATTCTTCTGGCAAAATTACTCTCTGCTTCAGTTGAAGAACCCCCACCAGCATGCCGCCGCCACCATGCTTTACCAGTGTGAACGCTGAGGGTAACGTGAAGTGATGGTTTTTCCTCCAAACATAGTGTTTCGCATGTAGACCCAAAAATTCAGTTTCCATCTGAAAAAATAGCATTTTGTGCTTGGCGTGTCTGTACTTTAGGTTTCATTTGCGTTTCAGTTTTGATCACTTCTTTGTTCTTTACTTGCTTACTTGATTCCATTGTGTTCATTCATTTATTTATCTGTGTTATGTAAGTATTTATTATTTCCCCCCCTTGTGATCATTACTTCTCCCTTCGCCTTTCCATCGCTCTGCCAACTCGCTTTCCTTCTCAGCTGTTTTCCCATCACTCAGGCTCACGATTGGCTCTTTTGTGAGGGAACTTTTGCCTCCACTCTGCTCTTTTCCTGGTGTTCCTCGTAATGCCGTTTCTGCTATTCACAGCTTTTCCTCCAGAGCGGAAAATGTTAGCTGGGGAACAGCTTTGGGGCTACAAATTACATTACAAGCAGCCGGGCATAATTTAGCTCGACTGTCATATTAGCGCTGCCTCCCGACTGTTAAATGTGTTTGACGTTTTAACTTTAACAGAGACATCTTTCACCATTTGGCACAGTTTTCCAAGGTCCTAATTACATTTATGTGTCAAAATACTATTTAAAGATAGAGACAGCTCCCCTTTAAGCACGAATTTGCACCTTTCTTTCACACCGGCCTTTTTGAAGGATATGAGAGTCTCTGCTGCCCACATTCAAAGTTAATTAATGGTCTATTTATTTCTGCATTGAGGGCATTTTTGAAGGCTAGTGTAAAAGCAGCTGCTGAAAGGTCTGCAGAGTCAAAACAAGATGTTGGAACTTCTGACTGGAAATGACTACGTTCAGGAAGTTGGGGTCTAGATTTTTAAAAAAATAAATACGTCCATTGAAAATGTTCCCACTTTCCACATATTACCTCTTTTTGTTGCTGAAAATGGTTATGAGGGTCATCTATAGAAAATGCACACACACATACACAACAGGCCAAGAAAGAAGCACAACATTAAGGTGCGCTGTTCTTTCAGCTCTGGGTCCAGTGGAACCGAACGTTTGAGAATATTGTGTTCTTTAGTTCAAATGAACCAAGGCCAATGAATCGGAGTGGGAAGAAATAATTTCTTCTGTACATTTTATTACAATACACTGCAAAAACAGTACCCACTGACCAAAACAGCTTACAAGGATTCAAATTCACTTGATTTCATTTTACAGATCTTGTTTGTTCACTGTGCATGCAGTTTTGTGGCGACTGTGATGTGTGTTGCGTTGTGTTTTTTGTGCCATTGCCAAAGATAAATTTCCATTTTATGTAAGTTTAATGGACAATAAAGGAGTCTAAGTCTAAATCAAATCTGGTACTTAAAAGGGCAGTTTTACATAAATTGGACTTTTTAAAAAAAATGTTATTCCTGCATCAGAAACATATTCGGAGCGTCGCTTTGATTCTTTCATGCATGTTTTAGACGTCCTTGAATTTCCCATGGCAACCATTCAGTGTTAAAAACAACGAGTTGTACATGATACTGTCCCTTTAACGTTAATTCCCAGAGGCTTTACAGTGGTGGGATTGCTGACAGTTGACATTTTACTTCTGCAGCTGTCCGTTTCCTTTAAACACTTGGCAGCCATTTTGGATTTTGTTGAGAAGGAACCAATTTGCCGATGGATTCTCAAAATGTAAAGGTGGCCAACTCCAACTCCTAAGCAGATATGGAAGGTATGATTACTGTGAGGAGGGTGGAAAATTCCTCTACGAGATCATCATGTTCTTCTCCCCCACGAATCTGAATAGATCAATTTCAGGTACAGTGGCTGCATGAGTATCTGCTCAATTGAGACACCTTAACGGGTTAAACTTTGCAATCTCTAGCCCCTCAGAAAGATCCAGCGGCGTCCGACGGTGGATAAAGTTTGCGCAGCGCTCCGCGTCACACCGATAAAACAGAAGGAGACGCTGAGCAAACAACACCCCAGAGACATCAATCTTCAAACCAGAAACAGCAACAACAGAGACGCTGGTTTTAAAGGTCGCATGTCCTTCCTGGTGATAAAATGCTCAAACTAATTGTCCTTGTTTGATCTTTCGATGATTCTGGAGGAGAGTCTCTGAAACAGCGGCTCCACTAAACGCCGTCCGTTCAGGTTACGCAAAAACAAGTGGCGGCCATTTTGACCGACTGCCGGCAATTTCTACTTCCGCGTCGCATCACTTCTTGTGCGTACTTTCTAAGGTGTATGCACACATTATAAGTGTCCCGCTTTTAGAGATCGCATCGGCCACATGTGCAAAGAGCTGGAAAATGCAGAAAATGCCGAATAGAAATAATCTTCAAGGCATTGCTCTGGCGCCCGCTCTAGCGTGCCATCTAGTCTAGAACATGCCCCATTTTTTGCACCACTGCTTATATCTTATAATTATATAGGCAGCTGTATATTAAAGTTGTGTTTAGTGATGAAGGAACATGTATGCTTGGCAGCATCGACCGGACAGCTGCAGCAGCAGCAGGATGAAACTTCGTCAGTATTCCCTTTATGAGATTTTCTAACACCCTGTTTTCCTCAGCAGTAATTCTGAGCAAGGTGGGCAGGGCTGCAGTGGGGCTCAGGTCACAGTCCCTCCCACAGTGAGACATTCATGTCACAGAGAGGGGCCTAAAATGTTAATGTCCACAGACTGCGCATGCATGATCAGTGTGATCACATCACAATTATACAAAAATGAAATAAACTTCAGTGGAGTTTGAAAACAAAATACGTATATAGGTTCATGTCTGGTTGAAGAAAATCTTGAGGAACCACTGCTTTAATGGAACAAACCAGATTTGCTCTATAAATCTGTTATAATATTGAATATCGAACTGATGAAAGAAATCACTGGAAAACACGCAGGGAATCCGAAAGACCAGAGGGAAAAAATCTGTCGTAATAACATTCTCAGTTTGAAGCCCTGACATCCCGAGAGGCATCATTTAGCTGGATGGAAACAACAGAGCTCTATTTCTCCACAGCTGCACACTTAGCTTGATTTGGGCTCACTCATAAAACGCTGCTGAGGTCGACTCGCTGTCAGAACCGCAGCACGTTTGGTTCGCGGCACGAGCGCAAACCTGTTCAAACAGCAAATGAAACTGAAGGCGACAACTACGTTCCAAACTTTGCTCTTTTTTTCCCCCGACTTAACAAATTGTGTCAAAGCACTTTATGTGAACAGAAATCTCGTAACTATCTTTCATGGCAGACTCCCTTTGAATAGGAAGAAAAGTTGTGGACGAGCACACTAAATGAGCGGTTTCTGCCTCCAGTGGACGGAGTGAAGCAACAGGAAGGATGAAAAAAGTTATCAAGAGTACCGACACAGCAGAAAACAATAAACAGAGAGAGGGCAGCTGGGAGAAAAGTTCCCTAAACGGTCTCCTTCAGAACATTCGAAACACAAACTAGTACTTTTTAAGCAGAATTGGACATTTTTTCAGATGTCAGATCGGTTCATGATCCCAACCCGACCCGAAGCTGCTGCATGTGGGTGGACCTTTGGGTGAATGTTATGATCTGGAGCCAGATTTGGTCCAGATCTCAGGTTTTATCTGTACCTCTGTCAGCATATAAACACAGAGAGATGTCAGTCACAGATTATCAGAGTTGTGTGCAGCCTGTGTAAATGTCCGGCAGGACCAGCGGATGGGCAGGGCCGTAAAGTGGTTGGGCTAATGGGCCCCTTGCCCCCCGTTCTGGCGACTATGTTAAGGCTGATTAAAAAAAGAATGTTTGTATTTCTGCGTCCAAATCATGGCAAAGAAGATGTTTACCAGATATTTCTGTAGGTCCAGAGCTCTGACCTGATTCCTCTTGGCTCTGATTGGTTGCTTTTTACAATTTTTCCAGACTGCAAGAATTAAGCTGAGAAAAGGTGGAGGAACTCCATTTTTAATTTTTTTTCACAGATTATCTGTCTCACATTACACCGTCACAAAATGGTGCAAGTTTCAATAGGTGTGCGGGGAAAAAAAACATATTTTTTTGTAAAAGTACACGCTGCAGCTTTGACACGGCTCTTAAAATGATCACCACCAGCTGTTTTCATTCTGCTCAGTTATTTTGGGACGTTTTTGAAGTTTCCATCCGGGTGGAACGAAAGAGGGGAGGATATTTCAGCGAAAAAGCAGAGGCCTTCAGCTTGTCTGAACCTTCCTCCCTCCTCCTGGTGCCTCCGTGGGACAGAGAGCGTCTTTGTTCTGCCCCCTCGGTGGGCCGTTGAGCGAAGAACGGGCCACCGAGGACACCTGCGTTTAGAGGGACCTGCAATTTGGGAGAAACTCCAACAGACTCTTGGACTCCACAGCCTGAAAATAGAGAGCATGCGCGGCTCTGGATCAACTCAGAGAGCGGGAGCAGTCACGAAGAGTCTCGTCTAAAGATAGACTCCTGGAAATACGTTGGAGAAGACAAAAGGGCTCAGCTTGGCAGGAAGCGACGGGGTAACACACAAGCTGGCAGTGATGCGCACACAGAAAATGTGGCGATGGTCCTGCTTGGCCAGCAGAACGTGTGTCTGCCTGCCGTTTGCCTCAGTTCCAGGATTTTTTATTTGTTTTGTGTGTGTGTGTGTGTGGGGGGGGGGGACATGGGCACTGGGGGTGTGAAAGGTGATGGAGGCATGAATGATGTTTCGCTGCGGGGCTCTTCCGGTTAGGCCTGCTACACAAACAGGCGGCCTCCGTAACCCACAGCAACAATCGGCTTAAACAGCGAACAGACGAGAAATGATCTGAGCAATATTGCAATTTAGCCAGAGCATATTGTCTTCCTCCCTCCCCGGCTGAAGTGTCTCTCATGTTGGAAAGAAAGTTGTTTTTTCTGTTTGTTTTTGAGCGTATGGGAAATCAAATCTCCGCTAAATGAAAACGACGATAACTCTGCTGAAGCACAAAACGGTTTAATATTCCAACACCATGTGTGCTTAACGGAAGTTGGGGATTTTCTCCTTATTGCACAATGGCTGCGTATACTTTGTGAATTCGCCTCAAGCTCAACGTTGGACACTTAAGACCTTACGACACATCATTTAGTTACGCTAAAATTACACACGCACTCATTGTTTTGTCTCAAAAAGCGTGTGGCTGTGTGGAAGCAAGTCTTTGGATAAGCAAGAGCCACTCTTCTGAAAGTGAGCATGGATAAGAAAACGTGCCTCTGACCTAACAGCTCAGCTGTTGTATATACATTTGAAAAAGCCACACAGAAAATTTTAAAAGGAACCTTGAAAAAAAATAAAATAAATCCTGAGTTTTGTGGGTACGGCGAACATCTGGCAAAAACCCATCAATTCAGCCTTCTGTTACGAAAACATCTCCAAGTCACTTGCACAGGAGGTAGTTTGTTACAAAAGATTCTTTCTCTGTTAAATCACAACCAAATGGAAATCTTTTAAACACATTTTTCCTGATTTGTTGTCTTTTTTTTTCCATATTGTACTCTTTAGTTTCTTTCAGGCAATGGTTACCATTTTATTTTTGGTGATCTCTCTTTTTGTTTAATTATTTCATCTTCTTTTTCTTACGTTTTGCTCGCTGTGAGGATTCGAGTTTTCCTCTGCGTTTACTTTAGGTTTCCGTGTCTTCTGAGTCTCCGCGTTGTCCTGTCTTCCCCTTGATTGTTCCCGTGGATTTAGTGTTGTTTGTCTTTCTGTGTCTCGTCCTGTCGTGTCCGGTTTGGGACTCGCCAGTCGCTGCCAGCGGTGAGCCTGGCCTTCCCGCTCACCCTGTGCTGCCTGGCATTTTGGATCATTTGTGCATTTTCCTTCAATAAAATCATCATCGTGTCTCTCATCTTTTACTGGGTCCACTGTGCCATGACACGCACTCTCACACCGGCTCTGAGTTTCCCAGATCCTTGTGTGTTCCTTCTTTTCACTTTGGCCCAGTCACGACTCCCTAACAGCAAACTAAATTAGGGGAGGAAGAGTAATCGCTCCTCCTCCCCCTGTATTTAATCACATAGTTTTCAGGAGAACGATGAACACCTGAGGGCAATTATTGGGGAAGAGGGAGGCTGAAATGTAGGTGAAGGAGAAATGGTATGATCCGAAATGCTGGTCAAACAAAGGCAAAAAAAAAGACCTGTACATAACAGGCAAAGAAACTAAATGGCAAAGGAAGGAACTAGAAACATCGTAGAGTTGTGACAGTTTCACTTCTGAATCGGCAGCATTAGGCTTTTGGGGCGAGACACATTTTATTTGTAAAAACTAAGAAACTGTTGTGTGTCAATCATGAGAGGGAATGAGAAAGAAAAGCTGCAGTGGGGGATTGTGGTTCTAATGAGCATTTGACTCCCACAACGCCGGGTCACCCCGTTTACAAGAAAGAGCCGCGGCTGACTGAATATGCGTTTGTGGAAAACACATTCATCATGATAGGACGGTAAATTGGTCACGCCGGCTCATTCTGCAGATCTGTGGAATCCGCCTGCTTGTGATAAGAGACTGAAGCTGCAGCTTGCAGAAATGGAGGGAAATATTCACACTCTCCCATTGCATGCAATTCTCCAGGTGCAATTGTGCCTTCACACAGTCCAGAAATACCCCCAGTTAGAGCAATTTGCATCACTTAATAGACTCCAGATTCAATATTGTACATTGGTATAAAAAGAACTCCTGGAGTTTTCTGTACATTAGTACAGAGAATATTGACCAGAGACACTAAAGTATAAAACCTTAGTTTTATACTTAAAACAATAGTTTCCCACTCTCCTACCGTCAACAAAGAGTTTCTCCACTTGTGGATTTGCGTAGTGTTTGATAAGGGCAATGTGGTTTACACCCAGGGCATTATGCAGTTGAGGGGCAGCACCTGTACTCAAAGGGGTATCACTTTAATTGTGAATTAGCATGTTTAGCAAACTCCTGACACTCCATTATGTTGTTCAAAATGCTACAACTGTCACACCATCTGGCTAGAAGCCCAACTTTAGACATCTCTTTAGAAAACGTTTTATAATGTTCATTCATTTGTGGCGAACATATCTCTTTTTTCTTTTCTTCTCACTTCTAAAATGATTTTTCAGATCTGTTTGTGCATTTGTGTGTGTTTGGCTGCGTGTGTGTGAATGCGTGTGTGTGTGTGTGAGGCAGAAGGAGGAGCTTCCCTTTGAAACCATTCATGCAGGAACTGCTGCAGCCTCAGGCTGTTTGACTTTCAAACACTCAGGAACCAAATTGAAAATTAACGCTCTGAATGCATTTCCTTGCTCCGTTTGCGCGTCCGCTGCATTGTTTTGCACCTCAATGAGACGACATATGTTACTGCGTCCTGCTCTGGCTCTGTTTTGATTGCCTGAACGGCCTTATGTAATAATCTTCTTGCAGTGTCTGCATACATTTGCACGAAGCATCAGTGTGCAGTGAGTAGCGTTGCATTATGTGCGTTTCCACATCTCTTTGGATTTTTTCTTCTTTATCACACAGCAGAGCCTTCAGGACGTCTTACGGCTTTTGTTCCCCCCAATAGTCTCAAATCAGGACTTGAGAATAAATTGTGAAATTTGATAAAACCTGATGAGCAAGGACTAAAAGAAACTGACAGAATACGAAAGGACTAAAACTAGAATAAAATCAATAAACAGAGTAGTGCACCGACGGGAACATCACAGAGAAAGTACCCAGGAACATTTATATGAAAACATGAGTCTAAAAGACTTCTTAATGAATTTGGTTGAGCCGCTTTTTATTTACTGGCATCGGATTGAAGGAGGCCGAACACAGAGGGGTGACGCATTTTGAGAAAACGTGAAAAGTTGGAGTGGTAAGAACAGATTTTTTTTTTTTTTAAGTACAGATTTAATTCTTCTATTAATAAAATGACAATTAAAAAAAACCCCTCTGTCCTTGACCTGAAATTTGACAGAAGAGTATTGATGAAAACGTCGATGAAACAGCAAGCAGAATATGTTTCACACTGAACTGCATGTGCAGATTTTGAAGAATCATCTTTTGCTCCAGCAAAAACAAATGGAACAGAAAAGAACAGAAATCCACACGAGGCATTCAATGCCTTGAATTCTGTTCATCCATCGCTCAGTTAAATCCCTGCAGAACGGAGGAGCATAGAAAACCTTTATTGGAGGGGAACAAATTTCTTAAAATATTTGAAAAAAAAATCCCCCAAAAAATAGATGTTACGTATTGAACACTTAAATCCTAGCTGCTGATAAGCTTCTTTTCTCTTTTAAAGGTCTGGTGTCTTGACCCTGAAGAGCAGCCAGCTAAATCATCTTTCCTCAGGCCCAGAGAAAATTTCAGGCTTCAGCAGCATCAAAAAGGTCTCCTTGACACCCCCGAGCCCGGCTGCCAACCCCCCTCCGCCGCGCTCTCTTTCCCGCAGCGGGGGGCCTCAATCCGTCACCGTCAGCTCCAAACCCGTCCCGCCTGTCGCGCCGCGACTTTCGACTCAATCTCTCTCACCGTCCAAAGATAGAAAGGAGGTTTAACGTCGGCTGCCGAGAATCAAAAGCCCGTGTGTCTCCTGGAATGTGGACAACAGAAATACTGCTGATCCGTTTGGCAAGTTTCATTCCCACCGCTGCATTCTCACACACCGGATTCCTGACAGTAAGCAGTTCCCCCCCCAGCCCCCCACACACCTCTCCTCCGTCTGTCACAGCGCTGTCACAGGCTGTACACATTAGTCCGAAGAAGTGCTTTCTAGATTTCTGTTTTGAGTTGTTTTTGCCTCATACTTGCTGAGGCAGCTGTGACATCCTTCCCCGGGAAGCAGGGCTGACTGCGGCCTTCCTCCGCTTGAAGGCTCGAAGTGGGCCGGCTCCACGGTTGCCACTGAAGCTCGTTGAGTCCAATGGACAAACTAATGAGCCCCTGAAGGCTTGTGGATATGCCCAATAGTCTTGTTAGAATGCCAAGATGGCAGCAGCCATGGGTGCAGGGGGGAGGGGTGGCTGTTAGAGTAATGGGGAAAGAAGGGGACACCGGAGGGAAAGACGGTTGTGACTTGGAATTTGGGAGGACAGTCGGGAAGCTGCATCGACGCCACAGGCGGTTTAGAACCGTTAATTTGGCACTGAAGAGGTTTAAAATGAAAAACTCCCAGCGACATAAGCAGGCTTTAAGTGACAGCTTCTTATTCGAGCACGGCAAAAAAAAAACAAAAACAAAAAAACAACTAGCATTTGACCCTCACATTTGCTGCTAATTAGCGCTAACCACGTGAACGAATTAGTACAGTTCCGACTTTGGTCAGAGTCTAAATCTTCATGGAACAAAATGGCGACCCAGATGACACGGATCAGGTTAAACATGACAGTGAAGGCCTAATAAAGTTTGGATTTTTGACAGCAAAACTTGAGGCAGTGGTCCCCAAAAATTTTCTTCTGGATCCCCCGGTAGATCACAATAAAATCCCGACCCCCCAAAAGGAAAAATATAAAGAAATCAACCGAGCACACACATCGTTCAGCCAGACATAAACCTATACACACAGTTTGTTTATTTCATTTCAAGTTGCAACAACACACACTACAGGTCATCTTCACAGTGAAATACTTCCGTGTAGCAGTTTTACTGCTCGTCGTGTCTGAGCCACCAACAATGTTAGTAGCGGATCCATTAAGTCCCGTAGACTCGCAGGTGTGGCCTCCATAAACTGGGATTGCTGCAAAGCCACCTCACACGGATTGCCTCTTGATCCAGTTGCCAGTTGCCGATTAATAAGTCTTTGGTTTGTAGCTAAGGTCTTCCTTCACACCAACAAACCGGGATGGACAAGATCCTTGCGGCTACGACGTAGTGGCGAGATACCATCAGCGTGTTGAATGGGTGAATGTATGAATGACTGTATGTAGTGTAAAGCCCTTCAGGTCCTCTGGACTAGATAAAGTGCTATTTACCATTTAACCTGATGGACGGAGTCCTTACCTTTTATCAACCGTGAAATCCTTCGTGGCCTTAAAGTCAGCAGTCGATTCTCATCCCCATCACTTCCTGAATATGAGATTACTCAAAATCCTTTTAAGCATAATAGAGTTGATTGATTTCTAGAATTTAAAAGGCCATTACAATAAATACAATAAAAGACAGATGATGAAAGGGCGTAGTCAAAATGAGGCATTAACTATAACATGATTATAAGCCTTTGAACCCCTTTTAAAAGCTGGAGGGCAAAAACCCTCGACTCTTTTCGAAAGTCTATTTCGTATTTGCCAGGAAAAGGCAAGAGCAAACATTTTGTGATCTGTCTCTCTCAAAATGACTCCAAGATCCTCAGGATAGATGACCCATTAGGATTGGGTGACTAAAACAGGAACTCAATCTAATGCCTCATTTCCTCCCTGAGATGAGACAAGCTTTATGGCTTGACCTCCCCGAACAGGATCTCTTTCCTGCTACGCTGGCCACGTTGTAATCTCACACATCGCTGTCTCGCTTAATCCAAAAATAATATCAAATACATTAGTGAAGGCAAAGGGCTGCAAAATCCAATTTGAAAATTACACTGTGTGCTCATAGACTTGATCATTCGGCAATTTGTGGTGTCGAGTGTGGTTTCCTTAAACATGTATCTCAGATGGAGGGGAGGAAACGTGACACGGGGAAACAGGTGAAAGCAAGAGCTCAAGTCAAACATTTTGTTTCCAGTGGTAGAAAGTTTGCCTCTCGGAAGTAGATGAAGGAATAATAAAAATCTTTTCCGGTTGATCAACTGTATCACTTCCCGTAAGAAAATCTCTCAGGAACCTGTGAAATATGTTTGCTGTTGACAGCTTATTTCATTTCCAGCATAAAGTGATTAGCCCCTCCAGCTGCAGGGCTCCAAGAACCTCATTGCTGCTTTGGTGGTTGGTTCACTGATTGGGTTGGGACTGAGAGGATGGAGTGACTGGATGGCATGCAATGCATTTTACACAAACATTGGCAGTTCCTCGGGGTATATAGCTTACTGAACTTGGTGGTCCTCACATCTTGACATGCAACACATAGATGTTTGGCTCATTTGGCAATTCGCTGCAGGCTTTTGTAGTTTTCAGAGGTCGATGGTGTCAATTTCCTCAAAGTGTCCTGCCTCAGTGTTTTAACAATTTTAGGCTGACGTGGATGTTGACTCTACGATTCTCCATAGCTTGAAGGCTTTGACTAGTTAGCATCCTTTAGCGCTCTAAACTTAACTGCTGAACTTCTGTAAAAAGCTGGTGAAGGTGAGTACTGTAAGCACCTGTGGCTTGAAGGTAGGTTTGTGCATAAACAAAAGATTAAAGTCATCAGCATGGATCTGCACTGTGACAAGTACTTCACGCAATCACGTGGCGAATTATGGAGGCGATCATTGAATTCAGATAAAAGAATACAAAACGTCTGACGCACAAATGGTTCACCTCTGGTTGGATTGGAGATTTATCGCTGGTCTCCTCCAAAAAACATCAGGGTTCTTTGCTTTTCAAAGCAGATTCAAACCAATGTCACTGCTGTCTTGCCACACACAAATTTGCAAGAGTTTAAACATAAAGTGCATTTTGCGAATCGTCATACAACCTGCGTGAACTATACATGTTGCTTATGATGAGGATGCACTTTTAAAAACGCAAAACAGATCAGCTTACTCTATGCATCTTTATCTGTGAAGACAGAGAGTTGGTATAATGTGGCAAGAATTTTTTACTTTTTTAAGTCTTTGCTGTGACATTGGTGCAACAATTACATACATTTTGCAACACTGATTGTGGCTCCTAGTTTCATCGTCATACACGGCTGAAATCTACAGCAGACACACAAGAACGTGTCGGTACAAGAATCGTTTTTGCTACTTTTGGGAGTCGACACAATACAGTTGGCTTACATGGTAAAATGTCCTCAGCTGGCTGCCCTAGGAAGAGCATTAGCACCGACTTACCATGACCTCTATGTTGGTGGACAGGAAATTTGCTGATGTCATTTGTTAAAGCACATAGTGTAGCTACTTATTGGTTCCTATTGAAGATATTTTATCACAATACGTTGCAGTACTAATATAGAAATATTAGAAATTCAACTGTCAACTGTCTATTTTTGGTCAAACAAACCCACAGGATTCCTAGCTTTGTGTTAGTGTTTCACAATCTTAGATTGCACAGTTGGTTTGAGCAGCATTAAGAAGCTAGCACTTAACTGTATGTGCTGCTGTCTTTACATCAGAATGGATAAATTAGTTGTCCATTCAAATGTAAGAGTCAAAGGGGGAAAATAAAACCCTGAAAATCTATCCAAAAGGTATTTTGCTCTTATAATTATTTTATTTTTTTGCAATATGCTGCACAGTGGTCTATCACCACTCTGTTGCTTGTGCAGATCCGCCAAATGTGTAAAAGAAGGGCAAGTGAGAAAAAAAAAAGAAAAGATCTCTTCCAAGCATGAAGGAGTAATTACTCAGGGAGGATGTGTAGTAGACCTTTACTCGGACTGAAATTTTTCATTAGAGTACTGTATGAAAAGGCTAATGAGCCGCACGGTGTCGGCAGATGGCAGCGGGCTGGCCAAAAACTTTTAATTTGACGCTTCTGGTGTCTATCATGAAAGGGAAGAAGACAAAGAGAGCCTGCAGCTGGAGACGCCTTCGGGGCGACTGTGTCTGCCAGTGTGTTCAACACACCAGCATCCAGTAATGTGGCGCTGCTCCTCCTGCTCGGCCGACTTGAAACAAATGGGTTATTTAGAGCCTACTTCATTTGCACTTGTGGAGAAAAGGGCTAGGAGGAAACGCGAAGCCCCTGACGGTTCGGCGTTAGATGTAGTTAATTAGCCAATTCACTCTGTGCTTTGCCGCCTCAGTGGTCGCTCCACTGCTTTGTATTGTTACACGTAATTGTCACTTGCTGCATCAGCATTCCAGATCCAGGCACGCCGTCAAGTAGTTGATGTTTCCCCGCTTGCTCCTACCAGGAGCTTGTAAAAATAGACGTTCGGGCAGATATTACGCCGGGCTGCTTTTCAGAGGAGAAGCGTTAACACTGGACAGTGGGAGATCCAGCCATGTGTCTAACAGACCTGTGAGCTTTGTCTCAGCTGGTGTGACTCTTTTGCAGCCAATGCAACGATAAACAAAGTGGTCACATTTTGGTTGGCTTCCAGAAAACCTAGTAAAAGGATTTTGAAGGTGCGGTATTATAGAAAAGCAACTTTTTTGAGCTTTAGAATCGTGTTATGTTGTTCCCTCCTCAAAAGCATACCAGGAGTGACGCCCTGTTTCTGCTGTACAGAACGCTTGGGGGGGACTTAGCTCCGCCTTCGAGGACAAAACTCCTCCTCAGAGCTGCAGCTTCCTTCCCCACTCGCCTCCTTCAGACTAGCCAGTACACACCTGATGGACCTTCTCATCTACTGAGCTCATTATACGAGCTACTTCTCAGTGCAACGCAGGTAAAAACGTTAATAGAGGAGATGTCTTCCTGAAGACGGAGTTTCGTAAAGAAACGGAGGCTTTCTTAAAGAGGCGGAGGCCCCAAACGCAGTTTCTTTAAATCAAAGGCTAAAAACCCACCTGCTTATAGTTGCCTTTGATTAACAATGACTGCGGCATATTGAACAATATATTTGATCTACATATCCTTGATAATCTTTTGATGATTTTGAGTTGAGAAAATGTAACGTTCATTGTTTCACAAATTGGTTACTATATTCAGTTTTTATCATGTAAAGCCCTTTGAACTGCCTTGTTGAAAAGTGCTATACAAACAGATGTGACCTGCCTTAAATAATGTCTGAAGAGGTGTTCATTATTAATCAAATACTTCTACATGCATGTTGAAAAAAATTAAACACAAAACATCAACTCCGAGACTGATCTGCCTGCACAAGAAACTTTAACAGCCTAGTAAAAGTTCCATACAGACGCCAGCATTCCTTTCTAGCAAATCAAAAACGATTTTTTTGTAAAAAAAAAAGAGACTATGTTTATTAAAAAGGTAAAAAAAAGGACGATTATTGAACATACATGTTAACAAATATTAACTACAGTGAAATTATGAATTCCCAGAAAACTGGAGCCTTTCAGGTTTTACCGCTGCCAGGATGTTGGTCTCGGAAGCATCATGTCTCAACATGAAAACCACACTATGCTCAGGATATCTCATACCTTCTGCATTCCACACTGAGCTGAATCCATACAGAATAAAAAAGGAGATGCACTGGAGCTCAGAAGTTCCTTTGTCAGCTGCAGCGGGGGCATCTTCAAAAACACTCGGTAGAGTTGCCAGTCTCGAGCCCTCAGATCTCATAGTCTCAGGTACGCCACCTATGGAAGAAGTTCAAGTTCAGGCAGGAAGAAGTTCACAGAACAGAAATCTCTACAGATCTCAGAAAGCAGAATAAAAATAAAACACTTCCTGAAACACCTCCCTTAAAGCTCAACAGTGCTGCATCTCTCTCCTCTGCTTATAGGACAGCAACAAAATATCTGAATTGGCTCGTTTTCAGAAATGATAATAAGAAAAAAAACAGATGGTAGGGATCTAACCAACTTAAACCCCCACCCCCCAAAAAAACACATCCACATAAACAAAGGCGAGAAAAATAAACGGGCTCAGCGCCGTCCGCTCCCTCCATCTGCTCTTCCTTGGTGTTTGTCTGCTGCAGACAATGGCTGCGCTCCACTGAGGGCTCTATATTGGGATGATGGATGAGGGCATTTGCCACACTCAAGACCCTGTCTTCTCCGTCCCTGTGCCAGTGTCTGCTCACCGCTCGGGTGCGTCCGCCGTAATTCATACAAATGATACAAAATGGCAACTGAGAGGTGAAGTGGACAGAGGGAGAGGGGCGACCGCGAGACCGGAGGCCTGGGAGTCAATCGGTCTTAAATTGGATTTAAAATGGGAAGGAGGTGAGAATAAATAAAAAATAATAATCCTTCAATGAAAAGACCTGCAAAAGACACTGTTTTATGAAGTGAGGCAGTGGCAAAGACCAATGTCATCCAGCTAAATTTGCACCCAAACCATGATAGATGCAAAAAAATGGCTAGCTAACTAGCAAGGGAAGAATGGCAACTTGTAACCTTAACCTCCTCAAATCACAGAACACAGTGAAGATGTCAAACTTTTCCCTAACAAAAAATAAATAAAGAAAAACTACAATAAACTAAGCTAGTCTAACAACCCATTACTAGAGCAGATCAAAGGCTAGGTTATGCTAGGCTAACAGGTCATTACTGGAGCAAATGGAAGGCTAGGCTAACAGTGTCTGACTAGATCTTGAAATTGTGGCAAAGTCTATATTGATATTCACTATTAGTTACAGAGAAGACAAAATTCTTTATTTTTACATCTTGAGATAAAAACAGTTGTTTTATTGTGGTCGTAGGATTTGTCAGCATGTTAATACGAGACTAAACAATCCAGCAACGACAAAATTTTAGGTTTGTGATTAATGTATTAAAAGGCCAAATTACATTTTTCTTTATTTTAGATGCTTTTTAAAACGTCTTAAGGATGTGGAGACACTCAGTTTGTAGCTCTGGGACTGGACAGTGAACCTACTTTTTTTCCTCTGAAATCTTTGAAATCTACTCAAGAACCGTCCCACATCTCTGCTCTGTCCCACGTCACGACAATGCCACTGCCATGTGCAATTAGGGGGATGGTGTGTTCAGAGTCACAAGCACCTGATTATATCAACTTTGCAAGACACCATGGCCGATTTAAAAACTGATCTCACTGACAAAACATCTTGGAACGATCCGGAGAAACGGTCGGACAATGCTTTTCATTCTGACGTGGCAAATTTCCTACATTTCACCAAGTCATGGGATTTTGGAATTAATTTGTGGAAAACGAGATGGAGGGTCAGATTTGGAGTGAAAGTTATTGTTGCCATAAACACAAACTGAAAAGATACGGAGCCGGGTGACTGGTTAACACATCGCAGACACAAAGCTAATTCTCCCTTGCAGTCCTTCTTGCAGTCCTTCTTGTTAATCAATGAGAGTCTTATGAGAAGATGCACAAAAAGTCTTCTCAGATGCATTTACAACTGTGAAATACGAACTTTGAGCTCTTTCAGGGTTTCTGACTGTAAGTCAGCCTATTGAACTGAACATTATATGCTTCAGGGTGCTCTGGATCTTTGATTTGATCAAATATGAAACACCAATAAAATGTTGGGGGTAAGACATCGGGTTGTGCTCCTTTAATTTTCCATCTGTACGAAACCTCCTCGGTTGACACCCCCTCCATCCAAACGGGAGGTGGTTATTTAACGTCTGAGGTTATTAAAGGTGTTGAGACGGTGACAAAGCGCTGCTGGTAAGGAGAGGTGAGCGATCCCAGACTTTGGTGCTTATCAAACAAAACACTTCAACCTTGGCAGGCGGCATGGAGAACGTTTCCTTCCATGTGGAGAAACAGAGCGAGACGGGCGAGGACAAGCAGAACCCGATTAAAGGAACAGGGGAAGAGGACTTTCAAACAGATAATAAGGCTGCTGGCCTATATAATTACATGATGCTACTCTGTTGTATTGATGGGTGTGTCTGCACCACCCGCAGCTGAAAATATGAGCTAAACTCCCTTTAACCAGTTACTGACATTAGCTGCAGAAATAAAATAAATAAATATAGTGGTTTTGGTGCAAAAAAATTTAATAAAAATAAAAACTATGTACAAATGTTTTCTATGCATTAAAAAAATTATAAATAAATTTAATATATACATATAAAAAATGGAAAGAAGTCATGGGAGATAAAGAGGACAGAAATTAGAAAGTTATTGGCAGGAGAATAAATCTACAGCGATTAAAAAAAGTAACACATTTTAAAGAATGTATAACGCTGTGGAAAAAAACCAAAAATGAATATTGTTACCTTCCTAAAGTAATAGCCTAGGTCATTTTTCTCCCTTCATGTCATTTGGCAAAAAATTACTTAAGCCATGACTTTAGGATGCATAAAAATTAAAAACAAGAAAAACAGTGTATACCATTTTCCAAACTCTCTTATCGTTTCAATGCACCGGAAATCTGGAACGACCTTCCAAAAAACTGCAAAACAGCTGAAACACTGAGTTCCTTTAAATCAAGGCTTTTTTATGCTTTAAAGCATAAAAAATGGAACATTGACCGACATATTTGATGTGGTTTGATGATTCTCATGATGTCACTTGACAAAAGGCAGTATTTGTTGCTGGCTTGCCAATTAGTGACCACAGCATGTTTTTATGACTTTTTGTTTTTGTTGTTTTCGTGATGCAAAGCACTTTGAGTTGCCCGTTTCCTGCCTTCATGCAAACAAACTTGATTAATTGATAGTACCATATTTTTTTATTATTATTTTTCCCTTTTACATCTTACTTTCTTCAGCTGAACCTTCAATTTATTTCTATGCTTATTCCTAACTGGGGCCATAATTCTCAGCTGGGTCGTCGTTTCTTACACGATCAACAACCCTGAGTTAGATTTTTGATGTTGAATGGATGGGGAAAACAGAATCGGTAAATATTGTTTATCAGCCATGACGGCAGCATGCTTTTACCATTGGCCCAAGTGTTCATATAGTTTGAATACAGCTGTATTGACTCTAGATGGACTTTGCTGTGCTTGGCTGAGGTAGCACGGCGGTGCATGCCGGAAAAACTGACACTGTTTCCACGGAAACGTGAAAGAACTGAGCCATCATTATTAACATCTGTTTTACCACTCCGTCTGCTGTGGCGTGCGTGCCAAGAAACCATTCCGATGTAAAGTAGGTGGTGAACAGCTGCGATATCAGGTGACAGATTAACATCTTCAGCAGCTCTTCTACTTTTCCATCAGGAATGCAAACGAAGTCACGCGAAGCGGTGCGGCGGCCGGCGCTTCCGATGTTGACGGACGTGTCGGGTCCGAAAAGCTGATGTGAAACAGGACGGCGTCAAACGCCCACGGCTCGGTTGATGAACTCCTGTCAGATGTTGCTGCGTGAACAATCGTTCTAGATGCCAGCAGGTTGGGGGAGGTCATTTATAAAAATTAAAAAAAAGAAAGAATCAAAGAAGCTGTGGATGCACCTGCTCATCTCTTTAATGTAAATCACCCGGTTTCTAATGTCTCTGTGGGAGTGATGAGGAGATTAATGGAGGAGTGAGTGTGGGTGGAAGAGGAAGCCGGGCACCGTCTCTTTTTTTACCCCTGACCGGAAGAGCGACGTTCTTGAACCCAAACTACTTTGCAGCCCATTACGCCGGCGGTGGCGAGACGAGAGCAGGAGCCCAGACGTTCCGCAGGCCGGGTTGCGACACCGACTCGGGCGGAAATTAACACCGAAAACGCACCGAGTCGCACGGGTCGGCGTTTTTCTCCCCGCAGAAAGTGATTCGTCGCTGGGTCGAGAGGACGGGTTGTGGTGGGTGGCTTCTGCAGCTTTTCAGAGAAAATAATGAAGAATTGTTGTGGATGTTCATCCAAGCATGTACAGTTTGTAATATTTACAACAACGACAAAAAAAAAAGGATATTCAAGTAACATTGGATTCATATATCAAAGGATTGATCTTTTTCAGGCTGCAGGACTAATTTGAAACATTCTGACTCGCCACAGGAATGATCATAAACGTGTTTCTGATGGGAACAATGGCTACATTCTGTTAAATGAACACACTCACAAGTTTTTGAGAGGCATAGTTCAAACAGCAGACACTTAGACTAGTGATGATGAAAGTGGTACCAACATCATTAGGTATGGCTCTGGTTGGTTGTCATACCGCCTCAGTGAGCCCTAAATGGATGATGATGCAGTTGCGGTTTCTATCTATGGCCTTTCATTTCGGAGTGTAGAAATGCTTCCAAATTTTTCTTGTAACACGTCATGCGACTCACATAACAATCATGATTACGAGTTAAGAGTCGTTTTCATTGACCATGTAACTGCGCAAACTGGAATTACGTCAAGCAGCGATTTTGACATGTTTTTGCGCAAGGATGAGGTGAGTTTTGTTTTGGGCTGTATCAAATTTAGCGCATTTTGTAAAGCTGCAATGGAAACACTTTCTTGCATCACAAAAGTGACGAGATCAAGAACTGTGTGTTACTGCTAACGGAAGATGAAGAAAACGGCATAGAAGGGGCAGGAGGATGACGATGCGGCTCATCGTTATCCAGATACTCACGTTATCTGGGTTACAATTTACAGTGTTGCTTCGAATACGGACGGCATTTTGAAAGCTGCCATGATGCAACCGCCGTGGTCGATGGTGTAGTTTTGTTTTTAACAGCAGTGATGACGCTGCATCACATCTCAGAGGTAAATGTGAGGTCAGCAAAGTGATTGTCAAGATTCAGACTAGACAATCAATTCCTGTGTATGGCAACATGATCCCAGGTCAACCTTCACTAGTCCAGACAGTGTTTGGATAGGTTAGTATGAGAGAATGTACTGGTTTTACATAGATGCTTTCTACTTTTAAAGTTCTCAAGTTTAAGTGTGATGTATACTAAGGGTGCATGCTATTAGAAAATCTTGTGATGGCGTTAATATCGGTAAATGTGACATTGACAGCAAGTGCAATATATTCCCGTTTTCTTTTTTTAAATCCTCTTTCTAATCTGTGCTTCCTAGTCTAAGTTTGCTGGCAATGTCATTTATGTCTAATGTGACTTTTGCCCTCATGGCTAAATGTTGGATAGGAGGAAAAATACAATATATATTGGCCAATAATTATTGGTCTCCAAACAGTCCTGGTGATGATATATTCACTACTCATTGTGCAGAACCAATCAAGCAATGGTATATTTTATGATTTCCAAGAGAACTGGCAGTTTGATGTTGCTGGAGATCACTTATTTTAGAGTACTGCTTAATATGAGGCATGTATTAATTGGCTCAAAAGGCAACATAGCATACACAATTCATGAGATTTTATCTGGAAAAATCAAACATTTTTAAATGTCCCTGTTTTTTTGTGAACAGAAAGAAATCACACATTTTTATCTTGTTTTTGACACATTGGGTCCTGATGCCAAAGCAGTACATAAAAAGGTTTCTGTTTTGATTTTCACACAAACAGTAAGAGCTCATAAATCTTCATAAAGCTTTAAAAATATATATACCGTATATATCTGTTCAGTGGTGAGGAATCCAGTTCGAGCAGTACCAGTTTTGACTAGGATCCCAAATGCTGCCAAGAAAACTATGTAAAAGTGGAAAGAACTTCTTAAATACTTATGTAATAAAACAAACCCTCAGCAAGAATTCATAAAGTGTTGCGTAAACGTTGACTCAATACAGCAGGGCAACTCCGAGCAACTTTGATTAACACTGCAACAAAAAAAAAAAGAAAAAAAAAGTCTCAGACAGAAATATAGGCTTTTGAACCTAAAGCACTGTATTAAGACATATTTCACCATGCTGGAAAAAAACTTGATCGTGCTTTGTGAGCCAGCCTTTAGTTAAAACTAAATAAATGAAGCCTGTTGGTGTTTTGATCTGATATCTCGTTACAGCTTCAGAAAAGAAATGATGCTACGCCATTTTCTTACAACCATAACTCTTAATAGGCCAAACCTTTCTATTTCAACTGTAATGAAACTATTCTATGTTCCCTTCTTGGTGTTTATGTTGATGATGTATAAAGAATAATACGTTTCTAAAATGTTGGAGATACAAACAAACCGAGCATATTTTAATTGGATTACGTAAAAACAGCCTTAAAATGCTTTTCATCTATTCAGCCTTTCCAAATCCAGACGTCAGCTACTCCGTCTTCTCGTCCTCCACCTCCGTCACCCAGGAGTGCGAAGCACTTTGTTAACAGCATTTCCCCAAGACACTTCCAGTCCATCTGAGGCCACAATCTGGTTTCTAGATTATAGCGAGCAGCTCCTATCAGAAAGTGCTGAATTGCATCAGTTCACCTCTCACTGCGTCGTGTTCCGTCTCAGCTTTTCTATCGTTTTAGGGAGGACAAGCCCCCGTCCCCCGCCCAGCATAAAAAAACAAAAACACAGTTTTATGAAGTCGCAAATGGGAGCTAGTTTTACCTGAACAGCAGAAAATGACAATAATAAAACAAACCTTCTTCTTTTCTAGACTAATTAAACCAACACAGATCAAAAGTAGCAGGCTTGGCAGTGACAGAAACCTGGTCTCCCCCAGAAACTACATCAGTTCCCCTATTTGCTGATTTGTGTTGCTTTTGAAAAAAAAAAAAAAAACAAAAAAAAAAAACAACCTTTTTCATTTATGTAAATTTGAAAAAAAAAAAAAAAAAAAAAAAGACGTTACTGAATCTAAAAATCGGAAAGCAGACATGTCAAGGTGTAAGATGAGAGCTATAATTTGAGAGCAAGCCAGCCCTCACTAAATGCTGAGTTTGCTGATGAGGCAGCAATTTTGAGGAAGAACAGTTTGGTACTTCCAAAGAAGTAACAAGCAAAATGTCAGAATAGTGAGAAGAAGTTTTATTTATTAATTTATTTTTTAAAAAACAAAGCTTCGTCTCATTTGTGGAGTGACTGCGGCAATGACGCCTGAAAAGAAAATATCGTAGAAATTGCAAAAGTGCTTTTTGTGATGTCTCCAAAATAGCTAGAAGAGACGCATCATTTTCTACTTCAGAGAATTTACAGACAAACTGAACCAGGATCTGGGTTTGTTTAGCATCTGAGTCCAAATGCTTTGTTGACATCAGCAGTATATTGGAGTTCATGATGTATCAGAATACTGTTTGACCATTTCTATGGGTGACGATCATTTCTTTTCAGGCTGAATCATTGATAATCGTATTTAGGAAGTTTTAACATATAAGGAGACTGATCAGTTCCTTTAGAAATATAAGCAATGCTCAAATTTTATGCAATTCATCTTTGTCACATGATGCCCAAATGTAATTTCGGTACCAAAGCGATGACAATAAATACTGATTATGTTTTGTGAATATGGAAATGGAAGGAAATGTGTGGCTTGTTATTGAAAAAGGCATAAAATTCTGAATGCGAATGTTTTCCAACATAATATAACGGTATGGAAACATGAGAAAGTTTTAATCAGGGGTGAACAAATGAATCGACCCCGACTTCCTTAATTTTCGGTAATCGATACTTACATGATCTTATCTTATGTAGATCAACCCATCAGGTCACAAATGCGCATGCGCAATTAACAACAGAAATCTGTATTGGCCAAAATCGGAATCGGCAGGTCGAGCTTTTTAAAAATCAGCAATTGCTGAGGCCACTGCATTTTGTCCAGCCTTAGTTATAAAAGCATTATGAAGCGAGTCACAAGTCTCCATTCCACCTTTTATATTCAGCAGAAAGGAAACTTTAAAGCGTGGGAGTTACTTTCCTCACATTGTGATCAGTAAGTTGAGGGTAATAGTGTTAATTATCCTCCCGTTACTGAGCTAAAAACAGCTCTGAGAGCAGAGATGTCAGTAAACCGAACAACTATTATCAAGTCAAAAGGAGTCTTCTTCGCAATTCGTGGATATATTTTGCACATTTGCAAGCATACAGAAGAAAAGATGAAATAAGTAAAAACTCAGTCGTTCCACTTAATCCCCAAAGCAAAACTGCAAAGTGAAAGTTCTGAATCATGAAATTAATTAAGGCAGGATGAAAACATTGTCAGGCACCGCTGAGTACAGAAAACAACAAGATGCCGGAGGTCGAAACAGAGCGAGTAAGTGACTGCTGTCAGCTAAAAGCAGAGTTGGTTTTTTTTTACAGAAGGCTAAAGATCAATGAGACGACCTGGAGCGTCTCTTTGGATTCAAAACGGCAATTTGCTACAAAAGCTTTGGGAAGATTAAAAGAAATCCTTGATAATGTAAAGCCGCCGCATGCTGCCGTCGTTATCAGAGGCTTCGTGAGATGCTGTAGATGCCTCACCTCGTAGGACCTCATGCAGCGCATGGAGGCAGGAAGCGTGGAGTTGCTTTCATCCATCACCTGCAGCAGCTCCTCACACACCTGCAGCGGCAGAACCAAGGGGTGTCCGATGGAGTTGACCTCCCAACTAGTAACAATCCTGAAAATAACAAACATTCAGAGGAGCTGGGATTAACTGAGTGCATCAACATTACACAACCAAGCAAGGAAATCTCATTCAGTCTCCTAGTTCAACTTTGTTAGTTTACACAGAGAAAAATGAGGCATAATTAGAATTTGCACTGTACTGGATAGTAAGAGTAAAAACCTAACCCCAGAACGATAGGATTCAACCTTCACTGGCACAGAAAGAGTGTTTGCATAGAGTAGCATGAGATAATATACTGTTATTTCTACTTTTATAGGAACTGAGTTTTCATGAGATACATTCATGTTACAGCTTTCAAGAAATGGAATATTTTATAATTTCAAATTAAATGGTGGCTGTTTGATGTTGGAGATTACGCACAGTAGATTATCAGTTAATCTTAGGCATGTAACTAGACAATCAGCTCAAAGAACAACATAAGAAACATAGTTGTTGGGCAGACATCAGCTTCATTTTTGGGAAAATTAAATATCTCAGCATTTTGTATTGTTTATAAAATGAGCAAATGTTTGACAAATCAACTTTATATCAATCAGTCGGGTTTATCTGTACAGCTCATTTCATCGAGTTCAAAGTTCAAAGGGCTTTAAATCATAAAAACACAAAAAGAAAAAGTCACACAAACATCCCAGATTATGGCTAAAAGCACCTCTAGACAGGTGGGACATTAGTCTTGATTTAGAGAAACTCTGTGTTTCAGCTGTTTTGCAGTTTTCTGGAAGTTTCTTCTGGATTTGTGGTGCATAGAAGCTCAGTGTTGCTTCTCCATATTTATTTCTGGTTACATTTCGTTTTCACCCTCATCTTTGACACACTGACTGCGTTTCTATTGACCACATAATTGCGCAAATTTGGAATTGCAAAATACATTTGCTTAATGCAAATGTCCCAGTTCAGAAAAATAATCAGACTTTTTCTCCATAGACCTAGCTTGACTATGGCTGAGGCATAACTTCATCCCAGCGCTGCCCGTTTTCCTGGGTTGCCATGTTGCCGTTTATTCGCTAATTAAGATTTTTCTTGTGATTTAAGTTTTTTGCCATTACAAGCTAATTTGGGTGGGAACATCAACTAAAATTGTCCCAAAAATACAAGACGTTTGTGAATGCAATTGTGAGAGAATGTGAAGAAGCTTATGAGGTATGAATACTTTTGCAAGGCACTAAAAGAAGACGACGACGCGCACTTCTCTCAGCCCTCCTCGAGCCTCTACCATAGGTGACAAGAGTAATCCACTTAGGCCCCGGCTCACTGATTCTCCAGCCAATTATTGGCAGTTTAAACAAGACATACTGTAACCCCCAGCTGCAGCCGTCTGCATCCGACCGTATCCCAAATAGGAAGGCCGTCATCACCGGGGGAATTCAGCTCCCCAGGCATAACATTTAATTTAAACTGTCAGAGGTGAGTGATGAAGGATGCCAGTAAATTATGTAGAGGGAAAATGGAAGAGTCAGTTATACCTGCAGGAAAGTGGGAGAAGGAGGTGACATTTAGGAAAAGTTTGGGATGAAATGATGATGTCTTCAGTAATGTAGGGGTCGTTATAATCCGGAGACGTGGGCATCAATCAACTCCAAGTTCTTATGCTGGTTTTATGTATCTGAACACTCGAGCTCTGAAGAAAAGCTCTTGGGCATGTCCGACATGCAACGCGAAAAGAAAGTATTCACACTACTTCCCTTTTCCACACGTTATACAGCCTTAATTAACATTGCATTAAATTAATCCCTTATCAGAAACTTCTGCACAAAATTATGACAATGTGGGAACTTTTGTGTTTTGGAAATGTATTAATCCACCTTGTATTTTTAGGGTGGAATTATTCCAAAACAACTGCAGTAAACGTTAAAGCAGAACATTGTGTGAACAGTTTTGAATTTGTTATAGATTTTGTTTAATCCATAAAAGTCCCTTACCAATTTTCCACTTGGACAATTTTTGAAGTCTGTATACTCCAGTTAAAGATGAATCAATTACTAAATTCGTTGACTATTATTTCAATGAGGAATTCATTCGGTTAATATTTCAACCCTACATGTGGCTATAGTCCTTTTGAAAAAAAAATAAAAAATCTGACAACAGCTTAAATGCTTCACCTACTGATCTACTCTGAGTAAGAAAACCTTTTGGTAAGTTTGGTAGATGAACAACTCAGTCAGGAGAGGGAGAGAAAACATATGTTATTGTTACCCTCTGCAAATCAATGCCATGTTTCTTTTAAACACATCAACACACCGTCGCACTTGGGCGATCGACAGCTGAACAGCTACTTACAAGACTGCAAATATGAGCATTTCTTCTTCTGTGAGGAGCTGGAGCACGAAGGTGAAAAGCTAGAAAGTCAAAGTTTGACTGCAGCAGCCGTACATCTCCCGGCATCCAGCACGTTCACATCCCCATGCGTCACTCAACTCTTACAGTAAACCACATCACTCAGCGTGAGGCGCGCCGCTTTGCCTGAGAAGACCGCTTTCTCTTTTAGCAAACTTTTGTCTCCAAGTAATTACCCGTTCTGTCAGTCAGCCGGTGGGCTTGTCAAAATGGAGGAAACAACAAAACCTCCGTGTTCTGTCTTCACGCCTGCTGGCTGCAGGGAAGATGAGGACGATGAGAGAGAGATGGAGGGGGTGGGGTTGCGGAGGGATGTTAAGTGCTGATTCAGTTGAAAATAATGAGGGTGGAAGCATCTTCTGGTGGGGTAATACTCAACTGATCTTGCAGAATTCATCTACACATTCTGAGGAGGGCAAGCAAAATGCTCGAGCAGTGATGGTAATGTAATAGAGTTGTCACTGGACTTCATTTTCCACCATAGTACTTGGAAAACAGAGGGAAAGAATCCTAAAATAAGAGGCTTTTTTTAAATGACGATTTTAATTATTGCATTTCCAAACGTTACATTCAGTTAACAAAAATGAGCAGTAGGGGGGTTTGTCTTCATGAAACGTTTCTCAGCGACGCACTCAAGCTTAGAGAAAATATCAACAAGCTGAACTGAAGGATGATTTTGTTAACAGACTGATTCATTAAGTCAGTTTTAATTGGACAGTGTTTTTCCACATATGATTCATTGTGTCTGCATACTAATCAATCTGAACCGACACGGACCACAACCAAACGACACCAGTTCACACCAACAACCCCACTCCTCGGTGTGGAGACTGTTGCTGCAATCTTAGCCGTTTTCGCTGTCAGTCAGGTGGTTAAAAATGAAGTCAGGAGGAAGACAGCTGTTCATTCAGACTGCTAAAACAGAGAGAAGTTTGTACTTTTGCTGTTTCGGTCAACTTAGTTTCGATCTTTTTAAGTCCACAAAGGACCCTTTTGCTGACAGTATTAAAAATATTGGTCCAATGAGCAAAATTGTGCCAATATCAGCAATTTTGCATCTTGTTGTCATCTTGTGTTTCAGGAGGAAGAGTGGAACAGGCTGTCCATGTGGTATTTGTTTGGCCATGTGATGGGGATACAGCACGGGATTATGGGAATGTAAACTGAAGCAGAAACGCAATACAGGTGGTGTTGTAACTTTTATACAGTCTCAAATATATACAATATCGGTAAATATCGGTTTTAGCAATACTGATATCGGAACTAGATATTTTAAACTCCATTTAACTTTATCAAGTCAGCCCCGAAATCTGCTGGGTTCATTTTTATTATGCGGTGATTCTCGGCTTTAAAAAAAAACTGCTGTGAAAGCTGCAGCAGCTGCTCAGTAGTCTGTCTTAAGTGCCTGTGGTCGAGTCTGCAGAAATGTTTCGCCCAAAAATGTCTGACGAACTGAGCAGTGCTCATTTCTTTGCAACATCTCGCCCTTATAAATGGTCTTACTGTAAATTAGCAAACCAGAATGGATTTGGAATGGATCCCACAACTATTAATTCTCACAAACACACATTAGTCTCACAGGAGGCTCTGAAAAATGAACCGACACAACAAAGAGCCGGATGAGAGCAGGCAGCAAACCCCGCAGTTTTAACTGCATTCAGTGCTGGGTAACAACAGTTTCAACTCTCAGAGTTTCACTGTTTGAAATGTTGAGCATTATGGATTATTTTCTTACCTTTTCCATATTCTCTATTTTTGTTTTTAATCATGTGTCATCTTTTTAAACATAAGATCAAAATTTGCCAACCTTCCTTGGGCATCAAAAGTTAGTTAGGAAGCTAAAACAAGCTGGCAGATATGGCAACATCTTTCTTTTTCCTTTCCTATAGATATGTAGCGGTAAAGAAAATTCAAGTGTTCCCCGGGTTCACAGTGCTTACAGATCTGCTCTGCCTCACACAGACTGTGAAAGGAAGAGATTCCCAAAACATATGGGGAAAATATTTAATCTAATCAGTTGATGGATGATGTTTCAAAAATAAACAAGAAATGAAGGAACATTACTAAGGCTACTGTAGCTGCCAACTCGTTATAACACTAATTTTCTCTATGCAGACAAGCACACTGATAAACAAAAACCAGACACCCAGATTAAAAGGTTGAGATCATACCTAAATAGATATTGCATGAAGCTTTATGGGAAAAATCTAGAGGTTTTCAAGACATTCTACGCTCATTGAGTAGAGATGTCCATTACAATGGACATTTTAAAAAACATATTAAAACATGATAGGAAAAATTTCTCTTTTTCCCTTAATTTCTAAGCTTAAGCAGAGTAAAAATTAGCATCAGCTGAGTAAAACGTTTTTGGTCACTATACACACATTGAACACTCAGAATTGTTGTGTGTTCCCTCTTCACTGACCTTTCGAAGGCCTCTGATACGGTTAATCTTGGCCTGACACACTGTACTCTCCAGCTCGTTCATTTTTTATCTGTATAATCAAAAGCAGAGTGTTAAAGTTAATGAACTCCTTTCTGGCCTTTTGGATGTAGTTGGCACCTCAAGAGTCAGTTTCAGGACACGCACTATTCACTGAATTGATAAAAAACATAAACGGATAGACACAAACGCGTCTGTCCGTTTTTACGCAGATGATACTGTGAACAGTTGCACAGGCTTTTGAGCATTTGAACTCTGCTTTTGACCACATAAAGTTACAATTGCAACACCTCTGCGACAAAACCTAAGTTGTTTTCCCACAGAAAGACAAGTCCCTGCTGTTCTACTCTGTAGTTTATCCTCAAAATGTTCTTCTATTGAGATTGTGTCTTCCTACAAACAATGACACAGCTGGTAAAGTTAATAAACAACATAAGGTTGTTATATCATAACACAATATAAGTGTTTCATATCAGTCCATATTAATAATTATTAGCCTTTTGTTTGTGAAATACTGACAAACTGGTGTCGTTATTTTCTTTTTTATCCAGTTTTCACCTCATAGTGTTGTTTTTTTTTTAAATTTATCTTTAAACAGATATGATAGAAGATGGCAAAACTTAAAACTGCTGCTGTGGAGCTCACTTAAGTTCTTGCTAAGTAACAGAAAAGTGAGAGGTTTTTGATTCCACCCATCTACCTTAGTTGAAATTGCAGAAAATTGATATCACGTGTCTGTATCGCGATATATAAATTGTTGCTGATGTAATGCCCAGATCCACTTGTAATTGATGAAAACATAACTTTTAGCATTGATGTCAAGAATCTTTTGAAAAAAAAAAGAAAACAAAAACAGATAATATTCTAAAAGTTAATAGATTCTCAAACAAACTAAATTATAGCTATAATTTCAGTATGTTTTAGTTTTATAAACATATGATATAGTTTCAAATAGTTATATTTTTCCCCCCATTAACTTCTGCTTTTATTCATGCCAGGTAATGAACATATTTTCTTAATTTCACTTTTTGTTAGTTTTAGTTAACTATGATAACCTTGCTCCTTGAGTAAATCTTCCATCTAAGGTTGTTGGAACTGGCTTTGTGTCTTTTTGTAATAAACGGGAATAAAAGGAGCTTTTAATGATACCATTTCGAGCCAAATAATAAAAAAAGAGAATAGGAAGTTTGATGGCAAGTGCTTGTGCAAAAAGTAATAGATGCCATAATGAACAGGGAACGACAGCGAAGGGCGTTCCATTAGGAAATAAAATCTGTCCACCTGCGATCTTTCATCTGGTGACGGGTGATCCAGGAGGCAAAGAGCCGTGATTAAGAAGAGGAAAACAAAGATTCAATGAGGCCTGAGGACGTGTTAAGCATCCTCACTTACTCTCTCTGCTGGGTGCTGGCGCCGGAGCAGCTGATGTAGAGGAGCTTCAGGGCCCTGGCAGCTCTGAGTGATGGACTGAGAGAAGCGGGGGGGCCGCTGGGGCCCCCCTCCCTGACGCATGTCTCTGGGACCGAGGCAATGATGGAGTCTGCGTTCAGCAGCCAGAGCTGAAGGAAGGAGCACAGCTTTTGACTCACAAAATCAGACTAAATTGAAGAAAATGTATACAATACGATAAGATATAACTGTATAACTTGGCTCTTTATTGTAGTCTGTTGCAGCAACTCTCTCAAACTTTTTCTGGGATTCAGAGAAACCCATAAAGCTAGAACATATTCCTTTTATTGTAAAAAGATCTGCTCCGTTCTGATCCAATTTCACACCAGATTGATTATAGTGCTATTGGTCGCCTGAGTCTCAGAGCGCTTTTATGACTCGCTGTCAGCCAGCAACACATTTGTAAAGCAGGTCAGACTGAATGGACAAACACTACAATCTGGCATCGCTCCGGCAGTCCCTTTCTAGTTTTATTCCCTGATAAAGTCTGCTTGCTCAGCACACTGAACCCCGTTATGTGGTCAGAGCTGAGTGGCTTGATGGCATCCTGGAACTGACCGATTCTGCTGCCACTGACATTATGCCTCGTTCTGTCCACCGTCTTACCAGTAGGACGACCTTCCCATCAGGCGTCTGAAGAGAAAAGTGGAAGGAGCTGAGTGAGCTGGACAGATCCCACAGACGAGCTGCAACCGTCTTCTCTAGGAAGGAAGATCTAAATAAAACACACACACAAGTTCGTTCATTTCTATCAGTCCTATTTTATATTGTCAGTCATGTGGGCACATGTAAGAAAAAGGGGAAGGAAAGGAGGGCCGAAGGAAGAAAAGATAGAGAAAGAAGGAATGCAGGTGATCAATAGGAAGGAAGGTAGGAAGAAAACAAGGAAGGAAGGAAGTAAATGAAGGAAGGGTCAATGGAAAAAATGAAGCAGGGAAGGACAGAAGGAAGGAAGGAAGGATGAAAGAATGAAAGGGTTGATGGAAGAAAGAAGGAAGGACGGAAATAAGGAAGGGTTAATTGAAGGAATGAAGGAGTGAAGAAAAGAAGGAGTAAAGGAAAAAAAGAATGGAAGGATTGATGGAAGAAAGAAAAGATGTCCTTTTTTTCAAAGGACAGAAAAAAAGAACTAAGAACTAAAAAAAGAACTAACTAAAAGAACTAACTAAAAAAGAACTAAAAAAGAACTAAGAACTAAGAACTAAAGAACTAAAGGAAGGAAGGACTGATGGAAGAAAAACTGGATGGAAGGTAAGAAACATTGAAGGGAAGGAAGGAATAGTTGAATGGTGTGGGGAGAGAAGGAAGGAAAGAATGAAAGAAAGAAGGAACCGTGAATAAATATATCTCAGTAATATTTTCTGTCCATCCAGACCTTCAAAGTGCTTCAATAAAACTCCAACATTTCCAGACTGTGTAGGAAGTCTGTTCGTCTTCCTGAGTTAACAGACCTTTTGTTTCATTGCATTTTCTTCACCAGAGTTTCTAAAGTGTCACCATGAAGAAGGGAGATAAAAAACAAAAAGCAGCAGCGTGCCTGTTCAGTGAAGCATCAGGCCTTTCATCTCCCACAGCGGGCTGCACCACCACCTGGGTGATGTACAGCTTCAGCGTCCCTGGAAGATACAGCGACGTAAACAAAAAACTCTCTGACGCACCGCCGAAAGGCCTTTTTATTTAAAAAAAAAACAACATAAAAATAAAACCAGCAGGAGTGGTGCAGGAGTGGTGCAGACCTGTCGCGACGGCTTCTCCCAACTCCGCCGAACAGCTCGCGCAGGAGACAAGGGCCAAACGGTGACAAGGTTTCTGGGCACACAAACAAAATCACAAGTGAGCTGCTGCTTTCCGAACGAGAGAAAGGACGACACGTGGCAGACACTGAAACTACTTTCCAGCTCCTTTCAGCTGCAGTCACGCAGAGCGTGAGTCGTGCGGGGAATGACTAATGGAAGAAAGAGGAGATCAATCTTCATCTGGAGCTGGAGTTGGACTAGACTGAGGAGATCGTGCCTGTGAAGACGACAGACATGCACCGCTCCAACTTTTCCATTTTGTTGCCTTCAAAAACAAAAAAGTCACAAAGGACAGAGAAATAGAAGTAAGGAAAGGAGAAAAGGATGGGTCAAGACCCATCTCACCTTTGGGTCTTGACCATCAGCAGCGCCGACAGAGCCCACTTCCTGTGTCAGAGTGTGGTCGCAGCCGGCGTCGCGGGCCAGCAGGACGAAGGTGTCCCCCAGCAGACAGTCCTCGGCTCGGGGCAGCAGCTTCTTGTTGGCGAACGGATCTGGGTGGCAACACCAGTCGTCCACGATGGCGTTCCAGTTGCCGTTGGGGAGAGGGAGAACTCGTGAGAACGCTCTGGGGGAAAGGAAACGAGAAAAACACAACCGAGAGAGTCAGACGCTCAATGGGCTGATTCCGGTTTTATCATAGTTAAAATGGAAATCACAACTCCTTCAGAAACTTAATACTAAGAACTAATGTTTGCAGTTTGCAACAAAGTGTGAACGTTATAGAAAAAACACATGATCCGCTCAGATGAGGCTGAATTTGAATCAAGTTTGAACACACCATCCACACAGTGAAACAGAGCGGAGGAAACATCATTTTCTTTAATTACTAGAGAAAGGGGAAGATGAGGCAGCAAATGTTGGATAAAAATGTTGCGATCATCCCACAAAGGCTTGCGGCTGTAATTATATAGTAGGGTAGTTGACAAAGCCGTTTCTAAAAGAATAAACCGATGAAGTTTTTATACTTAGTTACTATCTATTTCACAGATCCAATAATCACATAAGCCTGATTGATATAAACCCTTTCAAATTTGTGGTGGTACAGAGACTACATGTAAAAATGTTTGTGAAAACTTTTGCAGGGCCTTCTAATCAGTAAATTAAGTTAGCTAAACATCTGACTGCATCGTGTCTTCTATTAAAATTCTTTTGGAGGGCAGAATATTAGTGAATTAGCTCTGAGCCAGAGCTCACAGCAAACTGGATATGATATAGTTTACAAATGCACCATGATTTTTAACTGATATATTTCCCGCACTCCATCTGAAGCACGATTGTCTCAAAATGTATATTTTTCAATTATTTTTAGTATTCAGCAGCTGAGCGACGTCGACAGAAAGCAAACATTTTCACCTCAGGCTGCAGTAACAACACCAGCGTCCATGTAAACTCCCACAAGGTTTAAGAAAAAAAAAAAAAAAGAGGTGCACCGATTGCAGTTTGCTGGCCACTCATAACCAATTTTTAAAAAGTCTGATATGTCAATTTTGATTTTGATGGATAACGTTTTTTTTTTGTTTTTTTGTTTGCCAGAAAAGTTGCTAAATAAGATTGGTAAGTTAAGAAAATCGGGCCAATTTATAAGTGGATCTCTAATCCAAACATTTTTGCAAGACGTTGCAAATGACTTGAGACTAGGGTGAAAGTTCACCATCCAGCAAAAAAAACACTGTAAACAGATTGCTGTTCATTCACTTTTCATCCAACATGGACTGTTTTTCAAAGATGACTGGGCAAATATTCCAGTTTCAAGATTTGAAAGAGAAAACCGGTTAGAGGGAAGATGGATGGATCCTAGTTAGGGATACACCGATTGTTGATTTCTGGTCGATCACTGATCTTTAAAAAGCCAGAGCTGCTGATTCCGAGTAGATAAATTGGCAACAGTGGGGTGACTGTTTAAGCCTGTCGCAATAAGCAATTAATCGCATGATAGATTAACATAAACTCAACTTTCATTCTGACGATTCACATTTTTCAAAGGTCAATTTTGCGTACAGAGACATCTTAATCCATTGTATTGATAGTTTTTAGATTATAAGTTTTAAGGTTCTTCCTGTTTCATTTACCGTTTTCTGCTGTTGTGTTTAATTTGGACATTTGAAACATTTTCCATTTTAAGTTACAATAATTCTTGGTTTTTGAGGTAGATATTGCATTATTATGCCATTATCAATATATTACTGAAAAATGGTCTCAAACCAACATTGTAATTTACCACAATCACTATCGGGGACAAAAAGTCAACACACCCTACAAAAAAACTGTTTTTAACTGGCGGTGCGGCCGTCTACGTCACACACACTCCATGACTGTATCTCAGCCAGGCTGACAGCTTCCCCCCAAGAGCCATCCATCAAGTTTGCTCTCCCAGACTATCGCTTCTGAGGACGGGCCGCATCATCCATAAAAAAACGGTCCTCTACCTGCTGAGGAGGCTGTAAATAAAAATGGAAAATAAAAATAAAATCCGCCGTCCCGTCTTCTCCCTCACCTGTCCTCCAGCAGCCGGGTGGTGCAGCCCTGGCAGTGGAAGCTGTACGTCTCTTTTGCCTTGAGAGTCTGCATCATGCTGGTAGGTCCCTCTGCGGACGCGGCAAGCAAACAAATGGGGCACTTACATCCAAAACTTGGAATGGTGCTAAAATCCTGCTACTGAGCACAAAATCAATGAGACAGCAGGTTGTAGGAGGAGGGGAGAGACGCTTCTATAAAACGGGGGAATCAATCTGATGGTCTGTTGCTGTAACTTTCTCCTGCCTTGTTAGGGCAACAAAAAAAAAAGAGCTCTTCAGATAACGTCACTTAGAAGGAAATTCACCCAAGATTTGTATTTGAATTGCTACGGGTCAGTTAGCGATCTGCTCCACTGGTTCAGGAAGAAGCACTGGTGCCGGAGCCGCCCTGAACTGTACCTCGCTCGCTCCGTTCAGTCGTGATTCGCAGCCTGAAGTGCAGCTCCTCGCCACCGGGTTCACCCACAGGTGTGTGAATGCAGGACCCCGTCTCGAAAGCGACCCCTGCTGGCAGAGCGAGGCTCAGTTCTCCTCTGGGGGTCCGGATGAGGAGAGAGGAATCTCCTCCGGAGGAGACGGCCACGTCTGCAGGACCTGCGGCCACGTTTGCCCTAGAGCGGGGGAAGGGGAGATGTTTGGATCGTCATTAGTGGACCCGTTTTGACTGTTTGTTTCTCGCTATTCTCAACATTTTAAAACCCAAAGAAGACAAATAAAATGTCACCGGATGGATCAGAGTGAAATAATCTTTGCAGTCGTTCTGTCACTGATCTCTATTATGGGGAGGACTATTATAAATTAAGATCATTTATTACTACTTTAACGCATGTCAGTCTTGACTTTGTATTCATCGTCTGAAACAACTGTATTGTTTGTGACATTTTGTTTTTCAATTGTGATTGTTGAGGAATTAATTCAATTAAGATTTTCATAAATTATCTCAGCATTAACACTTATAATCTTCACTCTATGCTTCTTATATTTTCTATATTTCTCTCTAGTGTTTCTTTCTCCTCCTCCTCATAAACATAATCCCTTTTAATTCCTACAATCCAACCTGACCTTTATTAACTACACTTTTTTGTACAGTAAGTTTCCCCCCCCCCCCTTTTCAGTTAGCTGTTCTCGTGTCTGACAAGTGCTCCATAAATGAAGGCTGGTTGATAACCACACCACTGAATATTGCTCCTGAGCTTCTACGATCTATAATCATGTTGATTGACACTTTCTATAAATATCTGACCTTGGACTTGACAAATCAGCCGTCCTTCCGACAAGACTCTGAGGAGCTCTGTCCCCTCTCACTCAAAGGAACGATTGTGACGGTGAATAAGAGCAGCGTACGCATATTACAAGCACATGAAAAACCTAAACTGTACAAAATTTTAAATCAGTAGCATTAGCTCAAAGAGGGCAGGGGGAGAAAAAGAATGCAACATTTGTCCGAAACATCTGTGTTTCATTTTTGGGAGACATTTCTGCAAATAAGATCAAGCGGAAATCTTGTCCAGATCAATTATGTTCCAGATTGTTTACCCTCTGCTGATGACCTTTCCAGTAGAGAGGACGTGCCTTCATCTCTCAAGACCAAACACTGCACCCTTCTTATTTAAATATAAGTAAATTCATAGTTAATTTTTAATGCTGGGCTACACATTATATCTTTCCGTACACCGTACAACTACAGATAATCTCACTGCTGAGCACTTAACTGTAGCTGCACATTTAAAGAAAGAGGCAAAACCAAGCGGTTCACTTTGCTTCTCTTTAAATCCCAACGGCACCATCTTGTGGTAGTTTTGCGCACTGCAAGCGCAATTTCTCAAAACAGTTTACCTTTGAAAAAAATCAGCAAGTTGAGAACTAGAGCATTCTCAACTAGCATTTAGTGAAAAAAGGAGCCTTCAGTACAATATGGTTTCTGTTTGCATTTTCAAACAGTCATTTGATTTCTAATAGAATGAGATTACAATTATGTATTACCAGAAATATTGTGAATTTTGCTTTTCTATATTTTGACTCACACACAGACTTCAGTGTATGCTATGTTTTGTTTTTTGTTTTTATTTAAAAATGCAGTAAGTGACACACGCACTAAAGACACACTTTGACGACGGTGAAACGTGGTGGTGGCAGCAAAATGCTCTGGGAGCAGAGGTTCCCCTTCCAACAGGATGGGGACTGGAAAAGCGTCAACATTTGGGGTAAGCGTGGCCTAGTCAAAGTCGATGCTGGAGTTCAACTGACTCCATGGCATCGCAGCCAAACAGAAAGCATAAACACATCTGGATGTTGTCAAATTCAATTCAGCCAAAGTGACACAGATTTTCACAGAACACGAAGTGATTATGATACTTTCTAACAGGTAAAAGCAGATTCCACTTCTAGTATAATTGCAAATCAAATTTGGTTGACGGATTTCTGGTTGGGTAATAAGAACTATGTGTCATCTTTAATATTTATCACGTCCAAATAAGGTCTTCATGCGGGCTTAAGGTTTACGTCTTTGTCATGCTAGGTTAGCTAACGCCGGCTAGCCTAGCTGCAAAGAGCATGGTAACTTAATAAAAACTCAACACTTCCTGATGATATGTAAAAAAAAAAATAATAATAATAATAAAAATGCGTACTACTCCTTTACCCAACAACGAGAAGTCCACTCTGAAGCCTTTTCCTCAGCTCTAAGAAGACTCCTAGTCCACGCGTTTCCACCGACATGTCTTCAGCTGTTCAGAAGGTCCAGGGAGAAATTAATGACGACAGTAATAAATACATAGATTCAGTCTCTAATTAAAGCGGCTTTAATTCAGAAAATTCAGAGAAAAATAAGTAAATAAACACGCAGTAACAGCTCGGAAAACCGCACTTTCTATCCTCTTGGTTAAAGCGTGACAACAGCGGACTGCTCGTTGGCAGTCTGCCGGCGGGCGATCCGGACAGAGTTGTTGAGGGAGATGCGTGGGTGGAGTTTTCCTGGAGCTGACAGAGCGATGACGTTTTACTCTGTCGCTAACTACTGAAAAGGTAGATGAATAGTAATGATCAGCTGGAAGTCACAATATTCAATAGGCACACTGATACATTACAGTCATGCATTTTTTACCAAGTATGTGATCAAATTAGGCATTAACTATTGCAAGTGGAACTGATTCTGGTTCTTTGAAGTAAATATTGGTCTACAAGTCTACTTTTACATATCACTGCGTCATAAGCGAAGCGCCTCACAGATGTAGCAAGCAAAATCCAATATGAAAAACAACCAAACGTAATCAAACAGTAATATGTCATGATTTCACTTTCTTTTCTTTTCTTTTTTTTGTTTTTTTTGTTTTTGCTGTTTGACATTTAAGATGACAACCGATACAAAAATCGTATTTTTATACAGAAATGTAGAAGAACCACTAAGTGGTTATTTTCAGAGTACTTTTTATTCCGGCAAAATGAGCCTCATAGTAACTCGAGCTGTGATTGTCTGAAGTACAACCACGCCTATCCAACGCATCACCTCGCAGGCTGACAAAAGGTGCGCACCCATAGTGGCGAAAAAAATGAGAAAACAGAAGCGCAACATCCGGTTCTAAACGTCAAAACAGACGTCATGATGTGATCTAACTGAAAATAATTATAAACGTCTACATGTCAAGCCTACATGTCACTAGCCCCAAATTTTTTAATTGTGTCACAATTTTATAAACATTTGGGAACGTATTTTAAACTTAAGCTTAAAAAAAAAGAAGAAAAACGATCATTTCCCCCAGATTAGTAAGAAAAGTCAATTTGCTAAGAAATAAAAAAATGTTTTTATTTATTTATTATTATTATTATTATTATTATTATTATTATTATTATTATTATTATTATTATTATTATTATTATTATTATTGTTGTTGTTGTTGTTGTTATTATATTTGGCTTAAGTTAATCCACGTAATTAATTTTTATCTATCATTCTAAAGTCATAATTCCTGTTTATGAAGAATTGCTTTATTTTGAAAATCTCCACAAAATGACAAAAATGATATCGAACGGAATAAATGAACATTTAAGTTTTTATGATGCATTTGTTTATTAATCCCATCATGGGCCTGTTTATTTATTCGTCTGTTCTGAGCTGACAGACGTCACGGTTTTCCGGTACCGGCACAACCAGTTGAAGGAACCGGATGTAGTTCATGAACGTGTGCGGCGTCTTGACATCAGGAGCGGATAGGCGGAAGAGCAGGCGGACGGATCTGCAGTGCAGTCTGGGAGCTGTCAATCGTTTAGCTTCGTGCCTGCAGCGATGGCAGCTCTCCGTTCTTCGCCTCAGTTTATTTACAAACAGCGGGGTTGTACGGAGGCGGGCAGGAACATGTAGGATAGAGCCATTTATTTCCTGCGGACAGAATATTTCCTTCCAGGGACCTGGACTGGGTGAACTGGCTGTCATCGGAACGGGCCCAGCTTTTAAACAGTCTGTAGCTAAACGGCTAGCTGTGACACATTTCTGATGTCAGCCGTTTTCATTTATCGTTTAGGATACTTAGTTGAATGACAGTCCGGAAACGGTAAGGCTTTCTGTAAGACTATCTTTTCTTATCACGTTAACCTGCCCACGGAGAAATTAGCTCACCTAGCTCGTGACAAGCCAGGATGTTACAGTACTCCTGCTCTAATATAACATTCCTAACAAAAACCCTTAGAAACGGAAAATATATTCATGAAATGTAGTGGGTTTTCATTTTTTGTGCTCCACCAAAGTTGTTATTGTTGATAGTCTTCATGTTTGCGTCACACACAACCTGAAAGTTTCCACCTATTACAAGCTAATATTTGACCAGGTTTTATGTCATTGAATGTTTTTTCGTCTCCATTCTCGCGACTGTTATTCGTCCACGCGCGTGAGCCACTTCATCCCATCAACCTGTTAAACCAAGAAGCAGCCAATCAGGAGGCGGGCTTTCAGGTGGATGAGTCGTGTCCAGGAAACGGTGAAACTTGAACCAGCCATTAAAACTGACTGGAAGACCTGATCTGGTAGAAACCTCTAAGGATCCTCACATCAAGGCAGGAAGGTTTACAGCAGGGCACCACGGCCAGCTTATCAGTTTGCTGTAATATGTTGTAAATTATTTAGTCATAAAAAACAAGTTTCCCTGAGCACGTTCTGTAGATTTATTATAAATAAATTTCTTTAGTGATCATTACAAGATGGTCTCCTGTATAATTGCCACATCACCTGCTGCCAGGCAGACAGATCCTTGTACCTCTTGTGATGAAGCAACAGGATCAGCAAGTTGTGTTTTTAATATTGCCAAGCATTCTATTTCGATCATGACTGGACTGCAATGGAAAGGCGGCAACAATGAAACTGAGCCAGCTGATAAACCCACGTCATAAATTATTAAATCTTGACACATTGGGTCACTCTGTCATCCACTTCTAGCCTCTAAGAGCAGGAGTGTGAGGACACATTTGGCCCTGTTTAACGTGAATCAGACACTGAATCAGCTGCGTTTTATTCAAGACCTACCTATAATAACAGGAACAACTTTCAACACCATAAACGTCATGTCATGTCATAGTGTACTACATTAATAATAATGTAGTGTTACTGCAATGTGTACAAGTAAAATGTGTTAAAGTAATTAATAAACTGAATCACTGTGAGATTTGCTAGCCAATTAGACATTCCAATGTGAAAATATGACTTCCTTAAAATATATTAACAAAATATATATTATTTTTTTCAATAGTTAGATCTTTTTTTTGTCTTTTTTTATTTTTAAATGGGTGGGGAAAACAAACCTGACCTGAATCAGACTTGTTCCTGTAAACCGAAGTTCAAATGTTTTTAAATGATATTGAATCAGAATTATTGCAGAAGCTGCAAACTATGGAGAATGGCAGAGTGGGTCCAAGCACTATGTTGAATGGCACATTTCATCAAATATTAATGCTGGCTTGTATAAAATCTTGACTCCAGGTGGCTTAGAGAAATTCTAATAGAAAATCAAACTTGCTTAGCCAGTACTTGGTGCTCTAATTGATGATTGTTAATTACTGAAAGATTGGATTTTTCAGTAATTTCAAAAGTTATTGAAAAAAATGTTTCAATTACTGACTTGCAACAGTTTCCTTCTGTTTGACTTGCAATCTTCTACTGCTGAATAACCTCCAGCCTATTTTTATTTTACTTTTATATGTTCTAATACTTCGAAAAAAACGATCAGAATACGTAGATCAAAGAAAATCAAAAACTGGTTTTGCCAAACCCTAAAACCCACTCAGTGTATCTTTTGTTTTTGTTTTTAAAAATTACTCGTATTTAGTTTTAAATCTAGAAAAAGGTTTCACATTAATTTAAAAAAAAATAGTAACTTGAGAATAATCATTGGTGAACCACATATTTTAATTCATATGACGTGACTAGTAAGAAAAAAACTATAATAGTTGACTAAAACCAACAAAATAAAAACTGAAATTGACAGAATATTTTTAACTGAAATAAATAAAATTGATAAAAACTATAGCTAACTGGAAGTATATTGTATGTTTATAAAAACCAACGACTTTGGTGTTTAGGAATCTATGTATTAGCCTTTCAACCTGATGTGAAATTGTTTGTTGCTCCCCTCCACACACACACATCCCCATACAAACTGTTTACATCAGTTGTCAGCAAATTACAGCGCCCCATTCTCCTGCTGGCGGCTGTGCAATGTTAGTCCACGAAATGGCAACAGTAAATGTTGGGGGGAAAACTCCAGAGTCAGTTTCTTGCTCAACAATAATTGAATATATATATTTTTTGAAAATTATATCTTCTGTTGAGTATCCATTACCCAGTGAATGTATAATCTTAATAATCACAATATGGTACTTTGACCTTTTTAATTCTGCACCTAAAAATGAGCCAAAGTATGAAAAAACTAAAACTTCTAACTAATAAAAACTAGGCTAAAACTGAACAATTTTTAACTAATAACTAGCAAACACACTGTAAAAACTAATCAAAACTAACAAAAAGTCACACACACACAAAAAAAAAAATATATATATATAAAACGAAAAACCCAAAACTATTGTAATCCCACGGTAAACTAAAAGTTAGATTTATGAAGATAATAGAAATAGCAGGACAGGCATGTTCTACAGCTTTTAATGTCTTCTGTGTAGCTCCATGGTCAAGACATGGGACTGCTTTTAATCAGCTATGTTAACCCAAAACTCCATCGCAGCATGAGCTCATTTGATGTTGACGCTCTTAATTTCTAAAGGCGATGAACAGAGGAAAGCAATTCTGAATCAGAGGAGCCAAATCATTTTAATAGCTGTTCTCCAGAGACATTAGGTTGTAGGAGGAATAGAAGAAACATTCTAAGTAAATGTTTCATTTCCTTTAAAAATCGACAAAAGAAAATAAGAAAATGATGCAAGAGTTGCTTGCATCAAACATTGGTTTGATTACCCCTTCCTGTTCTAACTAATAAGTTTCAGTTTTTTGTGGGGGAGAGGGCTTATACCAGCCTCAAATAATTGGGCAAGTAGTGTTTTCCAATCATTTTGATTCGTTTAAAAAATGTCCTACCATTGCAGGGTTGATGTTTCTGTGAATGGCTTGAGTTGTTGCATGAGCGTACAAACCAGCCAGGAGAATGAATGCAGAGGAAGTGGAGCTGCTCAGTGACTCAAAGTACAGGAACTATGTGGCAGCAGTGGACAAAGCCCTCAAGAACTTTGAGTACTCCAGCGAGTGGGCCGACCTCATCTCCGCACTGGGCAAGCTCAACAAGGTCAGAGTGGCGCAAGACCTCAGCAAGCCTGACTGCGTTTTCTTTAAACAACTTCACAGATTGACACAGTTTTGTCTCTTTCCAGGTTTTGCAGAACAATGCAAAATATCAGGTTGTCCCCAAAAAGCTGACAATAGGCAAACGGCTGGCCCAGTGCCTCCACCCAGCGCTGCCCAGCGGCGTGCACCGGAAGGGCTTGGAGACCTACGAGATCATTTTCAAGATCATTGGGCCCAAGAGGCTGGCCAAAGACCTCTTTCTATACAGGTAAACCTGATCCCAGCCAGAAGTAACTAACTTTTTGTCAAAATGTTTCAGAAATTAACGTCAGTTCTGCTCTGGTTCTGGTTGTTGTCGCTGTAGCTCGGGACTCTTCCCACTACTCTCCAACGCTGCTATGTCTGTGAAGCCTGTGTTGCTGGGGCTCTATGAAACCTACTACCTGCCCCTGGGGAAGACTCTTAAACCAGGCCTGCAGGGCTTACTGACCGGCGTCCTGCCTGGTTTGGAGGAAGGTTCAGAGTATTACGACAGGTAGGAAAAGAGAAGTGCTGCTGCAACAACAGTAAGAATGAGAATGATACCAAGGAGAAAAGTATTTGGAGGGGATCTCTTGGCGCACAGGGTGGAAATAATGTTGATCATATTAATATTGTGTAAAATTAACTTTTTTGAGGTTTACATCATCTCATAATGTAATTCCCTCATCAAAATATACATGGAGTGTTAATTTGACTCTTTCAATGCAAGTTTAAGAAATCATTTAATCTAGCATGGCAACCATTCAGTTGTGCAAGATGCCTGGGTGGACCTGGCTCCTCCTTGGAGCTGCAGTTTCCAAGCTTCTGACTCGCATCTCACCTCTACTCCATGACTCTCCCACTCAGCTCCTTCAGACTAGCTAACACCAATTAGTAAACACAAAATGGAGCTGCACATCAGCTGAGTTCATTATAGGAGCTAATTCTGAGTGAAAAACTGGTAAAAATGTTGTTAAAGGATTCATAGAGGAGTGATATTGTGATAACTTCCTGAAGGTGGAGATTTTGATAGAGCAGGAGATATTTAAAAAGACAGAGACCCAATTTCAAACTGTTAAATCAGAAAGTCAGATTTCTTTTAAGTTATATTTGATATACAATATTTAAATTGCTATATTTCTAACAATTGAAGGTAATATACTTACTTCAATTGTATATTACCTTAATAATATTAAGGTAATACTTTAATTGTACTTTGAAATGGCACTGTGTGTCTTGAAAATGCACATATTCTTGACATTAGACTTTTTTTCCGTTATCTTAAAATGAAATCTGGCTGGACACTAGAGGGCGCTCCAGTACTAGGAATGTCATTGTGGACTTAGCAGCTCAGCATGGCTGGTAACAGGATATGTCCCTTTTCCAAAACATTGTTGATATATTATTATTCCTTAAGTAATCATCTGGTGATTAAAACTGAGGTCAAATTATATGGATGAAAATGTTACACACATCTGTAGCAATATGTGATTGAAAAGAGATTGCCTAAATTCTGGCTTTGTAAAAGATTGTGAGCATTTTGCTTTCCACACAGAGGAGGCGTTTACATTTTTTTTTTTTACTTTTAATGAAATACATACCTGTAACATAAACAAGTACCTACATAAAACTCTTTTTCTGAACAACACCTATAACAAAGCTGCTTTCAAAAAAAACAATGCAGTGGCCAAGAAAAGTTATTGATCTTCCTCCTGTGCACTACAACCACTAAGCACGTTTTCTTCTTTAGTATTGGAATTGAGCAACCTCACACACACTTCCTCAGTCGCTCTCAATCTACTTTCATCTCGAGGCAAATTTGGTCTTGAGTTTGTGCCAACCTCTTAGTCTCTCAGCACTCCAGCCTTTTGAAACCTGTTGGTAAAAGGCTGCATATTAGCCACAAAGTATAGCGACTTACAAATTAAGGAACATATTAAAATTATTTGCTTCCAAATTAGTTTATTTCAAATCTCGTTCAGAAAGATTGTTTAAAACTTGGTGAGTAGAACAACTATTTCTCTGCCAAGTCTCCCTCTGTGGATCATTTCCCGTTTAAAGCTGGTGACTTTATCTGTGTGGGTGTGTGCGTGTGTGTGCGCGTGCGTTTGCTTGCAATACCTTTTTTCCACAGCCTGGTCAGGGGTTAGATTTAGGACTAAGGTGCAAATTGAGTTTTGGTTAGGATTAGGTATGTAATGGTTGGGGTTAGGATAAGGGAATAAGGGTAAGGTTTAGGTTGTAGAAATGAATGGAAGTCAATGGAAAGTCCCCACTAAGATAGCCACACAAACATGTCTTTGTGTGCATGCGTCTGTGTGTCCGACAGAACCAACACGCTGTTGGAGAAGGTGGCTGCAGCCGTGGAGCAGTCGGCCTTCTACAGTGCCTTGTGGGGCAGCATCCTGACCAGCCCCTCTGTGCGTCTCCCCGGGGTCTCCTTTGTTCTGCTGCACCTCAACCGGAAGCTGTCCATGGAAGACCAGCTCTACGTCATGGGCAGCGACATTGAGCTTATGGTGCGTGCTAAATGATCCAGCTTTATGAAATCAGTTCACGACCTTCCGCTAACAACAGATAAGTCATATTTTCTACATACAAAGTAAAAGTGTGTTCCTGCTCTCACCAGGTGGAGGCTGTTAGTACGTCGGTGCAGGACTCGAGCGTTTTGGTCCAGAGAAGCACTCTGGACCTTATCCTCTTCTGCTTCCCCTTCCATATGAGCCAGGTAAATATAACCGCTACAAAACATTTTTAGTCTAGTTCAGGACGATTCAGGAGCTGCTGAAGTTCGAACAATCTCAAATTTTCTGTCGGATATGTCAAATAAGAAAAAAGGTTTTGGTATTCTTGTGACAATACCATATAATGTTTGCATTTGAAATGATGCACAAGATGGACAAACGAGAGGAGAGCAACATGCAGGTCCGCAGATAATTTATTTATGTCCACTCCCAGTAACTCCTCTATCCACCCTAATTTCTCTGGCTTTCTTGTAAACTTTGATGTTGATCTATAGTTATTCTGAACTTCTTTTGAAGAGTTTTTTTTTTAGGACTTTAGCTGCTTTTTACTCATTTTCTGTCCAGACCTGAGCATGAAAGCATGTTGTGATTAAAAGAAAAAACAGACAAGTTGACAAATGTGCCCAGAAACCATCTTTGAAAATAAGAATCTGTCAAAGATCCAGCACACAGTGATAACATCTGTTTATCCTTTGGTTATGTACCATCTCTACACCATGTTTTCAGCTAACAGGGCTTTGGGACTTGCCTTGTTGGAGCTAAAATGTATTTTATTTTGTTTTGTTGCATAGATTCAATACAAGAAATCTTATATCTCTGTGGAAGGCTGGTGTTATCAAAACGTTTGAAGAACCAAGTTTACCAGGCAGTTGAAATTAAACCACCATAAAAACGGAGGAAGCAGCGAACTTATAAAATCAATCACAGAGCATAAAACACTTATTTCATATAACACTTATGTTCTGTCTGGACATATGTACATGGATTCAGAAACACTCTCCCACATGTTTGGCTGGGTTTCTTTTTTGGTTTCGTTTTCAGGCTACCCGGCCTGACATGATCCGGATCCTTTCAGCAGCTTTGCATGTGGTTCTGAGAAGAGACATGTCTCTGAACCGCAGACTCTACGCCTGGCTGCTGGGTGAGAAAGACACACAGACACAAGTTACACACTCTTATATGTGTGACAAATTGGTGAAAAAAACAGGATGATATTGCATTGGTAATGAGGACAAAATACTCCTTTGAATGTTACAAGTGATTACTATAGCATTCATACTGCTTTCCTATACATGTTTTATCGAAATGCTTTTTAAGCATTTTATGCCAAAAAAACTTTTCTATGTGCACAATATTAGAAAGTCACGGTAAAAACTGCAATGACTTTTATCAGTCTTATTTGATAAAATATTATGCAAAGTGATATTTAGATGACAGTATTTGCAACAATTTGTGCAGCCCTACTTCTGAACAGTAAGGAGTATAGTGTATAATTGCTCTGTACACTGTTTTAATTCACTTTCTCTCATTTTTTGCTCCCTGTGGGCAACGCAATGGTGAGTATGAATGAAGGGTTAATCCCAATCTTTAGGGAATGTATCATCATACCATTATTTAAAACAAATCCGTTCAAAGTTGTTGGTACTGATGATTAAAATGCTTGCTTGTAATTCCTACTGTACATTGTTAGATTTTTTAGAATAATGATATTTTATTGACGATCAAGCAACAACTCCCAGTCTCAAAATTAGTTTAGTTGCACCTCTTTAAAGTTTAAACTGCTTGACAAACAGTGGCTCTGTAATGTAGTTGAATAATGAGACAAATGTTCCAAAATGTGATACATATTTCACGTTATATAGACTTAAGAAAACTTGTTCTCGGGGACAAAAATATAGAAGATGAATAACTTTGTGGCTAAAATATACACACCCTGTTGAGGCACCCCACGACTTGACTTTGCAATTTATTCCAATGTCTGTTTATTTTCTAATAGTTATTTTCTATCCAGTTCTATTGATTGTAGGTGTAAAGTCGAGACGAAAGAGTACTGAAAGTGAATCAAGTAACATTTTCACGATATATTAGCTTAAAGGTCCAGCCATGTTATTGTAGTTTTTCAATTTTATTTTTCCTGTGGTAAATTAGTTTGTCACAGTATATCAGAAAAAAAAGTTTATAATTTGTCAAATTCCCGTAATTTTACATCACAAAAATCTAGAATTTGTACAATTTTGATATTCCTTTCAGTTCTGAATGTTTGACTTTGTCACTTTTAAAGGCTTTGACAACAATGGCGGGATGTCAGGCCCCCGCAGCACTCGGCAGAGCAACCCAGAGGAACACGCTTCCCACTACTTCAACAGCTTCTCCAAGGACATGCTTGTCCAGGTGAGGTTTAAAGCTGAACGCACAATCAGGTCAACCAAGGTGTCCCGCATAACCCCCAAAGAACGCAGCTTAAAAGAGTATACGCGTCTATTAAGGGTGGCCAAGTGCCTGTCTGTTCGGAATGTTCCAAACCTTTCGCTGCTTTTGGGCGCCAGACCTTTCCCTTTTTACTTCTCTTCCACTCAGATGTCCACTCTTAGATGTGGATGGGTTTGCTGCTTGTATTCCCAGCAGCCTGAGCTTTAAGTGCGACTCTTTGTTGTAGTGAAAGACATCACACTGCACTACAAATCACGGCATCTTTCCTGCTGTTTGATACGCTCAAGTTCTCAAGGGACTGGAACAGGGTGCGCAAAAACTGAACAGGAGCTTTTTTTAATTTTTTTTTATTTTTATTTCATGTGTGTTTGTTTTTTTCCCTCCCACCTCTGCCATCTGCTCAGAGATGGTCATTGAAGCTCTCACCTGGGAGAATGAAGGCAGCTCTGGGACTCAGAAGGCAGATGAGGCGTAAAACATGCAGGAAAAAAAATCAAAACACATAAGAGAGAAATCATGAAGTTGGTTTTCAAAATAAATAAAAAAGGTCAATGCCTCAGATATGGCTTATGTCAATATACACAAACCATAATATTTTATTTTACAGCTGGTAATAAAATGTTAACATATGCTGCACAATAACAGGCTTGAGATCTGTTTCTTCCTCTTTTCTCAAAAAAAAAAAAAAAATTAGAGATAATATTTTCAAAAAGCAGCCTTCAATTCATTTATCTCTTCTCTGAGTTGTACGATAAAAAATTAGGGCAATGAGAATTTTTGTTTAATTATGAGGATATAGTCATTGTATCAGCAGAAAAAAAAGACAAAATTTCACCAGACAAAAAAAGACTCGTTATCAGGATCTGACGTGACCAGCTCAATTTTTGTTGTTCTTCTTGATACTGTTAATAATTTGATGCTGATGTGTCAAAAGATACAATTTCATCTTCACAATATGCTCAACATTTCTCATTTTAACGTTGTACTTTATTCTCATTGTGGTAATGTTTTGACTCTCTTGTCATACGACCGTTACTTGTTATATTCTGACTTTATTCTCCTAATGAAAAAAACAAACAAATCTTAGCTTGGACTTTATATGCAGTCATACAGTTGATCTGAATTTAAAGTCCAAATTAATAGAAGCTGTAAACACATGCAGAAAGATCCCAGGCCGAGAATCGAACCCAGGACCTTGTTGCTGCAAGGCAGCAGTGCTACCAACTGCGCCACTGTGCAGCCCCAAAAATTAAATCTTCAAAAACCTACATTTCTCTACATTGAACTGATTTGGTTTCCATATGTTACTTTCTTTTCTTAGGCAATGGTTGGGATTCTGCAGGGCAAAGCTCGAGGTGGGGAGGAGGAAACCATCCTGATGCACGACCTCAAGCCGTTTCGCATCCTGATCAGTCTGCTGGACAAACCAGAACTAGGTAACCTGTCAGTCAATGTCTCAACCTCATCAGGCTTTTAATTATGTGGTTAAAAATGACATTTATCATATATGTAATGGTTTTACTTATACCGGCTGCTTATTTTTGATCTGTCGCTCCAGGGCCGGCAATTCTAGAGGACGTTCTGATCGAAGTGTTTCGGACTCTTTACACACAGTGCCGGACAGAGTTGAACCTTCAAAACCAGAGTCCGTTCAGCAAAGATCACACACACCTCAGCAGGCGAGTTTAAACAAGGTTTTGGTGTTTTATTTTAACTCAAAAATCAAACACCAATTCTGAATAACAGAATTTATTCATTTCTCTCTTCTAGTAAGCTGCGAGAAAATAAGAAGACGGCAGAGCTTATCAAAACAGCCAATCTCCTGTTCAACTCGTTTGAGCCGTACTACATGTGGGACTATATCGCTCGCTGGTTTGAGGAGTGCTGCAGGTTGGTGTCAACATGCATTGTAGACTGAAATACTTAAATGATAAAGCCTTGTACAGCAGATTAGCAAAGTTTAACCTCCTGTCATTGCCTTTTAAGCAGTTTGTCTATAAGCCTGTTTCATTAGAGGCCTAGAATGGATTATATCCTCGTTTTTCCACATTATTTTCTCTTAAAATCACCTCTGATCTGCTAGCATTGAACTGTCTCTGATTTATGTGTGTTTCAGGAGAACATTGAACCACAGCACACGTGTTGCACGATACGGTTGGAGTCTGGAGTCTCCTGATCTTTCTCTGGTGGAGTTCTGTCAGTTGGTAGATTTTCTACTAGACATCGTTTCCTTGGTGAGATTTCTCTTTCTTTTTTCTCTCTCTCTTTCTCTGTTCTGTCATTTTTCTTTCTTTCATTCTGTCTTTCCATCTCACTTATTATCTTGTAATTTTTTTTTCCTCTTATGAAGATTTGTCTGTGTCAGATGATTTTTACTGTTACTCTTTCAATTCCTGCTACATTATTCTTTTATTTTGTTAGGATTTTTTGAATATGTGAGATCTGGAGGTGCCAGATTTCAAGATTTAACTCATCTGCAGCACAACCATTGCACTTTTAAGAGTAGTTGTAAATAAACAGCAAATGTTTTTTAAAAAGTAGTCTTTAGGGTTTGCCTCATGTATGGGGTAACTACAGTAGGTGTAATGCACCTAAAACATCCTTGGCTGCCGTTTTTTTTTTGTTTAATTTTCCTACTTATATTTCAGCTTTTTTTTTTTCCTAGTGTACTGAAGGAAGTCTGAGCACAGAGCAGCACAGCCAATAGAGTCTAAAATTAAGATTTGGTTGATCAGCAAAGTGCCCATGTTTCATAATACAATTTTGGAAACAGACGACCAGAAAGTAAAACTTGCATATTAGAAACTTATCTGCCATTCTGCAGCTTTTCCTTCCAGCATTTTCAGTACAATTTATTCAGTTTTTAGAATATTGGCATCAACGTGGTACAAAAGTATTGTCCTTTTTATTTTTCTGTGACATAATTTGTGCTATTCTTCCTTTCTCTTCATTCCTTCATGTTTAATTTGATCTCCTTTACATTTTCCCCCCCTCTTTTCTATTCTATAATCTTTGTAATTATAGACTCCTGCTTGAGCTGCCCGTCTCGCGCATGCTTTGCAAACACCTCCTCTATATATCCAGTGTGTTTGCTGTTTTAGTATGTTCCACAAACATGTACAGTGTGGCATCCATGTTGTCAGAATTTGGGACTCAACTCTGTTTCCTCCCTAAGTTTTTGGATGTGACACATATCAGAGTTTGTGTGTTCTGCTTACAGTCCTGGCCAGAAGTTTTCAGTACTCTCAACATGGGCTTGAATGTCATATTGAAATTTATATTTGGGCTTTTAATAGTTTATTTGAACAAGCTTAAAGAAGTCGTAGCCAGTTTCAGAGAAGCCACTTGCTCCGCTGCAGGACTCTGGTTGTACATTCGAACACTCTTCTTCTGTTTAACTCGTGCCGTGCATCAGCATGAGGCTGACGTTATTCCTTTTTTTGCGATAACAAATTTTTCTGGCATTTCTCCTAGTGATTATTTCCCATACATCATATTATAATTGTTTTGAGACCATTTTAAAGTAATATATGGATAATGGTTCATATATTACTCTGCAGGATTAATACATTCAAATTTTGTAAAGAACACTTCACACTGGAACCGGACAGCGTTTCAAATATCGAAAATAAAACAAATCAACCAAAAAAAAATGAATAGGAAATAAAAACCGCACACAGCCAACCTGACATTGGTTTTCTTGCATGTTCCAAAGTTTTCTTGCATGTTCCAAAGAATAGGAAAGAGTGTTTCTGGTAATATTAGGCTTCTAGAGCGGCCAACCTAAACCATGACACATGTATAAAAATAAACTGACAATGATTTCTGTGCATTTATAATGTTTTGACTCTGCACAAGTTAGAGAAAATCCACAATAAATTCAACATATCCTCAATTATTATTGAATTTGAGTCAATATTTCATTACAGAAAAATTAAAAAGTTTAGTTCTAATAAATTTTTAAAGGCCCAAAGTGATGATTTAATTGACAACGAGTGGAAGTAAACTTATGACCATAACTGTATGTGTTTTATGTATGCAGCCTCCACACAGTCTGAAAAAGCCTGCGTGGGGGATGGGTTTAAAGTCTCCTTGCCAGAATATTGTTTGCATCTTATTAGTAAGACTGTACGCTTTTATACTGCTGTTTCCAAATTGAATAGTTTGGAAATCCTACACTAGTTTTACCCTGTTGAAATGCTCTGTGAGTGTGTGTGTGTGCGTGTGTGTGTGTATGAGTGTGTGTGCGTGCTTGCGTGCGTGCGTGTGCATGAACTATTCGGTAGTGTGGTAATCGTTATGAAAGGATGAGTGTGTGCGTCTCTGCAAATGGTGACGTGTGGCCGATGCTCTGCTTGCTCCTCTCTGTTCAAACTCTCTGCTCTTTCTCCTTGAAGCCTACTAGAAGCATGAGGGTAATCTGCCAGGTAAAGTACAGCTCTTTCCTGCTTTTTCACCTCACCTTGCTTCACTGAGGCTACAGTAACATTTCAGCAATGTCCTGCCAACATCCCTCAGGCGACCTTTGTTCCTTTTCTTTTTCTTCTTCTTCTTTCTGCTTTAAGTGTTCGTGACTGACTTTGCTTTCATCTTTGTAATGCCGAAACGAGAACATGATCTTTAGGGATTATGATCATTACATGTGACAAAAACTTCCCTTGTTTTTTGTTGTTTTTTTCCCCTCTCTATGTGCTTTGTGTTATGCATGCATGCAGTTTACGCTACTGCTCACATCATGTTTTTTTTTTTTTAAGAATTCACATGTTTTAAGAATTACAATATTTTAATTTCATAACATGATTTCATGCTTATTTTCTAATTAGAAATTTATTTACATTTTTTGTTTATGTTTTGCTTGTTTCATAAAAATCACTTTAATTGATTCATATGAAATAGGTAGGTGTCCATTCATTTTTATTCGTGGTGTTTATTTAAATAATATTTTTACTTATTTTGCCTTGCAGAGCCTGTTGAATAGTTTCACATTTTCCGCATTATAAACAACTTCATTGTAATTTATTGCAATTTTTATCTGCTAGTCCAACACAAAATAATCCATAATTGTAAGGTGAAAGGAAACGAATACCAGGTTTGATTGTATTATAACGTACTTTTTTTTCTATTGCTTCTTTATAGAACCACATTTCTACACAAGCATCACAAAGTGGCTTGACTACTTCTTTGTTACATAATCTTGCTGCAGATTCTTAAGTGGATTTAGGTCTGGATGTTAGCTAGGCCATTGTAATACATTAGTATGACTAGTTTCTTTGTAATTTGGATCCTCTTTGCTCTTTTCCACATACTTCACAATTGTGTTTTACTTTGTAGTGGTCACACAAAGTCAAAATTATACATTGATGATTGTGGCAGTAACATTTTGAACGATTCAATGGGGTTGAATACTTTTGCAAGGCAGTATCAGTTACAACAAAAACATGCAAAAAAAAAAGAGAAAAAAATGCTTTAAACTTTTTCTTGAATTCAAATTATTTATATACGTTTGAATTATTTTTTTAAATTTTTTTAGAAACAGTTGGTAACCGATGCACCCCACCCAGTCGAACAAACGACTTGCTCTAATTATTTGTCCGTATTTCCAGGAGACGTACATAGAAATCCAGACGGAGCATCTCCCTCAGCTGCTGTTGCGCATGGTGGCAGCTCTGACCTGTCATCTCCAGGCGCTGGACCTCGGGGAGCTCACCCACTGCCTTCGGCTCTGCTCCAAAATCCTTAGCAAAGTGCAGCCTCCGTTGGTGTCGCCGCTAGCTCTGCCCGCGAGTCCGCAGCCACCGGGCCTGGCGGCGCAGCACAAAAGCAGAGACGTGGATATTAAACAGGTAGACTTTTAAATTAAAGTCCAATCAGTTCTTTCTTTTTGATACTCTTTAAAAAGGGAAGAAGAATCTGGGTCTTGCCGTTGGCATCGCATTTGGTCTGCTTTGGCCTAGTTCTGATACAAGTTACAGTCTAAAACCCCATTAGTTTAGTCTCTGATGGTGTGTCCTGGTCCCTGATCAGGGCCTCTCGCTGCATGCTGCACACTTGGTTGGGTGGCCATTAAACTCTCCCTTGACGCAAAGCATTTGAATCTAAAAAAAGAAACTCTGCTTTGGTTAATCATTGACCTTCTGGTTCCTTGGTTGTTGTAAGTGTTTTGCGACTCACTGAGCCGTAGCTGACAGTTCAAAGTTGCCTTCCCACAGAAACATGGATGAGTTGAGGTACGTCCCTAAAGACTTGGAGCAGAAAGATGGAAGAGGAATATCCAGCAGCTGAGCCCTTTCATTTTCTCCCAGAGGAGTTGGACGACTAAACTAGCTTTAGACACCTTTACTTAATTCTGTGTTCTTTAGAGTGGAAACATGCAGTCAAAACTAGAACGACCCGATCCCACCCTTAAGAGACTATGGATAATGTTTGGTTCATCTGAGTCCAACGCTGTAAACGCTGCTTATTTTTGTTATGGAGCGCCAAGATAGCAGTGGCCAAAAAAGTGGAAGTTATTGTTCAAAGTAGTACATTTTATCACAATGTATTGTACTATTGTGACAGTGATAAAAATGATAAAAACTTATTAAACTGACTTTGTTCTGTGATATGAACAGAAGCAAGCCTTTTTGCATCAACAGTTCAAGAATGTGAAGTCTTCGCTTTACAATAGCATTTAATAGGAAGGTAATAATGCAAACTTTACAGGGCAAAACTGCTGTGTAATATAATGTCAGCAAAAGCCTGTATGTCAAAAAAAATTAATGACCCGCATTCAAATTGAAACATGCTTTAAAAAAAATAAAGCATGGTTATTTTTTGTCTTACAATTATAATTTTGATTATGAGTAGTTTTTGATCATGAGTAGTTTTGACACTACTCATGAGATAACACTTCCTTTTTTGTCGATAGACTCCTCCCTCTGCCCCAGAGAAGACCGACAGTGGGGACGTGTTCGACGATGGGGAAATCGCTACTGGCAGTCGCTCTGCAGAAAGTGGCTTCACTGACTTTGTTCAATACCGAGAAGATGGTTCCGAGGATCCAGAGCGAGCCTCTCATCCCCACCCGCCTCTTAGAGCAGGCAGACGTCCGTCAGGCTCGTGTCAGTCCAAGCCTTTGGACAAACCAGTCATGCAGTGTTGCCTGGAGCACTTCCAGCAGTTTCTTTCCTGTCTGATCACTTTTTATATTATCCCTGAGCACCTGGACAAAGCTGAGGGTCACAGAGGTGAGCTCTTGCATTCGGAGCCCTTGGTTTCTGCAGGTTCCCAGTCCAGTAATTATACGGAGCCGTGCTCCGGAGCTGGAGTGGTCCACAAAGATTGTGTGGCTGCATTCACTGCTGCCTGTCAGCTCTTCTTAGAATGCTCCAGTTTCCCAGTCTACATAGCAGAGGGCAACTTGAAGTCCTCGCCTGCACAGGAGGAGCAATGTGGTACGTCTTTGGTCCAAGAAAAGATGAAACAGATTTTATCTTCTGTACTTAACTATCCGAGATAAATAAATGCCTTGCTTCATTTATCTATACAGACAGTGAGCAGGTTCGGCTGCCAGTGTGGCTGCAAACCCTGATGGATGCCTGCTGCCTGGCTGGAGACTTCAGCCTACAGGGTGTTGCCATCTCCTTGCTTATGGACCTAATAGGCCTGACTCAGTCTGTTGCTGTGGTGACGGCAGAGAGTCTGGCTTCCAGTAGCAGTACAGAGCCCGCTCAGCCAATGAGCCCCAGCCAGGGTCGAGTGGCTGTGGTCATTAGGCCTCCACTCACTCAGGGAATCCTAAAGTATATTGCGGATAAAACAAACTTCTTCAAGGTAGAAAGTGAAGAAGTTGCTTTACAGTTGGTGGGATTCGTATTAATCCTTTAGGGTTCTGACTTCTGTGTCTTCTCTTTGGCTCAGAGCGTTGCAGTGATATTATGGAACCAGCTGGGTGAAGGAACTCCTCAGCATCACCAGCGCAGCGTTGAGCTCTTCTATCAGCTACACAACTTGGTTCCTTCATCCAGTACCTGTGAGGACGTCATAAGCCAGCAACTCATGCACAGAGACAAGGTCAGCAAAATGAACATGTCTGTTAAGAAGGGGAAAATGTATGTAGTTTTATATTTTATGAAATTAGTGGAAATTATTTTATTATCCCTGTTTTGTTTTTCAGAGTATTCGTTTGGCGGCCCACGTGAAGTTTTCTGTTCTTTGGCATTTAACGCGAGACTTGAACATCACCAAGTCTTCTCCGTTTAGTCGCACATTTGACAGGTTAGTTCGATCAGTTATTTATTAAGAGTTCCCAATCGTTCTTTGATTTAACTTTCTCCAAATCATCCCTCTGATTCTGATTTCTTTCCACCCTCAGGTCTCTCTTCATCATGCTCGACAGCTTAAGTTATTGGGATCCATGTACCAGTGCGGTCGGTCGGGCTTGGTTAAATCAAGTCCTTCAGAGACACGACATTGCACGGGTTCTTGAGCCACTCCTACTTCTTCTGCTCCATCCTAAAACTCACAGGGTTTCTATTCAGAAGGTGCAAGCCCAACGCCACTGGGCCCAGATATTTCCTGAACCACCTGAGCAGGAACCAACAGAACCAATCTACATTAGAGACTCCGGCTTCTCAGACAGTGAGCTGTGGATGTTTACCTTTGTCAGATATATTGATGACTCAACTTCTCTGGTTGGTTTCAAGCTTTTTCTGAAACATCTGTTTTCCTTTCCTGTCTTTAGACTTTCTTCAAATTCGAAGGGAAGGGATTGGGCATGAGGACTTCAGAGGTCTGACAATAGGTGACATGGAGCCATTTTGCCTGACGGTAAACCCCCTAAGTGACAGCTTGTCCATTCTTAGCCTGAGCAGTGAAAACTTGCACTTAGCTGGTGAGTATCAGACCAGGGACCAGCAGGAGGAGCAACAGAATTCAGAATCAAGTGGCTCTCATGCATCGACACTGGAAAACGGTAGCTTTGAAGACCCAGAGGGTGTCAGCTGCATCGGAAATGGCTCAGATCGACCGCTTGGTTTTTCTGATGAAACATCTGATGACTCCATAGACGAAGCTGTGTCTTGTGTAGTGAAGGACCTCATTGATAGGGTTCTGAATTTAGTCGATGATGAATCAAATGCAACCTCATCTCCACCTGAAAATTGGCCCCAAACTGATACAGAAAGCACTTCTTCAGATACCTCCACCGGGATCCGCCTGGACTCCGGTCCTCCTCAATGCTCCAACCACCAGAATTTGCCAGAGTTGTTAGCTGAAGGCACATTAGAGTTCCTCTCTGTTACTCCAGCGGAGGGGCTACCCAAAGAGGGCATTGCCCGCCACAGTTCATCACCCTCCATTGTCATGTTGCCAGACAGCACTGATGCAGCCACCCCAGACCGCAGCCTGCAGGTGGAAGACCCTCAGGCTCGCAAACGCAGCCACAGCAGCACTCAGCTTAGCCTTAAAGGGAAGATCATGGAGAAGCTGGTAGACAAGTCTCCAGGGGAAAAGCCCAAGAACAAGAAGACGAAGAGGAAAGAGGAAGAGAAGCAGAAAAAAAATAACCAAGCTGAGAAACTGCATCCACCCTGTATTTTCTTTGGAGACAGTCTAGATCTTGAGAACTGGTACAGTTGTGGTGAAGGGGAGGTGTCAGAGATCGAGAGTGACATGGGCTCACCAAGCGGGGGCTCTAGCGGGACCAGTGCCGGGGCGAACGTCACAGGGCGCAGATTGTCCTCCGCTCTGCCTCGTTTCAACATCCATCCTCTCTACCAGCACGTCCTGCTCTATCTACAGCTCTACGACTCCTCCAGGACTCTGCATGCCCTGTCGGCGATCGCAGCCATGGTGAGGGCCGCTCCCTCAGGCTTTGTAAGCGCCATCTCCACCACCAGCATCAACAACACCTACACTCCACAGCTCTCCTTGCTGCAAAACCTACTTGCTCGCCACAGAGTCTCTGTTATGGGAAAAGACTTCTACTGTCCCATTCCCCAGGACTCTCACTCCCATTCTTTCCGCAGCGCCATGTACCTGGAGATCATCATCTCCCTCTGTCTCTACTTCCTGAGAAGCTATTACTCTGCCCATGTGACATTGGGTCCTCAGGACTTGGCAGGAAATCGGGCCATGCAGCTGACCAGTGTGGAAGTCTTGACGCTGCTATTCAGCGAGCTAGCCAAAGTCACAGCTGGCTCGGCAAAGGGCTTTGCTAGCTTCATCAGTGACGTCCTCTTCAAGTGCAAAGTTCAGAAAGTCATCCTCCATTGCCTGCTTTCCTCCATATTCAGTGCCCAGAAATGGCATGACCAACGGACAGCAGGGGTCAACGTGGCCACAGTGGAGGAAGGTCTCTCGGAGGACAGCGTCATCAACATGTCAGAGGACCAGATAGACAGCTGCAGCGCTGTTCAGTCCCAGCTGCTCCGGCTGCTGCAGAGTCTAGTTGTACTTGAGCACAGGGTCTTAATGCCAGCAGACGAAGGTGGAGAAGGAGGACCTGCCGCAGGAGGAGCAGCTGGAGGGTCAGGAAGTGGTGGAGTGGCAGGATTTGAGATCATAGGTGGGGAGGTGGAGCATGTTAACCCTCAGCAGCCTATGACGTCACTGCAGTACCTCCATGGTCAGCCTATTACAGCGCAGGGCATGTTCCTGTGTGCAGTCATCAGGGCCCTGCACCAGCACCATGCTTGTAAGATGCACCCCCAATGGATAGGTCTCATCACAGCCACCCTGCCTTACATGGGAAGGGTCCTAAGGAGGGTGGTGGCCTCAGTGACTCTGCAACTATGCAGAAACCTGGATAATCTCCTCCAGCAGTACCGCTATGAAACCAGCATAACTGACACCAGGTAAGAACATGTAGGAAACATATTGAAATAAAATGACATAGCATGACTTGGCCAGCAGATGGCAGTCTTTACCACAGAATGAACATCATTTTGCCTTATGTTTCACCCATGTATGTTTGACCTGCAGGTCAGATTGGGTTTTAGTCAAACTGTGTGTTGTCCGACTATCCTATAGACCCCAGTGGATGGCTCTTTGCATCCCTCCGGACCTGATTCTGACTGTTCTGGAGGGAGTCACTTCCATAATCCATTACTGTCTGCTGGACCCCACTTCACAGTACCACCAGGTTAGAGCGCTGCACATCAAGCCCTGAGGATTATGCTTCAGAAAATGAATGAAGTTCTTGTTTTTTATGATTTTGCTGGCACTAAGATTCGTCAGGACATATTACAAGGTCTTGAAAAAGTATTTACAACCTTTCAACATTTCCACACTATAGCTATTTCAATAAATCTTTGTTTATTTTTGCGGGATTAATTTAGATGAAGTAGTCGACAATTTTGAAGTGGAACGGCAAAAATGCTTGGTTTTCAAAATTTTTTTGTATTCAATTTTAATTAATTTTAAGTGTGGCATTAATTTGTATTCAAGCCCCTACTTTGTCTATCACATAAAATGCCAACAAGGGATATTGCAATTTGAGGTTCTAACCTGAAAATTGTGGCAAAGTTAAGAGTATAAACACTTTTACAGGTAATATTTTTAGTTTTCTTTCACAAAATTTGCTACCAACTCAATAACAAGGACCTGGTTGTGATCTTCAGTTACAAGTGAGTGTTGACCAGAAGCACCTGGCCGAGGCGCGTTTAGGCATCCTGTCCATTCTCCACACCATCATGTCTTCCGTCACTCTGCTGTGGAGCGTGCTCCACCAAGCCGACAGCTCTGACAAGCCAGCTGCCGCTTCAGCTGCCGCCACCTCTAACATCAACCTGGGCTCCACCAAGGTCTGTCAGCAAAAGTAGATCCATGAATTTCTGTCTGATAAAATAAACAATTTTGCAGATTTCGAAAAAAAAAAAGAACTGGAATAATTCTATCTGTGTCATATTTAACTACGGATCTCATCTAGGTTCCCTTGCATGTCTTTCACAGAATCTCCGTCAGCAGATCTTGGAACTGCTGGGTCCGATCTCCATGAACCACGGCGCTCATTTCATGGCTGCAATTGCTTATGTTTGGAACGAGAGAAAACAAGTCAAGACGCCAATCAGAAATAAGGTAACTGGGGAAAAAAACGGTAGAACAATGTTGAGCAGATTGAGGAAACATTTCTATGAAGTGAGATATGAAACAGTCTTGAAAGCCAAGTTCTCCAGTAGGTTTTATTTTGGATGGTGCTCTTTAAATCCTTTCGAGGTGTTATTGCATATTCATAATGTTTATCTTTTAGGTGATCCCCGTAGCGAGTGAGGAGCAGCTGCTGCTGGTTGAGCTCGTTCGGTCGGTCAGCGCCATGCGCACCGAGACTGTTATGCAGACAGTGAAGGAGGTCCTGAAGCAGCCACCTGCCATCGCAAAAGACAAGGTTGGTTTACAATACTTGATGTTGAAGCCGGCAAAAAATTTCATCTGCTTTGATATAAAACTCTCTCAAATTGAAATGATGATCAAATTCATTTTCATTGAAAAGTTGATGTATGTCAGGAAGTTGTATCAAAAAGTGACTCATTCTTTCTTTTTGTTGTTTTTGTTTCTGCTAATTTTGAGGATTATGGTTTATGGATTACACCAATGAACACCTTAGATTTCAAAGGACTGACAAGAAAAGTTTAGTGGCTAAGTTAAGGCCCGTAGCACTTAATGATAATTGGGAGGCTTATAAATAATAAAAACAATTTAGAAGATGAACAGTTAACTCTTGTCCATTTTCTGTGTAAATGTACTAATAAATTGTCTGTTTTTTAGTAATCTAATTACATTTTTCACCCATTTTTAGAAGCACATCTCTTTGGAAGTCTGCATGCTGCAGTTCTTCTATGCGTATGTACAGAGGTTAGTACATCACATCAGAGCTGTTGGTATTGAATGATATTTGGTTAATGATTTCTGTTTTTTGTCCTCCTTGTGTCCCAGGATTCCTGTTTCCAGTTTGGTTGATAGCTGGCCGTCTCTGCTGGCGCTGCTGAAGGACTCAGTCCAGTTGGGTCTGCCTGCTCCTGGGCAGTTTCTCATACTGGGGTTGGTTTCTCCACCTAATCTCTTGCTTTATAGTGTCAGAATATCCTCTCAGGTCCACGTTTTTAAGAAAAAAATAATACAAATAATAATCTGCAGAAATCCAGAGATTGTTCAGCCATCTGTTTTGTTTGTTTTCTTTTCACTAGAGTTCTGAATGAGTTTATCTTGAAGAATCCCAACCTGGAGAGTAAGAAAGACCAGCGGGAGCTGCAGGTAATTGTAGTTTTCCTCTGTTATGAGTGAAAGTAGAGGCAGAAGCTGTGGTAAACTGCTGTAAACTGGAGGATTTAAATATTGGGTTGCTAAAAATTTACTTTAACTGTCCTCAATAGTCCTGAAGAAGAAAGAATATTTTTACTAATAAGAATCTGAAAAGTGTGGCAAGCATTTGTATTCACCCCTATACAAAGACAATCTATAAACTACAATAGCATTTATTTTAAGAGCTTGATTATTCTGCACCATAAAATCCCAGTTTAATATATGTTGGTACGTTACAGTTGTATATAGTGGTATGACAAGTTAATAATTTCACAAAGCTCTCTAAAACAAGTGTGTATCTAGACGCTGCAGAGCAGTTCTAGTTCTGTGTTTATCCTAATTTGGCAATTTGTTGAAATACTTACTTTTAGGTTGGAAAGACTTTGTCATAAAAAACGTAAAGAAACAAGTATATTGTAATCCCATGAATTACTGACCAGATTTATCTGCTCCAGTACCAGAAAATATCTCAACAAGACTTTAATCCCGTGTTGCCGTATACGGTTGTCGTGATTATCAAACCGGGGATCGTGGTGAGAAGGTTTTCTTAAGAAAATTTGTTGCGTGTTCAGGATGTGACTCACAAGGTGGTGGAGGCCATCGGCACCATCGCCGGCTCCTCTTTGGAACAAACCACGTGGCTAAGGAGGAACCTGGAGGTGAAGGCATCTCCTCAGATCGTTGTGGACGGAACCAACCTGGAGTCAGACGTAGAAGGTGCTCCGCTGCCAAAACTTTCAGAGTGCTTTGGGTTGCTTCAGCACGGCTGTATGTGTCATCAGCTTTGTTAGCCGCTGCTAACGTTTGCCGTATGTGTTTTGTAGACTTAATGCTCACAGTGATGGAGGCCTCCAGCTTCACTCCATCTGTGTACAGTGTTCACGCCCTCACGCTGCTGGCCGAGGTAAACACGAGCGTCCGTGACCCGACTGATCCCCGGCGAGTCGGTGGTTTTCGGAAACCTGTTATTATCCACATTAGCAGTACGCTAACACACAACATATGAGTGCCTTAAATTAGGTTTTCACTCCACTCCTCCAGACGTCACCTGTGAACCAATAAATCAATGCTTCGGCTCGGTTCTGGCTCCAGAGGATGTGGACAGTTTGACTCATTGACGACCTCTCTTTTGCATCCTGGCTGTTTTTAGCTCAGTGTGGGTTTAATTATGAACACGTTGCCTGTGCTTCACTGATATAAGAGCTGCACATTTATGAGTTTAAGCAAGGCTCTGCATCAAAGACACGCTGCTCCGCTGCGGTTGAGATTCTTGCTCTGTGCCTCTTATGTCGCTTCTCAGCCACTTCGGCTCTGTAACATCATTCACTTCTGGTTTGATATATTGACGTCTCTGTTAGGTGCTGGCTCATCTGTTGGACATGGTGTTCTACAGTGACGAGAAGGAGAAAGTCATCCCCCTGCTGGTTAACATCATGCACTACGTAGTTCCCTACCTCCGCAACCACAGGTGTGGATCAGGTTTCCTGTCTTTATTTCTTTCAGTTTTACACCTTAAAAAGTTGTACATAAAACTACAAACTGGACATAAATTTTGTGACAATGCAAGATGAGTAATCATTGGGTTGCAATATATCATTTGACAATAATATATTGCAAGAAAGTACCAAATGTGAAAGCTCAATGGATCAATAATTTAAAAAATAGATTCATTTCTGTTTTTGTAAAACTTTGACCATAAATTATTAGTTGACTTTAATATCTGTATATTGCAGTTTTTTCAATGCTTCTTTATAAGGAGCTTCTGTGATATGAATGTAACTGATTTTACTCATTTAAAGCAGAGAAAACAAAAACAGAGTTGACATTCGTAATATATAGTGTTATATATTACAGTTTAGTATGATTAGTTCAGTTTTCATTAGTGACCGTTTGCAGCAGTTTTTCCTTTACCTGGCCTGAGATTTCCCTTAATTACCTTCATGCCTGACAATAGCAGACAGGCTGAAGTCACTCCAAGTCAGTTTGTTCCCCAGTTAAAGGAAATTAAGATGACATAAAAATTATATCTTGTGGCAGACAAAGTAACCAAAATTGGAAACTTGCAAAATGACCTGCAACTGTAAAAATGTAATAATTTTCCTTTTTATGTAAAGCTTCTTACAGCTTCTGTTCTTTCTCTGACATCATTTTTAAACTGAACGCATTGCAAAAAATATCACTTTTTTTTCTCCCTTTGTTCCTTTTGTAACAACTTCCACACTGAAGACTGTTTTTGTACATACAACCTGAAAAACTGTGTTTTTTTGTTTTTTTTTTTAATGTTTCCTCCGACAGTGCTCACAACGCCCCCAGCTACCGAGCCTGCATCCAGCTGCTGAGCAGCCTGAGCGGCTACCAGTACACCCGCCGTGCCTGGAAAAAGGAGGCCTTCGACCTCTTCATGGACCACACCTTCTTCCAGATGGATGCTTCGTGTGTCAGCCAGTGAGCACAGAACCTATTTATACATGGGCTAACACTCACAATGAAATGACATTTCTAAAACACAAATTTAATTAGAAGGGAAAAGGAGGTGTTTACACAGAGTAAAAACCTGCTATAACTTTAAGACTTTTTCTAAAATTACAACCTTAAATCTCCTAAATTTTCCTGATTTTATTTTTATTATTATTATTATTTTTTTAGCTGGAGAGCCATCATCGACCACCTGATGACTCATGACAAGACCACATTTAGAGACCTGATGAGTAAGTGTCACATTTAGTATTTATAAATTTGTTTCTGCCATATCTGGTCACAGAGAGTCGGCTGTGAATCAAGTCGAATAATTGAACATGCAAGGGAGAAAACCTTTTTAGTTTTTTTTTTTTTTTTTCAGTTTCATTCAAACAAAGTCTGAAATCCTCTGAGCTGAAAACTAAAACACTGTTAATATAGAGCAGGGGTGTCAAACTCCAGTCCTGCAACTTTTAAATGTGCGTCTGAATGGAATAATTAGGTCATTAGCACAGCACTGGAGAACTTATCAACACAAGGAGGAGGTAATGAAGCCAGTTCATTCCAGTGTTTTTCACCTGTGGCACATCTAAAAACTGCAGGACAGCGGCACCTTGAGGACTGGAGTTGGAAATTGTAGTTAAAAATGTTTGCCTGTGTTTTCAGCCCGGGTGGCGGTGGCTCAGAGCAGCTCCCTGAGTTTGTTCACCAACAGAGACGCTGAGCTGGAGCAGAGGGCCATGCTGCTCAAACGCCTGGCCTTCACCATCTACAGCAGCGAGGTGGACCAGTACCAGAAGTACCTGCCGGACATCCAAGGTGAACACAAGCAAACCTTTTACTAGTACTGAGCGCAAGGCTGGGTTTCTATTGGCCATATTATTGTGCAAAATGGAATTGCGAAAATAAATTTGCTTAGAGGCAATTTTGAAAAAGCTCACGTTCTTATGATGAGAGGATTTTGAGCTAAGAGGAGGCGGTTTTTCAGCCAAATTAATTTGTTCCGCAAAACTTTAATGAACATACTTCTTTCATATCAGTCACATGATGAACAGTCAGATGTTACTACTGGCAAAAACAACAAAGACAACAGAAAGTAGTAGGAGAGACAGTTTGTTTTTGGGGTGTTTGTCTTTGTGATGCTGTGAGAGCCACACTGTGGCTGAGAGGATTTGTGTGTGGCTCTCTGTGGCTTGTGTGTGGCTCTCTGTGAGAGCCACCCCGTGGCTCTCACAGCATCACAAAGTTCAGACAAACTTTTGATTCTGTAAAATCGGTGACTACAATTTCCCAAAAACGATGCTTAAATATGTAGCTGATCCCCAGTAAAAGGGGCTTGGAAGAGTTTAAATTTGTCAAATGTGTTGATTTTCATTGACTTATGACATGAACAACCTTATTCACATGTGATTATAGTTGAATTTCTTATTTAACGGAAACCCAGCAATTGCGACATTGTCTTTTTGACGTTCACATTATTGTACAACACTACTGATGGATCCAATTCTCTTCTGGGATTAGATTCTTTCTCATACCAAGTTGATCAAGCGGACACGTGTTGACTGTGTGTGTTTTAGAGCGTCTGGTGGAGAGCCTGCGTCTGCCTCAGGTACCCATCCTCCATGCTCAGGTGTTCCTGTTCTTCAGAGTGCTGCTGCTGCGCATGTCGCCTCAACACCTCACGTCACTCTGGCCCACTATGATTACTGAGCTGGTGAGCTCACGAACCGCTCCCTGCTGTACTACTTCACCCTTTGCTTCTGTTACACAAATCAAACATTGGCATGCGTGCGTCTTCACAGGTCCAAGTGTTTCTGCTGATGGAGCAGGAGCTAACCGCTGATGAGGACATATCAAGGTATACTTGCACAGTTGAGAGCAGAACTGTTTAAACAATGAAACGATTAAAAATGTGGCAGATACTTAGTAGCCACAAACCAACTCGCTTCGTTCCTAGGACGTCAGGACCGTCGGTTGCCGGGTTGGAGACCACCTATTCTGGAGGGAACGGCTTCTCCACGTCCTACAACAGCCAGCGCTGGCTCAACCTCTACCTCTCTGCTTGCAAGTTCCTGGATCTTGCCTTGGCGTTGCCTCCTGAGAGTCTCCCTCAGTTCCAGATGTCAGTGCAGATAAAACCCGCATTGCTGTGGACTTTGCATGTGATAGGAACGGGCTAAAGAATTGGGCCAAAACACCTTTATCCACTAGAGTATCAATTAATGTTATGATCAATTCAAAATGAAACATTCATCACTCAAAGAAGAAATTCAAGTATTTCTTTTATAGTTTTACTGACAATCTGGTAGATTCGGTTGGACTGGGACCAAACGCGCAACATTTTTTAAATTCTCATCTGCTGCGGTTTGCTTTCACACTGCTCTGTGTCAAACGAGCCAATCCCTTAGAGCAGGGGTAGGCAACTCCAGGCCTGGAGAGCCGGTCTCCTGCAGCTTTTAGATGTTTCTACTTCAACACACCTGAGTCAAATAATGGGGTCATCAGCGGAACTCTGGAGAACTTGACTGCATCAACAGCTGCATCAAGAACCACCGATGGACACGACCTCTGAAGAAAGGTTTTGTTTACAAACTGTTACCAAAAATGCAGTGATTTTAGCGATTAAATGTGACGCCACTTCATTTTTGCTTGCATTTCTTCAAAATTGCGCTCAGTGTCTTCCTCAGATGTTTTCGTATTGTTGTCCTGGTGCAGCGCCACCGCAGGCGAGGGGATGAACAGGTTTCCCAAAGGGTTAGGTCGATTTGACACAGTGCCGTGTGAAAGTGAACCGCACCGGCTCACAAATGTTGCATTTTTGTCACAAATGTTGCATTTTTGGTCTCCAGTCCATTTATAGTCCTGAGCCTACAGGACTATAAAGGTGAAAACACCCTGAAGTTTAGTCATCAGGTATGTCAAAAAAAGGAACATTTGAAGTAGATTTTCAACTAAGTATATTTTAACAAAAATTATTGAAATAAATTAAGATTTTGATAATATCTATTGAGATACACCTGTATATATGTTAAACAATGTGCATCACTGATTTCATGCATCTAAATTGAATACCTTAAATTCATTTAAAACAAGGAGGTTGGCCTTTAGATACATTATTCGCAAGTCTTGGCAAAACTATTTAATTTTAAAGCATTCCATTTGTATTTTTTTTCTCTCGCTGGGTTTTTGAGGCTACCAGAAATTCACTCCAAACTAACTCCCTGCTAACTAGCTAGATAGCTTTTTTTTGTGTGCCTATGAAAGAGAAATACAAGTTGGATGGTTGAAGTTTATATATTTTCTGTGGCACTATGGGTCCGAAATTCCATTTAAATGGTCTTTTAAGTCCATGAAACCTACAGAAACAGTGGTTACAGTTAGAATCCTAAGAAGCTGTGCACCACTTCATTGCAGGTACCGCTGGGCCTTCATCCCAGAGGCTTCGGACGATTCAGGGTTGGAGGTGAGACGCCAGGGGACGCATCAGAGGGAGTTCAAGCCCTACGTGGTCCGTCTGGTGAAGCTGCTGAGAAAACGAGCCAAGGTCTCTCCTCCTTGATTAAAAAAAAAATAATTAAAAATTAAAAACTTGAAAAGGAATGCAGTTATAAATGTAAATTGTTTTTCTGCGTACCATAGAAAAACCCAGAGGAGGACTGTTCCACTAAAACCCTGCCGTGGGAGCCGGGCCACCTGATGCTGACCCTCTACGTCATCCGCAGCATGGAGCAGCTGCTGCCCTTCTTCAACCTGCTCAGCCAGGTCTTCAACAGCAAGGCGAGCTGCCGATTGGGGCCCGTCTATACCCACAATCCTGTGGATTCCTCCTTCCCCGGCAGCAAGGAGGGCCACAAGCTGGAGAGCCAGAAGGTGTTCTGGAGCCGAGCCCGACAGAACATAGAGGAGATGGTGGAGAAAGACTTTCTAGAAGGTCTTATCAAGACATGAGAGACCCTCCCAGCGAGGGCGGAACTGGGCATTAACACATTACTGAACACTAGTGAAGAAACTTTAACTTGTACATTCACGAACGATAACAACATGGGGATATGGGCAAGTGGCGAGTCTGTACAGTTTTTCTATTTGATTCTTGAGCTACTGTATTTAATTTTAATTTTGTGTATATACGGAGCAGCTTTTGACAAATTTTAACATTTCATGAGTCGTTCAGAAGACGCTTGAAATGCTCTGTCATTCCATGTAAGGTGACTTAATTAAAAAAAAAAAGGTTTCTAATGACAGTCAAACGACTCGCTCTCTTCAAACCTTTTAAAAGCTCATCCAGAAAAAAGTTTTGAAGGAATTCATATACGAGAATATGGATTTGCTAAGAAAAGAAACAATAAAAGTGTGACGTTTGGGGGACAGTTGATCTTCAGCATGTGAATTTAAACTCGGCGTCTGAACTGTCGACATTACATATTTTCTCAGTCAGGTTTATTTGTACAGAACAAGGCAGTTCAAGGTGCTTTACATTGTAAAAACAAAAATACAGAGTCGTAAAACAGTCAATATATCGAAACATTACATTTGGTCAAGTGCCGCCATTACACACTTTAAAATATCAAACGAATTAAAAATAAAAAGAGCATTTTCTTGTTCTGAGAGACAATTGTGCTCATATTTTGCGAGTCTGAAAGAACCACGTGGTGCTTTGACATTAAAAAAGTGTTTTCATCAGTCGATGTTTATTCTGCAAGGGGCTGCGTAGTTTACCCTTAATGAGTGTGTTGGTCATTCAGGGTGTGTTACTCGTTCCCCTTGAAGTTTTCCACCTTTTGTCACATTACACAAAATTTTATATACATTCAACAGTTTACGTCTTCTATACAGCAGGCCCAACACAGTAACAGCGTCTAAAAAAAAAGTTAAATATATTGCGTAGAAGTACAAAATTTCTTCCCATTCATTTCATTTTATACACATTCAGCAAAACACTTGAAGCTTTTATCTTTTTGCCGTTTTAATTATTACAGACCAATGAAAAAAATGAGTGTTTTGAGTAAAAATGTGAGGCGACTGAAAAGTATTTGCACTCAATACGAGGTCGGGCCTCCTCTTGCAGGAGTTACTGCATTAATGCGCCAAGGCATGGAGGCTATCAGCAACTGCATAGGCGTCATGGAAGCCCAGATCGCTTTGCCAGCTGCCTTCAGGTCATCTGCCTCATTTGGATATGGGCACTCTCATCTTCCACTTGACAACAACCCATAGACTTCCTATGGGGTTAAAGGTCAGGGGAGTCTGCTGGCCAAAAAGGAACATGAACACCAGGGTCCTTCCACAACACAAGGCCTTTGCCATTTTATAAAAATCCAGTCTTCCCTGAAGTTTGTGATTATGAAATAATAAAATGTAGAAATCAGATCTATGGCGTCGGTCACGATCTAACGGGAGAAATCAGCACCATGGACAGAGACTGAACCCGCCTCTCCTCTTCACCTCCTGCTCTGCTCGTCATTCATGGTTTGTTTTGCACAAACGGAGGACCAACGGCGCATCAAGTCTTGCTGCATGCGGCTCGGAGCTCCACATGACCTTCACAGAGAGCATCACGCTCGGTCGTTTGGACGACCCTCCCACCCCCTCCTCCCATCTGATCCCCCCCATCTCGTGTCTTCACGCCTTCTCCAGGTCTCGCGATAACAGAGGAGGCAGCGCGGCTGGCAACGCAGCGTCACTCGACTTGGAGTGTATCGGGTGGGGAGCGGAGGATTTATGGGGGAAAAAAATAGAAAAAAATATATATATATATGTAGCCTATTTTATAAAAGCATGTTAATTCACCGAAAATAATCGCGGGCTGTGGCGCATCACTTCGGTACCACAGGCCGCGACGGAGCCGCGTCGGATGGTGGGCGGAATGATGGAGGTGATGATGGTGATGATGGTGATGATGCTTCCCCGTATGAACCGCTGATACACTGGGACGGTAGGACCGCGGCTGCTGCTGCTGCTGGTGAGGATTATCCAGAAGGAGGAAGGAAGACAGGGAGGAGGGGGAGGCAACGAGCAGCATCCTCCGGTAGGCTGCATTCACAGAAACACCGACCTGAAATAAAATAGTAATCATTATAATAACACCCCCTCCCGCCTCCCTCGTGGGTTTGGATTGGATATTTCTTTTTTTTTTTTTTTTTTTTCTTTTTTTTGTCGCCTAATGTTGGAGCCCGGCCTTCGGGGAAGGAAACGCGTGAACACCCAACAGGACGGACTTCCAGTTGTTACGCAATCAGAGAGTGTCCCAGCGGCTCCTCTCTAGCGCCGGAACCTGTGCGGCCGTTTTCGAGGGCAGCGGGGGATTATTGGGGCTCCCCGCTCTTTTTGCTGCGTGTGTGAGAGCGTGAGTGTGCGTGCGTGTGAGTGGGGACCAGTGGGGTGGGGGGTGGGGGGGTAGGACCATATTGGACGCTGATCGTAGAGATTGGACTCAGCGGATATTTAGAAGATGTCGGGGCAGACGCTGACAGATCGCATCGCCGCGGCTCAGTACACCCTGACGGGCTCTGAGGTCTCCAGGGCCGTGTGTAAGGCCACTACACATGAGCAGACAGCCCCAAAGAAAAAACACCTGGAATGTAAGTATCTATCTATCTATCTATCTATCTATCTATCTATCTATCTATCTATCTATCTATCTATCTATCTATCTATCTATCTATCTATCTATCTATCTATCTATCTATCTATCTATCTATCTATCTATCTATCTATCTATCTATCTATCTATCTATCTATCTATCTATCTATCTATCTATCTATCTATCTATCTATCTATCTATCTATGAAACCCCTCCATCCATCATAACACATATTTTTGCCATAGTACAGGAATATTTCATTCAAAAGTACAGGGTCATTGATTCACACTAGTTTGTTCTGCTAGCCTTGCATTGCACTGACCTCCATTGATTCAATGTAGCCTAGCCCCCAAGTTTCACTGTGTTTACTCAGTTTCTAGTGCTAACCACCAACCAGCAATACGATACTAAATTGGTCTGGTATTTGGTCCCCATACCATCTATGGGCCTTCCATGGGACTGTTTCAAGTGAGGTTCCAATGACACTACAAAAACCAGAAATACGCACACACACATTCTACACACAAGTGCAGATTAATTGGGTATTTGGAGGGACATCATTTGCCGCTTTAGTGTGGCACAGAGAACACATAACTGAGAACACATAACTGAGTAAGTAGCTGCGACCAGAGTGTTGAACTAAAACATGCAGGATATTGGCCCTTGAGGACTGACTTTGGACACCCCAGATTTAAGTAGAATTCACTCATGTGAAATTTACTCACAGTGCAGATCAAGCTGTCAGGTAAGGCCCTCAAATGGTTGTTAGGGAACATTACACATAGCAATCAAGTCAGGCAAAAAGCTGAAAAGCATGGCTCAACACTATACTTACCCAGACATGCCCAGGGAAAAGACAATAGTTCATCAAAGAAAGAGAAATCAGGCCATTGGTAAACATGGAGGGAAGAATCCGGTATTTATGAATTAATAATGGGAAGAAAATTTTTTTTGAAATAAAGCCAGAAGTCATGTTTCAAGCAGACCACAAATCTTGTAGAGGCAGTGGAAACAAAAGGTCAAAAAGATCAAAATGTAACCTTTTGATCCACCTGAAATACACTTCAGCAGACAACTAACACTGCACATCACCATCTTCATCATAAAACATGGTGGTGTCTGCATCATGTCTTGGGACATGATTCTCCAGTAATGACAGAGAAGCTGAAACTGATGGAGGTAAATAGAGGACATTGCTGGAAGAACGACTCTTAGCATTTTTGAGAAAGGGTGGAGGTTCTTGATCCAGCAGGATAATTACCCAGAGATACAGTTAAAATTGCAGTGGAGAGATTTAATGAAAGCAGAGCTGATATTCTCACATGTTGAGGGTGATGTAAAACACTTTCAACATGTGTTTTACATCATGCAATGTAATTACAGATGCAATGTAATTGCATCTGTAACTGATGTTTCTACAAACCAGACTTTTCTGGTTTACTGGGTGTCATACTTTGGCGTGACACTGTAACTCAGGATTATATACGACTTAATATTTTAAACAAAAATGAGACAGAAAACTTTAATGAAGCTTTCACAGTTCAAATTATTCAATATTAAAACATTGAGCGTAAATACACACACACACACACAAAAACCCCTCATAATTTAGTACATAACAGCCAAGAAGTATAGATGCCACAATGTTTGGAATAAGGAAAAAAAATGAAATTAAAGGAAATGTTTCTAAGTTGGAGTTGGGAAAACTCAAACAAACTGAGTTTGTGTTAGAACAAAGAATCAGTCCATACAAAATATAAATATGAACAATGAAACCTGGTGATTTAGCTAATAGTCAAGTGTAACCTGGTCTATTTGCAGAAGTTTGTTTCTGGACTTTGTGAAGAAACGTAATCCTGCCCTCATGGAGGCTAGTACTAGCTTTTCTTTAACTTTGCTGCTGTCAAAGAGGTTTTTCAGATTATCATTGGACAAAATTTATTTTAAGAGGACAGAAATAAGTATGCTCACCTTTATTTAAAAAATATTACATTAAACAAATCCTCGTGAAGCTGCAACTAATAATCTGCAAAAATCTTTTCATTTGTGCCATTACCTCATCTCTTCTTCATTAGAGAAAACGGCAGTATTTTAAGTTACATACCTTATTTTATCTGTTTCTGTTAAGTGCTGCACAAAGACACATTGAAAAATGTGTACATAACCAAAATTTGGTGTGTGTTCACATGCATAAATATAATCATCTGCAACATTGATCCAATTGATCCAACAATGCTAGTTTTAAGTCAACTGGCAACATGAACTTTTATCAGCTTTTTTTTCAACCCTTTGTTTTTAAATCAATGTTTGTTTTGTTTTGGCAGATTTTGTGGTCTGATTAATTGTTATTGACAGGGTTTAGACAGGAAGTGAGCTGGCAGATGGACAGATAACCAGAGATATGATGAATGTCGGGTAACTCCACTACCAAATACATGCACTGCAAAGTGACAGACATCGTACTGCAGTGAGTTTGGAGTAAAGTTAAAAAATCCTCACAGTGATGGAAAACAATATAAGATCAGTTTTAGTCTTTTAAATAAGTCAGGTAAAAGAATGGCCATCCTCTGGCTAGCACTTAGCCTTCAACAATGTATTTACATTTCTTCAGATTCACTCTAATAAACCTTTTTACTACTACAACTGATGACAGTGGAATTATCTTTTTTTCGAGCTTGCTCTTCAAATGCCTAAAATGCCACAGACCAACCAAATTCATAGTTAAACTCTTTAGAAGTGTTGCTCTGCAAAGAGCTTCTAGCAGTCGATATTTAATCTGCACTAAATTATACTGCTGGCATCTTTGCTTTGATGAAATGGAGATTGCTTTTTCAGCCAACAGCAAAAGTCAAAATACTGACTGATCATAACTTCACAACAGAACCCACTTTCAAAAACATCTAATTTGTCCAATAACAACAAGCTTTAGACCTTGGTATCTTTTCCTACTACTTATTTGGCTAAAACCCCAATTAATGTTACATAAGCACAGTAGTCGATGAGAAGCTGAGTGTATGTCTGACCTCGCTCTCATCTCTCAATAAGTTAAAAATATTAAAGAGTAAGAACTTGAGAAGATTGGTTCTTCTGGATTAAAGATATCACAGTCTACATGTGTGCCTGTTTGGTATAAGCAACATTAAGGACATGCTTCTATTTTAAAACTTTAGATAGACCAAAAGTAGGTAATTCAATCAAAAGTCTTCAGAAATTTCGATGCAATAAAGTACAATCATGTTTCTCATTGTAGAAAGCATTATACACTGATCTTATTAGTCAATTTTACCAAAACATTATAAGCCAACGTGTTTCTCTGACATCTTATAAGGTCTATACAATCTTGCTGCAGTCCTTATTAACGTCTTTGTTTTTACACTATAACCAAAGTCCTTGAATGCTATTTTTTATCTATACTTGAAATATTTCTGCAATTCTATAATTTAATAGTAAACAGGTCTCCTTCTGGAGATTTACAACGAAGTTAAAGGCACATTTTGATCTTTAAAGAAGCTCAGAGACAATTGTGGTTAAAAACCTGACGCGTTTTCTAAACTGGGAAAAGATTGGCTTGTAATGTGGGACGGATCGCTCAGCATAATGGGATGTACATTTGCAACTTCACTTAGCTTGCATTCTGAGACCCAGGCTGGGAGCACTGAGTGCCCTGTTTGAGGAAGTGGCCTGAATTGAAGATGCAGCTGTGAGTCAAGGGTCTGAATTGGTAGATGATTTTCACACCATTCAGACAAAAGACTACAATCTCACTGCATCCAGATTTTGCTTAATATCCAGAAGTATTAGCTCACCTTTGCAAGTAGCTTGTCTTGTTTAGGAAGCATATTTTTCTCTAAATGGGTTTGGAGCTGGTGTATAATTATCTGAACTACTGGATGGGATACAAATCAGCGAAAGAGGAATGTCGCACCAACCACATTCAGTGCTAATTCTATGATACAGTGCTGTGTGAGATGCGAGTCAGACAGTACTGTTAGACATTTTGGAGCGATTGCATAATGTCTGTACAGAGAAATATGGGTTTAAGGTGCTCTTCTTGTATTGGTTATCTGTTTTTGGCACAACATTTGCCCTGATTCCTTATAAAACATCTGTTTATGTAAGTCTCTCTCATGACAGACAGAAGTGTCTATGCTGCTTCATTTTTGAAATTTCTTTTTTCTCTCAACAGCAGCTGCTAAATGAATGCTGCGATAAGCAGAACGTGTGATAAACGCTATTTGTTTCTCTTGTGAGGAATTCTGGAAGCATAGGTGAGAACCAAGCCTGCTGGGGCAGTTTTATCTGCAGACCAGAAAGAATCAGTGAGACAAGACTTGAATGTCGGCCAAATGAAAATGGCTCTGTTTCTAAAGACAAGCCCAACCACTCCTGCTGCTCCTAATGGCCTCCATCATTTTATCTGCCCATTGCATTCCCAAACCTCTAAATCTTACTGCTATTCCAACAGTCACGACGTCTTGGCAAGTGTGAAGGACACATTTTAGAAAATTTGCTTGAGAAAAAAAGTCTCTTTTTTTATATCCGCATCATGCAAAGATCATGACGCAGATGAAGGGTCTGGATCCTTTGGTAATTATCACCTTATCTCCTGCGGCTCTGAATAGTGCAACTCCAATTAGCGGTTTTATCTCAGCAGAGATGCTGGAATGCCACACTCAGAGTGAAAGCAGCACATTTTACCTGCTGGGTGTGTGTTGGTGAGTGGCGGGGTGGGGGAAGCAGGACGGCAAGCGATTAGGAACATAAACTGCATGCTGAGTCCCCTCTGGCAGACAGGGTGCTGTTACCGCTGCATATGTCACAATCAATGTGTTACCAGATTTCAGAGCCAGAAGGCCTCCTGGATAATGATTAGGCTGGGAAGCTCTTAGGATGGTCTTTTGGACTCATCTGGTTTGCTGATTTTTTCCCCCTAAATATTCATGTTTGTTGCTCTATGGTTTCTTAGTTGTTGTGTTTTTTGCAGAAGGAATTCACTGTTTGGAAATGTTCAGTGGCAAACGCTCAATCACATAACTGGGAAGACTTTGTTTTGTTTTTTCTTATAATGACTGCCTTTGAAAAGGGAGACATATATTTTTTGTTCTATTTTATAATATATTACATGCATATCCTTTAGAGCAGAGGATCCAAAAGAAAGTTAACAACAAAGATCTTTTCAGTGCTAAGGTTTTTGAGCACCACCACTCAATATTTTCAAAATGGTAATACAATACACTGATTTTTGTATGGTGTTCTTTAAAAAAAAAAAAAAACAGAAGAAGAAGAAAGAAAAATATAAACTGCAATTTGAAGGATGCAGTTTGATTAGGCGTTTATGTTTGATTTGAGTTTTTAAAAGTTTTCAACCCACGCACAGACAAAATGCAAATAAGAGAATTGGAGGTCTCTTCCCAATCCCAACTTTAACATTTTATATGAGGTGTGTTTACGTGTGTGTAGTAGATGCACAAATCCAGAAGCCCAGCTTCTAGATGGTTCGCATCTTATAAATTCTTTCATATCTGCCACTGACAATGTTCTTTCATTGGCTGCAAACATAAAAAAGGGGATTACAGTAAAGTATTGTGTAGTATAGTAAAACATAGAATAGCATTCCCTAGTATAATATAGCGTAGCATAGCATAATACAGTATAACATAATACAGTATAACATGGTATATTTGGGTGCTGTGGTGGCACAGGGGTGAAGCACAGCCCACACATGGAGCCTTAATCCTCTACATCGTTGTCGCAAGATCGAATTCTGGCCTGGTGACCTTTGCCGCATGTCTTCCCCCTTTTCTCATTATTCACTTTCATGTCAATTCACTGTCAAATAAAGGCCACTAGAGAGAATAAAACCTTTAAAAAAAACAGAGTGTAGCCTAGCACCCGACTTGATTGACAGATATTACACTGGGGTTTTTCAATGTGGTATTTGGAACTTGGTTATAAGCTGTGTCCAAATTCAGGGTCTGCATTTTTCGAAGGTCGGATTTGTAGGCCGATTATGTCATAGCGTAGCGACAAGGCCTGTCCGAATTTGAAGACTTCTTCAAATTCGGCCTTCAAACGCACCCTCCGTTTCCCTATATTTGAAGGATCATCGTATCCTATAATTTATTGCGGGTCCCAACCGGGCATTCAGGAAGAGCATCAATGGTGGTGGAGAGCTACAAATTATTGTGCTACATTACGCTTTAAAATGACATAATGTGATTTGGTACAATGCTTTTAGGCGAGAATGTAAGTGTGTAAGTCTCAAATATCTGCTCGGTTCATCAATACCGAGCAATAACTGCAGTATTGCTCTGACATTTCCCCTCGTCAGCTGTCAGCTGGCCGGGCGCTTCAGGTTCGTTGTCCCGGAGGAGAACGCCTAACTCTTGGTCCATTGTTATTAAAATTCACGCTAGCTTTCTCCAATGAGTGTAAGTTAAACACTGATATTATTCAGACAAGTATTAGGTAACCTAGTCGTAAAATGTTTGGTTTACAAAAGTATTTCAAAGCAGAGCAAATCAGTTTGATTTATTGAAATTGAGCCTTCAAACATAATAGGTCTATTTAATAGTAGTGTCCTATCTGAGATGTGGAGAGTTTATATTTGTAACAGAATAATTTGCTTATATGTGTTCCATGTAGAAAAGTGCAGTTTTTTCTTCCGGTCAGCGTTTATTCGCGGTCTATGAAGAACCCGTCCTACGTAGACGTGTCCTTCGATGGATGCAGACCCTGAATTCGGACACAGCTATACAGTAAATTGAAAATAACTAACAGATATTAAAAGTTCCATTGATTTAAAAATAATGATAATGGGCATAATCCTTAAATGGCATTTTATGGCTACTTAAAGTAAGATGGACCAAATATTCACTTGAAAAAAGTGACTTGAGCATTTCTTTGACTTTTTCTTTTCCAATTGATGAAACCTAGCATTCACGCTGTTTTCCTTCAGCGTGAATGCTGCTTGACACTAAGATCCATTTCTTTTATCCTCTGGGCAGAAGAGGATGTTGTTGAGTTTTGTGTTTTAATTCATCTGAGTTTAGTAATTCTATCTCTGGATGCCACTCCGACCCAGATTCTGGCATGCCAAACTTATCTAAACACATCTGCTCGGTCTGCAAAGTGTTTAGCTTTTCATTGTGGTTTGTTCAATGTCCCTGTCCTGTTGAATTGTTGATTTCCATCCAATTAGTGCTGGTGTTATATAAGCCCAGACTGCTTCGATGTACCTCCAAATGAATTTCTTTCTAAAACGTCTGGAGTGGAATCATCAATAAAGTTCAATATAAGGGTTCTGTTGGCAGGAGCACAGGACTGATTCTTGAGCCAAGGTTGCTGTAGATCATCAGTTCTTGTTTTTTGCCCTGACACTTCTCATCATTCATTGGTCTGCAGAGCATAACTCATCAAGCCAAACGTATTCTAGTCAAATGTTTCATTTTGCACCAATATGGGACACACACATAAGTAACAAAGAGAGTCTATTGACCTTTCCGTTGCTTAATGCAGCTCTAACTTCTGTTTTAAATTGATAAAATGTGCAAAATCACTTGTGTTCACAGTGTGTGGTTGCCCCCTTCATCTTTGGTCCTCCCTTCTTGTTTTTTCTTGTTTTCCCAGTGAGGAGTGATTTTTGCCAACAGTTTCACTGCAAAGCAGAACTTTGAAGTTTGTTGTTGATAAAGCTTAGCATGTACTGCAGACTCGATCGCTCAGCGGGTATCTGTGTAATGTCAAACACAGCGTGGGAGGTGGAGTGCCCTGCCATCAGTGTGGGTCCAGATTAACGAGCCGAGTCGAATATCTTCCACGCCGTCACACTATTATCTCTGCCTCTCTAAATCTTAGTAGCAACTAGATGTGCTCTCCTCTGTCAGGCTGCCCCTCAGTTTCTGTTTCTGATCTTTTCATGGGATGTTCTGGGGAAAAACTGTAGCGTAAGAGTCGCTGCATATTTAATGCCCATTTAGTATAAGAAAAAAGTCATCCAAATCAAACTAGCCCTACAAAAACAAAAGTAATTGTCCCTTAAACCAAATGACTGGTTGTGGCGCAGTAGTGACTGTCGTCAGGCATTTTCATATGGCCATGGAACAACATCTCCATTGGATACAGACTTTGACTATTCCAATCTGAAACCTTATTCTTTTGAACCATTCAGATTTGAACTTGAGGTTCAAAACTTTGAATCACTGTCCTGCTTTAGCTTGAAGTGTAACTGAGGCCCCCTGTGGAAGCCGAACAATGACCCTAAACAATTTCTGAAAAATTCCACCAAAGTAGGCGCAGCCAACAGACTGAGGGGCATAACGATGTGTGGGTACAGTGGTCTGCATGAGGGAAAGTGTTATTGCCAACTTAGCAACCTTGTTGCCATTTTTAGTGACTTTTCAGACCCCTTTGGTGACTTATTTTCAAAAAACTGACAATCGACTTTTTCCTGATGTTACAATCACTTGGTATTGCTACATCTACCAAAACGGCTTTCCTCTGTTGTTTATCCACTATGACAGTGTCTGGTTGGTTCGCCATTACCATTCTTGAATCTCTTTGGTTTGAGGCCTGATAAGTCGATCTTTCCGATTTTTTCCCTACTTTGCGTTGCCAGACAGGCTCTTGTCATCTTTTGATGGTACACTGGTGAAAATGGACCAAAACGAAGGGGTTGGGATACATTAGTTGGCTTCCTTCACTTAACTCATCAAATGAAAGCTTTATTTTGTATTTACTCAGACTATTTTTTTTTTCTGATATGCAAATTTGTGTGATGATCTAAAAGATTTCAGTGACAAAAAAGTAAAAAAAACAACAGAAATCTGAAAGGAGACAAATGCTGTTCCACAGTACTGTAATTGGTTGTGCGATGCTGTTCGCTAACCGTATGTCAGCCAACCGCATATCAATAATAGAGTGAAGCTCGTGTTTCTTGCTGTATCATTGCCCCACTACTGAGTTGTGCCGGAGGAAAAGAAACATGTCACAGAATTTGTTGCATGGGATCTTGTGTAGAAGCACCAATGTGGAATATTCCAGTTTAGGTTTGACCAGTTCACACATTGTAACTTTCATCTTTATCTCTTTCTAAGTGGCTCACATTGCCAAAAGAGGGTTTAAAATGCTTCTTTTTTTCAATTTTGTGAACCAAATAAAGGCCCTCATTACTAGTTTCCTTTTTCTACAAAGGATCTAATGCTCCCACATACGATTTAAAACTGGTGAAGGACCCTGTAATGTGTTTTAAAATCATTCCAACCTCTGAAACACTGTTGTGTTTGAATATTAAAACCATTAAATCCTGTTACCAGGTTTGGTTTTATCGTCATGTCAATACGGATATTTTTTTCATATCTTTCCATATGATTGCTTTCGGTGATCTGTGAATAACTGACGACCTGGATGAATGTCCGGTATACAGATGAGATTGTTTTTTAGTGTTTTTTTTAATGCACTATTGACATGGAGAGAAGCTGCAGCACAGCAAACAGTAGACTGAGTGTCCATATGAAGTCAGCAGAGCAGGTTCCAATGGCTGCCAGCTTCTTCCTCAGATGTCATATCCAGACTCCACAATGTCCGCATCCCATTGGCACCCTCTGCCTTTGGCTGCCACAACACGTTGATGCCATGCTATGCTGCGCTCGCTACAGTGCATTCTGGGTATTTTTTTCTTTCTTTCTTTCTTTCCTTCGTAAACGTTGCCTGAGGGTGAGAGCAGATTAAAAATAAACGCAGGGTTCCGGTTCTCCCTTCATGAGCCGCTCAGCGCTCCATCGGTCGACCTGCGGGCGTCGCGTCCTCATTGGAACACGTCTGTCGCCATGTTTAGGAGTCGTCTGTTTGAACATGGACAGAGTAATATAAAGGACGTGGAGTGGATGTCAGATGGAGAGAAATCCTATAGGGTCTCGTGTGCGGTCAGGTGAATCCAGACAGTCGGGACACGTCATGGCAGGTGATGCAAACATCATGACAACAAGCTGTCAGGATGATTTTAAAGGAATTTAAACTCACTCTCCAAGCTCGAGGGAGCTGTTGCCAAGACGACCACCTTGGCATGTCTCTAGTAGGTATTTTGCACCATTCAGTATCTGTGGGAAAGGAAGGGAGGCAGAGGATAGAGTGTTTCCTGCAGCGAGTGCTTCTTTTGGGGGATTCGTCCTGAGTTGTGCTCCGGCACTGTGAGATCACTTACAGCTATCGATGCGTTGCAGGCTGCTCGTCGAAACCGGAGTCCTGCTGTGTGTTGCCGGGTGTGGCAGGCGCCGTGGAGGAACCCAGATTCGGTGGCAGTTATCCGACCCGGCGCAGGTCAGCTGGGTAAAGAGCTCAAGACAGTCGGCGTACGCCAGCTGCTTCGCCTTTCCTCCTGCGGTCTTGTGTCAAAACTGACTGCAGGTTGCTCCAGCAACTGCCCAAAATACACACTGTTCAGACATATGTACAGATATTGCTCACATATTGAGAAACAAACAGAAACAGGTGACACCTCATTGATACACTGAACAGCACGACCAGACCTTGACCTGGTTTAATGGGGATTAAGTTGTGGGTTTGCTAAAGGCATGGCGTTAGCTTGGCGTTGGTACGCTCGCACACATCTGTGTGCTTCACGTGTGCATACAGAAAGTAGTCCCTTGGCTGATACTACTGGCGTAGTCATCGTAAAGGTCATTTGGTTTATGTGGCAATAAATGAAATCCTAATCCAAGCATGCACACAAAAGCTAATTGTCATTCATGCTGATAATTTGTATGAATTCTTACACTCAATCTTGTTTGCAGCACTTCCTCTCTGTCTTTCCGTTTCACTCACACTGCTGCATGTGTGTAATTGTGAATGAGCACGATTGGGTACATGGGATCAGTAAACGTAGCTTCCCTCTTGGTCCTGGGACACTTGTCTGAGCCAATAAGAGGTGTTGCGTTTTGTCCCCGCAGTCATAGCACAGCCACTGACTCTTAACAGGAGGCAACAGAGAGAGAAGCGGGCGGAGAGTGAGACGGGCTGACAGACAGAAGGAGACAGGGACACGAAGAGTGTAGGATGATGCAGGCTGCTGACTCATCGGCCCTGTAGGGATTATCCTTCACACTCCTGCGTGTGCGCGTGTGTGCCGGTGCTCTTGCTGTCTTACGACTGAACAGGAAATGTGCTCTTGTTGTTGCTGCATGATGGAAACACGACAGCGGAAGCAAAAGGAGCCGCCCGACTTGCCAGAGGTCAAATGAACCTCGGTCTTCCTTCAGTCTTCAGAGAATGCTATTAGAGCAATATGTATAGAAAAGTGGCGGCTAAGCTGTTGAGCTCGGCTAAATGGCCGAAAACACGGGCTTCGCCAAATGAGCTGTCAGCTGGAACAATGAAAAACATTGTAAGGCCCATTCAACGCCAAGCATGGCGATAACACTGTGACTGTTCCCTGTCTCATATTTCTAACCAGTGCAAACCGATTCAGACACGCCACGATGAATTGAGAGTGTCAGAACCAAACGCACAAGGCAATTTGTCAAAAAACGAGAGCGCAAAGCAAAAGCAAACACAACGGGATTAAACGGGAGTCGGTGTTTGCGGCCGGCGGGGAAATATTTGCAGAAGGGATTTTAAAAAATACGTTGTTTTTTTTAATGAGGCGTTTTGGGGGCTGTATCAAAAATAGTGACACTTTTTTCCGCATTGCACTGGTCACATGATCAACAACCGGATGTTACCACTGGCGCAAACCACAAAGAAGAAGACGACAGGAGGTAGTTGGTGGGTAATGGCAGGCAGGTGTTTTTAATGGCAAACTTATTCACACATGAGATTGATTGCATTTCTTATTTAATGGATACATCATCGCAGTTGCAAAATTGTGTTGTTGTCTTTTTTTTCAACATTAGCGGAATATTGGCAATGTTTTGCGCACTGTTGTAGATGGAAACGCCGCTTGTGACAGACAGACAATATAATGATGAGGAATTAGTTGCTAGTTGAAAAACAGCTGTTTGTTTCATTATCTTCTGAGGGGTTTCAGTCTGACTGCAGTCATCTGGTCTTTTTGTGCATCTTTCTGCTGTGGAATATTCCACTCTCTCTTTCTGGCTCCCTAAGCTAGCTGAAGAGCTCTGCTGCAGAAACCAAACAAAGCGTCAGCCAGTGTGACTCACACAGTAAGCAAAAGCATCACAATGTGAAGCGAACGCGTTTCTGTTGAATGTGAAACAACGGCAAGGCTTGATGAGATGAGAACCACCTCAGCTCACAACCCGAGCTTAGATTCCAAATAGGAAGCTGCTCGTTTAAATACCAGGACATTTAAATGATTTTTAGCAACACTAGTAGGCACTAAACAGTGTAATTTCACACATAGAGTGAGTCTGAGCGACGCAGAAGCAGATATTTAATGTCCCCACAGTTATTCTCCATATTCCCATCTGCTTTCTGGTCATCTGTCTTCCTCCTTCCGCCAATCTGTTTGCGTTATTCTCAAAAGCTTCAGCACCAGCACTGTATCATCGCCCGACCTCATGTTTGTTCTTCCTCTGCTCCTCAGACCTGATCCAGGCCACCCAGGACTCCAACGTGAACGTCCCCCAGATGGCAGACACGCTGTTGGAGAGGGTGGGCAACGCCAGCTGGGTGGTGGTTTTCAAAGCCCTGATCACCACACACCACCTCATGGTGCACGGCAACGAGGTTAGACCAATTGCACACAGAAAGCATGATATATATACATTTATATATGTTTTTTTTTTTGCTGTTTTAGCTCACCAGCCGACCTAGATTTTGCTGTGAAGCCCTAAATGCAAAACAGAACACCGATTGTGCATTAAAAGAAGTTTCAGTCGACGCTCTGTGAGCCAATATTAACATGAGACGATACGCAATTGTGATGACGAGGGGAAAAAGTCGCATAGAACTCACGGAAAGGACAATCCGGCTTGCTGCCATAAACCCAGATTCTACCAACAAACCACAACACAGTTTTATAAGCTCTACCGGGAAAACTGGAATGAAAATTGCTTGTGAAAAAACTAGGGGATATTTCAGCAACGTCACAATAACGGCATAAACCTTGTTGACGTCGCAGCAGGAGCAAGGACAACTGCATTGTGTTGGCATGGGCCACTGAATTATAGTGACGTGATAACTATAATTTCATTATAGGGAACAAACTTACATGTCACAAATGGTTTGTAAATTTAGAGATTTTTATTTCTTTCCATCAAAGTTTCATTAAATTGCTTCCTGTTCCTGGTAGACAAGAAGTTGGGATATTCTTTATGGCTTAATACCATTAGAGTTTATTTTTGCACCACATTTTAGTTTTCTGACCCATTATGTGTCCACCTTAGACTAATGCTTACCCTCATCTTTATTTAAATATCAGTAACATTGAGCCTGTTCACTTTATGCTGTCAGAGAGCTGCTTGACTCCTCTGAAACGAGTCCACTGTGATTTTAAAGACATGACAGACGCAGGGAATGCTTAACAAAAACTAGAAAGTAGCGCAAAAATAAACTCCAACGTAAGACCATAAATATGTGACGTTGTGCATTTGTCCTTTTCTGCAGAGATTCGTCCAGTTCCTGGCATCTAGGAACACTTTGTTCAACCTCAGCAACTTCCTGGACAAAACCGGCTCCCACGGTGCGTGGCGTCCGACCCGAACAATTACCAGGTCACACACAGCCACAGAGGAGCAGCTTCAACACTCAGACAGAACAAACCAAAATTACATAATCTGGGTCTTGAGCGTTAATGAAACATGCAGATTTTCTTACATCCTTTCAAGCAATGTGGAAACATATACTTGGATGTGTATTTTTTTTTTAATTTCAGTCTTTTTTATATTGACTCGTAAAAATAAGTGTTTAAAATCAGTTTAAAAAAAAAACTTAAGGCAGCAAAATACACCTTGACATCCACAAGTCGTCTCTGCTGCAGTCAGAGGAACCGATTGCTATGGAAATTAGGACATCACCCACGCTGATAAATGCTGGGTTCACAGCCTGCTGTCTCAGATGTGTTTCTGCTTGCTTGACTGGAGAGTTTACAGAGCCAAAGTGTGCATTTTAAGAACCTTTTTAATGCTTCCCATGTTAAGAAACGTTCCCACAGAGGCCGACGAACATAAAGCACCATCATGAACTCAAAAATATTTAAAAAAGAGCCGCTTACCACTCTAGAAAAACATGCTGTCTCCTCTATTACCTTGGGTTATCGTCGGATGAGTCATTTTGCAACACATTTTTGTGAAGAATGGTAATACGACAAACAGAAGTAACGCTAACATGGCTTATTGAGTAAATGATCTTTTCCTTATTTCTGTATTCATACATCAGTCATTTCTAGCTACTCTTAATTGTTTAGGTGTGACTCTTTGAACCCAACTTCAACATCTGCTGGAAGTAAACGTAAATGTGCATTTGCTGTAAAGAAAATACTGACATTAATTACCCATAAATTCCCGCCCATGTGAAATTGCGAAAAAATAAAGAGGAAAAGTGAAAATGATACAACCACTAAGAAAAATCAGTTTAATTTAAGCACAATTTAGGTTAAGAAAGACTCTTAAGTTATTTGAAAATAAATATCTGTGCTGTTTATTCAGCCTCCATGGTTCATTCACTCCCTCTGTTCTCTATTGCTGCCTGTTCCTTTGCATTTATGGTCGAGCCTTGAATTAAAGGGCAGACACGCGTTTTCTCAATTCTAGTTCCCACATGGATATGAGTTTGGAGCAGCTTTACTGCACATAGAGCAGAAATCCAGTCTGTTCACTGGTGAAAAAAAAAAATTCATGACTTCTCTTCTCTACAATGTAATGACTGCAATGTCGAAACAGAGCGTCGTTTATCGTCACCAGAGTAGGGTCACATCCTTCAAAAAAAAAAAGAGCTTCATCCGTTTGCACAATGGGAACACGGCTCACTGCAGACATGATGATATGGATGTGTTCTCCGCAGGCTACGACATGTCAACGTTCATCAGACGCTACAGCCGCTATCTCAACGAGAAGGCCTTCGCCTACAGACAGATGTCCTTCGACTTTGGACGAGTTAAAAAGGGGTACTGTTGCTCAATTCTTTGTTACGTTTTACCGCAGCTGCCAAGGTTCCATCATTTATTGTTTTTATCAAGAGTTAAAGGATTCTCTTCCTTCCCTTTCGCCCCCTCATCCATTGAGGCGGGACGCACCTCACAAGGGGATCCAGGTGTGATACTCGTTTGGTGTGTCGGATAACGCTGGAGCTTCTCCAGAGCGAAGAGATGAATGTTTCGGTCATATTTGGATATTTTACAGCTCCATGTGTTGTAGCTGGCAGACATGAGGTTTTCACTATGCCTGCATAAACGGGCACCGAACCTGAACGGAATAGAAACGAGGCAGCTGGAAGACACGTGCGGCAGACGTGGGAAGAGCTTTCCGAAGAAGTCGTCGTAGAAAAGTTCACCTTTTCTCCTCGAATGTAAGCGTTTCCTCTGCTCCTTGAATCTCAGAGCCGACGGAGCGATGAGGACCATGTCGGTGGAGAAGCTGTTGAAAGGAATGCCGATCCTGCAGAGCCAGATCGACTCGCTTTTGGATTTTGAGGTAAGAGACACTCGATGGCAGGGCGACAACGCTCACCGGATTCGCTGCGACACGGGAAACACGCCCTATGTTTTATGATCATTACTAAACTAATAATAAAACCAGAAGGTTGTGTTAGATTTTGTTTTGTGTGTGTGTGTGTGTGTTATTAAGTACTTCTATGCAGTTCATGTGTGTTTCTGGAAAGATGGTGCAAATGTCTGTGGCTCTAAATCAAAAAACAAATTTACACTTTTTGCTCACAGGTTCACCCCAAAGATCTGAACAACGGCGTGATAAACGCCTGCTTTCTCCTTCTCTTCAAAGATCTCATCAAGCTGTACGCCTGCTACAACGACGGCATCATCAATCTGCTCGGTGAGGAGGCGCTTTCTTTTAGCGGATTTTGTTCCAATGTTGGAAAACAATCCTTCATTTAAGCTTGAAAGGGTCCTTGGCGTGAAAGTCGTTTTCTCCATCCATCCTGACCGTTGTGGATCCTTTGGCAGCGTTCTGTTGGGAAACTCTTAGAGCATAAGGTCATCTCTGATTCCACGTTTGAAATCGAAAGATTTCTAAAAACCAGAAAGAGAGAGAAAGAGAGAGAGAAAACGGAAAAAAGAAAAAAACAAAACAATAAACTGACGTATTCAATGTTTTCACTTATTATAATATTTTCCTTCTTTTCCATTGTTATTCATTCTTATATTTCCACAATTTAGTCACACAAAACAAAGAGCCTCTCTGTCCATGCAGTAACATTTGATGACTCCACATTTTTCCCGTTGAAAGTATTGATTTTCTCTTCAGTCGACATGGCAATACGTAGAAGCGAATTGTTTTCAGCATTGAAAACATCAGCCGGTAAAATGCAGAGTAAATTAAATAGCACATTTGAAGGGACTTCCCTTTTAAATTTGTTTTCTTCCTCTTCCTTAATATTTTTCCGGCGCTCAGAAGAATGAGTGGAAAATGCTGAGCTGTGTATTTTGACCTAGTTTCCCCGCATCGTCTCCAGCTTAAAGCTGCTGAGGACTCGTTTACAAATCCCGAAATAATTGCAAGGTTGTGGAATTTCATCCACGGCGGAAGCAGAAGTGTCTTTTTTTTGTCACACTGTTGACGGCCCCTTGCTGAGCGGCGCGTCGTCTCTGTTAAGGGTGACGTTTTCCGCCGTTTTGTTTGTCCAGAGAAATTCTTCCAGATGAAGAGGAGCCAGTGTAAAGACGGACTGGAGATCTACAAGAGATTTCTGACGCGGATGACCCGGGTGTCTGAGTTCTTCAAAATTGCAGAGGTACCGTTTGGAGCAGGGGGAGTCGAACTCGTTTTTCATTCCAGGACACATGTAAGCCCGGTTGTGGTAAAACATATCAGTAAAACTACATATTAAACTGTTAACATATGAATAACTGGCTGTCTCTGCAGTCGATGAGACAAACATTCCTTAAAGTTAGTAACAATGAACTTTTTTCAGCGTATTTTGACAGTGAAACCTGCTTTAAATTAAACCTGCTTTAATTTGACCGATTGAGTGCCTTCCCAAAGGTTCTCTTTATGCGTCTCTATGGCCACATAAACAGTTGTGTTATGAATCTTGAGTTTGACTCTTTGCTCAAATTTTAACGTGTCGTTTTTCTGTTGCAGCAAGTGGGAATAGACAAAAACGACATACCAGAGCTCACTCAGGTACGACCGACCAAAACCTGGGGTTTTTTTGGGTTTTTTTTTGCAGCCTTTTAATACTCTCTATCAAGTGAGAAATGTTCACTGAGCCTCTGACGATGCACGTCAGGTTTTCTCTTTCTTTTTCCTAACTGTCTTGCATGAAGTACGAATGTCCTCCACCTTTTCTTTTCCACTTCCTGCTGGTGTTTCACGGTGGTTGCTTCTCCTTGACAACAAAAACACATCCTGGGACGCCCGCACCCCACCACTGAGCTGTGGTTCTTTTCTTTTTTCTTTTATTATTATTATTATTGACCGCTGTTTTCGCCCACCCCTTCTCTCTTTTGTTTTCAGAGATGCAGATTGATCATTCAGGCTGAGAGTGTGAGTAGCGAGCAGTGCACAGAGCTGGCGTTTGGGAGCAAGTCAGCTTAGGGGGAGGAGAGCCGGGTTGTTGCTGGGGTTTTTATTTTATTTTTTTTTGAGAGCGCTGAATTGAACTGTAGCCACTCAGACAAAGTGGGACCATATGAAACTTTAAGAGCTTCACTGGATGAAGGTGACATGCGGGCAGCTGCTGAGGCTGCAAAGCGCATTTTCAGTTGAAGAGATTGCATCTCTGTGGAGTTTCCACGGCCGCACGCTCGTCACAGGGGTCACTGAATGTGACCAGTTCATGGGTCACATGAAGGTGCACCAGATTCCCGGGATGAGAAACTTGATGTTTCTTCGTCTCGTGTTTCAGACGATCAACCTGTGGCCTGCGGTGGAAACTCAACAGCTGAGGTTACTGTTTTGGAAGCGGCAGCATGAAGGGTTTGCATCGGCGGCATGCTGAGCAGGTGGCACAAATCATGGCATCGGCTCTGCTGCGGCGTCGGAAAACCGTGACCCGTGTTTCAACGTGGCATTGCGACGGCAAGAAGTGGGCTTGGCTTCTAATTTTAAAGCCAAATTTTGTTGATTACACAAGATTTTTTAAGCAGTAAGTGCTGTGCTGTTCTGCAGCAGCTTTGCTTGTATTGGTTTGAATATATACAGAAACCATGTTTATGTTTCCAGGCATTGCTGCACAAACTTTTTACAACAATCTTTATTAAACAGCACAAGTTCTTCTGCTGAGTGCTGATATTGGTCAGCTGGAAAATAGACGTCACAATGGATATGTGCAAAGCCTTCTTTAAAAAGAATAACCTTTATTGATCATTGAGGACAAAAAATAAAGGCTCATTCTAGTAAAGTGGACCCCCAGTACTAGCTGGGGTTGTCTGCAAAAATTTTAGGCTCCTGCAAACAAACGTTAATAACTACATTCAAATGCCAAATGTACATCAATCTGCATTAATTCAATTCAATTTAATAATAATAATAAAAAAAGCTTTATTGATTATAAAGGGAAGTTAAATGTTAACACAGTCAGTGGAAACTGTTCTCAGCATCCACAGTCTCTCTACTGCAGCCAATCGGCAGCAGTCAGAAAATGAATGGCGCTCTTGGATTGGCTGCTTTGTAAACCAGCCAATATTGTCACTCACTGTAGGCATTGTGTGCGTTCAGGCAGTTCGTTTTTTTTGTTCATTAAACCAAAATTTAAAAAAACCGAACTAACAAACCATTATTGGCCTGTCGTCAAGTTAAAAATAAGCTTGCACCAATTGGCCAGGATGGAGCAAAGAAGCCGGGTAAATATTGTAAAAATGTAAACAAACATCTTCCTCTTCGGTCTGAAGCAGCCCTTACTGCAAGCAGACTGAAAAATCGTCACTTATGGTGACTAATAATTTGGCCATTTATCTAACATGCTCCAATGTCGATTTTCATCAGAACAGGTTCGAAAGGGTTTTCCTTACACTGGAGCCGTCTGGGCCTGAGCTGTGCAGTGGTGAGGACAGGCGCCTGAAAAAACCCACCGGGACAAAGTGTCTCCCCGTCCCTCTCAGGCGTATTGTCAGTCTGGCTCCTTTCAAGTTTTAGCATAACAGATTTTTAAAGCTCTAAATAGACAGACACAGGAAATGAGTGTGGAAATCCAATTAATGATTACTTCATTGGCCGATTTAGCTTCGACCTTTAGTGGGGGGGAACCCCCCGAAACAAAACTAGCTGGGTATTGGGCTATCCTTTGTTTTGCATGCTGGGAGCTGGCTGTGTCCGAGTCGAGCATGCAGCTTTGCACTCTGATTGACTGGAACCGTGCTCTCTCGACTTGCACACCGTTTTTGAACTTATTTTCTCCGTAACACATCTGTTTTCCGATTTCTCTTCCTTTCTGGGTCTCTGTTTAAGTTGTGGCACATAAACTGTGCGAATCAGACCCCTTCTGATTTAGTGCCAGGTTCTACATGCCAGGGGGCCCAGCTCGATCAAAGAAACGTCGGCTGCAACAGGTCAGGATTAGGAGTCACTCTCTGCATTTTCTCCGCAGGCCCCTGAAAGTCTTTTGGAGTCTCTCGAGACTCATCTCAACACCCTGGAGGGGAAGAAGCCGTAAGTAATTACTACAACTTCCATTGTTTCCCTGCCATCGTACCTGCACCTGTCTTTGTCTCAAGGATCTTTGTCTCTAATCTGCTGTTTCTTCCTGCCTTTATCCAAACGCAGTGAAGACAAGTAAGTCTGTTGTCATTGTGAAAACGGAGTTCAAAACCATCATCATTCGGGTCACGAGCGAAGCTGTTCAAACCCCTGGAGCGTTTTCAGATGTCCTCACATGATGTCCATCTGTTTCACTGTGTCCTACTGGGATTTTCTTTGACAGATCAACACAAGTGGGGCCTGATTGTGAAGTCGAACGTCACATTTCCTCTTGGATACTGAAATAAAAACCAAGTGCAACAAATTGTCTCCAGAAGTTGCCTGATTGGTGGATGAAATCCACTCGTGTGCATGCTGCTGCATGGGAAACCAGTGCTTAGCTCTGTAGCCTTTCAGCAGCAGGAAACTTCTGGCTCTGGGTAGTTTGAATGTGATTACTCTCCATGCTCATTTGTTGACATGGTTTTCTGTGGGAACTCAAGTTTCCTCAAAAACAGTTCAAGTGGCTTAATTGGTCTCTCCAAATTGCTCTGAGATATGATTTTTCATGTGTTTTGTGTTTGTGTGCTTCGTTGTCATTTGCCCAGTGATGGATTCATAACCTGACCAGAGTGTAAGAAGAATAAGTTGGTGTAGACTTTGTGTGATGGATGGATGTTCACATTAGGGAACAAACCGCATCGCAGCATGGGGGATGTCAGCAGCAGGATTAGGTTATAAAATGTTATTTTGAACTCTGATCATCTCGCAGAGTACTGATCAATCCATTGTGTGACAATGGAAAGAGCGTAGCGGTGGACTCTAGAGCTGCGTTCCTCGAGGGACAGAGTCCTTTATCACAGTGCATCATTGACTGTCATACATTGACGGTGGTGAACCACGCTGTAGTCTGGGACAGAACCGAGGCCGACCTTCAGTCAGTGCTGCCGGACCCTATCCAGGGTTTTTTATTATAAGCCTGGCGGGCCACCAGACTTTACTTGTGCCCCCACCAGGCTAAGCACCGCCTATTTATTTAGGTTTTTCTTTTTAGGATGTCTGCATTTTTAAGACGTTGCATTTGGTGTTCATGTACTGATCTTCCAATCGTTGAGTAACACATAATTATCAAGCGGTATTTTCAAATTTCCTGTCAACTTTACACATTTTTTTAACTCAAAAACACGGCAGACCACAGGGTGAATGACTGCTCTGCTCTAGCGCCCAACCGCTGGACTTGGCAAGTTTTCCGGGGGAAACTTTGCTGTCTAAGTACCCTTGAAGTGAGATTAAACTAACTTATAAGTCTCTTTGTAACTCTTTAATACTGACGTAAGAACTGCTGATTAGAGCAGAGGTTCATCTTCCACATATAACTTTAAACTACCATGCATCTATTTCTTTCCTCTTCACAATGATGCCCCAGTTTGTATGAGTGTGATGCAAAACAAAAAAAAACCCATCCTCATATTCATCGAGGCTTGTAACGTGACAAAATGTTGAAAGCGTTCCCTGGGGTTTACAGGACAGTGACTCCATAGAAAGAGCATCTGAGCTACCAGGTTATTGTCACACACTGTCATTCAGTTTTAGATGCAGCTCTATGGAAGTATTTTCACCAGAAAGTGGATTTCCCTGTGCAACGTATCCCATTGAGAAGTCTTGTTCTTTAGTTTTTAGTGGCACTAGTTCCTCCTGTTCTTAATCCATCTATAAACTTTGTTTGGGAATTTTGCACGTTTTCGTTCAAACAAAAGTGAATTTGTTAGTAACCAACCTGCATGGGGTCCATTTTTTAAGTCATGTTTTAAGCCTGACGGTGCAAAGGCGTGAGATTTTACTCTCACTTTTTGCACCATCTCAATGACAGATACTGTGACCAACATGCGTTACTAAACTCTAACTTCTGTACCATTGTTGTTTTCACAGATCGCCCACCAAGGTAAGTCTGTGATCATTGTTTAAGACAATCAGAATCAAAAATCTCCCAACACAGCGACACATTTAGCTGCAGGGGGGAAGCTGTTGACTTCCATCTCTCAAACTTGTGATTTGCCCCCTCACGGGGCGATTTCTTTCGTGCCAGGATGCAACAGCCAACAACAGTACTCCTGCTGCTGCCGCTGCAGCACCAGCCAAACCTGCTCCTCCTGCTGCAGCCGGCGGGCCTCCGGCTCGTCCCGGTCCGCCTGCGAAACCCCCGCCGCCCTCGGTCACTCCGACCGCACCGGCCCCTGCCACCGCCGTCACCAGCAAGTGGGTGTCACTCGACGACGCTATGAAAGCTGCACAATTCATTTATGAGAACGGGGCTCTATAAATAGTCTTTTCCTCCGTTCACAGCGCGCTGGACGACGGGTTCCTTTTGGATCTCGACCCGATGTCGTCCTCGTCAGCAGGGGGGGCTGCAGCCGCGTCCATGACTGGATGGGGAGGTGAGATCTCCTTACAGATACATAACCCACCAGCCTGCATTGGATTTTGTCTAATCCTTGCATGTTTCCTCATGAACCATTTTGAAACTGACGTCTTTCTCCACATTCTGATAACTGAAGTAAGATCTCATGACTTTGTTCGCTCAAACAGGACGATCTCTAAACCAAGACAGCGACAGCAAAGGCAGAAAGACACTTTGAATTCCACACCTTCGATCTCAGGATACGCTATTTGAAATAATCAAAAACAGCACACACACTTTAAAAACGTGAGAGCTCTCCATGTTCCATAAAATCAGTTTGCTTATACTTGGACTCATCTGTCACATGCTTTTCAAAATGCCAGCAAACATCCCAAGATAAGAAACTGTTTCAAACAATGCTAGAGCCTTACTGACGCTTTCACAGTCATAAAATGCTGCTTTGTCTAAATACTAAAGTTGGATATAAAATTCTCACCAAGAGAGAAAAGGTGTGACCCAGACGGTGAACTTTTGGTCACTTGCTTTTGTTTGTTTTAACTGCAGCGCTGCATCATTTCGTTTCCGAATATTCGCAGCACCTTTTTATTGACTTCTTTGTCTTGTTTTTGTCTCTCTGTTGCAGATCTCTTGGCAGGCGGTGAGTATTCCACTTTCAAAGCGCCACAGACTGAACCTGTGAAATTCTGATATTTGCTCTTCAGGTCCCATCTTTGTTTTTTCTGTTCGAAGATTGTCTGGGTGGCCAGCAGTTGCTCCCACCACCCACTTCAGTCTTAAGTTTGTGGTTCACTTTGAATGAGCCGTTTCTCCTCTATTTTCTCTTTTCCTCCTTTTCCGTCCGTCTGTTGGGTGGGTGGGGTTGGGGGGGTGTGACTGGGTCTGGCCATGGGGTTACGGGGCTTCTGTCCACATAGCCGCCCCAGCCGCCACCAATGGCGCGCCTCAAGCTCTCGCGGCAGACGGGAAGCCGACTGATGCCGCAGGCGCTGCTGCTGCCGTCACCACCGCCCCTGCTGCCACCGCCACCGTTGCTGCGCCTGCAGCCGCCGCAGTTGCTGCGCCGGCAACCGCTTCCGGAGCCACCGCTGCTGCAGCTGCACCGGTGCCGCCCCCCACATCGCTGCCTGTCTCTGCTCCTGCTGCCACTGACATCGACCTTTTTGGAGGTCAGTGTAGGTTAGCGTGCAGCCCGGCATGGCTTAAGCTAAACCTCGTCATTGTGAAGTCATACAGTGTCATATGGCCAGGGTGAAGAAATAAAATAATAAACTGAATTTTAGGTTTGAACTTCTGTACTTAATAGCTTAATAACTTACTTATATTTAACATTAGATGGAAGGCAGAGCCAGAAACCTCAATCATGTTGCTCCATTTTTTTTTTTTTTTTTGCAACTCTTCGAAATAAGCCTTACTTGTTCAGTCGGTTCTGTCTAGAACTTTATTGTTCAGTATGTTGACTTCAGCCAGGAAACAGAGTTTTTCCAGTTTCTCTCATCGCAGCATGAAGAACCGGCTGAAGCCTTCTCGTTTGGGAAGCCTGCCGACATGCTTCAACATTTCCCACTGATCAACAATATTTATCTGTGCAGAATAATTGGCTTTCAAACTGATTAGAGTCTCCTCAGCCTTCCCTGATTGATAAGCAGCGGCAATTAGGTATCTGCAGTAACTGCTAATATCTTTCCTGTATGCTTCAGAGCAGCAGAAAACGTATTATGGTGCTCATGTCACCTGATGAAGTCGTTTTCTTCCGTTTTAAACCTTATGAATTAATGCTGCTTTTATTTTGGTTTCACACAGGTATTGGTTTAATCTTTCTTACAAAGTAACAGTGTGAGAAATGCTCATTTTTTCACATGTGAGGTTAAATGTCAGTTATTGTATAAACTGTTAAAGACGAAATTAAATTGACTATTTCTTCGTAAACCCCTAAAACTGAAACGGTCTTAGGTTTTTTATTATTATAATTAATGTAAAGATTACATATCAATAATTTGCAAGTGTAACAAGACAAATATCAAAATCGACCACAAATTTTTTATATGGAACCGTCAGTATATTGTTATCACTGAGTAATAACAATATATATTTTTTAGGAAAAACAATTTAAAACTCATGGGACCAATAGTGGAGAAAATAGTAACTATGATATTTTCGATAATACTGTCAGTTTTCTTATTATTATTATTTGGAACTTACTGAGATCATAATGAATCTTGATAAATAATCAATTTATATGATAAAAGCCCACCCTAATCACAAATCAACATTTTTTTAACTGTTATTTGTTTTATAACAAATAACACCGCCCCTGAAATAATGTGCGCATCGTAAAATGAATCTGCTTTTATGCGCTGCATATTTTTTTGGGCTTCTTGTAAAACCGCTTTAATAGTTTTAATCCTGTTGTTCCATATTCATGGCTATGAGCTGACGGGTCACGCTCACAATCACTAAAATCACTCCTAAAGCTTAACGACGACTGAAAAAAAGTCAGTTCTTTGTCAAAGAGAGACCATGATGTTTTTCCATCCCTGCTGCCATCCTCCCGACTTGTCACAGAGTCAAAGTAACTTGTGACAACTTGCTCCATGACTCCAGCCTGTGCAGGTCTTGTGCACGGTGAATGCAGCATTATGCAGCCCCCCCCATCATTCTGTCCCCACCTTCCTCCCCTCTAAACTCAACATGTGAGCAGCGATGCAATTGAATCTATCACTGCACCGAACCAGGCTGCATATTTCTTGTATTCTCAGCCTTATTCCTGACGCTAACTTGTCATTTTTTTTTTGTTTCCTGTCCTTTTCATCTGTTGACTCATCTTTTGTTCTGTACGTCTATGTGTCTTGGTGTGTTTGCCTGGGTGTTGCCTTTCGCTTTGTTTTTTTTGTGTGTGTTTGTTTTGTTTGTTTGTTTGTTTGTTTGTTTTTGCGTCTCCACTGCTGTTGTCTGCAATACCCCAGATGCGTTTGCACCTTCCCCAGGAGACGGTCCTGCTGCCGCGGCCGCGGGCCCCGCTGCTGATGCATTTAGTGGATCTGGTGGGTCACCAAACGGCTTCTTGTGAGCGTGCGTCTGCGAGGACGTTTGAATACACCAATGTGTGTGTGTGTGGGTGTGTGTGTGCGTGTGTGTACGTGAGACTCCTTGCTCCTGTTGTGCTAAAGCTGCCACTGCTTTATAGGAGACAGTAGAGCAAACCTTTGCCCCCGGGTGGCCTACTGTCTCACCCCAAATCCTGCTAATGCCCCAGTCATGGACCCTCTCCTCCTTCATCTCTACTATTCCTTCTTCTTCCTGTTTAGATAGCAAGGGAATATTCTTTAGAAATATACCCAGTAAAGCTGTTAACTGCTATTTCAAGAAATTGAATACAGTCTGTTTGAGTATCACTACCCATGGTAATATTAGATGGGAATTATTATTATTTTAATCCTTGCAGAGCCGGTTTTTTGTGTTTTTTTTGTTTTGTTTTTAATAACTCCATGACTTAACTCTCTTTGACCAACACGGTTGTAATGCTTGTAGTTTCAAGCATATGTACACCAATCTCTCTCTGCACATCTTAATGAAGTTACTGTACGTTACAAGCAAAATGTTCACACACGTACTGTTAACTGAGCAATTCTAGAGATGTGCAAGTTTAATCCGTGGCAATGTGGAAAGCAAAAACCTTTGAATTGTTTAGTGATTTTGGCGGTGAAGAGTTTAGGCTGTTTTTGTGTCCTCTGAAACAACAACATCTCTGTCATGTTGTCTGACTTGAAGCGTAAAACTAACCCACTAATAATAGCAACATACATTTTTATTGATAATGTTGATGAAACAAAAAGAAATTCATATTTACAGAAAGAAAACATGATGGCCTTACAGTGATAATTACAATTTCTGATATATATTCATAAATTTACTGACTAAATGTAATCATTGATTTGTTGTGGGGTTATGAAAATATGATTGTATTTCAAAACAGTCATGCACAGTTCTGACATCATGAACTGTGCATGAAATGTTAGCATGCACAACTTCTTTTCTTATAGCCTGGAAAACAGTAAAGAGTTAATTTCCTCTTAACATGCATAAATTACACTTTACACTACAATGCAGCAGACTACAAGGTTTTCCATGTAGCATCACAACCGCTATGTTAGCATTAGCATGTTGAATTTATGCTAAAAGCACCATTAGAGACAACTTTTAGATTTGATTTTCACTCACTCCCTTTAAATAAACATCAACTTATCAGCTTAAAATGTAGCAAGTGAGAAAAGGTTTAGTTAATAAATAAGCATATGATAACGTATCTCATAATTTGCTTTTTTTTCCAAATAATTTGGCACACAATCACAAAGTGATAAATGGTTTTTTTTTGTTTTTTTTTTCTGCATTTATTTGAAAAAAAAAAACTCCAAATAAAACAGATATTTGGCTGATATTGACATGACCATGTCTCTCTAAACTTGGCTCAACTATTTTTCTTTTTTTTTTCTTCTAATTTTTCTCCACAGCTCTTATTCAAGTTAGAGGAAGTTAATTGTGACTTATGGAAGCCACTCCTGCAAACAAATAAATGCACATGACGTGATCTCGAGCTTTAGACAGCATTTTCCCCTCAGAGCCATGCTTTTCAAAGTAATTGTTGTTTTTCACCATCCATCCCTAAACCGCCTTTTTCCTTTTCTCCAATCATAACCCGCTCTAACCTGTCCACACCGAACCCCCCGCTGCTCCTCCTAAAGACCCCTTCGCTACCACGGAAGGGAGCTCAAGCCTCGCTCCAGAGCTGGACCTGTTCGCTATGAGGCCTTCTGACTCGGAGGCCGCCACCGCCATCACTCCTCCCACCTCTGGCGAAGCGCCGACCGCCATCGCCCCCATCGCTGCCCCCGCTGCTCCCGCCCCTTCCTCCACTACTACTACCACCACCACCACCGACACCACCACCACAGAGTCTGCAGCCGCCCCGACTCTAGATATCTTTGGTGGTAATGTCCTCTCGCTCTCATTACGCACACACTCACTGCATTTTACCTGCATTGTGGCAGCAGAGACGATGAATTTTTAGATGACTCTGACTGTGTTGCTCTTTGCTGCTGATTATGATGATTTTTTTTTTTGCCAGTGATACATTTCTGAATTATTGTTTCGTTGACTGTTATCCAAGCACTTTGACGGCCTCTGTGACAGCCGAAAAGAATTTCCATGGAAAGAATGAAAAACAAAAACAAATAGAACATGGTTTGGTTTTTTTTTTTTTTTTTTGTTTTGTATGAGGAACAAAACCAAATCGGATTTGTTGGGGCATAAAAGCAAATGTCATTTTATACACAGAGGCGCGTTGACTTGCTTTGATTTTTGACTGAATACTAACAGAGTGCCGAACCTTAAAGGGAAGAAAACCGTTTTCTTCTGCTGTTTGATATAACTTTAGATCCTCCTGAGAATGCTTTTCTTGTAGCTTATGCATTTGAGTTAAAATGGAGTATTGCTTCATTTTAGACTTTCTCTTTTTTTTAAATGCTCCGACTCGCTTCAGAAGCCTGAATGGAAAATCTCCAAAATGGATAAACGTCTCCTGATATTTTGTGTTTGTACAGAATATCTATGAACTCGATGATCAAAATGTGTCTCTCCCATTTTGATTTTAAAAAAAATGAATGATGGAGCGGCGAAACAACGAATCACTTAAATTCCCTTATTCTCTTCAGCAAAAATTCCGCTAATATGGGAACAAATTCACATCAATTTAACTCAGTTTATTCATACCATGCAAAAAACACTTACCGAGTATTTTAATCCAGTTTCTAGCTCAAATGTTTTTGTACACTTGAAGTGAGACCAAATGAACTCAAATGCAACTTTTCAGCAAGATAACTTTACTAATTTAAGTCAATAAATCTGGAATACAAACAAAAAAGTTGTCAGCTCTTACTTGTTTCATTTTGAGCAGTTAGCCGAGGTGCTAGGCTAATGCTAGCACAGTTCTTTTCGTTTTTGATATGACTTGTTGATAATTTAGCTAACATAGCTAAATAAATAATATATGTTGATGCCATTCCAGTTGAGTGGGTAAAGATAAACTTGTAGAGAAAGTTGTTTTCCTGCTTGTGGCCTCTGCCACGTTGACCTTCACTGTAAAAGGTGAAGGTCAAAGTGTAAAAGGTGAGAGACTTTTACATTGAAGTCCACTTTTTGTGCCCGTCTGATCTGATTGCAGACAGTTGGCGAGATCGGGAGCTGTGTTTCATTAGACTCCTGATGTCAATCATTTCTAAATATACTTATCTAGAGTCAGAGCCAATACTAGAGTCAGATCAATAATAATACATTTTAGCAGAGGCCCCGAAACACTGGAGATGAAAGTTGGAGAATCACATTCACTTTTGAAGGAGCTGTATTTTTCTTATAGTATGGTGAGCCCACCACAAAGATTGGCTTGTTAAGGATCAATAATATTGCTTTACACTGACTTTATTCTTATTTCTTTTGGTCAGTTTCCAGTGTTGAAACGTTGCAGTTTTGCTTGAAATTACATGCACATGTCATTTTTGCCAATAAGCCAGTAAAACTGGACAGATTTTACGTCAAGCATATGTGGCAATATTCCACTTTAACATTTGCATCGTCTCGTTTCATTGCACTGAAAAGCTTCTGACTCACTGAATTAATCGATGAGAAAGAACAAAAGAAAAACACAAATCTGCTCTCTCTGCTCTCCCCTCATCTCTCTTCTTTATAACTCGTCATGCACCGGACTTGAATCTGAATGTCCATGTGGTTGTCTGTCCCTGTTCATAGATATGTTTGATTCTATGCCTGAGCAAAGCCCTACCACAGAATCCAAAGCCGCTACCACTCCTAGCGTAGACCTTTTTGGTGCAGGTACAGGAGTTGATGTCCCTTTCTCTGTTTGTGGAGCCTCTTCACCTCCTCTGGTGTCCATAGTGATTCTCCTTTGTCAACAGTTTATTTATTTATTGTTTTTCTCCCTTACATGTCCTGATTTGTCCCTCATAGTGAGATGAAAACGTGCATGCGCCCCCCACTCGTCAATTGCCGGATTGTCTCTGTGGCTGCTTTTTCTGTCTATGTTTTTTCTTTTTCTTTTTCCGTTTCTACCTGCCACGCTAACGCTTTTCTATGCTCCCCCGACCTCCACGGTTTTTCCCTCCCTTCCTTTATCCTGGCTCTTGCTTGCGTTGGTAAATTAGACCTACCTGCTGTTTCACGCGGGCCCTCTCCGTTGCCCGAGCCGGCTTCTGTTGGAGACATTGTGACGGGTGAGTTGGTCGAGCTGCTTTTATCATTGACTTTCATGGCCTGTTTCTCTTCCTTACCCTTTATGAGGAGTTGCAGCCAGATAAGTTTGCATGCTCGCTCCGGACGTCTTGTCCCGGAATGCTGCACGCTTTCGGGATGTGGATGCGCTGCGACGATGCGGGGATGCTTGCCTCTCTCTGCTTTTCTGCTTTGCTGTTTAACAAAAACAGGCAGAAGAACTCGAGTAAAAAAACAAGCATCCTTGTGGTTTTTTTTTCTGTTTGTCGATGAATAATTTGAAAGGATCTAATCGTGCTTTTTTTTCTCCCCTCCCTCCCACTTTCGCCTTAGATACGTTTACATCTCCAGCTCCAACCGCCACGCCGTCTCCTGCCCCAACTCCTGCCCCGGCCCCGACTCCCGTACCAGAAGCCTCCTCTCCACCCAAACCAGAGCCAGAGCCGGTCATTGACCTACTGGGTAATAAATGTCACAGTGCACAAAAAAAAAAAAAAAAAACTGCTTGTTACTAAACGTCCAGAGAAAACACAGACTCGCCATCAGAGTTGCACAGTTTTGCATTTCCTGCAGAACTTCCTCCCAGGATCAGACATGTTTAAGCATTCTTTCCCAGCTGTTGTCAAAGCTGCACAATTTTGTAACTTGGGCAACTAACAAGCCCACGTACTTTATGCGTTTTATGAGATCGCCCAGGTCTCAGGACCGAATGACCTTAGCATCTGAGGCAGCTGTGGCATAGCAAACCGGACTGAAATATCCTAAAAGAAGAGGGTTTGAATATCCATTCAATAAACATGCTAACCATTTTCACCACTGATATGACATGATAGGTTGCGTAATCAGATTACTATTGTCCTGAGACGTGATGTCGTTTCCGTCTGAGCCAATTCGGTCTGACATCTTGCCGATGTTTCCCACGAGGCCAAAAATGGCATCCTTAAATTTTAACTTCACATTTTTTGATACATTGTTTTGTTTGAAAGACCGTACCATAAACCCTGGTAAAGAATATGCATCACATCACTGCTGTTTATCACTAAAGACCCTCAAAATGCACCTGCAAAATGGATTTTAGCATCATCTGAGATGCATAAGAATCCCAGATAATTGCAGAGTTGAGTCATTTTGCTGTATTTATTTATTTTTTGAAGGAGCTATTTTCAGCCCAGACAAACAAATTTATATTTCCTCTGAATGGCGATTGCTGTGCTGGAACAGCAGAAGTCGACCTTTCAGCTCCTCTCTCTCTCTCTCTGCAGACTCCTTCAGCGGACCTGTGGAGGAGAAGCAAAGCTCTGCCCCGGGAGGCGACCTGCTGGGAGGTCAGCCTGCGCTACAAAACCTATAAAATCTGAGTATTCAAGTTTAAAAAATGGGAAGTGGCTGCTGGAAATGTTCGATGCCGATGAAGTAACGATAGAGGCGCTTTAGTCAGATTAGCTCTGCTGTTCCGCAGACTTGGCAAAGCCCACTTGGATTAAACACACAGCAGTTCCAGAGTGGCTTGGAGCTCAATTGAAATATTTCCCCTCATGCATCCGTCGAGGTTTGTTCTGTCTCGGTTCTGTCCGGCTCATTTCCTTCGGACCTGGCCGGTTTGAATTGGACCTTCGCATTAGCCGCAATAAAAGTGTCGGTATGTTTCAGTGTCTTGTGGTGAAACGGTCCGCGGACGGAATAGAGACTCGGGGTCTTCAGGCCCAACTCTTCATCTTCTTCAGGTCGCATGAGGAGGACGAAGCAGGACGATCGACAATAACGCGGAAACGCTTCACCGGACAACAAAATCAAAAGGAAATTGGGTGGATAAGATGAGGAGGGAGCAAGGGAGTAGAAAAAAAAAGTTGTTTCCCTAATAAATGAACATCTAGCATAAATGTAATACCATGACTTATTTACATGATACATGTAAAACAGCTTCAGGTGACAGAAATTTGACTCACTACAAACATTGGCTTTGTAAATGCTGCCACAATATGCACATTGTTTCATATGTTTAAGTTGTTGAGATCCATTTTTCTGTTTTTATTTTCATTTAAAGGGGCAGCATTATGTGAAATTAACTTTTGTGTGATCATTCCCTCATCAAAAACATACCTGGAGTTTTGCTTTAAATTTTTTTTCATGCATGTTAGTGAAGTCCTTTAATCTCCCATAGCAACCATTCAGGGTTCATAAGCACTGCCTTTTCCACACGGCTCCTCCGCACACAAGCTCCCTTACTCAGCTCCTTCAGACTAGCCAGCAGCAATTAGCAAACATTGCTAATTGCAGCTCATTATATGAGAAAAACGCGATTAAAAATGCAAACGCTTTGTAGATGAATGCTGCGATGACTTCCTGGAGGCAGAGTGTCAGAAAAAGTAGGAGCTTCTTAAAGCGACAGAGACCCAATTTCAAGGCAGTAAATTACAAAGTTCAATGTCTTTTATGTCATGTTGATATTCACAGTATTTTTAGTACAGCTGAAGGTAACATTGCTACTTCACTGTGCTATAAAATGGCTCGAAATGACATATAACTGCCCTTTTAAACTTTTGCTTTCTTGATTCGATCCAGTCTGGTAGCAGAGTGAACCGTTTGGGTCCTTCCTGTGTTTTCCTGCAGGCCTGATCTCCCCCACGCTGGCTCCCACGACCGCCCTGGCCCCGGCCCCGGTGCAGAACGACCTTCTGGAGACCGGCTTCGACTCGCTGGCCTCGCTCCCGTCCCCGACACCGCCGGTGCCCGCCGCGGCTTCGGTAGTGCCGATGGCTCCGACCGCGGCGACGTCAGAACCTGCGTCCGCCACGCCAGCGCCCTCCGGTGGCTTCGACGCATCAAGTAGGTGAAATTAGGAGTTTCCTCAAAAGGAACAGGCCTCTATGGCCTGTTCCTTTTGCCATGCCGTGTGTAACAAAAATAAGGGAGGAAAAAAACCAAAACCAAAAAAAAAACAACAAAGCATTTTATCGGCGAAGGTGCTCTGCTTGGTGTGCTCGGTTTTCTTGCTGTCACTGGCCTCCTGACGTACGACTGTCCTTCCTGCTGACTGCTTTTCTCTTCAGCACCGCTGCCCGATTCTGCCTTTACTTTCTTTGCACTCTCATAAACGCTGTGCTTTCTTCACTTTCCACCCACTCCTCCTCCTCTTCTTTTCTTCTTCCCTTCTTTTTGCCCTCTTCCACTCTGCTGGGTCATTGCTTGCTCCATCTAATCTGTAAATGGTGAGTTCAACTCTGCAGTGCAGTTTGGACGGCGCTCCCTCTCTCTCCCCCCTTGCATGCCGCAAAAAAAAAAAAAGTGCTCACGTCTAACGCATGAGACGAGATTTTTTGTCATCTGTTTTTAGTTTTAAGGCAGCCATATGTCACCAAGGCCTGTTGCTTCTCGTACCTTTCACCACACTTGCAGCTATAACATTTCGGTAAACCTGCAGGTATAGAAAGTGTTGCTGTCATAAATGCACCACGGAGGATTTCTTTAAAGATATTGGAGTGCCCTCCGTATTTCTGGACACTGGTGGGAAAGATGCATAGACACGCTTGAAATAAATTTGACTTTTTTACTTCAGCAGCTTAATCTAACAGAAAAATGTGGGAAAACATGGAGTTTTATTTGATTTGACCCTATTTTGAGGATTAATACTATTCATCAACGAGAGTTGTTCTCAAATATGCTATTTAAATACATTTACATGTTTGATTCGAGAGCATTTGGGCCTTTCGTTTTGCGAGGAAGGAGCATCCAAAGAGTTTGCGCAACATTTCTAGACCATCCGGATCTATGTTTCCTCCCTTTTCCTGTTTTGTCTCCCAGGTCATATCATCATTTCAGTAGGCTTTCGGTCTGTGAGGCAAAAAGAGGAGATGTTGTGTTTTTTGACACACATCTGTGCCGACCTGCCCAAATGCTGCGGACCTGTGTTGAGATAAAAGACCCGTTTTCAGTTTTCTTGCAATAGTTTAATGGAAGTCACCTGAAATCTGGTAGAAATCCTGATGCCGTTCACTCTCACGAGACTTGCAGGTCGTTTGGAAGAGAAACAGACCCTCAGCATCACAGATCCTCCACCATGCTTCCAAGTAGACGCAGCTCAATAAACGGGCTATTCTGCACGTCTCGGTCTGAAATGCTGCTGCTGCAGTGAATTTTGAGATTGATGAAATTTTACATAAAATGTTAATACTGACAACTTAAGGTGTCAGTAAGTTTGGAGGTTGCTGCGTATTCATTGATGAGCTAAATATGTCTTCTCTATGAACAACACTGACAAAAAATGTACGTGAAATGGCCTTGGTGTCATATTTCTACCAAACACGGTTGCACTTGCTGCCGCTGCATAGCTTTGAATGCTCCGTCGCATTCTTAGCTCGGCGTGAGACGGTGTCTGCCACGCGCGGCTTGCCTGCAGATGCTGCCACGGCTGGACCGCCCCTGTGTTGTCGCACCGCCTGCAGAGGGTGGTGCTTTTCACCCTCTGCCCGCCTCTGGCCGGCCGCTGCAGTCCCACGTCGATAATCGTTCCTCTGTGTCTCCTCCCGCGACTCTCCGCCAGTGTTCGGCGGACTAGGCGACTTGCTGATGCCGGCGGTGACGCCGCAGAGCACCGGAGGCAGCACAACGGGCAGCACCGGGACCCCCAGCGCACCAGGAGGAATATCAGCCCTCCCTCCCGCCACCCCGCCTCCCGCCAAGACCATCGGAGGAGACCTGGACTCGTCGCTGGCCAACCTAGTTGGAGGTAGACAGCGACTATTAACACACAAAAAAATTTTTTTTAAAAGAAACTGCAGGTTTTGTAAGGTAATTCTTTGTTTTCTTTCATCTTTTCAGACCTTGGAATGAAGAAAAAGTAAGCGTGTGATTAAGAACGCAAATGCACCGTTAAAATAATCCCCAGCAAATAACCTGGACAGAATCACACGTTGCAACTATTATTGTTCGTTTCAAAGGGACCCGCTTGGCGAGAAGAAGCTGACAGGGGGCGCCAACTGGATGCCGCAGGTCGCTCCCACAAGCTGGGGCTCCCCAGGGGCCCCCATGGTGAGAACAGCAACTCCACCATCAGAACCGGAACAAAATTGGCTTATGAGCCTCTCTTGCTCCAAAAGATTCACAACAAGCGTCGTCACAGGGCACTTTATAGAGAAAAATCCTGTCAATTCAGTCACACAAACATCCAGTGGATCAAACAGCAACACAGTGTGCACTATTGATTACTCAAAATAATTTTAAAAGCTTTTGTCTAAGAAAACCCAGGAGTTTGCAGTGAGTCAAAAATGAAGAAGTTTTTGTAAAAGCTTAGCAAAAAAAACTAAAAAATTAAACGATATACTTGCGTCCATGTGTGTCTCAGAAAGTGAAATTCATATTAAGAGGCAGTACACAGTGATTTATTTCAAGTCTTTATTTAATAATGACGATGAACTTTATTTAGAAAGAGGCAAAGTACAGATCAAACATAAAAGCCCCCCATCTGATGCTCTGTGCCAGATTGTAGCATAAGTTAATTCACGTCTGCAGTCGCTTGGCAGCCCATGGAAAAATAGATGTTCATTAAAATGAAACAGAAGATATTATTACTTTCCACTCACAGTGCACAGAAAAGTACGCACACAAAGACTTCGTCACTGATGCACTGATTAATACTTCTGTTAATTTTGAAGTTTATGCCTCAAAGCAAATGAAAACCCAAAGTCCAGAAAGATCCGATATACTCAAACAGAATTTTTGTAAATGTTATATTTGTTAATGTATTGTTATTTTAATTAATTAAATTATACTATATTTCAGTCATTTTTAAATAAGTCAGAAAATGTGTGTTTTTTTAGATAAATTTTATATCGCCAATGTTTATATTTATTGCTGCTAATATCTGGCATTTTGGAAACAGTAACTCGCCGACGAATCAGTGAAGTATATTCTCTTTCTGATTTATAGTTCTCTCAAAAAACTTTTTTTTTTCCGGAGAAAACGATTTTTGGGGTTTTCATTCGACATAATGATCAACCTTGAAATGAACGCTTGAAATGTGTCGCTTCCTGTGTCATGAAGTGTGTACCAAATTCAAACTGAATTGCTGAAATGAATCAGTTTCGTGGTCATTTTCTGACTTTAGAGAGTTTGTTGAGCCAAAATGCTCTGAGAACTAAATAAATGTGTCTGGATGTTCAGGCGCCAGGAGCAGCGCCCCCTGGTGCACCGATGGTGCCAACAATGAGCGCGCAGCCTGGCTTTGGCATGGTGAGCTTTTTAATGTCTGTGCTTAGAGAATTGAATGAAACAATTCAATCACTGTTTAAAATAAAACATATTTGTAATTGATTCATTAATAGTAACAATTTCTGATGTCATTCTGTTTTCTAACAGCCTCCTGCTGGAGGTCCAGGGGTCCCAATGATGCAGCCCATGATGGGGCAGCCTATGATGGGGCAGCCCATGATGAGACCTCCGTTCACGGGGGTTGCTGGAGCTGCACCGGGAGCGCCGGTAACTCATCATATACCATAAGAAATATTAAAGTGTCTTTATATGCCTTCAATTTATTTATTTATTTTTATCATGGTGCCAGCAGACAGATTTCACGAGATAAACCAACACAAATCTCAGCGTAATAAATGTTTCTACCTTCGTTTATTCTGATGTCCTAAATAATAGGAAATAAAAACATTAAAAAAGCAAGACAAAAATGTGCTTAAGCAGTATTCTCCCTCTATCTGCTACTCAATGCTGCTAAAACAAACTTTGCACAAAAACAGTGCTAGAGTATAAAAAAAAGCTCCAGGGCACTGAATATAAAAACAGATTTTTCTCTGTATCATAATACGTATCCCCTGTTAATGATAACAGGGGATTATTTGGGCCTTTTCAATATTTTTGTTTGAATAAAAAAAAAATAGAAAATTAAATGTGCATCAAAACCTACTCAGCCTAACTTTTAAGATGGAATTTATGTATCTGTTAATGATGCTGACTTTATTGTTTATCTTGCTGAAAATCACTGTTTTGTTTTTTAAAAGGATCCATTTTGCCTGCTTTTGTCTTAGCTTTCTTCAGGACCTGCAAATCAGAGCCCCAAGAAGCCCAAGGACCCTCTGGCAGACCTCGACCTCAAGGACTTCTTATAATACCCCAGGTAGAAAAATCAGCTTTATATTTCTATGCTGTGTATATATGGAGATGGTTCTTTCTTCTTCTTGAATAAAGTAGTCATAAGCTACTGTTAGGCTCCATCGTTCATACTTTTGCAGTGACGTACAGCGTGTCACCAGTAGGTGGTGCTGGTACTCTGAGGTATTTACAGATTCATTTGTGTGATTTGAGGAACAATAAAATTTGGATGAGGTGCTCTTATATAGTCGTCTGTAAAGTACGCAAAGCGTTAGCACAAACAGCTGGAACGTTGTCAATATTCTGCTAATGTCGCAAAAAACACAATTTCGGAATTGCGGTGTTTCTATTGCATATGAAATGTAATTATTTTCACATAAATAAATAAAAAAAACATTCCGTGCCATCGTCCTCGAACTACTTCCTGTCGTTGTCGTCTTCATGGTCTGCGCCAGTGGCGACGTCCTGGTTGTTGATGGTGGGATTCATGTGATGCAAAAGAACAAGCAAAAAAAAAAAGTGTTTCCATTGCAGTTTTGCAAAAATAAATCAGTTTTGACGCCGCCGCCAAAACTTTTACCCCAAAAAACAAGTTTCTATTAAGGACGTGTTTTTTTTAAAACGTCAAAGTGCTCGACTATGTGCTCCACAGAAACAAAAGACTGCACCCTTTATTGAAAGCAGTAAAAGATGACTAAGTCTGATGTTGTGTTTCCTGTCTCCCAGCTGCTTTTCTCGTCTGGATCGGAGCCTTCTCAGCGTTTACCTGGCGCCCGTCAACATCTCGAGATGCCAGCAATGTTGCATTCCTGTTTTTCTCCTCCTCACCTGTCCATGACCCGACTTCTCCTGTGTGATGTTGTAGCACAAACTGTGAAAGTGAACCATAATGGATTATATACAAATATAAGATTAAAAAAAAAAGAAAAAAAAAAGAAGTAAAATCCAGAGCTTGTGCTTATGTCGATGTACTAATTTTATCGTCGAAACAAAATGACACAAAATCCTGACAAAAAAAGAAAATAAATAAATAATAATGATGAAAAAAATTGTTCAGGACGGTAAGTGAGAGGAAGTGAAGAAATATGTGTTTTAGATTTATTTATCGTGCTGAACTGAATGATTGATGTGCTTTGGTGTCCCGAGCCCCGCCCACACCTCGTTAATGTCTCCGCCTCCTCACTGAGGGGGGAGGAGCTTCTGCGTGTTGCCATGTTGGTTGGATGAGATCGGGAAACAAAAACTCCCTGTAGATTTTGGAAGAGGCATAGTATGTGTGACGCTTTGACAGGAAGGCCCTCCTCGATGCACAGAGGTTTTCTTTGGTGAGGAGTTTGTCCCTATTGTACGTCTGTTGAGGAGAACCTCAAAAGTGAATCAGACATGAAATTGTGAGAAGTCTTGTGAGTATCCCTGTTTGCCGTCATCATAGGAACTAACTGAAACGAGTAAGACCGCCACTAAAAGATTTGTATGCTGTATATTAAAATCAACCTTGGTGGGATTTTCAGTTGTTTAAAAACAGCAAGTGGTCCTTTCTTCTTCTTTTTTTTTTCCTCTGTGTTTTTACTTGTGGCCTAATTTTCTACGTTTTCTTCTTTTTGTGTCCTTTAGTTGTATGCCATCTGCAACGTCCATTTTGGTTCATTTCTCCAGACTGTGGCTGTCTGCGTACCTTTCTATTAAAGAACATATATGGGAACTTTATGTACCTCCAGAGAACTACACTTTAGTCTTCTTAGAGGCGTGTTTGAACTTTCCTTGGGTAGAAGCGTTAAAAGTCGTTGGAGTGGTCGATTTTAAGAGTGTCGTGTCATTTTCACGACTTCCACAGCAAACGCCATGCTCAGAAGGGTCAGATCGACGAGATTAATATGATTATGGTCTAATTATAGTCATTAAAAACGAGAAGACTTGTAGTTTTCATAGTTTTCAGAGACTTTGCAGTCATTTCACTGTATTTTCTCTAGATTTGGAACAGAAATGAAGCCTATTCTAATTGCTATCAATCCATCCACTCCTGAAAAATTGCTAAATATTCATCATTCCCTTAAAAAACACTTATCTTTAACATTTATTTATTGTCTTAATTTTGCTCGATCCATTAGAGCAAAAGCATGGAATATCCAGCTGTTAATTGAGCAGATGTTTTTATGTTCCTCCTGCTCATTATTGTGTCCCTTTGTATCATTCTTCAATTTACAGAAGTAAACATGATTGTTATTAATTGTTAGTGAGACTATATTCCACTCACAACTTGCCAAACAGCACTAATATGGGTGATGGATTGTCCTTAGTTTTTAGTCCAAGCACCTCGACTGCACACATTTTCCCCAACTGGAAGTATTTCCAAGTACTTGTAAGCGAGGGAAAAGTGCAGTAGCCATATTTCAAGCAACTTTGCAGCAGCATGTTGGGGAGGGGCGGCCTGAGAAAACGCTCCGCTGTTTTCTCTGGCTTCTGGCAACTTTGGTGCACCCCAAAAGAGCAGTAATTGGTCCACGCCTGGTGGATTTTTGCAAAGAATGCTCGGTCACCCCTTGCTCAGCTTACTTTAATGAGAAAAGTGTGGCGATACAATGTGGCGTCTCGTCCTCTAAGCAAAGCGAATTCTGTTTACGCGCAGGATGACTCATCAAAGGATGAGGCCGCGTGTGCGTTCGTGGCTCCTGACGACACGCTAACCGTGTTTACCTCAAACTTCAAAGTTGACATTATTTACAAGCTGCAAGGGCTTTTTCTCTGACGGATCCTCCTTGATGTCGCTGGCGGCCAAAACGCCACACTGCACCTTTCGCCTCGGGGAGAACATGACCTGCTCCAGCGCCAGAGTGCGTAGTAAAACTAAACAAAACATTCGTTTCGCTTCCGTCTGAGCATCGTGTTTGACTCTTTTCCTAATCGATAACATCTGGCTTGCCTCTAACTGTGGAGAACTCTGCTTGGGGTTATTGTTGAACCTTCCAGCCATTTTTAACCCAGAGTTCAGTAAAAGTCACTTTGAGCGTAATCACACATTTGGTCATAATTTAAGGCCAGTCTTCTCTTCTGTGCTGTAATCTACGGAAAGTGATAGATCTTTCTCTGTGTCCGTTCTCTGTCATGTTTTGTGGACTGGTTGTGAGAGTCAGAGTAAATCATGGGAGAATATTGACATTTTTTCATGACTGATTTATTAGAAGTGTAATTTTTTTGTTCTTGTTTTTGTTTTATTGTAAATCTTGTTTTATTTTACAATGGCCCTTCCCAGTGCATGTAAGCCCCTCGAGATGCAATAAATTGGATGACGGATTGAACTGTTCTGACTCGTTTCAATGTGCATCAGGCTTGAATTGAAACATGGACGCCTGCTTGGATCACCACAAACTTACTGGAATTAACTCTGTGGCGCATTTTACTAAACTGAGAAACAAATCGTGTGTTCTCCTACTTTCATACTTTCTGTGAGGAATTCATACTGTTAAAAGTACTAATGAGCAACACCACCGTTCGTAGTATGACTATATACCTAACCAAAATGTCAAGAGATGTAACATTGTTCTGTGGAATAAATGGATGAAATCTTTGGTGTCAGAGGCTACAGACAACCTTGCATGTTTATCCACACGCATGTTCAAATCTAGCTCTTTTTATGTGCCCAGATGTCTCCCTTTAATGGCATTTTTAATTAATATCTTACTAAAAACAGACATGCGAATCTCCCAGTCCAGTTTTTATGACTGGATCTGAAGCTGAGTGCCTGAAGAAATGCTGCGGCCCCTAATCATAACACTTTCACCACTGTTTAACCTCATAGGCCGTCTGACTCTTTGCTGTTTGCTTAGATGCATTCGTTTTCATCACACAGACACACACACTCAAAGGGGAATCTCGGTTTTAATGGCTTTAGGCTTCAACTCTAATAATTATTTGCAGATATTTGGTATTTAAAAAGGAATAGCCTTGCATTTCCTTGGAGTAAAAGCAACAGGAACAAGTCAGAAATATTATATTTAATCTTAAACTATGTCTATAAAATCAAAGTGACTTAAAAAAAAAAAAAAAACATCTGTTACCCTTAAAATAGAGGAATAAAAACAGCTCAAGTAAATTGTTGAATGCTTCAGTCTCGATGTAACGCAAAAACATGTAGCCTCACCTTAAGCTCAAAGTTACAGTACCAGGCCAGCAAAAATATTTTCTAAGTCGTTCCGGAACGGAAACAAAAAGGTTACAGTCCCATAAATTAGCACCACGTCATTCTCTGTTATAGTTATGTGCACAACAATGAAACCACATTTCACTGTACTGCAAGAACGGATGAAAGAGGATGAGACACAAATCACACAAAAACAACATCTCCTAAAAGGCATCCAGGAGGAGAAAAACACTCATTAAAAGATAAGTGTAAAACACAAAACATCTAATACATTGTTCGAGATATACACAAATCAAAACATCAGCTTATTTGATTTTTCTGTTTTGTCGTCTCTGAATCGTCATATCGTTCTTTTTTTTTAAGTATTTAAGTTGGTTTTTGGGCATCCCGTTATTGCTAATTGCCACGTTTCATGCTTACAGTGGTGGAGAAGCCTTTTCTTTAATAATAACACCTTGCAGGTACACTATAAACCATTCACTGTACTATGACAGTAGAAGTCAATTTATTTTGAAAACTGTCAAAGTAGATTTAAAATACTTAAAACGGATTTCTTTTCCCATCTATATTTCAAGCAAATAAATAAAGAAAGACAACCGACAAGCCACAGTTCCCTTGATGCATTGATGAGTTCCTATTGTTGCCACTTCTTCACCTGAATCACTGTAGCAGAGTCATGAGGAGGCACACAAGGTAAAAGACGGGAAGGGGAAGAAGTTGCCTAGTTCCTATTTGGTGAAACAAGGTGATGTGTCAAGGTAGGTGAAGTCTGTAAGGAGGCACTATGGTGTGAGATGATGGGTAAAAAGCAGAAAAGTGGGGAGTTTCCATGTTGTTTTAGGCTACCTGACACTCACTCGAGTCCCCGTGGACCCAGTAGCAGATCTGCGCGTACTTGAGCGGCGTAATCCTCACGGCCACATTGTAATCCTGCTGCATTCCGTCCCCGTTGACGTCAACCCACTGGTGACCGGAGAAAACCCCGATGATCTTTCTCTTCCACTTCTTCTTGCCCGGCTCTTTGAGGCGGACGTAAACTCCTGAGCCGCTGGAGCCGGGTTTGGCGTCGCAGTACTGATACAACAAGTCATTGGATTCCTCAGACACAGAGCAGAACCGGTACACCAAGTCACCGGGTCGGTCATCGTCAAAGCCGGAGAAGTGGATCCTACCGGCGGGGAGCTTCTTAACGGAAGGTATAACACCTAGATCCATGTGATTGACTTTTGGGGCTCTCTTCAGCTCGAGAACGGCGTAGTCGTAATCCGCAGCCAGTCCATCTGACACACCTTTAAACCAACCCTTAGGAACCTGGGTCTTTTTGACTCTGGTCCATTTGAAAGAAGGTTTGCCAAAGTCAATACTTCGACGACTCCGGATCTTCTTGCCTTTTGCTCTTCCTCTTCCTCTTCCTCTCCCGCTCTTTTCCTCCATTTCCAGTCCTTCCTCTTTACCTTTGTCTCCTTTTCTTCTTTTGCCCCTTTCTTTCCCTCCCTTTCCTTTGCCTCCCCTTCCTCGTCTGCTCTTCTCTTTCAGAATGCCAACACGCAACTTCTGGACTCCGTCTAGATAATCCTTTCCATCGTGGATGCAGTGTGCAGCTGTCAGCACGTGTTTGGGTGACACCAGCACCCCAGAGCACCCTGTAGATATCTTCACCGAGGTGGAGAAGGGATATTTGGTGGAGTACTGCTTGTCAGCGATGGTGAAGCGAGTATCTGTGCCGTATACTTCTCGCTTGTGACGAGACCTTGATGAAGTGTTTCTGGACCAGACAGTGGCTTCATTGAGGCCATGCACAGAAACGGAGGTATACGTGCGTGTGCCATTCTCGTAGACCGTCTCGTAGGATAGGAACTGCTCCAAATCATTCAGGGAAGGCGAGGGAATGTGGCGCTGGCACTCGATCCCGCAGGTGCCACTCAGCTCCGGTTGAGGGTGAGCTGCAAAGCTGGGGCTGCTGAGGGGCACAGTGCGTCGTTTCCTTACCAGTGGCACCTTCCAGTGGGGCCAGGTGTATTGGTCGTCAATTGTGTTTTCCTCAGCAGTTACAGCCACCACCGCAGTCAGCACCGCCACTGGAAGCAGGACGCAAAGTGGTATAGGGCCCATAGTTAAGTTGGGCCTGGCTCTGCAACATAGAGAACCAGAGAAGAAGACATTACTTTACGCACATTGACACTTCTGACAATCACAAGTACCAACAAAAACCAACTTTTGACTTTTGGGGCCACTGTAACATTGTGGCATTTCAGATATCTTTTGCAACCAAACACAACAAAGTGAATTTCTGCACATGCATTTGGTATAGATTTATTTTCACTTTGGTGAATGTAGCACTTTTGCTCAAACAAAAGCTTGAAGTATATACTTACAATTCTTTTTATGATAGACTTTGCTAAAAAGTTCAAATGAGTAGATATTTCCTTATGCATTTTCACTAACAACTAGTCCAGGTTGGTCCCATTTTGAAGTGGAATGCTACCATCTTAACAAAACTCCATAAGAGAAAATATTATTTGAGAAACATCATCGTCGTTATACGAACAGTGCTTGTTTGACCCCTTAAACTGTTGCCACTTTGTCTACTGCAACAACATGTAAGTGTGTATATATTTACTGAATCACTTGCGTTTTAGTGATTCCCGAATTTCTCTAAAAAGAAACACAGCCAATTCCATTCATGGCCACAGGGAAGCAGTGCAGCTCCAGCATTCAAAGGAGACGGTGACTGAGCAGGTCAGGGGTGTGTGTGTGTGCGTGTGTGTGTGCGTGTGTGTGCGCGTGTCTCACTTGAATGTGTTTAAGCCATCTGAGGTGGTTGGTGCCCTCATTTTTATACAGAAGTCAGTAGCGTAGGGTTTTATATTTTTGTAGAGTTTCCGCAGCGTAAATCCAGAGCTGCTGCATGAGCTGTGTGGTTAAAAGCTTTCTGCTCCTTGAGTCTACCGCTGGAGGGGAGTGAGAAGACTCTGAAACGAGCTGAGACACCTACTGCTTCAATAATAACTATATCTGGTTTCCTGCAGCTCCACAATGCGTACAAACGACATCAAACACAGAGAGACTGTGAAAGCCGACGGTGTCTGCTGACTCCTATAGCCAGGAGTGTCAACGAGTCGTATGGATGTGTGTGTTGTAATGGATTCGACAGACGGTCGCTGTGCTAGAAGAGCGGTAGAAATGAAATCTGTCGGCTGTGAAGTCAGCCCGCCGATTTCAGACGCTGGAAAAGAAAGTTATTTGGCTGGAGGAGGATTTATGGCTCTGCTTGACGCTTCACAGAGTAATTACAAGCGAAATGCCCGCGTCTGCCCCACAAATCAGTTCAAAATGAACATTTAAGGGGGAAAATGAATTCGGTCTCAAACAGATACTTGTGTAGTTTAAAAAAAAAAAAAAGGTTTCCACGAAAATGTCATCTTTCCACCCATCACCACCTACAAGCATTTCATCATCTGTGCAATGCTTAAAGTAGCATTAAGATAGAAATCTTATGAGATGTTTGTGATGTTCTTAGCTTTTCTTTGCTACTGGTGTATTCAAGCTCACCAGACCAGACATGGCCAAAAAGAAAACGTTGCCCTCTACCTCAGGTCACCTCTGACCTGCTGCACCTATTCCACATGTAAGCTTCCCCTTTCCTCACAGAAGCTTTTTTTTATTATTATTACTTCATTTTCTTGTTTTATATCCCAAGGTGACCGTGACGTCTCCTCCGACCGACTCCGACTTGTAATCGGGACATTTTTGAGGCCTGGCTGCACCCCGCAGCCTCCTATAAAACACAGCCGGCGGCTGAAATCTAACCAGCATACAACAGACTGGCAATAAAATACATGGCCGCAAAGAGCCGTAAAACACTTTCAATAAATGAAAGAGGAAAAAAAGAAATTCTGCTCAGCTTCACATTCCCACTGCCAAATTCATAGAGAGAGACAGAGAAAGGGAGAGAGAGAGAGAGACAGAGAGACAGAGAGACAGAGAGAGCTGTTCCCCCTTAATCAGTGGAAACTGATACTCTGCCATGATGGCTTTTTGGTCTTCGAAAAGGCTGATTTTCGACCAAACTCTTTTTTTTTTTTCCACTGCACTCAGCTAACGAGGATGACGAGGCTGTGCCCTCTTCATCCTCCGGTGGAAAACAAAGTGGCCGAGAGGTGGCGCTCCATGGCTCAATCTTGTGCGTGCAGGTCTTTTGTTCGCTTCACACACTTTTTTCTTTGTTTTGTTTTGTTTGTTTGAAGTAAAATTAGCGATAACCAATTTCGACATATGTTCCGACTTTTTTTTAATTTTATATATATATATATATATTTAATCTTTTTAACCCATATAAAGTTAGAAAGACAATAAGCACGTGAGGAAAAATATATATATTATTTTCTATTTGGCTAAATCTTTCTGAATGAAGCCATTGTTAGTGTCATTTAAATTTCCAACGTAAATAATAGCCAGTTACCTGTGATATATATATATATATATATATATATATATATATATATATATATATATATATTATTATATATATATATATATATATATATATATATATATATATATATAGTGTGTATCCTTCAGATATCCGCTGATCGACATCTGCACCATGAATGCGAGTTATTCCAGCGTGTTCAAATAAAACCCACGCGTCTTTTGGTTCCATGAACGCACCACAGGATGAAAACCGACGAAAGGTGGAAATCTGGACAGTTCCCTACTTTTGGTGACGTAAAAATCCAAATAACTCAGAAAAGAAAAAAAAAACAGAGGTGAATCAAAAAAATCTCTTTTTTTTAAAGAGGAAAAAAAATCAAAAGGAAAAAAAACCTCATGGGTTAATTTTTTTCCCCTTCTTTCTCTCTATCGAGTGCAGGAGACCGCGCAAGGCGTCCCTACCTGCTCGCATCCGATTGATGGATCACGCCAGATCCGCGGTGTGTTGTTTGTTGTCCTCGGATGTACACAAGTGTGATCCCGGCGGCAAACGGTCGGCGGTCACTGCATCCCCCAGGCGCGCTGTCATCAGCAGGGCCACGGCTGCCCGCTCATTGCCTCCTTCTCAGAGTCTGAGGGGGAAAAGTCGCAGCCGGGACGCTGCGCTCAGGCTGCACTTGATGCTGAGGAGGGAGGGAGAGAGAGAGGGAGAGAGAGAGAGAGAGAGAGAGACGAGAGAGAGAGAGAGAGAGAGAGAGAGAGAGAGAGAGAGAGAGAGAGAGATAGGAAAAAAAGATATGAAAGGAACCTTTTTTTCTTTTTTTCCGCCACTTGACAAAAGTTGCTCATTTTGTGGATGGGGCAAGAGTTTTGGACCCCACCAAAGAGAGCCCTGAAGGTGAAGGCAGTGTTTCTGTTCAGGTCCTCCAGTTTGAATCACTGACGCCTTGTGAAGAAATCAGGCTTCACAGTCGGTCCACCAGAGGAGGGGGAGAGGACCCCAAAGTTGTCCTTTTGGGTCTCAAAAAAGGACAACATTCTGAGACCCAAAAGGTGTCACTCAAAAACAAGTTGACGTTTTTTATTTGTTGTTGTTGAGTACAGCAACTCGAGTAAAAGTGAAAGCTGCCCAAGGAATTACTTTAGTGAGTGGTAACTGATCAAAAGATCAGTCATATAATTTAGACCAAAATATAAAAGTTATGTGAAAATGTTGGCATTTTTAGAGATCAAAAGGGAAATAATCTGTTTAACATCGTTACAAAAAAAAAAACTAACAAAAACTGCAGATGTAGGAGCAGCGATACGTCATAATAAAGCTACTCCAGGAAAAGTAAAACATACAACTAGTAACATTCCCACCCACTAAGAAAAAGTTACACAAGTCAATGTGGTTAGTTACTACCCATCTCCACATTCACCCAATGACACACATCAACGTGCGCATGTACGTACAACATGGGCTTAAGTGCCTTGCTCAGAGGTACACCTACATGAGGCAGTAGGAAGCCAATCCTGCGACTCTTTGGAAATTGAAAGCGGTTTCTTGTTTGCATCCCTGGAGTGTTGCTTTGATTCTTTCGTGCATGTTTGAGAAATCCTTTAATGTCTCCTGGCAACCATTCCGCTGTGCAAAGCTCCTCCTTCAGACTAGCCAGCAGCAATTAGCAAAGGTCTAGTGGAAAGGTGCATCTGCTCGGCTTATTAGACGAGCTACTTCACCGTCTGGTACTGATCAAACTACAGTTAGTGTCAGTAGAGGAGAGACGCTGTGATGACTCTCTGAAGGCGGAGTTTCAGAAAGAGCAGGTGTTCTTGAAGAGAGATTTCAAGAAGTTACATTTCAAATCTCTTTTAATCAGTTTGTTAAATTTAGCTTTTTCATAACAACTGAAGTTAACACAGTTACTTGAATGTGCAATGTAATTGCAGTATGTGCCTGGAAAACAAATTAAGCTAAATAATACTAAAACGTTTCCATCTAAGGAAGCCCAGCGGACTGCATGGCAGCATTCACTCCACTCTTCCTGCTGAGAGATGAACTCATTACAAATACAAACAAAACTTCGCTAATGCATTGAAAATTTTCTATTAAATCAGAAATGTGATCAGAATCACACGTGGTTAAGTTTTTTGACATAATGAGCACTGCTTCCTGTTGTCTTCTTTGTGGTTTTCGCCAGAAGCCACATCTGGTTTTGATCATGTGACTTGTGTGTTGCCAAAAAATTGTTTCCACTGCAAAGTTTACTGACTTCAAACAAAACCCCCACCTCGTCCTAACGCCAAAACTTTTTATGAAAAAAAAAAAACAGAGCTTTTTCAAAGTTGCCGTTTCCATCAGGTAAAATTTATTTTCAAAACGTCAAACTGCGCGGTTATACGGTGGATGCGAGAAATCGTGAGATGGTCCTGCAGCCTCGTTTTGTGCAGACTGCTTTCATCACAAAGGTCCAGGCCTGAAGAACAGCAGCCGGCCGGGTCTTTGGCAAGAGGGACAACACAGCAAGAAGCCGAAGTCTCGGTGAACCCGCCTGAGTAAGGTGTAAGACATGGGGAGGCCTGACACACATCTGACCCCGTTTGGAGCCTGACGCTGATACCCCCCCCACCGTCAACCACTCCCACACTGACACCTGCTCCCTCCGCTGCGTGTCTGATGGGGCTTCAGGGTGGTCGGCACACCTGACCGTCATTTCAGTGACGGATTCGCGTCCACTTGGGTGGCGATCAGTGTGTGCGTGCGCGCTTCACGTCCCTGCATGGGTGTGGTCCTTGTTGCTGCTCGTTGCTAATGCAACGTGCCTTCGGTTTTTAGGAGAACTGAGTCACTGGCCAATGAAAACACACGCAAGTAAGTGCCTGCCAGAGACGGTTGAGGTGAATCTGAATTGCTGAGTGTTTCCCCATGTCTTTCTGCCCGTTTTATTTTTATTTAGCTTTCTTCTTATGGTGTTCCTTGTCACGCGCCATCCTCCATTTTGATCTTTCCTGACTCGGTGCACGCCCGTCCACGTGTTTGCAGTGAGGGGCCCAAACTGCAAGCCACACGTTTTTAGATTTTTCATTTCATTTTTATTTATTTTTTTAAAAGAGACATTTAAAAACCATGTGTCATAACCATACTGCTATTTGTGTCTGTTCTGGCCTGTAAAATTCTTAGAAAATTAGACAAAATAGCTGAAACGTTCAGGTTTGGATGCTTTAATTAGACCCTGAGGTTTGCAGAGTTGGACACTTCACAGTTTGCATCAAAGCCCACAAAGGAGCGAACTTCATTGTCGACCGCCCACCTCCTTTAAGTTGCATTATATAGCATAGCCCAAGCTGAACTCAACCTCCATCAACGATTGGCTGCCTTTCCAGCAGCTGTTTCTTTGTGTTTTCCAAACTGTATTTTTCTTTCCTGCTCAAGAAACAGAATTTCTAAATCAAGCTTTACAACTCTTCTCGCCTTCATGCCCGGCCCACATACAGAATCGCGGTGCCAAGTCGTTCACACACACACACACACACACACACACACGCTGCACTCGGGCCCGTCGCAGCGGCGAGAACCTCACAGAGCTCTTGCTGCATGTGGCAAAACAAATGTCTGCGTTAGCTGCGGCAGACTTTTCCTTGAAGTGAGCAGTTCATCACAGAGAGGATTTACAGGCGGCATGTGTCGGCTGATTTATATCACGGGGAAAGAAGTGCTAAAAGAAAGAACACCGAGATCACAGGGCTGAAGTCATTTAGGCTGAAGATGGCTGTAAAAATGTCAAAATCTCCGAAATTTTTGGACTCGCTGTCAGTTAAAGCTGGCAAGGAGTTATCAGAAAGCTGCATAAAGAAACATGAGTCAAATTCGACTCATATCATCCCGTGTTGCTCCGTTTTGGAGGTTCTCCTTTGATATCATTGAGGCCTGTTGCTTGCAGGTCGACTCTAGAAGCTTCTTGGCTGTTGGGACAGAAATTAAGTGGATCTGACCCAGTTTGTTGAACTGGAGTAGGTCCATCTGTCACGTCGAGAAGAACACAATGCTGTGTTCTTGTGTTAAAGTCTGGGCTGTCCTGATGACTTCAGTTCACCCTGGTGAACCACTTTGTTCTCAGAGAAGCTGAAACCAATGGTACTTAGAGTTCACATGAGTCAGAATCAACCTCATTGGCGCACAAACAATGACTTTTCACTGTTCTAATTTTGGCCCCAATTAGCCGAGTGCCTCCCTGGTACCCCTGGATCCCAACATCAGAGCGCTAATCCCAAATTAGCTGCCATACAGTCCTTGACTGTTTAAAATATATCTCTCCAGAGGGAAAACCCACACACAACCCGCATGCAGGATGCAAGATTTCTAATTTATTTGCAGGAATTACAGCTTCTAAATGTAGTGACCAAAGTCCCTCCCTTTCCCAAATGGAGAATCGGTTTACAACCTATCGGCAAATCACAAACAGCCGTGTCTCAGAAGATTCTACACGGCGACACGTTCAGTAACATCTAACAGAGATTGGGTCGACCACTTGTGGATTGGAAGACAAACAGGAACCTGCAGTTGGTTTCAAGACGAAATCTCGCAATAAATTTATTTATTCCAAAATAAATAAACTTATTTTGGAAACTTATTTCCAAAATAAATTTTGCCTGATGGAAAACAGGGTGACCTTTTCAGTTACTCTGTAGTGTCAAATCTATCCAGAACTGAATCGGTACAAATTAGACCGAAACCTACGTTCGCAAAAGTTTTTTTTTTTTTTCATTTCGACCCACAAGTTTTTAAGTGTAATTTAAAAACTCTTTTTGGTTGATTTGGAGCAAAACAGCACTTGGCCGCGGTCTACTGACGCAGTGCTCAGATTCATACCTCACCAGGGTTCTCCTCTGTTCCGAATGACTCATTTTAGGCAAATTCAAGGTGCACCAAATCTTTTCCTCCCACCGTAAGAGTGACTCTGAGTGCTCTCTCTCTTTCATAAATATCTTCACAGCTCGCTAATCCGCCCCGTCTCCACCGACCCACAATTTAACTCCTCTGGCTTTATTTTGACAGCTGAATGAATCTCTCAGTGCCGGTGTGTGCCAAACAGGCGGCCATTGATCTGACAGATCCGCTCTCCGCCTGGCAGCGGTGTTAACACATAATAAACACAGGTCAGATACTCTATAAACAGCATCGAGACAGTTGGCTAAAGGTCCCGCTCAGCTCTACGCTCACTTCGTCACCTTTTTTTTGTTTGTTTTTTTTTTGGTACAGTAAATATTTGGGTAAGCTGTACCGTACCGGCTTTGAGAGACGGGACTGTATGTGATGAAAGGCGGACTGAGGGTCACGTGAGCGCTTTTCAATCTAATGTGGCAAGTGAACAGGCAGCCACAGTCCTGCCGAGAGACGGACTTGTGAAGACATGTCAGAGTGCTCCTAAGATGCTCTCTGCAGTTGTAAGTTTTTCTTTTTTTTTGTCTTTCACTGGCAAATGTACGCCCACAACAAAAAAATAGAACAAAAAGATAGACGGCTGGGCAATGAAATTCTTCTGCAGGATTTCAGAAGACGCAGCGTTTTTAAAATGTGCAGTGAAGTGAAATATTGACATACAAACTTGGCACCCTGCTTTGTTCTGTTTGGTTCAATGACATCACAAGAGGCACACAAATTGAGCCAATTAGCTGGCTTTAATAAATCAGTTTCCGTGTGCACTCAGCAGTCAGTCTCTGGGAGAGCAGGCACTCCAAACATAGAAGTCACAGCAGTCAGTGCATGGCATAATAATGTTGACGCTGCCTCAGATACATGCATGGCTTATCTCAAGCGGCCACTAAATGACTCTGCCTGCTTATTGAAATATCGGGTGCAGAACATTGGGACTTCAAATGGTTTTTAGATCAGCCTGGCTCAAAATAATCGCTGAAGGCCTTTGTCAATAAAAGTCTAGCCATTCCAGCCCACCTATTTTCTCTTTGCAAACTGTTTCCATGTGTCTCATCGTTCCCAAACCTTCCTGTATTCCATGCGCTGTTCTAACTTCGAATGCAAAACACGGTCACATGAAAGCTGGGGTTCTGGAAACCAGATTCGGTTTTTGTTGAGTAATTCTTGATAACACAAACAGTGAAAAAAACAAACATTTGAAACTCTGAGCGTGCTCCTGATGTGACAGGAGAGTCTCTTGTTTCTTGTGGCCTTTTCAGCTTGAGAAAGAAGATCATGAGTCAGCTCTTGTTCACAAATTGTTCAACAATGATGTCATTGCTGAATTTGCCCTGTCGTCCGTGTTTTATCTCTGGTTAGGAGCTTTGAGCAATTCCCACGGAACAGAGATTTTCATCTGAAGACGGACACGGTGAGGAGACTTGGGTCAAAAGAACCGTGAGTCTGACAATGTCAGCCTCGTCTGCACCAGTCTGCCTGAATTTTGTTGGAAACATTTCAGATATGTAAATTTTTAATTTAACTGCAAAAAATCCAGGAGCACCAATCCAATTTCAAGGCACTGCATGAGTCCTTCTTGCGTCGCTTTGTGTTCTCGCCGACCGCCTTTTTATTTCTTCTTGCAATAAAAACATAAAATGTCTTTCCACGTTGCAATCCCGGTCTCTCCTTCACCCCGCGGGGAACAAACAGGGCGCCTGTTGTGCGTCGGATAGCTGGGAACACTATTTGAACGCCTGAGGTTTCCAGTGGTGATTGATGGGGTTATAATTTTTGCTCCTGTACAGTGATGGTTTGCGCGGCAGCCTCCAATCACACGCAGGGATTGATATGTAGGATCTGAGTCTTCTTTCTTCCTTCAACAGGGACCTAAATATAGGAGTGCTCCTTCACTGACCTCTCTGTGACACACAAAGGCCGGCCTATGTGTCCGCAACACAAACAGGCCAACGTTTCTGTGCCGACTGCTTCAGCATTGACTTTTAAATGCATTTAAGTTCATTAAAATTTTTTCAGGTCAGAAAATATTTTCTCCTTTTTGCTCAGCCTGACAGTTTTAGAACCTCTTTAAAGCTGCAGCTTTTTTAAATCTTTTTTTTAATTTCATTTTTAAATATGAGGCAGATACGTGAAAATGATGCAAAATGAGGCAATATGTGAATCACCTATTGATGCTATGAGAGGAAATGCACTGCACTGCTTCTATCCAAAAACAACAAATCAGAGCCAGAGGAGGGCCTTGGTACTGACAATCAATCTCATGAACGTGCTGCTAAATGTGCTAATGGTGTAAAAACACCTGCTGACAGGGGGAAGCTCTGTTGTAGCAGAAATTAAGGGGAATTGCAAGGAGTGGGCTGGCAGCGCGCACAGTGACATGATTGACAGCGCTAAGATTTCCTGGTGCTGATCAGTTGTTGCTGGTTAGCACAGGGAGAAAGCAGAAGAGTTAGATTTTTCCACAGATTATCTGCCTCATGTCATACTGTCACGACATGGTAACAGTTTCAACAAATTTGTTAAAAAAAAACAACATTTTAAAAAAAAGTCTCGTACTGCAGCCTTAGGAATCTGGGAATCTGATTGAAAACATACAACAAGCCAAAGAGAAACGGCGGCTGTGTCTCTCGTCACTGTGAAAAAGCGGTCAGACCATTTCGGAGGCGCTCTTCAAACAAAACATTTGCACTTAGCGTCGGCTGATCGCAAATCTGCTTCCTGTGCTGAGCCGGAGCCTCTGTGCCAAACATATATTTTGCAGATTATACAGCAGACGTTTCATCACACCAGTGAGGAGCACCTGGCAGCAGGAAGCAAAGCAGAGCCTCCGCTTCGTTGCTGTTGTCAAGCCGAGGAAACAGATCTGCAGTGTGTTCCCACTTGAGGCGAAGCTATTTAGACACACGGAGACAAACAAAAAAAGAAAAAAAAAAAGAAGAAGGGATGTTTATCTCTGAAGGACTCGTTGAGGGGATCTGGCTGGAGGAGGTGTGATCATTTTCCAACATGCTGTCCGGACTTCTCTGAAGAAGAAGGAGGAAAGTATGAAAAAAAAACTGTTTTTGTTCCCTTGGCTCTGTGGATAAAACCTTATTAGCTGGAAGGATGTTGTCTATAAAAATGAGCTGCATGCAGTGATGTCCCCCAAAGACCAAATGGATAGCGTTGTAAAAGCGAAAAATCTGCTTGTTTTGCTTACAAATACACTTTATACATGCAGTCGACATTTAAACGTTAGATCTTGAGCACTTTTTGAAAAAAATTTGTTTTTGTTTTAAAAAATAAAATAGAAATTTAATTCTATTTTACTCCATCTGACATACATAGGTGTGATTGACAGCGCTAACACCCTCCCCCCCTGGCTCTGATTGGTTGTTTCTAATTGCACTGGGAGACGGCAGAGGAACTCCATTTATTTCCCCCCCACAGATTATCTATCTCATTCCCATACTGTCACGACATTGTGACAGTTTCAACAATATGCAAAAAAATAAAAAATAAAAAAATTGTAAAAGTGACATACTGCTTTGAACAGCCTGGAAACTGCTTATACTGCAGCACTCTTCACAAGATGATAAACTATAAACTACAAAGTTCCATCTTGTTATTATTACTTTATGTCTCCGACGTGCTGCTCGACAGATAAGTTGCAGAATGAAATTGTTTCTTCTTCCCGCTCCCTCCACAGCTCTGGACTCAACAGGGGGTCATTGTGAGGGGCAATCAGTGAAAGGGCCCATTGATTTTGGTGGTGGGGGTGGAAGGTCATGCGTGGACTCAAAGGAGAAGCAGAGATCTTAAAGGAGCGAGAGCAGTCATGCACATTTGGAAGTGCCGGCTTTGAGTGTCCCCCAGGAGCCGAGCAAAAACATCCACCCACTTCCTCCGCTGCAGCTGAAGGTGCAGCACAGTCCCAATGCCGGTCTGTGCATTTGCTCTGTGGAGAGTTCAAACAAGAGTTAATGCTTCATTCAAGAGGTTTTGCATACGTGTTTTGTCCTGTACCCATATTTTATTTCTATTTTATTATAAAAGATGAAAAAATGTGCAGATGCCCCTAATGGTTGAATCTCACTGCGCTGGTTTGACATGATGGTTAATACTTATTTCTGGAGATAAAATGTAAAAAAAAAAAAAAAAAAGAAAAAAAAAATTAATACAGAAAATCATTTTGAATCAAAGGTGTAACCCAAAAGGCACATCTTACCCTCATAACTGGAAAAATTTACAGATAGAAAATAACAAAAAAGGTTACTATTAAGCAAATTAAGGGGGAAAAAATAAACTAAACAAAACCAATCTCACCAGCAACACTGGAGGCAACAAAGAGGGGAAATCATGGAGATGTTATGGAGACTGCTGATTCGCTGATGACGGAGAGGAAAAGCATAAACACTGTGGTGAGGGTCACTGGACTGGAAACGTGTGAGATGTGCAACAGCTGTGCAAGAACAATAACAAGTAAACAAGGGATACTGACTAAATACATAAAATATTGATCTTAGACCCGCTCTTATATGCGCCTTGTAAAATAAGCCCATTTCCACCACGGCTTACTGCTGTTGAGGCGAGGAGCGGCCATGTTGAAACACACAGAGTCGTAACTGGGGTGCATATGCAGTTGCTCCCGCTCTCCCAGAAGGATGTCTGACTTTGTCTCATCGTTCCAGTTCGACTAGAACCAAGAGGTGCCTGTGGGTCAGAGAGAGACAGAAATGAAGCTATAATGTCATCTTTCAAAGCAGACATTTTGAAATTGAGCCACTTTGGACCTGTTTGCAAAAAATCTTGACGTTCAACTTCCTCCAGTTCCTCTAGCTGTAGCACAGGCTTAGCTAAGTTAGCTCAGCCTGTGTTAAATTGTGTTAAGCCCAACTAAATGCCAGCTAAAGTTGTAGCTTCTGTGTGAAGTGACATCTCAATTTAATCTAATGAGTCATTTGAACAATCTTTCCACAGTTTATACTGACATGTCCCAATCCAGCCACAAGTTATGGTTTCCCAACTCCAAAGAGACTAGCTGTAATTGCCTTTAATGAGCCTGTTTGTGAGTCCATTACCGTCGGCTACTGCACAGGAAGTTTGCTGCTGTCAGTGTGCAGCGGATGAGACGGCGCAAAGAGAAAAATAAAAACACGTGTTTGTGTGCGAATCCATTCTCAGTAATTGTCTGGTGTGTGCTTCTCTTCCGGGCCGGGACTATCCCCAAGGGGATAAACAAAAGGGAAAACACGGGGGGGAAAGTGGGGACAGCTGGGTATGTATGGATGTGAAATGTAAACTGAGGAAGTTTTCATCCTGGAGATGCCGCATGTATGTTATTAACATGGCCCAACAGGTGGTTAGGTCTCCTGTACACCTGGTTTAACTGGTCTCATAAAATGTTAAGAGACCTTAAGAATATTAGCTGCATGACTCTGCGCTGTTACTATCACATTTACTTGATCACAATGTAGTCTGGATTTCAGATTTATATCACAAAACGATAGTTTAAAGGGGCAGTATTATGTATTTTCTAGGCATATAGCACAATTAAGTAACTATGCTACTTTCAGTTGATATAAAAATGCTGCATGTAATTTTGTAATTTAATGCCTGGAAATTGGGCCTCTGTCTCTTTAAAAACTCCTGCTCGTTCCAAAACTCCACCTTCAGGAAGTCATCACCACTCCACTATTAACCCTTTACCACTGAAAAGGAGCTCATATAATGAGCTCAGCAGATGTTCAGTTCCATTAGGTCTTTGCTAAAAGCTGCTGGCTAGTCTGAAGGAGCTGAGTGGGGGAGTGGCGCAGGAGGGCTCTGAGGAGGAGCTTCGTCCTTGAAGGCGGAGCTAGGTCCTCCCAGGCTTTTTTGAACAGCTGAACGGTTGTCATGGGAGATTAAAGGATTTCTCAATCAAGGCAATGCTCTAGGTATGTTTTTGATGAGGAATCTATACATTACATTATTATTTTAAAAAAGAGTCAATTTTTATTTTTTATTATAACATTTTTATTAGTTTTGTGTTTTCACAAGCAGAGAAAATAGAACATTGCACACTGTGCTGTCTATCACCTTATATAAGTATGTAATTAGGAAGAAAGAGTCAGATTCATAATTTACTGCCCCTTTAAAAGATTTTCCTTCATCCGTTGCATTTTAAAAAAAGTCTGTGGTCACGCTTTAAAACCATCCCACTGCTTATTCATTTCAGATGCATCATCTTGTGATTCCTACTGTTTTTATGTCATACTTACATTGTGGAAAAAGAAACTTCGACCTGATCCTAAAAGAAAGCTGCTTTGCCACACTTGCTGAACTTGATGTACAGAATTAGCTCTGCTTTGCTGATGTGTCACTGAGACATTAAGAGCAGACTGCAGGTGCATGAAATGGAAAAAAACGTGGAGCGGACCGAGCTTTTTACTGGACTCAGAGCTTGTTATGTTTCCTTGGAGCTGAGGATTAGGTGAGGCTTCTGCTTGTTCCTGCAACTTAAGCTAAAAAAAAAAGGAAACATTTTCAAATTTATCGATAATAATGATAATCACAGTTTCATAACCGGACTCTGCTCTTTCAGATTGACAAGAAACACTTCCCATCCGGGTGGAGGAGTTCTTGGGTTGCTCCAGCTCTGCGCCGTGATGAGCTCCAGTTGGCGGGCTGATGGCGCGTCCCAAACTCTCGTGCATTCCTCATGCCATCCTGCTGCCAGCTGGCCCCCTGCCTGAAGAGCTCAGAAACAACATCCCGGCCTTCGCACAGAAACACATGGCAGACGTTAATCGTTCCGATTACCTGTCTAAACACGACGAGAAAGCGTGATAAACAGGCTGATTGAGAGGGTTGTGTGTGGGAACACCTCGACTGGTCATGCTGATCGGTATCAAACACTGAGCTGCTGCCAGTTTCACTTTGTTTTTGTTGAAAGGTAAAAAAAAATCTTTCCTGGCTTACATTTCGCTTGTTAATCACCTAATACTTTGTTTGTATGCAAATTGCAAGAATTGGTGAACTGTACTAATGATGCCCACTCTCAATATTCTTCAGGATATTAGAGTTGCAGTAGTCTTAGTTTCCTGCAGTCAGTAGATGATTTTGTTGTGTTTGTGCTTTACAAAGTACTCAAGTTATTAATAAGACTTCCTAATAATGTCTATTGAAAAACGTTTGAAAAAATATCACACCTTATTACTTGTTTTCTTGTTGACAGCAAGAACTTGAGAGATTTCTGAACCCCACATTGGATCTGATTCAAGTTCGTAGATGTTTGCTCATGAAGCATTTTTAATTAGTTGCACCCTTTGAACTTTTTAATGCATTTTATTTGACATCCCAGTACAAAGTGGCCGCATAGACGTGAAAAAGGGCGAAGGTCATTGAAAGAAATCAGCTGCAGCTGCAAGTATTTCAGGGTTTGCCGCCACCACCTTTGCACCCCCAGAGATTGCTCACGTCGGGTTAAATAGAGAAAGTGTGGAGAATGACAACTTTCATGTCTTCCCGCGTGGACTTTTACCCGACCACTCTTGCTCTGGCGGAAGGCAAAAACCTCAACCGCAGTTGTTTTGTAGCTTCTAGTTAAATTACACACACGTGGACTCCACTAATTATGCGACTTCTGAACTCATTTGATTTATCTTGACTTTATTTAGGAGTATCAGACTGATTGGGGTTGGTTCAAAAGCACAAATCTTGCACTGGTGTATTTTGCTCCAACACATAAAATCCCACTAAAATACACTGAGGTTTGTTGCACAAATACTTTGGTAACATCCAGATTTCTTTAGATCATCTCCAAGCATTTTGTTTTGGATTTTGGGACATAGTAGCACTGCATTGATTATTGTCTATTTTTAGCCGCTCTGTTGTAAAACGGCTGCAGTTTTTGGGTTCATTCTGGCGTGACCCGGCCCGAACCTCGGCTGTCAAACAGATGATCTCACATTTACCTTTGGATTACTTTGCAAAAGTCAATCTGATGATGCAACACGCTCAGATCCAGAATAGCAGCTCTCCACCCCCGGATCTCCCCTATTATAACAGATTTTTGATCACGCTGAAACGTTGCGTTTGTTTTGATTTTGATTTTGTCTATCGGTGAGAGTTATGAGCAGATATCTGTGTGAAGGACATTTTCCCTTTGCTTAAACTCATCTTCACGAGCCTGAGCCACAGTGTCGGGTTATTTTAACACAGGAAAAAGCTTTATCTTGGCAAAACAGGACTCATTTTCCAAAATGTACTTTCGTAATGTTAATGTGCAGCATGCTAACCGCAGCCTCTGAAATCTGAACTCTTCAGTTTAAGGAGAGGGGGAGCTGACGGAGACGTCCACTCTTGGAAAGATTGGAGTCTGTTTTCGGTGTTTTTCCTTTAATGCGTATTTCTTCCCCCGCTGTAGAACAATCGATTCCAAATATTTTGAGAGTGGCCTCAAAACCCTTCCAAGACTGACCGACAGCAATAATTGCGCTTCTAAAATCTTTGCAGATGTATTCCTTCACTGGCTGCCGTAGAGAAACGGCCTGCCAAAGCGTTGTGCCATTGAAGATGTGCACACCCTCGCTCCTGGTCAGTCAGGGCGCGTTGTTTCCACAATTTGAATCCAATAGCAAAGCGCAATACATATTTTCATTGTTCATTTGCTGAATTTAACACTAGATAACACTAGTAAATGTCTGCTTTGCTTTTTGATGGCCTGGAACGATAAGTTGCCAGAAAGATAAGGCAACTTACCTCATTATAACTCTAACTCTACGATCCAAACAGACTTCTAAGTTAAGGCCGTCGCGATTAATCTTTTAATTCAATTTCTTTGTGTTCTTATGTTTTTGTGACAATACTGAATAAACTTCAAAATCAATCCATGAACGGCTCAGTCCGTTATTGCTTTGGTAAATATCGGGCCGAAGTGTCGATGCTCTTCTTCTGTGAATGCAGGTCGCTTTGGGGATGTAAATTGTTCATGCGTGAACGCATTGGCAAAAAATATAAAAAATCAGACTTCAGCAAAATTGAGCATCAGGACCTGCTGTGTGGACGTAGCCTGGATCCTGTTGAAGACAACTCCAAGACACAAACTGCAACTAAAGTTGCAAAGAACAACATAACTTAATCCTATGCTGCGCTATGAAAGTGCTCAGTCTGATAAAGATTCAAACTGAGTTCTTGGAGTAGCTCCAACTTGCAGCAACCCGACCTACTTTCTGATGAAATCGCCTAATAAATAAATATCTGTCTGAGCGGGCACGCCCATCAAGAATTGTAAATTCATTCCCAGATGCTCAACTGTTCCTGAAATGTGGGAAAAACGTAAAACTAAACATCACAGCAAAGTGTGTGGCGAATCCCGTCTTGACGCTGCGCATCCTTCACCTCACACACAATACAAATTCAAAATGGTGGATGAGTGCTTTGAGGCATGACTGGTTTCAACCTTCCTCTAATGTGCTTCATTTTAGCTTTCCAGTACCAAGTTGACATGCTTTTCAATGCGCTGATAAGATGGAAACGAGTTTGTGACGTGAGTTTTCAAATCATGTCATGATTTCTAAAACCTTTGGAGCGATAAATATTTACTGTTTAAGCGACTAAATGTTTGTGCATCATAGACCCATTCGATAAATTAGAATATTATTGAACAGTCCATTCATTTCTGGGCCTTTGTCACTGAATAAAACACATTATGTAGGTTCACTGCACTACAGATGGACTTTATTGCTGTTAATTCTGATGATTTTCCACTTATGCTTGATGAAAACATGACATTTAAAATTAGATTACACCAGATCAATAAAAAGAAATTGTCAACACAGAAATGTAGCATTGATGAAAAGTATGTGTAATATCTGCTCAACGGTTGTCAATTTTAAAAGGTACTTTTAATCTAACAAATAAGCCTAGCGTCCTAATGAAATCTGTAGTTACAGTTTTTGGGAGCACTTGTGCTTATAAAAGTTCCTGTAAAGTCCACTTTCCCACCGAGATGGGTGTATTTGGCTCATCGATAAGAGCCCAGAGAAACAAGAGTGGTTTCACAGAGGCCATTCAGGTTTATCCATTTGGCAGAGGAAGAAGTTTGATATGAGGAAAAAGCGGTCTGTGAGTTAGCCCGCGGCCAAGTGGAACCGCTTCATGCAGAAACCATGTGAGACGACCAGGAATTTCCTCAAACGGCTTGGTCTCCAAGGGACCGGCATCGTACCCGTCCTCCTCATTTCTCCCTTTTGCTTTTAATTTAATGTGTGGATGCATCACTGAAATATGTTCGCAGACAGCAGCCTGCTGGCTCCGCTCTGCAGCGCTGTCTGGTTTTAATACACGGCTGCATGAAAGCAAGAAAACGGATCCCTGCTTGTTTTCATTCTTGTCAGCGGAGCACAACGATATGTATCGGAATCACATGCTGAAATCGAGAATTTTAATAATTCCTTTGCAGCTTCAAATTGACAGATTGAGGAAAAGAAAAATCACCATCCCAACTTTTTTTACATCATAGTAAAATAAAGTACTGTCAGAGCATTTTTGTACATTCTTTAGCAATATATATATATTATTTTTGGGTACATGGGCCAACTGAGGTTTGACATGTTGGTAAAAGTCACCACTGGTTTGTCCCACACACTAACATTAATGTTTACAGCTGAATATTTGGATACAATGTTAAATGCATGCTAACAACCTTAAAAATACAGAATAATTTCCGTTTCTGAAAGCCATCAAATTCACATTCCTATCCAGTAAGTTTTTAATTGCTTAAAGATGAGGAAATTTAAGAAAACAACCACACAAAACTTTAACTTTCCATCTTATGTTTTGCCGCACAGTATAACAAAACCTTTCTTGTCGAGGATCATGCAGGATCTTCTCATTTGTATCAAGAAAATAAAATTAAAAAACCCCTAGAATAAAAACAGAGAGTCCACCTTCCACCCTGCAGACATCGTAGCTTTATCAGAATGATCGTTCACACCCTGCCCACACGTGAAACCCCCAACGTGCAACATCCAGGGTTCAAATTCTCTTAACATTATGCAAGTTTATAGAGGCTGTAAAATGATGGGGAAATAATCAAGATTAGCCGGAGAGCAAAAAACCTCAACATATCATCTGTTGCGTGCATGTGAGACTCTGCTCCCATGTCGGCAGAGTGAGCAGCTTCGAATCATCAGTCACCTCATCGTCACCACACACGTGGGCCGAGGGTTCAGTAACATTTCTGTTCACGCTAAATTGCCAGGCTCAGTGGTTGCAACACCGTCCTGCTGCGACTGTGTGAAGGCTGCAGGCTGTCCTTGGAAGCAGCGACGGCTTACGGTGTTGCAATCTTTCAAACTCTGTGTTTTAGAAACAAAAGCAGCACCTCTTCCTGACCAGTACGGAAGAATCGCACGAAGAAAACTCATTGCTGAAAGAAAGCCACGAGAAGTTACATTTGCGGTTCGCCGTGAAAGAAGCACAGGGGACAGAATAAACACGTGGGAAAAGGTTGTCTGGATGAAGTGGGAGTGTCATGGTGTGGAGACTCTGTTAAGCTGTTAAAAGTTAACGGAAGATAGATTGGCACAAACGAAAGAAAATCTTGCAAAGAAGCTTCCAACTTTGTTTTTGTGATAGCAATATTCATACCTTTTAAAAATGAACCTGCAGCTGTAGCTGTTGCGGGACGTGGTTCTACACAGTGTGAATTTTAAAATTATCAATCATTTTTTCTTCCAATTTGCAACTGTGTAACATTATGAATTCATAACGGTATGTACAGTATGTGGCTCGAGTCCATCCCACAGAGTCGCAGACAAACACGCAGGAGCAGCATTCACTTTGTATTTCACACAAATCTGGAACAAACTTCCAGAAAACTGCAAAACAGTCGAAACACAGAATTCCTTTATTATATATATAAAGACTAAAAACATACTTGTTTAGAGTTGTGTTTGATTTAAAAAAAAACTGGAACATTGATCCATTTTTGGTGCATATGTAATAATTATTTTTTAATGACAAAACAAATAATTTGTTACTTGTTTCATTACTTGCTGTTGTGTTGTAGTACAAAGCATTTATACCACTATAATTGTTGAAATATGGAATAAGAATAAACTTGAATTTTGCAATCACTTTTTTACATAAATCCCCAAAAATGTTTAGAAGTCGGTAGCAGTCGTGTGACAAGTTTAGCAGTGTGGGGAAACTTGTGTTTTTGTTTTTTGCAAAGCACTAGCTAATCTTTCATGTTGATTTATGACCTCTGCTGCAAATTTGAATGGAACAGCAAACTTGGGCTGAAGTTATTCAAACAACTCCAGGGTGATTCCTGAGCGACCATTTAGTGGTGCCAGTGACAGGCTCCTGTTGGCTCACCCCCTGACCTTTAGTGGACAGCTCCACTGATAAGGAGGCTCCTGCTCGTCTTAACCCCCCCCCCCCCCCCCCTCCGTGGCGGACGTGCGACCAGAGCGACGCGGCCGGACCTGCGCGTCCACTTGTTGAGTTCACAACAGTTCAACCAGAGCGGCTCTATTTAAAGAGGCGACAACATGGCACGCGGACAGGTCAGACGAGAGTCCGTGGAAACGGAGATGCACAAGTCCGAAGACCAGGGGAAAATGCTCGTGTTCACCAAGAAGAAGGGCTACGATGTCATCCGGAACCCCCACCTCAACAAGGTGGGTGTCCGTGGGAAAACTCAGCAGCGTTGACAAGTAAGCTGCTGAGTTCAGGAGCTGTGGGAGATTCTAGCACTGGGGACGAAAAACGGCAACTTAATTTTAAGCTTACGCTACGAGCAAGAAGATATTGTGTTTGTCTGTCGTATCATTTTCTTTTGGTTTTCAGAAAAACCTTTAGAGGGTGAAGTTTCCCCAAACAGCGAGGTGCTTCAGAACAACAAAGTCTTGCTTTCTAATTAGCCAACCGCTAATTAGAAAGCAAGACTTTCGACGTTTTTAGTGTCTCCTACAATACGAACGACATTACAGGTTTTGCCATTACATGAGCAGAAGCTACTAAACGAAACGCAGACGAATGTGGCGCATTTGTTTATGACTTTGATGTAGCTTGCGTTTACACACAGAGCGCTGACGGAGCCCAGAGGCGGGCCGTGAACGTCGCATTAGCCGGGACGGTTGGCCATCAGCTTTAGACTCGGTTATATTTAGAATTTAAAGAGACCAAAAGCAGCTTACGCACAGACACACTGAAGGACTGCTTCAAACACAGCAAAAGAGCAGCAATAATCCAGTCAAAGGACATGTAAAGGAGCGTGATTCAGCATGTTGCATCTTATCATGTTAAATGGCTTTACTGAGATAGAAAAGTTACATAACCAGGCAGTAAACGGTGTTGAGTAACTTCCGCAGGGAAATGTCCGGCAGTACTCCCGATTTAAAAAAGCAAACAAAAACACAAGGAGCCAGTTGGTGTTTGGACTTCGTAGCTTCCCCATTCATTCCCATATTTTACATCAACCAATATTTCCTCAGGTTTTGTTTATTTGGTCGTTTGTAGAGGGATGACAAGATGCACAATGGATTATGTAAATAGCCCTAAATTAGCTTACATAGGCTGATTCTCATTTACAGTGAGCTTTCCAGAGTTTTCTCTCGGCCCCATGATGTTTCTGGGGCCCCAAGAGTTCAAATTGTGGCCAAAGAGGCTTCTGTCCATGGTGCTGACTGACCGCCTGACTCAGTCCACAGTGTTGTCCTACTGCTCTCATTTAGAAAGTCTTCCTTTTTAAATTAGAATTCTTTAACAATCTTTTTTTTTTTTACTCTGAGGGTTTCTTTTTGTCGCATATATTCCTTCAATGAGAAAAAAGGAACATGTGTGTTCCTTTTATAAATACATTTTTTAAATTATTTTATAATTAAATTTTTTTTCTTATAAAATAAATTTTCAAAGTTAAAATATTATTTTGGAATATAATTAAAATAATATTTTAAATCTTTGATTTATTCTAAGAAGAAGTCATGCTAAAACTCTGCACCGTACCTCACGAAAGTAGACACACACCTTGAAATCTTTTCCACATTACAGCCAAAAACTTCAGCGTGTTTTATTGGAATGCTTTTGTGTGTGTAATCGTCCAACACAGTGTGGTGTAAAATTGTGAAGTGGAAGGGAATTTATGGATGGTTTTCAAAAGTATTTTACAATTACAAATCTGAAAAGTATTCTTTCCTGCCACTGTGGCTCAAAAGATGGTCTCAAAAACATGATCCTCCCACCGCCGTGGGTCAGAGTGGGGATCTCTAGGCTCAGGCTGCTGGGCAATTAGGTCACTTTTGACGACTATGGGTTGCACTGGATTTTATTAAGGGGCAGCAGAGTAAATGAAGGGGACCAACCAAGCATCGTCTAATCTCTACTTCTCAATTAAGCAACACATTGTGTTCTTAATGCGACACACAGAAGCTTGTAGTCAGGCCATGAAGCAACATGTTTCGCATAGTGAGGTGTTCGGAGTTGATAAAGGTGGCTGTTGGTTTACTGCGGCGGTGTGAGATGTCAGGAAGGTTCTCGATAAGTCGGATAGTGGTTATCTGTGGCGTGAGTCATCTGGTGACTGCTAATGGCTCCATCAGAGCTGCCCACCACCACCATGTGTTTGACTTACCATATTGCAGTATGGAGTTCAGTGACACGTGTGTGTGTGCTCTGTTGAAAGATATGGCGCTAAACGCAAAAACCTAATTTGTCTGGATAAACGTAGAGGTTCCACTTTTTCATATGTTTTTAATAGTGAAAGCGTAGACGTTAAAGGGAAAAGATTTTGTTAGAATTTCATGCACACTCAACTTCATTTTATGTTGACCAACGATTCTTTGGAAGAAAAGCAAAAATAATTTCTACCTTTGCGTGTTATGGCCCTCCATGCTCACTGTGGAGGTATCCCTGGCGTGACGGGTCTCTGCTGATAGAGAAAAACTTGCTGCCACAAAGAGGACGTTGCAACATTTCTGCTTTGCTTTTTTCACACTTCCTGAAAAGAACAATAAAAAAGTCAGATTTTTTTTTTTGCTTTCGAATCTGATTTGATACAGCAGGAACACATTTTACCGACTCAGCATCTGTTATAATATCCTGCTTTGTTGTCTGAGTTCCCTTTGTCTTATTTTGTTTACGACTGAAACTAACAATTATTCGAGTAATCGATTAATCTGTTGATTAAAAAATGGCACATTCTATATACTTTTCGTTTAACCACAATATTAAAAATACATTAAATTAATAATTCAATTCTTTTTTATATATATAAAAAATATATTTTAAGTAATATTATTACATAAAACTATTGTAGCATTCCTTTAGTAAAGCTAAAACAGGTGAAGGTAAAACTATACCATGTGAGGAGTTTTTCCTAAGACATATTTGACTTAATTTCTGCTCTGAATGTGTTTATTCTTTTCATCAAATGGCCTGTTTGGGTCTGTATAGTCCAATCAACAATTGATCGATTACTAAACTAGTTGATTATTTCAACAATTGATGAATCACAAATAATCAATTTAATTCCGTTAATTGTTTCAGCTCTCATTTTGCTTGTCTAGTTACCTTCTTCATGGACCTGAGAAGTTGCTCTCTTCAGAAGTTTATGTTGTCTCTTTAAGTACAAATTATTATTTTTTTGTTTGTTTTTAAGAAAATCCTGTTTACTTACTAAGGCATTTTAACATTTGATTCCAAAGCTAAGTTTGGGAAAACATACAATAAAAGAAAACCTATCATTTTGACCTGAATTCTTTCTTTCTGTCGGGACAAATTTTCATCAGAATGCATAACCGGTTTGATACAAATCATCCTCGCTTTACATTACTGCTTCCTTAAAGACCTATAGCCTCTGCGTTCAATCTCAGTCCTGTGAAATATTTGTTCACATCTCAGGTTACGCCTCGGGGCCACTGACCGCGCCCAATGAACAGTAAACCCTCTTTCAGCGGGCTGGATATAGGGAGCTACATGGAAATAAGACTGGCAGCTCATTAGTTTACATAGATTCGCCGTGGGCACAAATGTAATTTTCACACACTCGGAGTTGTTTTTTGAAATGAGTGTATAGCCAACAACTTTAAAAGAGCCAAACATACAGGATAAAAAAATATCCACACTAATGTCTGAATAATGTCAATTGTGAAGTAACATAGAAACTTAAGTTGGTTGACCTCTTGACTAATAAAATGCATTAGGGTTGGGTTAGGGTTGTATATACCCTTTTATCGTCCGTGCACTGTTGGGATGCTAATTATGCTAACATGCTTCGAAGAAAGCCAGAGTAACTAGAATTCATGCATAGGGAGAACATGCAAGCTACATGCCTCCACGGTGGTTGCCAGGGTACTAATAAAAACGGATTGTGAAGCAAATCTTTACAGTCAGACAGGACCAAGATTCGAGGTAGCATCTCCACTCCTAATGTGTTGAACTTCACCTGAAGTAAACAGCTACAAGTGGGTGTTACAACATGGTCCCACACATGCATTAAAACTATTCCTGGAAATAGGGTAACAGCAAGCAGCCTCACTCGAAATGTTGAAAGCAACCAATTTTAAATGAGCTCTACATTTTTATCAGAAGTGGTTAAATGCCTTCTCTTTAATAATGGGTAAAAATGGTCTCCAGTTTCTGTGCAACATGCTCAGGAATATTGGAGTGTTTGAAATGTTTTTTTTTTTTTTTTTTTTTTTTAACTTTTGAGGTTTTGAAACTTTACAACAAATTCCAAATTGGGCCTTGAATTCTGGTTTCAAATGTAATTTAAGTAACATACATGAACAGTAAAATGGATTTTTAGAAGCATAAAATTAAAATGTTTTCATCCCAACAAAGAGTGTAATCTTTTCCATTCAAAGTATGTCATAAGCTTGACCTTAGCTGATCTTTTAAATTACCTCTAACAGACTATTATCTTGAAATTTCAGACTTAAATCAATTACTCTCATAATTTTATTCCTATTTTTTTTTCTCTTCTCCCAATCTGCCTTCTTATTTTCAAGTGGTGTAAAGAGTGAATGTTATGAGCCACAGTCTTTTTGTTCTTCATTTTTACAAGGTAGTTTTTCATCTCACTTCAAAGCTGGCCATCCTAAATGAGCAAACTGCTGTGTTCATATGTTGTTTTGGAACAAAATCTACTTTTATAAGGCGACTTTTGCTGGCATGAAAACTTTTAGTTAGGAAAAAGCAGTCAAGAGCGATGTGCCTGTTTCTTCTTGGTACATGGCTTGTTCTGCAAAAGGCTAAAGAAATGGAAAAAACAAAAGCAAATTTGCTGTATGTGTTGAAGTAGACACAAGATAGCTGGTGGATGTACCTGATGAACTGGCCGTGCTAAAAACACACCCAGGTGGGTGAAGCGGCAGAAAAACGGTCGCCTATGCGGCCCGGTGAACCGTTCACTGTCAGTTCTCTTCGTGAGACGGCGGCCAGGAAATTGAAGGAGAAAGTAGGAAATGACTGCTGGAGCATGTTGGGAGTCGGGCACAGGCGGGTCCTTGTGGCTCAGGCAGTGTGACATTGCTACCCTCGTCCAGCTCTTTGCAAGCCCTTGGGAAGAGGTGTGTTTACCTCTCTTAGCTGCTCCACTTCACCCCTAACAGGAGCCAGTCATGGCACAACCTGCTAATTGATGCTGAGGGATGCAGCGCTGAAAGCAGCCTGTCCTCACATCGACAGGCTTCGTTTCCCTCTAATCTCTCTGCTTGCGTACGCCTCGCTCTGCGGATGTATGGACTCACACACAGCACTACCGGTCTCCCTTCCTCCCTCTGTAGGTGGATATTATAGGTGCCTTCTGTGCGCAATAAAGAGACAGAGTGGGGTATGAGGTGCAGAAAGGAACCTCTGTGGTGGTGAGCAGAGCTCCACAGAAGTCCTCTGTCACTTTGCTTGATCACCTTAATGAGGTATCTGTGTGCATCTCAGTTCTTTGCCGCTCTCTGATGCCGGTGTCACTTTGGAAAGCAACAACAACATTTGAAAAAGTAACCGTCTCTTGACGTCTAATTAGAGATGCGGAATCAAGTCAAGCACCCGACTGAGATAACAGATGGCCATTCACTGGTTTTCTGTTGGAAAATACAGATAATAGGAAAAGATTAATAGAATGACAATTGCAGCTGTTTTCCTTTGTGGTAAAGTAAAATTTCACAGTGGTGCCAATTTGTAGCCCTACTTCCTCATGTTGTTATTTCTTAAGTTCATTGATTTTTGGGGGCAAAAAAGAAAACTGCCCAAACCAGTTTGCCCATGTATAGAAAAGTAATTACCCCTAAAAGTTCTTGCTAAGTCACCTTTGGGGGCAACAGCTGCAGTTGAGAGGCTTTTTTGATATGTGTAGCAATTTTGGCTCACTCAATGTTTAAAAGCAGGCCTGGTGGGGTAATTACACATAATGGCAATTAGATTTAGGTTCTGACTTTTCCAAAACCCGTTTTTCCTTAGGGTTTTGTTACACATGATTATCTAGTAGACAAAATATCTACATTTGTTACATTTACAGCTGCTGGACTGCACTGCGTTAAAAAAATCAAAACCCTTTGAGAAACCTGTTTCGCCCCTCGCCTGTAGGTGGCGCTGCACCAACAACCAATGAAGGAAAGGGCACAAAGTCCTTTGAAGAAGACACTGAGCGCAACTTCCTCCTTCATGAAATACAAAACAAAAATGGAGTGGGGTCAGATTTTAGCCACAAAATTTGAAAGCAGAAAATGGCCGGCAGCCTTTCATGGCAACTGTTTCAAACGTAGATTTTACCTGCTTGCAAAGCTGCAAAAAAATTACTTTCAGCAGTGAATAGATGATGAATAGAAGACCCGCAACGACCTACATTCTAAAACAGAGGGCCACGAAATGAAAAATGAAGCTGTCATTCATCCCTTTAATGCTAAATCCCACAAAACTCGTGTTGATCCCCAAGAGTAAAGAGCAAAGTTGTGTTTATTGAAGTCTATAAAACTTACAAACAGCATGCATCATTTAGGGCTGAGAATACTAAATTAAATGGAGAGCTCACATGCAGACAGCGTTTGAATTAGATCTGCCATTTGCAACCGCAGACGACACTGCGCCATAAAACACTGTATTTAAGGGTATTTGTTTCTGGCATGTGCTGAACAGCGCACAATGATTAGGGAGTGAGGCTCTGATGCCAGATGGCGACGGTCCTGATAACTCTGTGCAGCAACATTTAGTTCCCAGTTTAGACTTACTCTGGTTTGGCTGCTGCTTTCACTCATTCAGATTTGCTCTGCAGACTTGGGAGTTTTTCTTTACTCAAAGGTTTTCACATTCAGCACTTAAATTGTAAAAAAAAAAAAAAACCAAACAAAAAAACAGGCCAGACTTTGTGCCAGACTTTGTTTAAACTTTGCTCTTGTGATCTCTTTTGTTATTTTAGAGGAATTTTGTGCGGTATGTTTGAGTTTCTGTGCGTCACCAAACAGGCTCTTCTCCAAATATTCAAACAGGGATATATCACAATTTTATTTAAATGTGTCCGGTATATAAATCGAAGCGGTATCATTTCAGAAACAGCTATCTGCAACTTGGATTTTCATAAAATTCTCTGTCAGCATGAAAATAGGAAGCTTATTTTTTGGTTATAAAAGTTTATTGCTGACACTCTTTGGAAAAACTGAGTGGCGTATTGTGGATGCTGTGAGCTGAGGTTCAGTTTTACTGACAGCGCCTCATTCCCTCCTTGGCTTCCCGTCAACATGTGCCATCCTTGTTTTCTGTGTGTGGGAAAATTCTTCCGTTAATGATGAGCAGCAGCTTCGTTTTTAAGCTTCTTTTAATATGATGAATCAAAAAAAAAGAGTCATTAATGACTTTAATTATGACAAATGCTACTTCTGTCCAATCATAAAACTGCAAACAAAAGTTCATCAGTAGGAAAACAGGATGAAGAAGATATCTTAGTAAAGCTGTTGTGTCAAAACAAAAAACAAAAAAAACAAAAAAAAAACCCCAAAAAGAGTAGCTTGTTAAATTCTGTGGGTTTATGCATTATAGGGTGTGATTCATTTTTCACTCATTATACACAATGATGAAGCGTAATCTGTTGTATGTATTTTTACTTTTACTTTAATAATTTTGTTCATAGAAAATTATGGGATTTTAAAAAAAGAATAGAATTGGTGAGAGTGAGTGTTTACTTGCGGCGCAGACCATTTGTATTTAAATCAATCCATCAAGTTTTCTTGTAAAGCACATTGATAAACAAGGCAGTTCAAAATGCTTCACATCAGGACAGCATAAAAACGTCCTGAACACATTAACCAGTCGCGAGTTGTGAAACCAGTAGGAGACATTGCATTTTATCGAGTGGCATTATGAGAATCACCAATATGCATCAAATATGTTGATCAGTGTTCCGGTTATTGTGGGTCCAATGCAAGTTGATTTAAAGGAACTCAGTGTTTCGGATGTTTTGCAGTTTTCAGAACGATTATTCTAGATTTTTTTTTTGTGCAGAGAGGCTGGATGCTTTTTCATCCTTGCTTATTTCTGTTTCTGTGGGTGCAGAGTCGGCTAGAACCAGAACCAAGTTAGCAATTTCCAAATTCCAGATCCAGATAAAAGGCAACTAAAACAGTAATTAGCACAGCCAAGGATTCCCGAGCGGTCCTGAAATCAGAATATGATACGACTGCCACCCATACAAAACGTAGTCAATATTTTCTCATTTTCTGCAGCGTCAAAACCAGTAGCTGTGCATTTTTTAAAACTCAATTATGCTCATAGTACAACATTTATGTGTGAACATGTTCCACAAAGTAACATTATCATAATGAGTTGCATATTTTGGAGGCAGAAAACCCTCAAAACATCCTGAGTATGAAAATAACTTTCTTGCAATTGCTGTCCCATTGTTATTCAGGGGAGAGAAGTAATTTTAAAATACTTGCCTAATTCCGACTGAACCTTTCGGAGCACGCCTCTCTAAAATGAAAGGGTTAAGATGATTCATCACCCTGAAAGCACAGAGAACAAATGCTCTATTATAGGAAGGTTGGAACAGAAAATTGGATGTTTTCTTGACAGGAAAGAAATTTATTAAGAGGAGTTGTCAAGGGACTGAACGTCCCAAAGCTGGGCGACCAGGTCACCCAACAGTTCAGTTCAGACACACAGCAGGTTTTCATAAAGTTTCTCGAGTTTTAAAATATATTGTTTTGCTATTTTTTTAAATGTCTTTTGTAAGTAATATTTATGTTTGAGTGAAATGAACATTGTTCTTTTATTCTATGAACTACTGACATGTCTCCGAAATTCTAAACAAAAATGTAGTATTTATTAGCAGAAAATTGGAAATGGTCGAAATGATAGAAGAGATGCACTGATTTCAAACCTTAAATATTGCATAGAGAACCAGTTCTTATTCATTTAGAAACAATAATACTAATGATTTAACTCAGAAAGAGTTCAGAAATCATTATTTGGTGGAATGACCAGGTTTCCAGTGGGGTTCAATTTACAGAGCTGCATATAGTAATCAGGTTTATTTTAACCTAACATTTTCTTCACAAGCTGCCATCGACCTCTGTGGCAAAATGTGGGTTTGTTACAAGGTGCTTTTAAACCTCTGGATAGAGTGCTGGTCTGTTGGGGATGCAAGTGACTTCACTTCCTTCAACTCATTAGATAAATTCCAGATATATGCTAAATTCCTTTATGACATATTTGTATAGCTGCTTGTCAACCCAATGACATCAAAACGCTTTACTCACACACACACGCACACATTGAGCATCTGACTTATGACCTCATGTTTGAACTGGACACTTTATCACTAATTTCCAATATGGGTTTCCAAGGAAATTAACAGAAGCATTAAGTGCTTCAGGAATGAAATATGTTCAAAATCAAAAGTGTGGACAGGGCTCAAATTGCTTTTATCTGGACAGATATTAAACAGCTTCAGTGTGTGTGTTTGTGCACTAATAAGAGTCAGTTTAGAGATCGGTTGTCATATTTAAAGCTAAATACAGCAAGGTCAACATTTAGGTTTCAATGCTTCCCTCAAGTGAACTGAAAACCGTGACAGGTCAGTCTTTGTTCAGGGCTCACAGAAAACATCTGCACCTTGTGCAGATTGCAGAGCTCAATGCATGCATGTGTGTGTGCCACAGAAGCATGTGTGTGTGTCTGCGTTGTGCCAGGTGTGGCCAGGTGTTTCAGGTTGACTGCGCACGCTCCGGGGGTGACTAGACATTCCTGTGATAGACTGGAGTGGATCGCCCAGACAGACGGAAAGCTGTATACACACACTTGAATATTTCTGTTAACCTGCTGTTCTGCACGCCCGTTTAACGGGGTTGTTTTCTGGACCAGCAGAATGTAATTTGATAAGTCTGTCAATTCAGCTGACTGCAATCAAACGCGCTCTAATGCCAGGTTTATTCAGCACCAAATACAAGGGAGAAGCCATTAGTTTGTCCCAGACAGAAAGAAGGAGACTGTCTGAGCCTCATCACCTGCCCATCAAGCTCACCTAAAGCATCTCACCTCTTTCAGCTCTCCTCAATGCTGCTCTTGTCTGCCGTGCTACAGCAGGGGAGCTCTTGTCATATGATAAATCTTCATATTAGAATTGATGGAAGTCTCGCAGTGGAACATAAAGAAAGTAGAACAGAGAAAAGTCATTTAGGTATTTCCTAATCATTTTATACTGCTCTGAATTAAATGAATATTTTACTCAAGTTAAATCATTTAATTTGGAAAATGATTAGAGAAAAAAAAATTGACTTTCATCTCGAAATTCGTCCTCAGAATCAGAATTGTTTGAATTGTTTATAAATCATCAGGCAAAATCTACAAAACTCAAATCTTCAAAAGATTGCAGATCCGATAATAAGGAAGAAGCCGTTATGTGATTATTTATGTGTAACTGAGATACATCTGGGAATGGTTGGATATTCATATGGATTTTGACAGACAGTGACTTCCATCTCAGAATTGTCCCTAAATATTCATTTCTGGAATAAATTAGTAACAAATTTATGTGAGCCTAACTTTTAAAACCTTAGGCTCACCAAGCAAAGGTTCAACAGTTTTTGGAGAAACTGGTTATGCATCATCAGGTAAATCTAGTCTTACAGCTCAAACCTAACGAAGGTTTATAAATCCTATAGCAAGGAAAAAGCTGTTACATGTGCTTCCTTTTACATACTGACATAATTGACAAATATCTGTCTATTTCTATTCTGACTTCGTTTGACACAAAATCTGAATTCTTTTTTCTTTTAGTCCAGTGAACCTGAACCTCAAGTAAATAAGTAACGAATTAACTAGTTTCTAATCCTTAGACATTAAATGTTACCAGTCAAATGGAAGCGTGAGACATCTTCAAAATCAGCGAATTCATACCCCATATAGAATATTCCTAATTCTAGAAGAATTTCCCTTAACATGCGTGTAAAACCAAGAAGCACAGACTCTTCAGTACACCTGAAACGAGTTTTATGAAGGCAGAAGATTCCCTAGGTCACAGCTACGTGGATTTTCTTTTATCCGATTAATCGTAAGACTAATCGATCGATTAATCGATAACTAAAATAACCGTTGGTTGCAGAATGATGTACTGACGTTACCAGTCACACGATGAAAATGAACTTGACCAGACAAGTGATTAAGTGTGAGTACTGACTTGTGTTGTCCCACTAATGCATCAAAACAGGCTTATAATTTGTATGACATGCAGTAAATAAGCCGTTCTCCTACGTTGCCACACTGCATTGCTGTTTTGCTGTGCACATCAATGAGGGAGGATTCCAGAGGCAAGTGGCGCCATTATTATGCCGAGTCCATTCTAATCCAATGAGTCTGTGTCTGAGTCTGCAGTCTGTGTAGAAAACATTGATCATAGTTTTCTCCCCATGTGTTCGGCTCAGCGGCTCGGATGAAGCCCACAGAGATGGTTATTATTAAGGCAAGAGCTTTTCTCCCCACGATGTGTTTATTCAGGCCTTTGAGTGTGTGACAGGACAGCAACTCAAGAGCTGAGGCACAACCGGCCAGCGGTGCACATTTTGAGCTTCAGAGATTGCTGATTGCCTTGGACCATTTCCCAGCAGCACTCGGGCTCCTGGGGGACCCGAACGGCGCGGGATGAAAGGGGATGCCTCAAGGGAGCTCTGCCTCCTCCGCCCGCTTTAAGGCTGCCCTCCCAAAGTCAACAGCAGTTTGGTTTTCAAGGCTGTTTGACCAACAAGTGTGCCTGTGCATTCACAACTTGACACCTCTTGATTTAGGGAGCCCTGCGTCAGCATGTTTGCCCGAGACGAAGCGGTAAAGACGGTCCACTGGTCTCATTTGGAAGTCGGCGTTGCTAAGGTGGAGGTCATGACTCTTGGAGGGAGGGGTGAATAGAGGCAAAGTCCCGGTCAGCCAGATACCTGAAGCTGCTAGAGCTTCAGGTCTAGCAGCTGAAGCTCTAGACCAGGGAACTTCAAACTGTTTTCTCTGTGTTTCATGACTTTGATTTCAACTTGAACTTTGATTCCTTAATATAGAAGTTAGTTGGTTTTTTGTGTGTTTTTTTTAAGTCTGAGTCGGTGCTGTACAGTAGATTACATCTCTCAATGAGGATGTTATGACTGGAAAAGCATTCAAGAAATTGAAACACCCCGATCTGATTTGTGCAATACTGATCTTTATTTTTTGTATTTATTTTGATTGCTATCAGCACTCCAAAAACAAAAAGCCATCCGTATTTCAGTGAGGATTATTATCTTTCAAAACACTTGCATAAGATGGACTCAGGCTGAGACTGGAGAGGAAGTAATTTCTGTGACATAATAGAATTATTAAGGATTCCAACAAAGAAAGGGTGTGTCAAAGTTTGTGGATTTAAATTTCCACTCACTTTGTAAATTTAAAATCCAAACAAAACAAACCCATATTTGTCCGTTGGATTTTAGAAATGAGGGTGCACAGCAGGACCATACGTGGCGTGTTGGGACACGCTTAGTCAGATGGTAGAATCCCGAAGAGATGTTTGGTAGCTGAAGTGTGCTGTTTTCTCTCCCTCCTGAGATGAACGGGCGGATTTAAATGGCTTCATTGTGAGGGTAATCCTCTTGAACCTTGCTACAGCTGCTGTTTTAGCACAAAACAGATGGGGTTGGCAAGGAGGGCATTTGTCTCTGCACAACAGGGAAAGCTGCTGTTCCATGTCCTCACATTGGAAACAAACAAATCCAGAACCGAGATGATAGAACGGCACACAGAGGTTCTTTAGTTCATTATCATACACTTCCAAAGGTATTCATTCCCCTTAAACCTTTTCATATTTTGTGAAATTTTTGCTGTTTTTTTCAAAAACAGCTCAAGAATGGGTCTTGCCATTATTACTTGATGACTGGATTAGTGTTTTTTCCACAAGGGCCTTTTGGTTGTTCGGTTTAGGTGGACAGCTCTGTCTGAGCCGTCAGTACCTTCCCACAGCTTCATCTTTGACCTGTCATGATGTTCATGATGGTGTTTGTTTGGCAGTTCTCCAACATACCTATGAAACCTTCACAGAATAGAGCCATGTTTCTGCTGTCAATTAGGTGATTGGGTTTTATTTAGGTGTGCAAGAAGAAAGAGTCTATTCTACTAGTGAAATATTGTTTTTCTGTCTCTCGACAAATGTGAGCGATGTTGGTGTGTAAAGTTAAATACATGGGAATTTCTGGTTGCAAGGAGGCAAAATGTGAAAAAGTTCACAGGACATGAATATTTAGTGAGGGACTTAACCAACTTCCTTATGAGTGATCTGAAAAATGACATATTCTTTAAAAACAGAGTTTGACCATTGTAGAATAACCACTGGAAATCTCCAAGGTAAATATTTGCTCGGCTATGAATCACGATGTAGTTGTGAAGTGGACAAACGTTTTCTTTTCTATAACATAAGAATGATTAACAGCCTCCCTGTGCATCTCATATGACCTCCATGACTTGCACATTCCTGCAGGTTTCCCTGTGTCTTTTATGGAAGATAAGCTGTGAATGTAAAGAATGGGGATGGTCCACAGATTCTGACCATGCTGCAGCAAACATTTTAACAACACCAACTATGTGGGTCACAAAAAGGCGAGATAAGAGGTTTAGTTTTTATCAATGGAGCTTTTCATTCATCAGTGTAATACCTGTAATTTTAGTCTCAAAGTGGGTACACTAAGCTCTAAAATCTGTCTGTACTCATCAGGGAGTAGTGGGACCTCACCTGACGAAAGAATGGCCACACAAGCTGCGTTTACGTTACAGAGGTGTGCAAAACATTGTTAATATTCTGCTAATGTTGAAAAAGCACACTTTTGCAATTGCAGTGTTTCCATCGAATAAGTAACACATTTAAAATCACATGTGAATATGTTTGTTCACGAGATAAATTGCTAAAAACAACAAAAAGAAAAACATGCAGCCCTTGCAGTAGTGACATATGATTGTTGATCACATGACTTGTGTGATGTGGAAAAAAAGTGTTTCCATCACAGTTTTGAAAATTTCGATCCAGCTGGAAAAACCACCTCACCTTACCAGAAAAATGTTTAATAAACCGTGAGGTTTTTTGTTTTCCCACCGAAATCAACATTTCTCCTATTAAGCGAATTTATTTTCGAAATTCCAATTTGTGCAATTTCAAGGTCAATGGAAACCCAGATACTGATCTCCGTCATTGCTGCCTTGAACTTAATCTCCTCTTGTCTTCTGGTTGCAAACACTGTTCATCTTTCTGCAATGTATTCATTAAAATTTCACAACAGCACTGCTGTCATGGTACCATGTTGTACCATGTCTCTTTTATTTGATAATCTGAGTTTTTGGTGCAGCTCATATATCAGAAAATCCGTGATTGAGTTCATTTTTTTCCACCAGTAAGATTTTTTTCTTCTTCTGATGATGATTTTTGTATGTTTTACACAAGTCAAGACTGGTAAGAGAGAGATGTTTTTTGTGTGGGGAGTAGGTCAAAGGGTGCTGCAAGGATGAATGAACAGATGATAAGCGTAGCGTAATGGTATATTGACAGGAGATTTGTTTGGTTGGTTAAGGTCGGGTTCCATCTAAGAGGTCAGGGTTGTCATTTCTGATAAAGACATGTCAGAAAAAGACTTGACCTGTAACAAGTCAATCCCGCAGCAGCTTAAGTGGCCAATGAAATGATGTACTGTTGCAGACATTTATGACATAATGGCCGATGGAGCTTAAAAACAACCACCTAAAAGAAATAAGAAAGGTTATTTGTGAATCAAGCTATGGGATTCACAAATCGGTGGGTTGAAATCTAAATCACACTTTTTATTGTCTAAAATCAACTATAAAAAGTATTGGTAGCACTTCCATAAAGACATTTGCCACAGAATACTTTTTTATTTTTTTATTTTCTTCTTCTTGTACATTTCAGAAACCGTGGCATCGTTTTTGTCACCATCAAGTAGAGCATTAAAATCATCTTCCTTTATAATTTTTTTTTCTAAAGATATATAATCAAGAATGAAGGGCCTTATATTGTAGATTCAAAAAATTGCATCCTTTTCAAAAAGTAAATTATTATAACTTTCTGCATTAAGAACTGCTTCTATATGCATGTGTTATATGTAAAACATGCTAGAATCAGAAAGTGACATGGCGTTGAGACTAAGTTTTGGATCCCATTCCTCAGAGGTACACGGGGGTGTACTCTGTCTCAGGACAAATAACTTTCTGATACTACATCTCTTTCCACTTGGCTGATGATGCCTAAGGAATTTCCATAGTGTAGGATGTCTGCTGGGGCCAGTTGGGTCCGACGTGTTCGCTGAAGCTTCCTCAAAACGTGTGGGCGCCAACGTGTAGCTGATTCAAGTATACCATGAAACCTGCTCAATTAGCCTTTCTGAAATGGAGAAACAGATTCCTTTTAGCGGGACAGTTTGAATGACAGACATTGATCCCGAGGCTTGGACCTCCCATGGTCTCGGATTTATCCCATCATTCAGTGCAACATCTATATTTAACAGTCTTTGATGTGTCCTTTCTAAAGCTGAAGATGGATGGCTAGGGAGGGCAGTTTTGGATGAAGAGGACCAGTATTTCTTGAGATGCTGGAGAGAGTTAAAGTGGACGGGTCATTAGCTTCAGTATGAGGGTCATTATTTGTGTTGGAGTAGAACCAGCCCAGCTCCCTCCACCATTTGAATTCATGGCCGTTCTGTGTAGAGCAGTTCAAACAGAGGGGGAGCGTGAATGCTCACTTGCACACACTAGCGTGAAAGAATGCATTCATTTTAGCTCCCTCTCCTTCCCACTTCCCTTCTTTTGACACGCATTCAACACACACTCAGCCACTTATTCTAATGTAAAATGGATGAGAGTACATGAGAACATGTAGCACATCACCAAACTGAAGCCTCCGAAGATGCGCTACAGAGGCGTAACACCTGTTTTCAGTTCCTACTTTTAACCTCCATGTGGGTTTCTCCACCACATGGGTTGCAGTGAAAAACTGGCATTAGTGCCAGTTTGTCTTAGGTTTTAGGTTTCTTTAGCTACCACACCAACAACTCACTGTGGTACACAAAAATGGTTACATCTTGGCACTAAGTCATTGCTGGGCCAGAGGATGGAACCCCTTTCATTAGCATCTTGTGGCGGGACAATGAAGACCAAGACCCAATCAAAATACTTAGTGCCTTGTTTAAAACTCTACAGTGACACGACCTAATTCATCTGAATGTACAACACATTGTCAAAAATAGTTAGGCACCCAATTTAAATGAATGAATTATGGTGTTCTAAATGTATTTTCTTTGGTCACAGGTACATAAGATCAAGCACCTATAGTCCTGTAGACTGCTTGTAAAAGCCGATGTGGAAAAATGTCTCTCTAGTTTTTGTTGAATTCCAAAATGGTGTCACGATAGGATGGCATCTCTGCAGTAAGTCGAGGCATTTATCTTCGTTGCTCCTAAAAAATTCATCAACTATTAGAGGAAACACAAGAAAAGTAAAAGATATTTCTAATGGCCTCAACTCAGTATAGAACTGGCTTAATACTGCGGCCCACAGTGGGCAGATATCGCTAGATCTCTACAAAAATATCTACGAAAAGACCTCCACATGCCGCCACTGGGGTCTGGAGCAGTAGTGACCTCTTTGGCAATGGCCCCTGCTTTTTCCAGTGTGACTGCACACCAGCGCACAAAGTCTACAAAGATATGAATAGGTGAGTTGGATGAAGAATAATTTGAATTCACAAACAGACGGAATATCGTTACAATGAATTGGAGCGAAAACTGCGAAAGGCTTTCTCGTCAAGAATCAGTATCTGAGCTTGCATGTGTGCTCCTTGAAGAAACTTTCCAAATTTCCCATAAACATCGTCCCAAACTTAGTAGAAAAGCTTTTTTTCAGAAGGAATGAGGCTGTTGTAACTGCAAAAGCTGAACTGACATCACATTAAACAGTCATGGATTGAGATTGGCACTTAGGTTCGTGTGTATTCATTTCCTGCTTGCTAGTTAAGTACCTTAGTCATTGGTTTAAGAACACCTGCACTACAAGCCTTGAACACCAAAGATTAAATCAGCCAATTAGGACAAAAAACTCTTACTTCTTGCTCTCACTCAGTAATACAAATGTTGATTTTTAGACCTCTAGAGTATTCTCTGGAATATTAAATTTGTTCTGATACCAGAACCAGTCAAATACACCTTGCATTCCTGAGATACATGGAATTTATTTTGGAGGTGTCATTTTCGAGAAATCTCCAAAAATACAGGCTTAGTTTTCAAGGGGTTAAAAGGGTGTATATGACTGACCTGCTTTTTGGGTCTGTCTGGTTCCAGTTTCAGATATTTTACAATCCTCATCCCCACCCCTCTTCTCCTTTCCTCCCAAATTCTCCCTGAAGCTCTAATGTGCTCTCTTACGTCCATCATGGCACTCCCTTGGCCTTTGCACATTCCCCATTTTGCTGTGAGATGGCGCGGTAGAAGCTTTAATGCCGTATTTTGCAATGGTCTGTAGGGGAGATGTTTACGTCATCCTACTGTAGCCAAGTATAATAGGTCATACAGAAACTCCGGGGAGTCGTCGCAGCTCTCCTACTGTCAGAGAAACGACAGCTTAATTCTTGTAGGTGACAAGTTTCCAGTAAAACTGTCTTGGGCCATTTCAGTTCACATCACTTCTCCAAAGTGAGATTTCTATGTATTTTTAGTAATCTCCCATGCTTTTATCTGCTTTCACTTGCATACTGATGCAAACCAGAAACTTTTCAGCTTTTGCACCAACAGCATCTCCTGGTTTTTTTCTTTTTTGCTAAAAAGTGTTAACCAGTGTTTCTCTATGTTCCAGATCAGTTGGAAGATGTCCTTTTAATGACGAGAGAGGATGGATGTCATTGGCACAGGGCCCTTTGAACCATGATTTTGCCTAATCTGAATTTAGCTCAAGTCATATTGTATGACTGAAGCTCCCTACACAATAATGTGTTTCTCACCACATTACGGATTTGGAGTGCTGATGTCATGTGGGAGATAAAAATGGCCAATAAACATCTAAATTAGCTGTTTTTAGGCGTCCCAGAGCAACGCCTATGTGAGGAAATGTAATAATTTGGTGTTGCACACCATTTATTTAGATGCAAAAGTAGTGTGCTGCTGCGTAATTTTTTTTTACAACATAGGAAATATTTACTGCAGCCTGATGGCTGTTGGACTATATTTTATTCCTTATTTACTGTACATAATTTTCTAAACCTTTAGAAACACTTTTCTCACAAGTACATCATACCTCATTTGCTCTTCCTTCATCACACCATTTTACCTTATCTTTGAATCCAGTCCTATTCTCTAATCCCATTTGCCGTAACTGCAGAGTAAATCTGTCTTTCCACTGGAATATTCCCCCGTTTACTCACACCAGCTGTTTTTACAGCGTCTAGACACACATGCCGCTATTAATGCAACAAGAGGTGGGCATGGTATGCCGCTGGACAATGAGAATATCATGGAGCGCGGTTCTTCCCCTGATGCAGGATTAAAAATCCTCCCGATTAGACTGAGTACAGTGTACATTAAGGGCGGCTTCGTGTACACTGTGTGTTGGCGAAGCAGCAGAGTGTGCCTGTGTGTTCACTGTCTGCATGAATAAGCACACGGCTGGCATAAAGATTGTGATGATTTTCACATTATCATCATCATACTCGTATTGCTTGTGTATATTATGCATGTGTGTGTTTATAGAGACTGCAGCGGCTAAAGAAGCACAGAGGCTGGTGACTCAGTCTTTCCTCCAGCTGTTAGCCAGAGTCTATCCCAGTATGGGTCACCGGCGGCCAGCCCAGTCAACTCATCAGGAGGTTTCCTGTGATAGCAAGCTTCTAATTCTATTTCTGTTGACTCTGAGGTATTTATCCGTCTCCTTCATGTGCTGCGGTTTCCAAATGGACTCACTGTGCATGTCTGGAGCTCAGATCATGTTCAGGGTGAAGAACGTGCATGGACTTGTCTGAACCCTCGAGGCCAGGAACTTCTTTGCTTTCAATCCAAGCCCAAATCCCTGTCCACATGTTTGGATCTATTCTTTGGACTCGATTACCTTCGCGTCTAAACTGTTCATTGGGACTAGTATGATTAACCGAGGTTCTTCTTTTAGAACGATGCCACAAGGCTGGCGGTAACAGTCTGGAAAGCCCAGTGTGAAGTGCAGAGAACATGTGGCGATAATGGCGGGGTAGAGTAAATAAGACTGCCCCTCTGCAGCTGATGGTGTTGTTTAAGGGGAGAACTTCAGCAGTCTGCTGTTCCCTGGTCAGCTGCAGAGGGGCTTTTGGGTTTTTGAGGAACGTTGACATCACCAGAAGAAAACGAGCCCAGATACAACGCTCTGCGTGGCGTATCAAAAGAATGGTGGAACACAAACACGTTGGCTGGCTTTTTCTCACAGTCCAGCTCAACACTTCGCAAGTATCTGGCCTTCCCATATTCGATTCAGGGCTACTTTAAATACTGTATTTTTAGCTGAAAGCCCTCCAAGGAGTGCTTCATTATTACTGCCAACACAAACATTTTCTGGTACTTTCCAGTGATAGCTCAGAGAAAACACAATGATGCTATTTATTCACTCACTTTTGTAGAGTCAAGCACAACTATGACATATTAGATTAAAGTGGAAAAATCCCTAATAGTTTTAAAAAAAGAAAGGGTCAGGATTTAGTGAATTAGTTCTGGTTTTTGCAATGGCGGCTGTATTCATCTGATTTCTGGTTTCTTTGAGTTGTTCACAAATATTCGCCCCATTAGACTTTAACTCTTATGATAATTTGAAATCACATTCCGCACCCAAACATTTGCAGCCTAGAAGCTCCATACACCTTAACTTAGCTAGTCGGTCCTTGAAGCTTAGGCAGGCTGATACCTTACAGCATTGGTGCACCTAAAGTGTAAAGCTAAGCCCCGCCCCTCATAGGTTTTGAAAAAGTCCAGCAAAGTGGGTGGAGCCAAGAGACAGTGTGAGGGTGAATGGATAGGGTGAGTGGTGCTGTGATCAGGACGAAAGACGCACTGTTGTCAACTTAACCACTTTGTTTAGTGACTTTTCTGATCCCTCTGGTGACTTTTTCTCAAAAATCCAACCAGTGATAAATCTAGAAACTCTATTTGTTGGAGAATTATGGCAACAACGCTTTGCAGCTGAGCGAGCAGTGAGTGCTGCCTTCATCTCTCCCGCTTACCTAAGCACTGCATTCAGTATGATGCAGTTATCCGTTCAACATCATACCATCTTCAATAGTCAGAGCAGAGCATGACCATTCCACATTGCAAACAAATCCCACATTCACAAAGCCAAGTAGTTGTACCATGCTACACCTTCAAACAAGAGGAAAATTGTTTGAAGGTGTTGCTTCATTCGACCAGAGGGCGGCAGCAGTGAGGCGGTTTTAGGTCAGGTATTGCCAAACTATTACAAGTTTAACAGAAATGTTAAATTTTGCACAGAAACATAGAGATAGAACTCTAAATAACCGATTCAGACAGTTTCTCAGCAAAAAGAGACTGATTTGGATGTTAGCTACTCTTTAAGAGTAAAAGGGGATGTACGCCTGGTGACTTGTGTATGTCCCATTGTGCATGCTGGTGCAATGGACCGGACCAAGTTCAGGCAACAGAATGAACCACAGCAACTCCAAAGGCAAAAATGTGAGAAGGGGAAGACAGGAAGGAGAAAGACACCCTATCACCAGGCTAAGAAATTGGAAGATCTCCCATCGAAACTAATCAGAGATCCAGTTGGTGTGAATAAGAAGACGGATCTACAGTGGTCAAATGCATTTGTATACCAGCTGGAGAAGGGCCATCTAGTTTCCTGCAACATGTAGATCTTTACAGGCTGTGCATCAGGATTTGTTGACTAATGGGTTGTACCAAACTGCATGCAATTAACTGTCTTGTACATTTCTTGTGCAGCTCATACATGTGTTTGCCCATCTTGAACATCCTTTGTCCAATATAATATATTATTTGAAGAGTGTTGGTGAAGTACTGGATGATCTACAAATCGACATTTTGAGTCATTGAAACGTGCATTTAATACATGTAATTATCCAAGATTGAAAGCTATTTTGACTCTTTAGAGGAAATGCTGTGTTCAAATAACCATCACTGTACTGGTCCAAGTGTTATAATAATGACAGTATGACAGGACCGGTTACATTGTGCACAGTCTGGGATGTTCCTCTTTTGAAGTGAAAGTGCTTTTTCTCCCACAAAGCTTTGAATAGAAGAGTGCTGTCTGGCCACACACACGTCTCTGCCAGAACACATCACAGTGCCAAGCACTTTAACCCTTTTTCACTGTCGACAGCATGGAGGCTTTTTATCTCCATGTCTGTTCTGAAAATGCAGAGACCCGGTAGGAGAAAAAAAAGGCCTTTTGGACACATTTGACTCTCTTTCACTATGGTTAGCTTCTCCAGGAACAAATGGATAATTCTTTGGTTTTGGTGACTAAGAATCCATATTTCTGCAACTCTTGCCTCACTTGGCAAACCAAGAAAGCTAAACCATCCATAACTTTGGTCAGAGTTACATCATTCTTGTGTTTTCTTTGAAATTTGCAAGAGTTCAAGCCTTCATAGACATTTGTTTTTGTTTTGTTTTTTCTGCATCAGCAGATTGCCAAAATTGGTTTTGTGGACCAAAGATATTTTGTCTAATAGCAACGCTCCCCCTTAACTTTATTAGGGGGAGGGTGGATTAAAACCTCAAACTGTTCATGGAGAAGAAGTCTGCTTTACTGTCACATGTGATGTGTCCCCCGTTCATCCCATTAAAGATGAGCACAGTCTGGAGCAAATTTGGGCCAGATCTAAACACGCAGCAGATCTCTTAAAGGGTGGAGCGGCTGCCACATAAAGTGCAAACAAATCCAAACCAGAGGAAATTAAAGCATGGTGGCACTGATAATAATAGTAATAAAAAAGAAGGGATAACTCTAATGAGGACAAATTTAGGTTAGGAATAGAGAAAATCAACAAGCGTGATCCTTTAAGGCGGTTTACTGTCATTTGTGCCAGGAATTTATTAAAGTCAGTGACAGTGCCCCCCAGTGGCTGCAGTAGCTGTGACAAGAGTCTCAATGCTCTCAGGAATCCCTTAATGTCTTTTGTTGCCATGCCTGTGTTGTGTTGTTAGGGCTCATCAACATCCAGTGCTGCCAACTACAATCGCTTTTGGGATAACCACAGTCAACGAAAGGCAGCTCTTCAAATGATTGGGAAATGCTTCTGTCCTGACATAAGTGTATCAGAGGGAGGAGCAATGAAAGCACCTTGTTTTTTTTTTCTAGAAAAGACTTCAGGTACTCTCTTTCACCTTCAACCTGTTTACTTTTTTGCTCCTATTAGAATAGTTTGATTTGCCAGCTTCTTATTGTTTCAAAGGTAAAAAATAGATGTCTGTGGGATCGTCTACAAACTGTTTGTGAAACTTTTTGGGGGTTGGTGTTGTCAAAACGTTTGCTGGTACTCACAGTTGGTGCCTTTCAAATGTATTCGTATCGCAATAGATTTTTGTTTTTTTAAACGAGCTTGAACATATTTCAGTGTGAATTTGCAGGGTGACACACTGTTGTACAACTGGAGATTTTTAACAGAATATGCAGCTTTTAATTTTACTTTTCATCTGAAAAGCATGTAAAATCACAGCTGCAAGTTCTTTGGGGCAGTATCTCTAACAGCTTTGCACATTTAAAAACTCAAATATTAAACATTTCTCCTTGGTAAAACAGCTTACGCTCACTCAGACTAGACGGAAGGACTCCGTGAACCGCAGCTTTCAAGTCCTGGCACAGATTCTCGTTCGGACCCTAACTAGGCTATCCTGTTACATGAGAGTATTTGATTTTTATCCGATGTAGCTCCAGATTGAAACTCCAATCAGCTTACCTGTCCCTGCTGAGGAAAAGGACAATGTGTTTGGGCTGATATGCAGAACAAATTGTTACGTTTGGTTTTATCTGACCAGAACACCTTGTTCTTCTCAGCTGGAAAACAGGACTTTCTTTTATCAATGACTTTCTGTTTTCTGCACATCCATAAAGTCCGTCAACGCAAATTGAACGCTGTGTTTTTTAGGGGATTTGTAGTGAAAGGGGGTGAATCAAAACCCATACCACACTTTTTTATCTCTTTGTAATAGACATTTTGTCAAACATAGATGGTATCCTTTCATACCACTTCCTAACTCTTCACTACTTTGCCTTGCTCTATTACATAAACTCACAGTAAAACACAGGGGTGTGAACACTGCGGTGCTTACAGTGTTCATGTGTGTGTATACACTTGTTGCCCTGGTACAGATTAAGGCCTTCAGGCTGCTGGGTCATACTCTTGATCTCAGACACACATAGTCGTGAGAAGTCTATTTGCGTCGATCGAATGAATGTCAAACTACATGCCTGCTGAAAGCAGCCTCTTATTTCAGAGCCAGGCTCCGCAATTTTCCTTTCCATGTTTATGATCTGTCACTGCGTGATTTTCTAAATACTGGCGGTCTTGCTTCACAGTTTTCACACGGGATGTGAAAAATGAGACGTCGTATCACGGGAGAGCGTGTCGTGGGAGAAGACTTTAGAGCCATGTTGTTGCAGCGATAAGAAGCACTCTCTCTCTCTCTCTCTCTCTCTCCTCCGGTGGCATTAAGGAATTTCGGTAAAGAAGGGAGTGGCCTTACTGTCAGCCGGCTCACAAGCTCGCTGTTAGACGGAGCTTTATGCGGTTGTGGTTGAAGGGTCGAGGAGGGGAGAGGGGGGGAAATTAAAAGGCAGCAGAATGTTTTGAGTTTTCTTTGCACTGAAATGTTAACTGAAAACTCACTCTTTGAACTCCCTGGGAAGGACAGAAAGGCCCTTTATCAGTTTCAGAGAGCCTGCACTTTCATCCGACTTGCTTAGCCATCTGGGAAGCTAATTTGCTGTTTCCTCTCCCAGCAGAGTGTTTTTTGGGGTGGGCATGGCAGCAGTCCGAGGTTAAGGGCTGGCACTGCCCGGCTCGGCGGATTACAGGTCTAGTTGTGACTTCAGCTGCTCGGGACGCGGAGCTGCGGGCATCACAAGTGTTGGCACGGGGTGCGGGCACTTCAGATGTGGTTGGGGCCATGTGGAAGCTTTCTAGGGTTTCTTCCACCCAGCCCAGTTTAGAACTCCCAAAGGGAGGGAGAGCGGGCTTCGCTGCAGTCCGAAACTCGTGTTCAGACAAACAAACCCAGAGATGTTTATTTGTATGTGTGTGCGTGTGCGTGTGTGGGTGTGTGTTTGTGTGTGTGTGTATTTTCCTGATGACTAGCTTTGGACATGTGGTGCAGTAAATGTGTTTGTCACCAAACTTTGGTTTGGTTTAAGAAAACACGATTAATAAATCAAGACGGAAAAAAAATTTATAGAAAAGAAAAAGTTTGAAAAGTGGAATGTTTGCTAGAAAAAACTCAGAAAGCTTGAGACTAATCCCAGAAGTTTCATAGAAAAAACATTGAAATTTGTGTTTCAAGAGTTGAACATGTTTGACTTAGAAATTTCCATAATTTCATATTTCTAGAACATTTTTGAGATTAATCTAAAAATGTCAGAGTTTTTGGCCATTTTGCTTTTCAACATCATAATGAGATCTTTTTGGGTTCATAAATGTGATGGAATTGGGGAAAAACATGAAACAGACTTTGGAATATAATAAAATTGATTTCATAGGACCTTGCATTAATGTAACTATGACAACCATTAGACATTCTCGCCGTTTCAATGGGAAAATAAACATCTCCTTTGTTTAATTGACAGGATCATTCCTGTGGCTTATACTTGGGAAAGTCCTTCTTAGTTTTTCTCATGGAACAACATACTAAAGTCTGACTGAAAGATAACCAAACCTATCAGAAAAAATAATGAAAAAAAATCTAAGATTTCTTTTCACATGTTCAACTGCAAGGAAATATTTAACTTGACAGTCCAAGAGACAACACCCAGCCCAGTTTTTCCCTTCCTCAATAAACAGTGTGTAGTCTTGTGTTTCCTGTTCTTATCCTTGGTTAAATAGTCCAACATTTCCTTCTGTGAATAATTAAACAATTTGACTTTTGTTTTAGAGAATAATTTGTCACTTTTAACTTCTGAACGTAGAACGATAAACAGCATCACTGGGTTTCAGGGTGGAGTTCCTTAAATAACGGAGCAGAGAGGATTCTTCTGCATGTGAAAAGTGTCCTCTGTTTTTCACACGCAGAGGACAGGAACCAAATACATGCCTCCGATTTTTTTTTTTTAATGAGATATCAGCGAGACCCAAAAGAGATTTTTCATCAATATGCCCAGACATTAATAGCCTATCTTTAGTTGAAGTCTGGTTAATTGAAAGGACTTTTGCATGTTAAAAATAATAAAACCGCTTCGTCTGCCAGAGGTTTTAATTAGCCTGGCTCAGATTCAGATCTAAATCTAATGAGATTCTGTGGGAAGACTTGGCTCAGACATTTTCCGTCTAACCTGATTTAGCCTGAGTTGTGTAATGGAGCTAAATGACCAAATATGTCAATTTCCTGATACAGCTGATCAAGACATTCTCCAAAATACATCTGGAGATACAATTGTCACAAATGTTTCTTTGCCAAAGTATTGACATTTTGAAAACTTTTGATCTTTTCCCTTCACTTTGTAGTGAAGGGAAAATGGTGTAACAATAACAGTGGAAAAGAGAAAATCCATTCCACCTTAACCTGGGCTGCACCAAAACGTGTTGTCATAATTGAAGTCTTTTTTAAGGCAGACAGTAGATGAAATAAACTGAGCTATGCTTTTTTGTTTGTTTGTTTGTTTTTTATTTTGGATTTTTAACTTGTTTATATTATGTTTGACTAATCAAAACCTGTTACGTTCATGCAGACACTGTGTCTGCGCTGATGAGCACTTTTACAGCCTAGGATACCGAGTACTTGATCTATAGGATAGAATAGGATCAACTTTCTGACAACTCAGCTGGTATTTATTTGACATTTTGGGTGTGCTTATAGACTTTGTAGAGAATGCTGGGTTTTTAACTGGTAATTAGAAATTCAACTTACTCTGTCTTGATGCAAGAACCTGTTTTGCATTAATTCATTGCATTTAATCTAAGATAGAAAATGAAGGTGTGCGATAAGTGAAGCACAAGATTCTGCTACATTTCCTAATTGAGTTTTAGATGTGACTTATATGTTAAATATTAAGAAACTGTGTGCAACATAGTCCAAAATATTTTCTACTTCTGCCCCAACTTACTGCAAGTAGCCTGTGAATCTATGTGTTAGATCGATGGTTCGGTCGGCCCTTTAAACAACATATTTCTAAGACGTTGATGTCTTAGGTGTTGCTCCAGGATGCTTCATATCTTGCTAAAGCTGATTAAATAGCTTATCCAAAGAGAATGTGTCGGATTAATTCAAATGTGATTATTTGCTATGCACTCATTTTAATCCAGCTCAGTCAAAAGAAGCATTAGATTATTACTTTTTTGTTCAGCCATCTGAAAGAAACCCAGATTGTTTAAGCCAAGCTGAAATTGTGCAACCGAGCTGTGCAATTCTTCTGTAAACATGAAAATTCCCTCCGGGTTGATCCTCACCAAACTCCACTTCAAACTGCGTTAATTCGATGCTTAAAAACTTTTGGGGCTTTTCGGTGTGAGTCACTCGGGTCCCCTTGATCTGATGAGTAAATTTAGTCTCTTCAACCTCATCTAACCTGCCTGCATGAGGTGAAATCGACGCTCATTTAAAACCCAAGTCTCAATTAGCCTGGGAACAGTAAAAGTATTTGGGGGGAGGAATGAAATGTAAACATAGAATTGTGCGCAAATCTCTAACGCCCAGTGAGATATTCGCCAAGGAAGCATGAATAAAATGTATTTTTTTCTCACTGAAAAAGTCCAGATTTCTCTTCTTTTTTTTTTCTTTTGCCTTTTTTTTTTCTTTTTTTAAACTCTCGTGCATATGAGCAGCTGTACTTTGTGTCATAAACCTACAAACTCGACTTTAGGGCTGGATTTGAATATATCCCAACTAATGAAAGACCACAGAAAGCCAACGAGAGGCTCTCCTTTTAAATGTCCATGCTAAACTCATGTGTTGTATTTTAAGAGCCCCCACTTCTTTTCTATTTTTTCTCCCCTCTCTCTCTCTGCTCACGGTCAGCTGCTGCAGAGAGCAGGAGTGCCGGCGAACCAGCTGCTGTTCCACATGCTCCGGCTCTGATGTGAACACATGGCTCTCTGGAAAATAGGAAATGTTTTTTGATAATGGAAGAAGGTTGTAATTCTGAGCTGAGTCTGTCTATTTGAGGTCCCTTAAGTACAGGCTTCTCCCCGCCTCATGTAACACATAGTTCTTGACGTGTGTTTCATTTTCTCAAACAACTGGTGTGTGTGTTTTCCTCCTTCTTCCTCTTCTTCTTCTTCCTCCTCATCTCTTTTTTTAAGTCAGCTGTAGATCTAGTCCTGTAGGCTAAATTACTAAGACTGCTTATGTGAACTGACATTTACACGGTGTTGGTTTTTGTAATTACATACAATCATTCGGGTTAGAGTGTCCTGCAGACAGTCAAAAAAGCACATAATCCAATTATTTCAGATGTGCTGCCAAATGGAAATTGGTTTCCATTGTGTGTTTGTGTTTGCTTTTTCCTCTGAGTCATTTTGATAAAATCTTCCGTCTACAACTTTGAAGCTTTCTGGATTTTTTTTGTTTTTTTTTCAGAAGAATAATACAATATTTACAGTCTGCAATCAAACTTAGTGTTAGGTGATAAATGCCTCTCTACTTCTCTCAGGTGTTGCATTTGATCTCAATTTTTTTTGTAATACCTCAGAAATGTTTTAGCACAACCAGACATGCTTAAAGTGCCAGGGGCTTTGAAAAACTGTAAACATTGCAGTTTATAAGTGCCTGGCTTCATTCTTTTCGTGGCAGTCAGCATCTGGTAGGTAGTGTTCCTCGACGCAGCATTCATTGCCAATAAATCTCTTCCCATTTTACTACATTATAACCGCGAACTGTTCTTGCTAAAAGGGAGTTGCTGTCCGTCTTGCTGTCCCGGGTTCAACTCGGATGCCACTCTGCATCCAACGTTACAATGCATTTGTAGCGTTGGGTAGCAACTGGTTACATTTACTTAATTACATTTGTATTTTGGGGAAGAAAAAAAGTATCTTGGCGTGTTTTTTGCTTCACTGAACTTTTTCCTTTTACATGAGTCATTTTATTTTGAAGTATGGCGACTCTTACTTTAGTAAAACTTCTGTCCTGCTCGTCCTGCTGCTGGTAATCTGCTGAATGAAGAACAAGCTAGTTCTAACCAACAATGCGCCAGACACACACATGCGCGCACACACCTGTAGTTTTTGTTAAAGCTTCATACATTTTATTTTGAAAGAAACTGGTTTGAGAAAAGAAAAATCATTTATTTTGATGCTTAAAACATGAAAATTTCCACAGAACTTCATATTTTGGCCTGGCTGATGATGTCATTTTTAAATATGAAATGATTGATGATTCGGTACTCGAGACACTTGTTTATAAAATACTTATTTGCCCTTGAGGAATTTCTTGGACAGCTATTTTTTACTTTTGCATGACTTGAATTAGTGCTACTCTTAGTTGTACAATTTTTGGGTTGTCTACTGTCCTCTACTTTCTTCTTGAGCGATCAGTCAGTAAATATAAACCTTTTCCCCCTCACATGAGTTGATTAATAAACGATGGCACAGGTGGGCTTTGTGTCCGCAGGAAGATCAGCGTCCTCTCTTTGAAACAACCGCAAAAGGTCAAAGGTGAGGCGGCCCCGAAAGTTACAAATTGCAATGCAGCAGGTGCGGGATTCCTTTATGATTTGCAGCTGGTTGTCAACGGTGAGCAAGACAGGAAGCCGTAAAAGTTCAGAGGGCGTTAGTGTCCGTTTTCTGTATGCAGTTTGTTCAAGAGTCAGTGACTCTGAGAGTGGAGGTCACACCAGACTGTCAGCAAACAACGGTCCCTTCAACACCAGGCTGGAACAAAGCTCCTTCAGGGAAAAACAACCTGGCGGGTCAGAAGATTTACGAGGCGACTAGAAATCTTTTCTCTGAGCATTCCTTGGTGTGAACTGTAGAGCGACATAAGTGATTGCTTTGTGTGTAAGAAAATAAACATTTCTCCTTCACACATTTAGAAACGACATAACCTGAGATACCAACCCTTGTGTCCCGACAAAGAATGGATCAGAATGAGATTTTTCACTTTAAAGAAAGAAATGGCGTCCAATCAATCTGTATTGCTCTGTTACAAGCTGGAGAAATGTTAACAATATGTGTCATGTCAACCTGTTAGGATTATCAGGAGTCCAGTAAAACAGACAAATGCATGCCGCCGCTGATTGTGTTTATGTATCAGAATTCCTTATCGTGGCGGTAATCAAACACCGCATACCACGGCTTGACATGCCACTTTTTATGTTCCATGTGTTTTACATATCAAAGCTAAGCTGTATGTCTCCTACAAAATTGTTTTGTTCTGAGAAAGGTTTTGGCTTTCCCACAAACTTCTACTGTTTTTGCTTTTTTGTTGCACAAAAGTGTCTCAAATCATTTAGCACATTGTAAAATCAGACAGACAGAGATTGTTAATGTAACAGGATATTTTTCAAAAAGTCTTGAGGTTAATCAAAATTTGTGCTCTTTTAATCCAGCTGTGGCACAGGTGGTTTTGGCCTTGAAACTTTCCGGTTAATCCCATTGTTTTTCCCCAGTCTGTTTATTTATTTATTGTCGATCCATTAATTGTTCTCTCAGCCTGTGAATAATAGTTCTCACTGTATTTCGCTTGAGTCCTAAAAACTTAGAAATGCCTTTTTAACCTTTTCCACATTGTTCCTGAGTTAGTGCATTTCTGTGATGCCTTCATGGTCTACTTCATGTTGTCCAACAGGTTCTACTTAAGAAACCTCTTGATTCTACAGGCTGTATTCAGACCTTGTTGTGGTTAAATGAAACTGAACTCTGCTTTTTTTTCTTTTTTTTTTTTTAAGAAAAACAAAAAAGGTTAATGAGGGAGTTTCCAACTCCAGCTTTTCAGTCATTTAGTATCGAACAATTATTGGGAGGAACATTCAAACTTGAAGATGAATCACGTTTTGATTCTTTGCAGAGTAAAAAAAACAAAAACAAAACCTTAGTAATTTTATGTCACTGTGGGACAGATTTTTATAAATTGAGAACATAGGGGAACTAAATCTCTCATGGATAATCAGAAGCGTGCCAAAGTGTAGAAAACTGCCTGCACTACACGTCAAACATTGAAGCAACACTTAATTTTGATGGAACACAATACATGTGCCGAACCACTATTACACCTACATTCCTGTAACTTGTTGAGTTCATCTGACCCGCTGTTCGTCTTACTTGCCCTGAAGTATATGCCAGAGAATAAACATCCTGTCCTGTAAGACTGTTTGGCCAGCGATTTCTCTCCCTCCCTGCAAAGTAAGTTTAACTCTTGCTTTGGCAAAGCGAGGAACATTCTTTTTGTTCCTCGCTTTGACGGGGATTTTGCCATCTGCTTTTGAATTGGTGTGCATACGCGTTTTCAAACTTTAAATAAAAATTAAAATGACAATAATTTTTGAAAAAGCATGTCCAGAATCAATTTTGGAACTGAAGGAAATATTTGTGGTTCTATGTTTCTTCCATTAAAAAATAATCTGTGCAGCATGTTTCCAGCCACTTTTAGAATTTAGTGTCGTATCATATCGTTCCCTTCTTAAAAATGTCTTCTTTTTTTTTGCCAATAGTGATTTTTTTTTCTTTTTTTTGTCTGCATAAATCACAGAGTTGATGACTTTTTGTGGAAAAATAATAAAATGACTTGGGCCATTATTATAGGAAGGTGATGATATTCATTCAGCATGGCGTAACTTCAAACCTATAAACATGTGGAACTAACTCTGGAAAAGTAGCAGAGATCCATAGTGGTAGGGAAAATTTTTATTGACAGGATTATTTCTCATGAAAATCCACAATCCACAAATCCATGGACGATTCTAGACATGGAAAGAGGAGTATGGAACTTTTATTTAAAAAAATTTTTTACATATTTTTTCAAATTGTCACCATGTTGCCATAGTACAATATGAGACAGACGATTTGTGAAAAGATCCATCTCCTCCACATCCTCCCTGAGCTGCCCTCCGAAGAAATGCACCAACAAAACAACCAATCAGAGCCAGGGGGAGGGCCTTACAGCTGTCAATCATCCTCCTGTACCCTGATGGCTGTTTACCTTTCTAGCAAAACAGTTCAAATGCTATCTTAGGTGGCTATGCTAAGTAGCCTTAGCGTTCAAAGATAAGACCCGCCTCCTGGCTCTGATTGGTTGTTTGTATTACGCACTGGGAAAAATCAAAGGAGCTCAATTTTTTTTCTTTTTTTTTTTAAATTAACGATTAACAACAGTGATAGCTTCAACAAATATGCAAAATATTTGTTTAACCATTAATATATTAAATAATGAAATATTGGCTGTTGTTTTTGTTTTTTTCCTGATCTTTTTTTCTGTGCTTCCATGAAAATCACTGAACCCTCCCTGGCCCCCTTGGTAAATCTGGCCTAGACTTTTTGCCATGACAAAATATTGAGAAACTCCAAAGAGGTATAAACACTTTTATATCACCACTGGATCAGATAAGTAATTTAGTTACTCGCTGGCCGTGTTTGGTTTCAGCCGCTGTGTGTGGGTGATCGTCACACGTCCTCCGCACACTGTCAAAATCTTTGTCCTTACAGGAAATGGCTTTCTCCCTGGAGGAGCGTCTCCACCTGGGGATCCACGGCCTGGTGCCGCCCTGCTTCGTCAGCCAGGACGTCCAGATGCTCAGAGTCCTCAAAAACTACGACATGAAAAGGGACGACCTGGACAGGTGAGACGCTTCCGCAGGAAACCAGCCAGGATGTCGCGGTGCATTCCAACAGACTTCGTATGTTATCCTGTGCATGAGTTAAATCTCATCTGATCCTCTGTTTGTGCAACCAGATCCTTTGAGCAGAGCCTTTCAAAACACAGAAGGCAGATTAGCTATCAGTCCTCTGAGATCATCTGTCTTCTCATACCATTAATTTTACTTCATGCTCCCTGACCTCCTTTTCCACTCTTCCTCCATTTAGTCCTTCTTCTCTGTTTTTACAAAGTCCTTTGTGATGAAATAAAAGCTTCTTGCACGCTAACTTGCACGTTTCAACCCACTGGCTGCGAGCATTACACAACCAATGTGCTAACCTTTCATTTTGGGTTCTTTAAAGCCAGGGCTGTCAAACTCCAGTCCTCAAGGGCCACTATCCTGCAGTTTTTAGATGTGCCACTGGTACAAAACACTGGAATGAAATGGCTTAATTACCTCCTCTTTGTGTAGATCAGTTCTCCAGAGCTAATGATCTAATTATTCTATTCAGGTGTGGTGCAGCAGAGGCACATCTAAAAGTTGCAGGGAAGTGGCCCACCAGGACTAGAGTTAACATCTGTGTTTTAAGCAGCTGAAATCATCAACAAATGTGGGTTTCCATAACCCAACCCTCAATCATCAGGTGCTCATCCAAAACTGCACTATTCTACATTTTCTCAGAGAGAAAAAGTGACAAATCCGAGGCCATGGTCTTGAGCCGGAAGAGGGTAGAGTGGCTTCTCCGGGTCGGGGCAGGGGTCTCCTGCCCCAAGTGGAGGAGTTCAAGTGCCTCGGGATCTTGTTCACGAATGAGGGAAGAAGGGAGCGGGAGATCGACAGGCCTGTTCGACACAGCCAGAGAAAACCTCGTCCTAGCGCGTAGTTGTTGTTTTTTTTAATATAAATCAGCGCATTTCCATTAAGTGAAGTTCTTTTTGTGCAGCTGTATGGACAATGGAAACTAAGCTCCTGTCTGTTTTCAAAGTAGCTCTGCTTTGGTACTGATTGCTGGATGTCATCGTTTATTTAGATGACTTTTTAAAATATGAGCTTTCAGTTCCATTTTCATCAGTCGTCTGACATTTTTGCTGTATATTTTAGGAGATCCGCACAGCAAGAACATGGTTATGATTTTGATTGATGGCGTGACCACTCTATCAGGAGAGGTGGATTCCCAACTGTAATGAAGACATATGCATGTAATTAGTGCAAAAGAAAAAAAAAAAAAGGGAAGATATTCCACAGCAGCTCTAAAATGAAGCAGCTGATGTTCAGAAGCCAAAATTCATCAGCATTTATTGTACTGTTTTATGATGCAGTGGTGTGTTTTTCTTGCTCTTTCCGAGGCAGGACTAGTACCCACCATGATTTATAATTCCTCACTGCTTTTTTAGCAGGGCCCAGCACACAATTTAGCAGTAGCAATCTGCAGTGATGTGTTGAAACTTGATGTGGTGATTCAGGCTGTGTTCCATTTACCGAAAAAGTTGTAAAAGTTATAACGCTCATGTAGGAATAACATCACTCCCTCGCAACTTAACCCTCTATCAGTTACAAGTTTAAAAAGCATCTGGGATTTGTTCATTATTGCTCTGAGTTCAAGAAAAATTAGCACTGCTTGTAAAACAATGCTATATGTCTCTGCATTTAATGCATTAAACTACATTTGCGAGACGTATGGTGCTATGATGGGTGACTGGTTTACAGGGAAAGTTCAGATTGGTTTTTGAAGTGAAGTCCTACTGGAAACATAAAATAATTAGCTCGCTTGGTCTCTTTGTTTGGTATAAATCTAGATCGGTTGGTGTTGGAAACTGATTCTCAGTGCTTGTCGGATTGAGCCCATGACCGAGATGAACTCCTAAGGTTTAATTTTATTCCCTCATCAGAAACAAGCCTGGAGTGTTGCCGAGATTCTTTCATGCATGTTTGAGAAATCCTTTAATCTCTCGTGGCAACCATTCAGCTGTGCAAAACACTTGGGCTGACCTAGCTAAACCTTGGATATGCAGTTTCACCTTCAGACTAGCCAGCAACAATTGGCAAACATCTGGTAGATCTGCGCATCTACTGAGCTCATTATACCAGCTAGGTCTCAATGCAACATTGCTAATAGGTGTTGAAGAGTTAATAGAGGAGCAATGCTGTGATGATTTCCTGGAGGTGGAGTTTCAGAAAGAGCAGGAGCTTTTGAAGAGCCTAAGGCCCAGTTTCATGGTGTTAATTTACTAAATCAAATTTCCTTTAAGTAACATTGGACATACATAGCATTTTTATGACGACTGAAGGTAAGATAGTTACTCAATTGTGCTGTAAAATGCAAAATGTCACCCCTTTAAACCTCAGTTGGCTGTTGTCCGTCCATCACAGCCTCTGGTTTCCCTCAGCAGACAGACTTTGGGTTTTTGCAAACAGCAGTTTGATCTTGTTATTCCATATAACAGAAATCTTTCATCAGTTTGCTGTTTAGTGGACAGACATAAAGCAGATGGTAAGGAAATAAGATGCAAGAACATTTTTTTTGTTTGTTTGTTTTCTAATGCTAATTTTATTTTTAATTCACCTTTTTAAACATATATTTACTGCTGTTTTAAACAATTAAAAGGATGAATATTCTGGGAACACAGTCCAGCAGCTGGTGGAGCCTAACCTAAAACAGACAAAGCCTGCATGCTGCTCTTCCTCTCAACAACAGTCACCTTGTGTTCATGGCTTTATGGAAACTTCCCTGATTAGGAACTGAGTCCTTTCTGGCAAACAGCGCTTAATTTAGGTCACACACATGCCTTCATTTCCCGTTCGGCCTATGGAACAAAGAGCTTGTGTCACATGTCTGCAGGTTCACTTTCATCTTGTGTGTTTTTTCAGTCATTTGGAAGTAAAACAAAAACGGCTTTAAAAATAATTGTTCTGCAGAAATCGGAACTGAGTGCAGTTTGCTCACGCAGCGTTTTTGCTGTACGGTACAGTGATTGCACCCATACAGATGTCTGAGTTTAAGAATTCGGTTTAGCAAACGTCATCACTGAGATGCGGAGAGCGTTAAGGTTTGACAGCTTCTCTTTGTTCTCTGACTCTTGCAGGTATGTGTTCCTGATGGCGCTCATGGACCGGAACGAGAAGCTCTTCTACCGACTCATAACATCGGATGTGGAGAGGTTCATGCCCATTCTTTACACTCCCACTGTGGGCCTGGCCTGCCAGCAGTACGGCCTCATCTTTAGAAGACCAAGGTAGATCACATTACTGGTAATCGCTTTGCTGTTTGGTCATTTTCATCAACCTTTCTTAAACACCTCCCACATTTTCATGTTTTGTAGACATTTGCTGTCAAATCTTCATTGTTATTGGAGTTGTGTCTCTTTCCTGTTGTGATATTTAATTTTTAGTCCAGTGTATTTACCTCCCTTTGGTTTGTGGCGTAAACCTGGTAGCGTCAGAAGCATGCCTTGATCTCAAAAGAAAGAATGTGTTGTTATTTTATCTCATTGTTCAGTTCATGGGAGCGTGACCCCACCCGGTTTTTATTAATTGCTGTACAGTGCCTCTTGTTCTGTTTTGCCATTACACTTGAATCGCTGGATGTGTGGCAAAATCATTCCACTGGACATGCCAGCCTCTTTACAAACGCAGCACATGGAGTCGACTGGAAGGAACCAACTCATCATGCAGGAGCTGCTGCCAGCCTTTGTTCCTTTCCGAGGGGAGAACCTGTTGCTTTTTTTGTCTCGTTAGTATAACAAAGAACAGTGGAAAAAATTCGTACCACATGAGTTCAAACTCCCACTTGGGAGTTTAGGAAATCACCCACTGGTAGGACATCCAAATTTGATTGTACATCATGAACACTTTGGTTTGTGAAACATGCAGTCTTTGAATGACTGCAAATGTCGTTTTGGCATTGTGTAAATGCATAAACTCCCTGGCTAAGTAATTTCTGATTGCACTTATCAATCAAAACTATAGTTCTCCCAACTTATGTTGAAACTGGACTCTCTGGCTCTGTGTTCAGTTGTTTCATTTAATCAGTGTTCGATTTGAGAAAGCAATGTTCAGTGACTGCGTTCATTCATTTGGAAGTGAGAGCAGGGTTCCTTGCTTTGACAAGGAAAATGTAGATTTATTTTAGATTTACCCGAGTTGTGTCTGTTTCCCTGATTAATCTCCTTTATTGCTACATCTGTTAGCTCACACGGACGTCCATTTCTTGGTAGGTTAGCAGTTGTGCCGTACACTTTCCCTTGTCAGATGGAGGTAGAGCCAAATTAGAATAGAATATTTATTGTTATTGCGCAACAATGAAACGTTGCACAAAGACATTTGAATGCAATTCTCCAGATATATATCACTTTAAAAAAAAAACTATAAATAACTACTTACATTGCACTTCTCCCTTGATAACAAGGTAAGTGAAAACAGAAATAGACAACTTAGCAGCATCCAACGTGATGATGGCCGACGGGTAAAAACTTTAGCGGTTCAGCATTTGTGGCTGAGGCTTTTGCTCAACATAAGTCCAAAAGATGCCAAAGATGCTGAAGGACCTCAAAGTACAGAGTGTGTTTGGGTTCCTGGGAGCAGAGTTTCAGTTTGGAAATTAATGGAGAACAGAGGGAACAATATCCGAGTGGAATCAAGGGAGCCCCGGTCTCAAGTGGAAAAAGTACATTCTTAGTCAGAGTTATGAAATTTTCTTCTCCCACACTTCCATTCTCACACACGTGTCAGAACCTTTTTAAATAAATTGTGTTTCCCTGTAGGGTCGTCTGGTCCACGTCTTTCCCAGAAAGCAACTCCTCCAAAACCCCCGGCAGCAGCAACCAACTGAGAGCCACACCCCCCATTCCCATTACCTCCACCAGAGGTGTATTCAGGGCTACAATGTGTTTTTCTTGAATCTGCTCCCTGATGTTAACCAGATCCATGAGGTTTTGAGTGTTTTTACTCTAATTAGCATCAAAGGAGAAAGACCACCCCATTGTCTTTTGAACCCTCTCGTTCTCACAACACACTTACTGCTGTTTTAAACAATTAAAAGGATGAATATTCTGGGAACACAGTCCAGCCAACCTTTTAAAAATACTCTTGGAATCCAAAGATCTTGGAAATTCTTTGAAACATGGCATCCATTAGGAATATGGCAAGGTTCCAAATAGCCATAGATTTTTGAGGATGTTCCCCCAACTGGCCACTCGCTGTGCAGTGGTGTTGCTTTGTTTGGTGATGATTTCAGTCATGCTATTCTTGTGCTTATGATTAGTTGTGGAATGACGGGTTTTCCTAATGAATTAGAAATGCCTTGGCAAAACAAATTCTCCCATGTGCACATCGCCGTTATCCAACATCTCCCCGTTTCTCCATCCACGCAGAACTTACTGGAAACTATTTCCATCCTGCTTTCCCTCTTCTCACACTCAGCTGGCAGGAAGAGTCAGCTTTTACACTCCGCCTCAGTGGTTGTGCATGTGAGCAGGTACTTCTGCCAGATCCCACAGCTTCTATAGGTGGTGTGTGTGTTGTTGTTTTTTTTTTTTTTTAATTTGGGCAGGGGTCTGCTAGCCAGAATCCAGCTGGTATATTTCTGACAAGCCCCAACAGATTTCAGTCAAGCCATTTCTCTTCTGAGGTATTATGTAAAATTGACTTTTTTTTAAAGCTTTACATCATGTTATAATATTATTCCCTCATCAAAAACATACCTGGAGTGTTGCTTTGATTCATTCATGTTCGAGAACTCTTTGAATCTCCCGTGGCAATTATTGGAGTGCCACAAACGTTTGTTCTCGCAAAATGCCATTTATTTCCTCGTAACAGAGCACTCCTCACTCTCTAGACTACCCTAGACTAGCAGCAGCAACAACAATTAACAAACACCTGCTGAAACTGCACCTGTTCTGAGCTCATCATGCAAACTACTTTTCACTCCAACTCAGCTAAGACTGGTTGTAAATAGTATAATGGAAAAATGATGCCGTGCTGGAGCTTCTTAAAGAGACAGAGGCCAAATTCACGAGGCCAAAATTTTTTAAAGATTCATGTATGTATATATATATATATATATATATATATATATATATATATATATATATATATATATATATATATATATATATATATATATATATAGCTGACTGGATAGCTCAATACATAAGGCATCAGTATATCACCCGAGAGGGCAGGGTTCGAATCCAGTCTGGGTCCTTAGGCAAGACCCTTCAAGCTACTGCCTACCTCATACCATGAGAGATACTAAGTTGCATAACATGCCGGCTCAGACGTCGCCCGGCCAAACAAGGTCTGCGTCAGGTGTTGGGGAACCAGAGCACCTTGATGACAAATGGGCTACTGGAACAAGACGGAAATGGGCGAGAGATGAAAATGTGGATCTGTTGGAATGCTACTACTCAAGTAACCCTAGTGAGAGAGGTTACATGCAAAGACTGGGGAGGAATGGTTACTTCGACATCCCCAGTCAACACTAAGCGCTAAACAACTAGTAGCTCAGTGTTCCAACATCCGCAAACGGCAACTGCTATCACAACTTGAGATTGACGAGATACAACACAAATGCTACGGCAAAAGGGAGGAACCCGGATGTCAGGACTGTGGGGACTTAACTACAAGTCCCCACCCAGTGAGGGGATACACGGCCCCAATGAGCGAAACAGAGCTGAACGAGACAGCTGCTGACCTGAGAGAGAGAATCATGACCCGAATGACAACCAGGCCTCCCCGGCGCCAATTACAACGGCTGAGTGAAGTACCATCTGAAAGTCTCATTGAGAATGTGAATGCAGCATTGAGAACGATCCCTACCAACACCATAACAGAAACCAATGAGCTGATCTACAACTCAGCATCAGTGATCCTTGAGATACTTGGCTATAAGAGCAACCATGAGACCCAATACCCACCATGGAAAAGACGGTTAGAGGCTAAAATCAAGGTAACAAGGAGGGAAGTGAGCCAACTGTCAGAGCTCCACAAGGGTGCAATGAAAAGACCAGTACCCAGAAAGTACAGGCAGATGCCCATACCTGAAGCACTCGAGACTGCCAAACAGAGGCTCCAAGCCTTGTCCAGCCGCCTAAAGAGATACACAAGGGAGAATGAATCCAGAAGGATTAACCGGCTCTTCTCCACTCAACCAGCTAAGGTGTACTCTCAATGGCAGGGTAACAATAACAACAGAGCAGACCCACCAAGGCTGGAGACGGAACAATACTGGAAAGGCATATGGGAAAGGGAGGCGTCCCACAACAGCAATGCACAGTGGCTGATCTCTCTACGAGAGGACCACAGCAACCTCCCTGAGCAAGCCCCGGTAACCATCACTGTGACAGATGTCCAAGATAGAGTCTCAGGTATGAAAAACTGGACAGCACCAGGGCCTGACATGATCCATGCCTACTGGCTAAAGAAACTCACTGCTCTCCATGAGCGAATGGCAGCCCAAATGAACCAGCTGCTACAAAGTGGGACTCACCCTGAATGGTTAACTGAAGGGCGGACAATCCTAATCCAGAAGGATCCATCAAAGGGTCCAGTCCCACCCAACTACCGACCAATAACCTGCCTCTCCACAACCTGGAAGCTCATGTCAGGCATCATAGCGGCCAAGATAAGCAAACACATGGATAAACACATGAGCACGGCACAGAAGGGTATCGGTGTAAATAGCAGAGGAGCCAAACACCAACTCCTCGTAGACCGCACAGTTGCCCGAGACTGCAAAACCCGACACACCAACCTGTGCATGGCTTGGATTGATTACAAGAAAGCCTATGACTCAATGCCGCATACTTGGATCATTGAATGCTTAGAGATGTATAACATCAACAGGACTCTGAGAGCCTTCATTGCAAACTCGATGAGGCTGTGGAAAACCACCCTTGAAGCCAACTGCAAACCACTTGCACAAGTGTCCATCAAATGTGGCATATACCAAGGAGATGCTCTGTCCCCGCTACTGTTCTGCATAGGCCTGAACCCCCTCAGCCAAGTTATCAACAAGACTGGCTACGGATACAGACTCAAAAATGGGGCCAATATCAGTCACCTACTCTACATGGATGACATCAAGCTGTACGCCAAGTGTGAGCGAGACATCGACTCACTGATCCACACCACCAGGATCTACAGCACTGACATTGGGATGTCATTCGGACTAGAGAAATGTGGTCGGCTGGTCACAAAGAGGGGGAAGGTCATCCACACAGAAGGGGTCTCACTCCCAGAAGGAACAATAGCAGACATAGAGGACAGTTACAAGTACCTAGGTATACCACAAGCAAATGGCAACCTCGATGAGGTCACAAGGAAAGGAGCCACAGCTAAATACCTCCAACGAATAAGGCAAGTCCTGAGAAGCCAGCTCAATGGCAAGAACAAAATCCATGCGATAAACAGCTATGCCTTGCCAGTAATCAGATACCCTGCTGGAATAATTAGCTGGCCAAAGGAGGAGATAAAAGCCACAGATATTAAGACCAGAAAGCTACTAAAAATGCATGGAGGGTTCCATCCCAAATCCAGCACCCTGAGACTGTACACGAGCCGCAAGGACGGAGGCAGAGGACTAGTGAGTGTGAGAACCACTGTCCAGGACGAAACAACTAAGATCCATAAATACATCAGAGACAAAGCCTCAACAGACAATGTGCTCAGTGAATGTCTCAGACAACAGGGAACGGAGGTTGAGGTGCCAGAGATACCATCATGGGAGGACAAACCCCTACATGGGATGTACCACCAGCAAATAACCCAAGTGGCTGATATCAGTAAATCCTACCAATGGCTGGAAAAAGCTGGACTCAAGGACAGCACAGAGGCCCTCATCCTGGCAGCCCAGGAACAGGCACTAAACACCAGAGCAATAGAGGCCCAGATCTACCACACCAGACAAGACCCAAGGTGTAGGTTGTGCAAGGAGGCCCCTGAGACAGTCCAGCACATCACAGCAGGGTGCAAGCTACTTGCAGGGAAAGCGTACATAGAGCGACATAACCAAGTGGCAGGCATAGTGTACAGAAACATCTGTGCAGAATATGGACTGGAAACCCCAAGATCAAAGTGGGAAACACCCCCAAAGGTGGTGGAGAACGCCAGAGCTAAGATCCTGTGGGACTTCCAGATCCAGACAGACAAAATGGTAATGGCGAACCAACCAGACATTGTCGTAGTGGATAAACATCAGAGGAAAGCCGTTGTGGTAGATGTAGCAATACCAAGTGATTGCAACATCAGGAAAAAGGAGCACGAGAAACTAGAGAAATACCAGGGCCTCAGGGAGGAACTGGAGAGGGCCTGGAAGGTGAAGACCACAGTGGTGCCTGTGGTCATCGGGGCCCTCGGGGCAGTAACCCCCAAACTGGAGCAGTGGCTACAACAGATCCCAGGAACAACATCAGACATCTCAGTCCAGAAATGTGCAGTCCTTGGCACAGCCAAGATACTGCGCAGAACCCTCAAGCTCCCAGGCCTCTGGTAGAGGACCCGAGCTCAGAGGATAAGAACCACCCGCGGTGGGTGAGAAGGGAATTTTTATATATATATATATATATATATATATAACATTTTTGTAACTGAAGGTAACATATATATATATAACATAACATATATAATGACACAAAAACTGTATATCCAATGGTGTAACACAAAATAATTAATTAAAATACGAATAATATGATATAGCAATAAACAAACTGACAATTACTGTATTATTTTCACAAAATCTCACGACAAAAGATGCGACACAAGTGCTTGGAGGAATGTGTGGAGAAATCAAATTCATATGTCTAATGTGAGTAAAATATTCCAGTTTCCTATATTTTATCCATATTAAAAATAAAATGAAGTTGAATTGAATTTATTCAGAGTTGTTCTGTTAAACCTAAACAAATATCAGAACACATATAGTTAATTTCACTGCTCTCATTTATTGATCCCAGTTTTTTTTAAAGCAACTACCACTCAAAGTGTTTCTGCCTCTGTTCAGAATCAGCATCTTTGGATGTGGGTCACCGACGGCAATCGCTGTCATTTTACGAGCTCGCCGAGTCGCCTGCCGCTCTGAACAGCAGACCAAACAAACAGTTTGTGTTTGGGAAAGTATGTCCGCTGGGACCCATTCTTCGCAAATTCACAACTTTTTATTTATTTTTATTAATTTATACATATTTCTTTTAAACAAAATAAGCACGAAATGACCTCCTTTCAGAAAAATCCCAGTTAGCTGGAGAAAAACAAAGCAATATCAAGGATGACTCAGGTGAAAAAAATCTCTGTTTCCTTTCTAACCCTGATGGATCGTATATTATTCCATGGGTGGGAGTTACGCGCCTCCTCACTGGGAAAGCACTGCTGTCGACTTGGATTAACCAGATCTTCTCCCAGCATGCCTCACTCTCTGTCTTTTCTCCACCATCATCTCCAAGTGTCTGAGCAGCTGTCTTTGCAAATATTCTTGAAAAAAGCACATCTGCTTTGAAACTTCCCCAATATTATCTTAAAACAGGAGAAAGCCATATTTATTTTTACTCAATCTATTAAACGCATTAATTATTCCAATCTGATAATATTTTTGACAACATGGCTGCAGTTAACCAAATAGACTATTAGAATAAGATGCACATTTCTATTGAAACCAGGAACTGTGTTGAAAATTTGTTGAAAAAAATTTCAAAGTCCTTGTTTTTAGTGAAGTCTTTCACTCACTGTGTGAGTTGCCTTTGTACTTTCTCTAAAAAGTAATTAACAATTGGTCACAGGAGAAAGGCTTGAACGCTGCACTCACCATTTTATATTATAGTACTCAAAAAGGTATAGCAGGCGACATATTCAGATCAGGGCATCCGTAGTTTATTCATGATATGAACATGTTTGATAAAGGTCAATAAAATTAGAAAATGTAGTTGGAAAAACATATTTTCTTGTATTTTTTTTGTTGGACTTTTATGAGTGATACGGCCAGTGACATAAGAAAATTTGTCTTTAAATTATGAGAATAAAATTATAATATTTTTAGAACAAAGTCATATTATTAGCAGAATAACATTGCACAAAGTCCTGCTGCTGATAATTTTATACTGATGTGTTAAAAGATTAATCATTTTCTTATTTGTATACAAGAACAACACAGTAAGAGGAAAACAGCTCAGTTTCTATTTGACTTTTTACTCACAGGCGTCTCCGTAGAAATCCTCTTAATGGATTACCACATGTTCAACTAAGTGTGTGCGCGTGTGTGCGCGCGTGTGTGTGCGCGTGCGTGCGTGTGTGTGGTGTGTGTGTGTGTGTGTGTGTGTGTGTGTGTGGTGTGTGTGTGTGTGTGTGTGTGTGTGTGTGTGTGTGTGTGTGTGCGTGTGTCTCCGGACCACCATGGTAGCAGACTAGCCCTCTAATCACAGCCTCTCAGGTATAAAGACTTTCTGTGTAGAAGTAGTGGTCCTTCCTTGTCCTACCAGTTAATCTGCTGAACTGAGACCAAACACTGGCAACTGGCTGTGTGCAGGAGGTCAAAGGTCAAGCGCCACTAAGAGTCAAAACATGGCTGACTCTGATCTTCCTCCCTCCGATGCGTTGGGATATCAAGGGAAGTTTAGTGGACGTTCTAATAATTTTTAATTTGTTTGCAAAACAAAGCAATATCAAGGATGACTCAGGTGAAAAAAATCTCTGTTTCCTTTCTAACCCTGATGGATCGTATATTATTCCATGGGTGGGAGTTACGCACCTCCTCACTGGGAAAGCACTGCTGTAGAAATGTTTCTTTTTTTCTTTCTTTCTTTTTTTTATCACAGTTGAAGTTTGTTCTCGTAAATATTAGCTATCTTCATTTTGTTTGACAGCTGGAAGTTTTAACCGGTGATAAATGATGATGTTGTAATTGTCGAAAAATAATCCTGAGTTCAGGATGAAAGCTCTTCTGCTTGCTTGAGTCATGCGCGAGGTTGTGTTTCCATGACGCCGCTTCACGCAGACTGTCTAAATACACCAATAGTGCACTTTTCAGAGACAGACTGCCTGTTCGAGGGCTTCTTGAGGGAAGTGACACAAACCAATCCATCTGGCTGATGGAGAATTACGGACATGAGCATCCCAGGGGTGGATTCCCTCTCTGAGATTGAAGAGTTGGCTGACTTCTCCAGCTGTCTGTCAGGATCTGGAAAAATAAAAGCCAGCCAGGCATTCAGAAAGTCAGAGGGCGAGGACAAATGCTATCTATTTGTTTTTCCAAGTTTGTAGAGAGACAGGGAAGGAAAACTTCGCTTTCTGCAGTTGTACAGATTACTGACAATCAAGTAACCTGCACATAGAAACCCTGTGTTTGGTGGAAACGCCATTCCTCTACAATGACATAAGAGGCTGAATAAATCATGCCAAAACAGGTATCTGGAGCTGTTTTCAAGTGAACAATGTATCGGTGTTCCCTGGGGCGCCTCTCATTTCCGGTGTGAATTTAAATCATGTCAACACGTAACTCAGTAAGTGTTGACAGGGATTTCATGATCAAATCTCAGACCAAGACTAGACTTGGTCAGATATCTGAGAAAACTGATACGTTTTTATGCATTTTGGCCTGTCATCCACAAAAGAAAAAAAAAATCTGCTTTATTCCACAAAAACCAATTATTTATGAAAACTCTGACCAAAGTCTGCGATAAAAATTGCAGCAACATATCCACATACTTGCTTTGACATAATTTCCAAACCGACATCGTCTTATGTTTTGTAACTTTATATTATAATATGCTATTAAAAAGTAGTTAAACCTATCCATCGGTCCACAGAAATGAACCTCCTGGTGCCATGTTTAACTCCTAGCAGGAAGTCATGGTTGTTTTGAAGCAATCTGATTGGCCGAGATTGGTTTTAGCTTTGCTCTACATTGCTCCCTACGTGTTTGTCTATTTATGCGGGTTCATGTGACTGAAAACTTTTCTGAAGCAATTCTGTGTCTATCATATTGGTTAAAAAGGTGCAGCTGAGATATTTGTTTCTATAAGAGACCCAGCTACGTGTGCACAAGGCCTAAAAATCTCCGTAAATGGGGTTTTTATAGGACCAACGTCAGATTTGACAAAACAGAACTCAACTTTTAAATCATACTGACAAACGAGTATCAGAGACTAATATGTGTCATATGGGATCTGAGCTAAAGCCCTTCTGGGTGTAACTGAAATAAGCTGATTCACTGTGTTTGTCACGACCAGAGAGACAAACAACAGCAGAAACAACCCCAGACACACATAAAAACAGAACAAGTCTATGTAATTTATTAAGTAGCTCATGGGAGGAACAAAACTCCCCACTTTGGGTGTGCTAGCAGCAAAAGGGTCACAAACTCAAAACAAGGAGGTTGTTGCAACTTAAGATAGTTATTTATTGATTAAAACGCCATGAGATGACTCGTGGAGTTTACAACAAACCTCATAGGGGACATATCTAACACATGGAAGAGAGGAAGGGCTCCACTTAAAGGAGAACAAAATCAACCTGTCATGCATGTCAAGCACTATTTGTTTAAGGGAAACTGAAGAAATTGGAAAAATGAAAAGCTTTAGATGTTCAACAGAGTGCCGTAAAAAAATTCAGCTGTAATAACATTTGATTCCAAGGTCTTCTCAGAACAGCTTTTATTTATCCTGCAATTAAATTTCTAATTGGTGGAGTCTAATAATGGGTTGTTCATAGTTCAGATAAACACCCCCCTCTCCCAACTTTTTTTTCCTATTTTTTTCTTGTTGCCTATATTTGTTGTGAATAAAAAATAAGTGTTTCTGTAGCACTTAAAACCTCATTCAAAAACTTCAAAGCTTGTGGCTGTAAAATGAGAAAATGTGGAAAACTTTGAGGAATGTGAATACTGTTACATGCCGCCGAGAGTCTGAAAACGCAAACCAAACGAAGTGATGTTTAAGTTATTAGCGAGACGAGGACTGCGCTGCGAACAGCCATGGGAAGTCTTGAGGAGGGCGCTTTGATGAAATCAGAGGCTGAGCTGCAGGAAGTCTTAAGCCTCTAATGAAAGGCATCATCTGAAGGCGACTCGGCCTCATCTGAAAGGACACACGCTGGATGATGAAGTGTTCCAACTCTACAGATTAGGGTGGGCTTTTTTTAGGATGTGATCTTAAAACGTTGCAAGGCCACACAGAGAATAACACTAGCTGTGTTTCCATTGACCGTATAATTAAGCAAATTAGAATTCCAAAAATAAATTGGCGCAATGGAAGCAGGGCAATTTTGAAAAACAACTTGTGTTTTTTTATTTTTGATAAAACGTTTTTGTGTCAGGTGATCTTCAGGTCATATTAAAATAAATTTTATTTCACCAAGCTGCTTGTTTTGCATTACACAAGTCGTGATCAGCAACCGACTTTTTCTACTGGTGTAGAAGACGGAGAAGACAACAGGAGGCTGTTGGGTAGGAGGACGATGTGTGTGTTTTCATGGCTTGTCACATGAACAAACGTATTCACGTGTGATTTTAATTGTGTTTCTTGTTTAATGAAAACACCAAAATTGGAAAACTGTGTCTTATTCGTTATGTTGGTGGAATATCGGCAAAGTTTTACACACGTTTGTAGCCTAAACTCAGTTACTGTGAGTGCTTGGGTGGAGACATTTCAGTTGAATTATTCACAGACGTGTATAAAATGTCTTCCATTAAGGCCAGATATAGATTCTGCCATATTTGACCACAAAACAGCATGACGTGTGTTATTTTTGTGTCAATGATGTAAAGGAGTTGTAGTAAGTCGGGTTCCTATTTGCTTTGCCTCGTCAGAGATTCGGACGCCATTTCAATCTGGGTTTTGATGACTCGCGTAAAAATATACGGCTTATGTCCGTTAAACATCTTCACCTGGTGACGGCAGCAAAGTTTCAGAGCACAATTGAGCCGTCGCCTGGCCCCCTTCGTGTCCTTCCCTTCCTTTCCTCCAAAGTACAATAAATGATGTAGTATTTAATGCTCAGCTGCAATCCACTGCAGAGGTACAATTTACTATATAAACATGGAAAGCAATCAAACTAAATATATGCTTTTATGAGCATATATCCCAGTTGAGACTACCTGGCTGGGTCGTGTGCGACCTGAAGTTTTATGGGCCATTGCAAATTCATATTGCCACATGTTTCCGTGTGTGTGTTGTGTTCTGAAAGGACAGCCAGGTGGTTGGGAGAAAGTTCACTTTTTTTTTTTCTTTTCCATTGATTCCATTGGAAAATCTAAAATCTCTGCAGGAGTATTCGTTTCAGGTTTTTGGTAAGGCTTGTTTCTGTCAGCCTAAAAGCCCGCCTGGCAGCACCCGTTCGTGTTTTTTTTCTACCTTGCAGACAAGCTTCTCTTTGTGTTGGTCTTCATCCAGTCGGGGTCTGTCGACTTGCTGATGTTTTGTGAAAGAAGTAGGAAGACATGTTGGGTTTGCGGCTTTAAAAACTTTACTTGTGAGTCAAAACTTTCCTCAAGACTCACAAGCTTTATGATGTCAAAAACCATGTTTACTGAAAAATAGGAATGCACAATGAAAATGTGCATTTAGTTTAGGTGGAAGTAGAGTTAAAGATCCAGTCATTAGACAAAACCTGTCCGCATTTCATAGGAGAAGGAAAGGACTTAAGGATTTTCAAACTACGTAGAAGTCACCTGGTTTATAAATGGAGTTCACCTGCAAGTGATTTCACGTCAGAATAAATACAGCTGTTCTGTCAAAACATAAGTGAGCAAAAACTCATGTATAAGGGGAACATGCTAAATCCACATGCTCTGGCAGCCTTCAAGGTGTGGTCTAAAATGTATCATTTTTTTATATGTTTTAAAATAGGAAATGAAGTGTCCTTGTCATGAAAGAGGGACTACCTCCCACCCCCCGCAGCAAAAGTTAACATCATTATTTGGGTTACATTTTGAAAAAATGGTTGCTCATTTTTCAAAGACAAATGTTCACTAAGTTATGTTTGCACTTCTAAATGTAATTTAGTTCAAAATTCATACTCAGCTCAGTTTCAAACTAAGTACTTGCTGTATTTTTCCGACAATAAGCTGCTACTTTTTTTTCCCACGTTTTGAACCATGGAGAAAGACAAATGATTTTATAGTATTATGGGTTCATTTTTTTGTTATTTACAGTTACACAGAGTTGTCATGGAAACATTGTTAATGAAGTTGTAGAGATGAAGACAATCAAGTAAACATATGTCTACCTTACTTTCATGTCAGAGTCAGACACGCAAGTAGTTATCTGTCACTACACATGTATGGAGACAGAATAACTAAAATAATGTATTTTCTGGTAGTCCACTAATTGTGTATGAAATCCATTTTGTGGTGCACACTAACTCCTAAACGATGACGCTAAATGTGCATTTCTAATCATTTGTTCCAAAATCTTTTTCCTCCTTTTCATAAGAACGTGCCGGTTGAGAATTACTGTTGCCTTTTGCGTCACATGACTTCACATCTTCACAGAGGACAAAATTACAGAGCGGAGCTTGTTTGGCCTCTATGCCAAATTTTGGTCAGCAGTGGTAATATTTCGCCAGCCCACACTGGAAAACGAGGAGTTGCTAAATAACCTTTAGAGCTTATCTGATATAATGGGTGAGTCGCACAGAGTCTGGTGTGCAGTTTTAGGGCCAACCTTGTGGTGTTTTAGCGGCATTAAGTTCAAAATGTATCCAGCACATGTCACGTAGGTTGGCCACGAAGTCCTCTGATGACTTTGACGGGAACTTACAGTGCTCTGGGACAAGAGGACAAAGTTGCAGTGGCAGGAATTTAAACATAATGAATTCAGCATGCATAAAAAGTGTTCAGCCTTGAAAAAACAAAAATGATCTGCGCCTTTGAACTTAATATAAGGAAAAGTTGTTGAGTTGAATTCAATTCCTTTGGAAAAGTCAGATGTTTGCAAATGCTTGTCACCTCCAGCTCTTGTACTAATATATTCCTTTTTAACTGCGTTGTCTTTCTGCAGTTATTGCTGCAGGGTCTCTTTAAACTCGGACTACAAATTGAAACATTTAATTCCTTTATTACTCTGGTCAAGGTTGACTGTGTGTGTGGGGGTGGGGGTGGGGGGAGGGTGTGTGTGTGTGTGTGGGTGTGTGTGTGTGCGTGTGTGTGTTGAAAGCCAAAGCAGATGTTTTATGTGGTTCTTTTAAAGCTATTTTAGGAGCATCACCCTTGCCTTAGTAGAGTTGATTCAAACCCTTGAACCACACAGGTTCAATTCATTTGGGACATGTAAATGCCATATAGTTAAATATTTTATTTATCACCACATAATTCAATATTTCAGCAAAATCTTTCACACGTGGATACAAGAACCTTACTTGGCACAGATCCCAGGAGCGATTTGTAAAAAAGGAAAGAAAAAAAAACAACACAGAAAGATTGTGAGCCACTGAAAAATTCAATGCGGCTGCCATGATGATCAAGGAAGGAGCTTTTATTTTTGCTCTAAACCACAAAGGAATATTTTGCGTCAAATCATAGTTTTCTCATTCTAGACCGCTAAACACAAAACAAAGTGCTTGCGCTGCTGAAGCCAAGATGCTAAACTGTTTAGAACAAAACAAATGTTGAAGCTAATGCTAAACTCATGCAAAAATTAGCCAAAGCTAATGCTAAGTATAAAGAATTAGCTGAAGCCAATGCTGAACCGCTCAATACAGGAAAATATAGCTAAAGTTCAACTTCTAAATGCATAAATATCAACAGAAGCCAAACCACTAAAGAGCGCCATTAACCATTAAGATCGAACATCTTCAATTCCTTCCTGTTGACGGCTGGTGTGAGATTCGCAAACAGTAAAGCTAGTTCAGTTTCGGAGTCTAACTTTGGTAAATATTATTACTCTGAAGTTTATGAATAGAATGACCAAAGTCAAAAAGATATCGGGACATAAAGTTCACTCAAGTCATAAAAACTAGTAACATTTCATGGAAACATAGGCTCAAAAACGTCATCCTGATATTTTTTAAACAAAAATATCAGGATGTTGTGAATTTCCACTGTTCCTTATGGGACCCAAATCCCATAGCCCACAAGAAGGGGTGCTGGTTTGGGATTAGGTTTAGGACTAAGGTGTGAATTGAGTTTAAATTTAGGTTAGGATTAGGGTACAAAAATGAATGAACATCAGTTCAAATTCCTCTTTAAGATTGAACATACCACATGTGTACATTTATAGTTGTTTGTTTAAACAAATGTAAATGTCACCCTTAAAAAACAATATTTTTCCTTCAGATCAATTTGCAAATGCTTTTTTTTGTTTTGTTATGTTTTTTCCTGGAGCAAACCAGTTCGACACTGGGTCAGCCTCAAGTTGAAATGAGACCCTCCTTAATACTGATAAGAGGAAAGTCAACATAGTGTTCATTAATCACTGCTTTTATATCTGTTCTTCCATAAAACTCTGTGCCAGGAAACATGAGCTTTTGCAGCAGTCAGTGTTTCCTATATGTTGCCTGAATGAGGTATTTTCCCTTTTATAAAGTGTGTAAAGAGAATTTAAAAAGCACTGTTTGACTAATCCAGTGTTGTCATAGCTGTGCCTGAAAAGTTCAAATTCAATACAAAGTCCACACATTGCAAAAAAAAAAAAAAATAGGGAAAGACAAATCAGGAGAGTTGTAAAAACAAACATGTTGGTTCATTTTGTGTTGCATTGGTGCTGCCACAATGCATATGTTTGAACGTGCTCTTAAAAGGGAGAGAAATCTGCTGCTGGGCTTGCATCAGCGATGGTGCTTAGCCTGATCTCTCAAGTAACCACATGAATTAGCAAATCCCAAGGTTTTCCGACTTGAAAGTGGAACTCGCTCAATTTGCATGTGATGTCATTAATATAAACAAGATCTTCCCAGGCAAGTGAAGCGCAGCATTAGTGTTGATACAGTCTTCTCCAGGAGTCACAAAAAAGCCCCGGATGACTTGCCCCAGAGTCTCTTTGAAGTGTTTTTATGATGTGTGGCCTGATGTCCGTTTAGGAGAACTGGACGTTTACTTTGATTCCAGGCTCCGTCCTGCTCCAGTCAGAGTTTCTGTTACTTTGTCAGACACATAAAAGCCTTTTAAAGTCGATGACGGGAATGGCGACTTAAAAAAAATGTTTGGAGTTGGATGTGATTTGTCCTGAATCAAAAAAGAGCTGCGTTGCTGTCCAGATATCCTACATGTCTCTGGATGTAGGATTGCGGAGCAGTTTTGAAGTGAGATTTTGCAAAAAAGTTTGTATACCTTACCTACAAGAGATAACTCATGGCGTCTTCATTTACTATTAATCTAGATTAGTTGGTGAATAGGCTGGAGCTAAGTGGGACCAAGACAAAATTGGCCATCTATCGTCAAACAAATCCTTCAAGGTGACTTGTGCGAACACTATTTTCTAAAGTTTGAAACTGTCAGCATCTCTGGGTTACATGGTTATTTACAGAAACAATGATTATTATTTGCACAGGAAATGGCAGTAAGATCATTAGTAGCTACCAGTGATCTTCCTGTGTGAAACTCAGGCTGATAGTGAAAGACTCAAGACTCTTGGACTCAGAGCAATGGTCTGAAATTAAAAAAAAAAAAGTGGTGTAAAAGGTACATGTATCTTGTAAAAAATGAAGAGACCACCTAAAATAATCAGTTTCTCTGATTTTAGTCTTTATAGGCATACTTGAGTAAAATGAACAACTCAGTGTGCCAGCCACCCTCTGTACACTGTCATCAGCAGCCAGGAAAGCAGATTGAGGGGGAGACTGTGTCTTCCAAAGTGCAGGACCACCAGACTGAGAAACTCATTAGTCCCTCGTGCAATTAAACTCTTCAACTCCTCTCTGGAGGCTGGAAGGAGGACTAACAGGAGCGCAACAGAAAGAGAGGCTCTATAGGGCCGTGCTGTTAATGTACTAAAAGAAAAAACATTACGTTTTTGATGTATTGGTTCTGTGTGGGAGATGGGAACAATTTCCTTCAAGGTGAATTGAAGGAATTCACCTTGGATTTGATAAACCCTTTGGGATCATTAAATCCCTAAGGGTTTAATAAAGTTCCTACCGACTGACCGACCCATTTGTAGCACGCAGTTTTAAATCCTCATCAGTCTCGGTGCACATAATCATCTAATTCAAACCTGACAAGGGTTACGTTTTTTAAAGTGATAGGGTTTTTTCAAGTGGTTAGCTTCAGTCTGCTGGACAGACCTCCTAAAAACAATCCCTTTTACAAAGGTGCCATAATGACTGAAGTATCATGATTAGTCATTGCTTTGTGGTGGGACCCTCATCCAAATCAAAGCACAAAGCTGTTGATCCATTGGAGCAAATGTCTTTAGAAGACATTGAATAAAACAACATAATCAGATCTGGAAATAACTAAGGGATGAATAAAACCAAAATGAAGTCATTTGTTTGCCGATTTTAATCGTTGGTTTTAGATATTTAATGGCCACCTAAACTTTCTCCTTTATTTGGTTTCAGGTTTCAATCGTCTCCATGTTCCACATTCTCTAATCCCGATGTAAATTTAAAGGCCATCTTTTAGCATACTAAAATGCTTTTGAGAACATAAACATGTGGGCCTCCTGACTTTTTTTACCTATCAATCTACACAAAAGTATATACTGGCTTTTCATTTACGATCTCGCTTGGTGTCATACACTCCATGAGTTATCTCCTTCGCGGTAGACAGTGAAAAATTTGATACTCTAAAAGCTCTTTTCCATCTGCTTCATAGTGGATGCTAACAGCTACCCTGCTGCCACCTCAGACAATCTGAAAAGAAAATCCATATTTTTGTCTGACTGTCACTGACAATGTCATGGACCATAAATCGTTGTCATTCAGTCAGTCCTCAACGTTTTACAAAAGTTCTAACTTTTCTGTCATCGTCATCATTGCCGTCTGTCGGTGTTTTTCTTTTAAAACTACGAGAGTTATATGTGTTTGGACTGATCCAAGTGTTCCCATGATGCATTGTCAAACCAGCGCTGGAAACACAATGCGGCGTTCAACCGACCTGTGGTCGGTTTTTACTTGAGGAACAACCAGACGTCACTGACGTGCCTCAAATGTCAGGCAGAAGGGAGATGAGTGGAAACGCTGGGCGCAGACATCTGAATTTCATCTATTAACCAGCTGGGTTCATCAGGTCCGTCCCTTTTTCTTCCTTTTGCAAGGCGTTTGGACCAGAACAGACCTTTGCCTGAAGGTTCTCAGTCCTGAGTTCACTCAGAGAAACTTCCACTATGGAAGACAAATTAGAGAAATCTATTGTCTCACTTTCTACTCTTGCTTTTTTTCCTCACCTGTACGTTGGCCGTGGTATTTTGATACACTTTTGTCTCATCGTATCAACCTAAATGAGCAACGATCAGTCGTCTTTGGTAAACTATTTTCTCATTCCTCTTGAATTCCCTGCACTTAGCTGCTTCCCAAAGCTTGGAAAAGCTTCCTAAAGGTCTTTGAGTGCGGATGTCTTCAGTGGGCTGCAGTGGAATGAGGTGGGAGCTGGGTTATGGTTTTCTGAGGCCAATGACTGGAAGTGGCTCTCGCTTGGTGTGCAAAGACAAGGATATCTAAGCAACATGTTGAAACCTCATTATATAATGGAATCCTGTTAAAGCCACTTAGAAGAGGAGAGAGGATTGTATCTCTAGAAAGCCCTACTGCACAATGAACGGAGGGCGTGAAGCAAAAGGAAAGTGAATCAGAAGGAGTGGAAATTTTCTGCCTGTCGTTTTTCATTTTGAAGTGACAATAACTGAAATGACTGGGTATTTGCCTTTTTAGTGTGTTGAGAAATCCCCAGAAAAATACCCACACCTAGCACTTCTCTTAATCCCTTTCCCCCCTTTAGTTTTTCTTCCCTGATTGAACTATAATAGACATAATGGACAGAGATGAAATGCTGGATTATGGGTACATATAATTAATGTGTTGAGCTGATGCAGGATTGTTCCCCAAACTCGTTTTTGTGTTCACACAAAGCTCTGCTGCATGTTTGGTTTCCTTTTTATTGTGCCAACTTTAATCTAAACAGAGTTTGCGCCAACTGAAACTGCAGCAGGAATGTGATTTTTCTTTTCTTTTTCTTTTTTTTTAACCACCATGTCAGACCCCATGTTGTTGCTGAGTTTTATTTTTGTTTCTGCTGTATTGCTTCTGTCAGCTGCTTGGCTGACGGAATCGTAGCTTCTGCGTGTTTTTGCGAAGCTATCCTAATTCAATCTCAGGCTTCTGTTGAAGGCCTCTTAATGAAAACAAAAGAGTTACGTGGCAGTTTTGTGTGTGTGGTGATTTACAGCCAAATTATGCAGCAATATGTCTCGCCTTGCAAAAGTATTACTTCCTCTTGAACTATTCTCTCTTCAAAACAAAGGCTGCATGTGTTTAGAATGCTATATTCTAAGTAAAATACATGCAAATTCTGCATATCAATAATATTTTTGGCCTGTTTGATAGACTTTCACAGCCCTTGATTCCCTCATTTGATGATTACTTCCAATAAACATGACGCTAAAGATGTTCAGCAGTATCATTTCAGTTACATTTATTCCGCCTTCATGTTTCATTCTGTCACATTAACGTTGAGTGTCAGCTTTTCACCATGCATAATGTTTGTGTGTCATGTGATCAGAGCTTTTCCAGTCACAGAATTGTGTTGTTTCGCCCAAGCTGTGAAAAAGAATACAGCCTAGCTTTGTAGTAAGTCCCGACTTAAAATATTCCTGCATAGCAGCAATGTCATTTGCATTTTCAACAATCGTGCCAAGGCCAGAATAACTTCCAGTGCTAAAGTCAAAAGTGGTGTCGTAAAATGAGCAGTGTCTTAGGTTTCCCCCTGGGACCTACGTCTTCTGTTTTGTTATTGTTGTTTTCTGAATTTGTGTTTGATGTTCCTGTGTTTTGAAATTTGTAGTTGTGTTTAGTGAATTGATGAAGTGGTTTGCACCTCGGGGCCACTGTAGGGTTTTGCCACAGTTTGTTCACTAATCTTTAAAGTAAGACGGGGGCTATCACAAATTCCTGCCGCTCTTTTTCGGAGCTCTCTTTTTGTAGAAATGTTTGCAAATCATGAATCTTTTACCTTCCTCTTCACAATTTATGGGCTACCTCGTAATGGTCTATCACATAATATCCCAATAAAGTTAATTGAAACTGGTGGTTGCGAAGTGCGCCAGAATGAATGACTTCTCCGTTTTCTGCTGAACACCATTAATTTATTAAATTGTAGCTAAAGAAGCATGAAAGTGGAAACCAGCAGTTTTATGGCCTAAATATTGGGCTGCTGTTCCCTTTTTATACAACCTGTGGTTAGATACCATGTCCAGACATAGAACTCTGTCTCCATGAAGGTGCTTCGAATGTCTGTGTACGTCAAGCATTCTGCTCAGATCTCTTACAGTTTAATGACCTGCACCAAAGTCTGTTATTAATCAGGAAAACAATTAAATTGAAATATAATACTGAGGAAGTAATACTGAGGAAGTAATCAAAAGTTTGTGAGATGAATAGTTTTGGCCAATCTGACAGAGGTCATTCCTGTTGGCAGAACTTTTCATGATACCAAAATAGGCCAGCATATTTAAAATAGATATTTGTCCTTTTATAAACGAAAACTGGCTTCAGAGTCAGTCAACAATACTGGACATCCCTGGACCAATAATGTTTTAACTATGATAAAAATTATTTCCTGTGTTTTTAAAGAGATAGAGGCCACACTCTGCTTATTTCTGACATTAAACTTTGGCTGGAACAAGTCTCATTTAAATTCTTCTTTTCTTTTTCAGCCTTTGTGTTTATTCTGAATCATCATTTAAACTCTAACCAAGGTAAATAATCCCCTTTAATGAAATTCAAATTAATAATCTCCTGTTAATGAAAACAGGAAGTTCAACAGGCTCTTGCTTTTTGCAAGAGCCTGTTGAACTTCCTTGGCTTAATAAAATGAAGCCTGAAATATCCCAACTGGTCTGGAAGCCGGATCCAGTGTTAATTTTGGAAGGATGATCCTGTTTGAACTACTTTCCAGAAGCCAGAGATCTCCACAAGGGGGTTCCCACCCCGACGGCCGAATAAAATGGATTCTCTTATTAGCATAGTTTGGACGTCTGTCAGCTTTTATGTACCTTGGGCTTTGTACTGTGCTTGACACCACATTGTAATGGAAAGCCAGTACAAAGCCCACTTCTGAACATAGAGATTTTCTATTAGTTTCTTTGTAATGGCAATAGTTGTTTGTGTGTGGGATTAATTCACAATCCACGCAATTAATCTACCAGTCTCTTTTCCTTCCAGACAATCCAGTTTTCAAATGTGCATCACTGACAGAATCAGACCTATAGAAAGGACAACACAAGAAGGGAATGCTTTAAAACCTTCAATACGGATTTTTCCAGAGGGATTTCTGTGAAAGTGGTTCATCACTTGGGCAGGATTTCAGTCAACTGGCTTTAAAACAGAAGCAGAAATGGGTTGTGGTCTTTTGCCAATGATAAAAGAGTAATCCTACAACCGCTAAAATCTGATGCCACTCCATTTTTTGTCCGTGTCTTCTTCAGAGGTTTGTGTGTCTTTTTCTTCAATGGTTCTTGGTGCAGCGCCACTACAGGTGACAGAGGAAATCGGTTGTTCAAAGGGTTTGGTTCATTTGACACAGTGCAATGTGAAGGCAAACTTCAGCAGCTGAAAATCTAGCAAATGCTGCAATTTTCAGCTCCCGTCAAAATACGTCTACAGGACTATCAGGTGTGAATGTCATGCAAAAAGGACTATTGTTCGTTGATAATAACGAGATCCATAAACATAAAAGGACATGAAGTAGGTTTAAAATACATGTCACAGTAAAGTCAAATCTACCAAACAACCGGTGGCCAAAATGTGGTCCAAGTACTTTTGATCACCCCAAGCCAAAGAAGGTGTCTCCCTCCTATTATTTCAATTGACATTGTCATGGACCACAGACTAAAATTAAAAGGGCCTAAATGTTTCTCTCTCTCTTTCTCTCTAAAGGAGATGTTAAAGTTAGAGGAGGGCGTTGGTGAGACAAGGGCATTATTTCTGGTGACTGACGGGCACAAAACTGCTTTCCAAAGCTGCACACTTGGTTTTTTTTAATCACATGCAGTTGACAAAGATAGACTTGAGACTTAACTTATATTCACCCTCTAAAAGCTTGAGGTTTAAATCAGGCTGCTGGGTTGGGACTTGACTATCAAGAAAACCTGGTATATCTTGTAAGCGGGGAGAATGTCTGACATATGTAAGCCACAGACTGTTACTCTGACAAAGGGGTTCACGTTATCCTGTTACAGGGTACGTTTGATTTACCAACCAGATGTTCTCAGGCTGTGGTCTATTTATTGCTCATGACAATCAGTTCAGGTTAGCTGGAGCTTCATAACACCGACCACACAGATTTCTCTCTGACTGAAGTCAGTCAAAAGTGAGGTAATATCTGAACTTCCTTGACCTTTGATGTCCTAGTCTCTTGCTGTTAAAGGTGCAGTGTTATGTCAAATCTTTTTTCAGCTTTACATTATGTTCTATAACGTTATTCCCTCATCAAAAACACACCTGGAGTGTTGGTTTTATTATTTTTTTTCATGCATGTTTGAGAATTTTTTTAATTTCTTGAGGCAACCATTCAGTTGTGGAAAAACTGAACCTAGCATCGACTTTTCAACGCAATGCTAGTAAAAACGTTGGTAGAGGGTCAATATAGGAGCCATGTTGTGATGACTTCCTGAGGGCAGAGTTTCAATAAGCCAGATGTTTTTAAAGAGACAAAGGTCCAAATTCAAGGCATTTAGTTAGGGCGTAAAATTTATTTCAAGTTATTTTAGATATGTAGTATTTTTATGTTATCTCAGGTTCACATAGTTACTTGATTGTGCTATAAAATGCCTCTATGTGTCTGGAAAACACACTTCCTCTTTTAAAATAACGTCATTACCAACAGAGACAGATCTGTTGCATTTTTACATGTCGACTTCAGACATGTATATAAAAAAAGTCTATGCTGTGAACATCTATGCTGTTAAAAGACTCACATAGCTGGGTATCAGCACCAGCAGTCGGTTTTTAAATAAATAAATGATGAAAATCAACATCCAAATCCTCTGCTCTCTTCCAGGACACCCGAGACCCTTAAAACATTGTCTGTCATTATGGATTTAGGACCTAATCAGTTAGAGAAACCTTATATTGCACGATTTTGACCTTTCCCACTAATTTCACGCTCTTTTTCAGTGATCGGCGCTCATGTTGTCAGTGTGCCTTTGACGACACCCGGCAAACCGAGGATTAAGGTTATGAAATTGGCGTGAAGAATGGCGGCTGGTGGTGTTTAGTGCAGGCGCAGGTCAAAGATGGGAGGTTGCTTTCAGGTCATCGGGTTGTTTTCTTTACACTTCTTATTATCTTCGTATGAAGAGAGCTTTCCTCACCGGACGTCTGCTGTCGATTGTTGCCATTTAATCTGCAAAAGTCGAATATAAAGCATCAACGCAAACAGGTGAATGAATCAATCAGCCACTGATTTGTACGTTAGTGGGTGATGCACTGAACATGGACATCTTTGCTAAAAAACACAATAGGATTATGTATACGAAATTCTTCTTTGGTGAGATTTTTACCTTGATAAACAGCGCTTATGACTTTAAAGCAGCATGAATCCTGACTTAATGAGATGTCTGTAGATTATTAGTGGTGCTAAAGTACTGAGGGCTTCTCTTGGGTCATAGGTCAGGAGGTTGACAGCAGCCCTAAACATACACTCTGGAGGAACATAAGCTAAGAAGGAGGAGCGAATAACTGAAAGGTGAACCCAAAATGTTTTTGGTGAGTTTCAAGACGGCACAGATTAGGAATTACTGTCAGTCTGCCTGTCTGATTTGATCCGTCATTTTAGTTTTAGGCTTTTCTTCTTTTTTTCTTCTCCAACTTTCATATTTTTTTTGTGTTTTTTTTTAACAAGTCCAATGTCAGCGCTGTCTGTAATGATGTTAACAATAGTCTCTGAAGCCACCTTGAAGGATCAGCCCCACCTGAAAAAGTTTCTTTTTTGTTTGTTTTGTTGGTTGTTGTTTTGGCATAGCAGTGTAGAAATGTCAGTGTGGATGACTGCACAGATAAAGTTTACAATGCAAATAAAGCAAAATGCCAGATGTCTGTGGCCTAGTGACCCTCCTGTGAACTTTGCGGTGGAAGGATAAATTACAGCAGCAGTCAGTGTTTGTTTTTTGTTTTTTTAGTAAAAGTCAATCTCTCTTTCCTTTACACATATACAATAACTATTTTCATTTTTTTGATCCATCTTTCTGTCCATTTTTTTTCACCCACTTATCGTTTATTAACTGACTAAATCAAAGCAAATCTGTCTTAATGAGACATCTCTTAAATGTCTCATTAAGACAAGTCTTAGCCTATCTTAATGACACGTAAGATTTAAGTCTCAAGTTAATTTTGACACATCTTTGTTAAAATCTGAACATACTTTCTTCACAGTTGAATGCAGGTAAAATATGTACACATTTTTGTTTTTCTCTTGACCTACCAACCTTGTTACTTTAAAGTTGTTTACCAAACCAGAATTTCTGGTTGCTATTACACCTCGAGTAATATAGCATTAGCATCACTTTATTAAAATCACCATAATTTTTAAAAAAATCTAATACTTATTTAGTGGAACCTTTTTCACTTTCGCCAACATAGAAGTACAAAACAAAAAGCTTTATCCTGGGCAGTGCTTCTCATTATTTCTTCTTTATTTGTAATTATTTAAAGAAACAGTTCTCGGTTTTTGTTAAATACTTTATTTCAAACATGTAAGGCCTAATAAACCCAACAACCCTGAACAGTAATTAAAAAAAATCCAGATCACAACACTAAATTTTAATTAGCTATTAAACAGATCAAATGTAACTTTCTACAGCAACTAGTAGTTATAAGAGATTTATCCATTTCTAAGCCTACTTGCCTACATATGTATGTAAGGACTGATTTAAAACTCAAATTATTCAGTTTTGTGCCTTTTTAAAACATAAAAAGCTTTTCTGATGGCCTCAGGTGTTTGACCTGCATAATCAATTAGAGGAGACATACGGTTTCCCCTGCAGAGCAAACATGCCAGAGCCTCGGGCCGCTGTCTGAGGCTCTTTACAATCTGTGACCTCTGAGTTTCACTGGGGTCACACGATTCCTACTAACAAACACCAACATCTGAAACTGAATTCTTTTTACTTTTCAAAGTCTTCCACTTGCCAGAATCAGATATTTAAAAAGCTGTTCCTTGTGCTTGCAGGTTGCAGTTCACCTGAAGCTACAACCTGTGGTTACCTCAGCTCAGCGTTCTAGGATGACATGTTTGTGGCTTCTCTCTTTCGCCGCTGCATTTCCTTCACTTCGCTTTTGCTTACCAGTAGTGACCAGAGATCTACTAAATTATCAAAAAAAACGTCAGTACTTTTTCGCAAAATTCCAACACAATGCAAGCATTAGACTGGAAAGATGCTGCCTGTTTTTTTTTTTTTTTCCTGTCACCCTTGGAGAAGAACTGTTTTCCTTCAAGTTCTCTTGGATCAAAGGATAATGAAGGAGGGAAGATTCTTTTAAAGGGTGTGATTCTAAGCTAAATGAATATTTTGAATCGTCTCAGTGTCTTAAACACAGTTGTTAGGGGTCCTGAGCGCCGGGATCAACCCTTAAGTCGCACTTAGGAGCCATCAGAATTTAATAAAGTTTTGGTCAAACAAAGAAAAGCTGGGGGAAGACACCGTCTTGACATCAGTGTCCGAGGTTAAAGCTGCTTCTCGTCCAAAGCTCAAAAGTGCTGATTTTGTGTTGCATCTAATGTTTAAGGGGCACGCAGCACTTTTTACAAAAAAAGCAAAAAAAACACAGAAAATGGCAAAACCACGTTCACAGAAAGGAAGCTGAAGCCTGTTGTGTATTTTTGTGTGATTTCAGGGGGCTTTTCATCACCATTCATGACCGAGGGCACATTGCTTCAATTCTCCAAAACTGGCCAGAAAAAGACATAAAGGTAAACCTTTGACTTGAAAGTTTGTTCTATTTTTTCAACTTCATTTTTTTTTGTGCTAAACTCAAAACAAAGTGCATCACAGAATATGTTGTTTTCGAATGTAATTGCAGACAAAAAGTGGAGGTTTTTAATATTGTGGATTTTATTGATCGGAAATAATTAATGGCAACTGATCGATTATGACATAAAACAGTGTGTACTGTAAGAAAAATATGCAGAAATAATGCAACCAAAGTCTACTGCAGAGACTTTAGTGGGAACCAGTTATTAGTCATATCCCTCCAAAAGCAAAACCCAAGCAATGGAAAATAAATCTTTTTCTCAAAATATTTTCATAAAAGCAATATGGCTTCCTGCCCAGGGTGTCAAAGTGCTTGTTTACAGGTCAACAAACAAACAAACAAAAACATTAGTGTGGATGAATAAAAATAAAAGAAACAGTTATACAAAAGTGTTTCATTGTAAAAATGGTTTGTGATTTGTTTTGTTGCTACCTGAAGTGTGAAATAAACTTCAGTGGAGTTTGAAAACAAAATATGTGTAGAGCTTTATGTCGGGTTGAACGATGTGTGTGTCCAGCTGATTTTGTTTTTCTTTTTTGGGGGGAAGAAAATCTTTGGGAACCGCTGCATTAGACTGAGGTTGGTCAACCCTAGTGTGCTTTCTGCTACCCCAGAGGAAAGCTAAACAGTCTCTTCCTCTCTTTGCACTTCATAAATAAAAAAAAACGTGCCGCGCTCTCGGCAGCATGACGACACCGTCAGGCATTCCTCGCATGTCGGCTTTACCTGCAGCCGCAGCCACCTGTTCACAGCTGTCAACAGCAAGGCATTTACTGTACCTGAGCTCTGCTACTGCTGCTGCGCGTTCTGAAGGTGGTCTTATTGTAACCTAAGTCGGTACGTCCTACTTTCAACATTTCACAAAGGAGCCAAGGTTGTCATTCTCTGATGAGCCCGAGGCGCTACTGGAACATATTAACAGCATTTGGCAAGAAGGGAGAAGAAAAAAACAGCATGGAAACTAATCAGGCACACTCCAAAATTGTGAGATTTTTGGAGGGGAAAAAAAGCTGTGAAAGTGTTGCGCCTTCAGTGACACTTTTTGCAAAAGTGCAAAAGTTTCTTTTTCTTACGTCAGGCGTTACATAAATGACGTGTGTAAAGCAGTAAACGAAAGTTTATTGATTAAATTTGAAGCAGGGTTTCCTCGAGGACTCATAGTGTAAAAGTTCATATTTGTTCAAACATGGCAAAATAAAGAAACAAAGACCAGCTCTGACTGAGTCCTGCTGTTCACACCAAAGGGCCGTTCAAAAGAATACAATCACTCGTGAACGACACGTCTACACTCTCTACAGGTGACTTGACTTGTCTACTTAGAAATATACATTTTCTGAAGTTTCCGGATTTTGACTCCATTTTCCAACAAGGCTGTGAGTTTATAAGCCAAACGTATTGGACAAAATCAAAACAAAATGAATAGCCAATAAAGCCTGGTATGTTAATCAGCTCTGGGTTTCCCCATTTTGACCCACAAACCTTTCAGGTTCGCTCTATGAACGTTGCAGTTAGACAGAATGGAGAAAAAAAAAATTTTAGGCAAATCAAGGCCACTGTTTAATTTGTCTAAATCAAATTGCTTTATTTTTAAATATGCAAAACATGGATATTAGAGTACTTTCTTGTTTTATTTGAACAAATCTGTCGCCTGAGATGAGGAATGTGTTTCCGTTCTGGTTTGTGTCGAATGACAGGCTGTTTGTGTGACGGATGGAGAGAGGATCCTGGGACTGGGGGATCTGGGTTGCCATGGCATGGGCATCCCAGTGGGGAAGCTGGCCCTCTACACGGCCTGCGGGGGAATGCCTCCCCAGCAGTGTCTGCCCGTCATGCTGGATGTCGGCACAGACAACGAGGTAAGCGGTGATGTCGGCAAATCACAATAACCACCCTAAATAGAACCCAGTTTTTTTCAGGAGCCTAATGATGCGGTTTTAGACCATCTCTTCCCTTAATAACCCAAACACAAATGTATATTGTATATTTAACAAGGCTGTAATTGTTTTAAAAAGAAGTAAAGTTATTCTTCCTCCTTAGTCATGCCTCAGAGGGGCAGCCAAGTGTAGCTAACACATTTCACAGTTTACAATCAGGAAACACTCTGTGCTTTGGTGAGCTAAGCATCTCTGCCCATTCCGGTTGGGAAAGTACCTTTTTTTCCTCTGCCAGTCTGTGCTGAAAAGCAGCTTGGAGACTCATAGTTGTGTCTGTAATTGTTTAATTTTTTTATGCTGCCCTCTCGGTTACGGCAACAGACAGTTTTTCATTAATTATAAGGTCACAATCTGATGGAGCTTTCCCATTGATCATTTAATTAGTATTTGGCTCACGGGAAATGTTTCCATTTCAGCCGTAAAAATACCAGCATACCCCCCTCGACCCCAAAAAATAAAATAAAGCACACAGAAGATATAATAGTCAGTTGTTTTAATGCCGTTCAAACTTAACTGAGAGTAAAATTGTTCATTGGTCTGCCAAATCCTCCACTGGAGCTTTTAATCTTTACAGGGTTACAGCATTTGCAGTAACTCTGCTGACCTCTTTCTTTATGGGGCTCTCTATCCAAAAATTCTACTTGATTTTTTTGTCTTTTTCACCATTTCCTCTGGTCCATGAAGACAACGCAAATTTAACTTACGATAACAAAACTTTAAATAATGTTTTTCAAGTAAAAAATAAATACTGCACGGCAGTTTTTATATATATGGAATATGAGCTTTGTTCCAAAAATTTTTTATTTAGATGTTTTTTTGTTTGTTTGTTTTTTTTTACATCATTAGTGTTTGAAAATATATTACATAGTGTGTGTCCCATCTTGGATAACAGTTTAAAGCACATGAATACTGTATCTGGCCATTTTCAATCATCAGTTTGTTTCAGTTTTTAGTCCGTACCTTTGTGCAGTTCAGATAGACTTTAACAAATAAAATCTACAGACCTCTTAGAAAGAATGAGGAAAAGTTTAGGAAGTAAGTGCCCGACGATCGATTAAAGCCCAATGTCTTGGACGTCTTGCATGGGGATAAAAACTAACAGAGCATAAAACCCCAATTAAACACATTAAAGTTTCCAAACACGTTAAAGGGGTGTAAATATTTTTGCAAGACACCGTGCACATATATATGCAGGCGCAGATGTATTTGGCTTTCTGGTTTCTGTCCTGCAAACGCTTATAACTGAGATTTCACTGTATTCTGCCAAGCCCTGCTAGAGGTTTCTTTATTTCTGCCATTCTGAAGGGATGACAAGCTAAATGGGATGTAATTGGATAAATGGAGCTGCTTTGTGAGTGTGAGTGTGTGAGAGTGTGTGCGTGTGCGTGTGTGAGTGTAGCTCATCTTGACTAGACTCACGAAGACAGCAGGCCAGGATGTGGCCTCTTGGTAACCTGCTTCACTCTGCAGCCCCGTTTCTGGACGCATAATGGGAGAAGAGCGGGAGGCAGGGTACGAGGCAGTGGTTGCTTTGGCTAATTATTAAAATGACTACTATTAAAGGATTATGTTTATCCTTGAGTGGGTGTAGGGATTAATAGAGAGACACGAATACAGCCAAGAACTTAAACAGACAGATCCCAGAATGTTGAAGTTTCTTTTCTCCAAACTTATAATTTAAGTTTTAAGGACTTATTTACTTTGTGGTTTTCGCTGGATGAGCCAGGCGATACTTTATCTTAGCAGTAATTGTAAAGTCAGCAGCTGGGTAGCATGTTTGTTAGCGTTTATATTTTGAGGACAGAGGCACAAGGTTTTTGCCGTGTTTGTTGCAGGAGTCTTTTTTTGTTTTTTCAATGGATATTACAACAATCTTCCTGCATGGAAAATGGAAACCTGCTTGCCATGGAGAGCCTGCCTACACACGTACTTAGGAAGTGGTCAATCTGATCAAGGTTGCGTGGAATGCAGCGTGGTTTGAGGCATAGAGTATCCAGGCACAGTTTTAAATCTGACCTTTTTGAAACAATCGGACCACAAATTTTTATTGCTAATCCTCATTCCCTGGATTACAGGAGGGATCATTCACAGCTGCAATTGCCCACAGATCAAGTAGACCTGAAAATGATGGTGAAGAATAAGAAATAATTAGCCTGACTCAATAGCAACATTTCTAAACTTGGGTGAAGATACGAGCGTGCGGATAATGTTGGATCTGTGGTGCATTACTGAAGCCCAAAGTGGTCATGGAAGTGAAGAGAGTGAACCAACCATCCATTAGCCAGTGAAGTGGTTGGTTACTATCGAATGCATGTCTGGAAAGAAGTTACAGGCAGTGCTAGCCAACGAGTTACAGGCAATGCTGATCAAGGAATTATGGGCAGCTAATAAACAAAATAAGCATTGTCCATTTGCCATGCAACGTTCCATGGTGTTGCAGTTAGCAATCTTCTTCAAACCTAATCTTAGTTTAACTATATTTTACATTTGAAAACTAACTATATCCAAAGTAACAAACTATTTCAGCACTATTAAATATGAGGTCATTCTAACCTCATATTTAACAGTTTCTTAGTCTGCAAAAATAAATTACAACTTTCTAGATTTCTTCCTGTCCTTGTGTCCTGCTAGCACTGTCAGATAGAAATTATGAGCAAAACAGGCAGAACTCAGTCTAACATCTTTAGGAACAAGCGCAGCGCAAACATTGGCTCATGAGTGCACCATGTCATCCTAGACGATGTGCTGTTTGTGTGTAAATTACTGATGGGACTTTACAGCTAAAGTTCTTGTCTTTTACGGATGTCATGACTTCTTGTGTCTCTTTCCTGAGATTAAAGGCTTCGGTCCAGTTTATAACATAAACTTCTTCACCACTGAAACTTTGTCAAGCAGGGCAAGTAAAGTAATAGATTAAATATTAATATTAACACATCATATCGCTATCCCTAAAGCTGACATTTTTGCCTTAGTGAGCGAAGATAGCTTTGCCTCTCATGAGAGGTTTAATTTCCAAGAGAAAGAGGCCTGTAGAATAGAAAGGACAGCTCAGTCAAATAACAGAAGATAATCTAGGACAGAAAGACAACTCATGTCAGCAGCTCATCCCAGGTCAATGAGATCGGACCACTTTAAAACCACTCAGGGCTTCTTCTCTTTCACCCACGAAGCAGGTTTTGTCCCCATTTCTAAATGAACTGCCTTTCATTGAGTTTTTCATTCTTTCCCAAGCTCTTGCATCGTTTGTTTTAAATTCTTATTATAATGTCACCATGATATGAAGCCAGTTTCCTTGAGAAACGCCATAATGACACTGCTACATAAATAAATTGTACTTACTTACCAGAAAAAGGTTTCCCCTGCTTTAGTTACCAATGAACTCGGCCAAACCCTCCCTATAACTATCTGTTAAGGACATGCCAGGAAATGAGTTGCCATTTCTAAATAAATGTCCAGCATAAGCTCTTTGAGCTGTTCTTGGATGTACTGACTGTTGACCATGCCATGGAAAGTTTGTTTTATGTCTTCTCAAAGTAATGCCCATCTTCATGACAGCCTTTAATTTGACATGTCTTGCAGTAAGAGCTGCCTATGCCGGTACGACATGACTAAGCTGCAGAGCAGTCCACTGACCTTTAGGACAAAATGTGAACTTTCGTGCACCCCAGGTAAACTTTCTCCAAGACGATGCATGTCAAACAAAACCAGTAAACTACTTAAAGGCCATATTTAAGTACGTATTTACAGGCCGTATTTACAGCAGCCCTGTTTACTCCGCTTTAACCAAACTGGGATTTGTTTGGCTTGAACGTCCGGTTGTTATGGAGAGGTCTGAATGCGTAATCGAATACTGATGCTAGCGGGTGTTTGATTACTGTCTATCAAAGTTTTTTGCCTAAAAACTTGTGACCAGAGTTTTTAGGCAAACTCTTTTTCACCTAAAAACCTAGGCCTCGTGAACTCTGGTGTGGTTCAAATGCATATATGAATGTCAAAAGGACTGGAGACCACTCCAAAAGTAGGACGCAGACTACAACCCATGACATTCTGGGTAAATACAATCAAAACAAATATGTGTCTGGTGCTAATTGTGGAAATGGCTCATGGTCTTTTGGTGAAAACAAACAAAAATTCTACAATCGCAAAAATCTCACGCTCACGAATGTGTGCTTAGTGTTTTCTTCAGAGGGTCATTTCATTTTTGGCCAAACGCCACCACATGCAAAGGAGGCGAACAACTTGCTCAAAGGGTTTAAATTATTTGACAATCAATTTTGAAAGCGAACCACTCCAGCTGAAAACGTAACAAGTGGTGTAATTTTGGTCCCCAGTTGAACCGAGTTTACCGGACTATCGGGTGATGGAATACTCTCATATTCCTCTCTCTTTAATGTCATACTCTGAAATTAAACCCTGCAGACTTCTTGTTTCAGAAGTCTCCCAATCAGTAAATAGAGTCTGTGTTGTTGCAGTTTATTTCAATATAAATGCAGCTGTTCAGTGAAGGCCTCAGAGGTCTGTTAGAGAACATGGGAAACAACATCATGGAGAACAAAGAAGAAAGTAGACAAGTCAGGAAGAAAGTTGTAGGGGCATCTAAAGTAGGGCTAGGTTTTAGGATAACTTCCCAGGTTTTTGAGTTGTCTCTATATCATCCAAAAATATAACGCTGACTTAACAAGACAGACCTAAAGCAACGGGCCATGTACATTGGTCATTGATCTTTGATCATGCTTTGGACCTTTTGGACAGAGTTGGTTGAAAAACAAATGGAGCTCAACAGTCAAGCTGGAAATGCATGGTTTTGGTGTCATTATGCTGTGGGAGTACTTTAGTTGAGGTGGGTTGTAGTTGAAGGGAAGATGAATTGAGCTAAATACATGGCAATGCTGGGAAGAATACATGTTGGAGGCTGTCAAAGACTTCAAAGTGGGAGATTCATAACCCTAAATATACAGCCAGAAGCCCAACAGGATGATTTAGATCAAAGCAGAACCAAGAGTTTAAATCTCCCAGACCTAAATCCAATTGAGAGCCACAGACGCTCTCCATCTCATCTGACTGAGCTGGAATATTTTGTCTGGAACGCAACTCTACACCCGGAAAATTTGAATTTGTGTGTGTAGTTTGACAGAATGTGAAAAAGGTTTCAAGGTATTTGTCAAGGAAGAACTAATGACCTTTCCTTGCACCTGACTCAAAATTATTTTCTGTTTCTTTTCATTTCCTTCTGAATGGTTTACAGTGATATACATAGTTCCTAACTCCTCATACTTCACATTAGCATTCCTTCATTCTTTATAATTTTGTGATGTTCTGGTCAAAAGGTCATATCAGTCCTCCCACCGATTTGCTGTATCCACTGGGTCACATTTGTCCCCAATCTGAACTTGTTTCCTACAGCTACAAATTTAAAGCAATGAATGCTCCTTTCAAAAATAACACAAGATGAGGGATCACACAGCTTTTCTGGTGATGCATAGTTACAATAACCACTTCTCATAAATCATGACCATATCATTTGACTGAAAGATTTGCTTAACTCTGAGAAGTGTCTGCAGATCGACGTGAATTTATGTCACAGGAGGAACCGCTCTCACTCACCATAACACATGGCTGTCATCACAGAGGTCCAAAAACTGCAGGAATACTAGTCAGAGCTCATGCTGAGCTGTGTTTCTGGTCTTTAAAAAAAATAGCAGAAGGAGTACACATAATCAGGCATGGAATCACTGAGTAATTTTGGGGACTGCTGATCTGGTGTGAATTGCATTTGCAGAGCAACTTCGGTGAAGTCTCACAGAAAGGTGTTCAAGCTCTGCAGCATAAATTTTTACTGAGAGCCCTGCTGCAAAGCCTCAAGAAATTTCTGGTATCAATCACCACTTCCTTTATGTGTTAATTTTTTTATTACTTATTAATTTTCCAGGCACTCCTGAAGGACCCCCTCTACATCGGACTGAGGCATAAGAGAGTCCGAGGCCAGGCCTACGATGACCTGATCGATGAATTTATGAAAGCCGTTTCGGCCAGGTACGATGACCGCACTGACCCTTCCAGCCATCATTTGCCCACTTCCTTTTTTTTGTCTGCTATCGTCATTTCAGGCCAGTAATCGCACAGGGCCCTTAAAAGAAAAATGTTAAGCAGTTTAGCATGCAAAGTGGCCAGCTGTTGCAGGATTCAGAGGTCTGGAGTTTACCTCAACATTAATTCAGTTTTACCTCCTTTCAAGCAATTTGACTTTCTGGTTGCCAAATGTTTTTATTCGTCACTGTTTTGTCAATCTCGGATGACGATGGGATAATTTTGTGGAAGACTGGAAACAGGGTTTTAGTTGTAGTTTAACACAACAGACAAATTAAATACAGTGTTGACATTTGATACCAATATAATTATCTTACATAAGATAGCACCCTTTTGGTGTGAACTCCAGTTGACTTGCCTTGAAAGTCAGATGCATTTGGGGAGATGTAGCCTAGCCATTGCCTTCCTGGATAATTCCTCTCAATTAATTTCCCTTCTTAATTCTACGTCTGCGCTTTCTCCCATTGACTTGGAAAGGAGGAACAAGTTGCTCCAGGGGTTTGGTTTGGTTGACACAGTGCAGTGTGAATGTGAACCACACCAGCCAAAAATTTAACAAGGTTGCAGTTTTGATCCCTATTCAAACTGAGTCTCCTGGACTTGTGGATTCCCTTTAGCGCTGATACTTTCTTTAACTTGGAGAATCCCGAAAGACTGTTAGCACGTTAAAGACAAAAGTTGAGGCTTAAATAGTTAAGAGTTCTGTAAAAAAAAAAACTTTATTGAACTGGATTAGGCCTTCCTGATACCTGCTGAATTTTTTGCTCTCTCTCTAAATGGACGACAGACATTACAGCAAGTTTCTTTCAAAAGGCTTTTTACACCTGTGACTTCAGTTTAAACACCACAGCGATACTGAAAATAGCTACCGTTGAGTCCTCGTCATTCATTAACTCCCTCACTGAAGAGTGTTTTGAGGATGCTAGAGCTGGAATACAGAAGGGTAAGGGCACCTTTATTTTGTTGTTTTCTTCTGCTTGTCCTGGTAACAGGATCCAGGAAAAGTACTTAAAACCCCTTCCAGTCAAATAACATATGTAATGTTGTTGTATAATGCCATGTTAATGCATAAAAATGTTTTATATTGCTCATTGTTTCTTCTTTAACTAGACTGCAGAAGCCTCTGTTAAAGTTTACTGCTTGGACGTGTTGCTTATTTGGTTGACTCTCATCTGAGCTGTCCCTTCCTTTGAGGAGCAGGAATTGTTTGAGACAGATTGACTCTGGTTGGTCTGATTATTACCCTGTGTGTTTCCTGCAGTCATGTTTCTGATTAGAACCTTCGTACATTCTTCCCCCGCGTGCCATCATGTCTGTGCCCATGTGCCACGAAGCCATGCGTGCACACACATTGGCCTGGTTAAGCCTCATCCTCAACCCACAGAGACTGTAGTCCAGGGAGAGAAGTCTGGGTCTGGGTCTGCTCCAGCTGGCAACAGGAAACCATGACTTTAATAACCGGGTAGCTTCCCAAATGCAGGGAACAGAGTTGCCTCTTTTTTTCTTCTTTTTCTCCCCATCGGAGCCAGATTGGCGGAAAATGAATAATTATGGGCTCAGACATTCAATGAATGATTACAGCTCCAAAGTAATATTCACGTTCAGTTTTCTAAGAATCTAAACAGAGCTAAAACACTCCACACTGAGTCATCATCGATGAGCAGAAGTCTGGGACAAAGTGAGTTTTAGACTTTCAGTCAAAACCGCCCCTTGCTAAGGGGAATCGATTCGTGATGCAGTCTCGTGTTTGGTTTAAGACCGTCCAGCTTAACTCCTGAGTTTTCACAATGATCCCAGTAACATGACTGCACACACTCACTCACACACTTACATTTTTGTTTACATTTTACAAAATGTAAACAAAAATGGAGAAGTGTCAGATTTTAGAAGTTGTAGCATTTCTCTTCCTTTTGGTAAAATTAGTGCCAGACACACACTACTTTGTTTTGGTTATATTTACCCAGAATACCCTGCATCATAGTCCGTTTCCTGCTTTTGGCGGCCTCCAGTCCACTTGGCCTTCATGCATTCAAATAGCCTCAAAGTTCATTTTAAATGAACCAAAACCCAGGTTTTTATGAGGACCAGAGTTCAGAGTTTGGTTCTGCATTCACGCTTTCCCAAAACGAACCAAACCGTTGAGGCAAGCAAGATGGATTAAAACCGACCAAACCGAACTTGTGTGAACTCACCCTTAGTTTGTCCAGAAACCTGAAGTCTTTCAAAACCAAACAACCCAGTTAATTTTATTTTATTTTTTTAATGGTTGGTGATCCGAGACAGTTCCTGTACAAGGCTTGTTGGCATACAAATAGTACAGGAATGCTATCAGCTGTTTTAAAACTCTTGGCACTGAAAAAAAGTGAGAACCAGGCAGACAGGCCGATGGAGGCAGCAACAGAAAGGGAGAGAAAGAATGTGTTTTTTTTTCTTTTCATTTTTTTCTTTTTAATGATGGGCTCAGGGATTTGAGAAATAATGTGTGCTGAGAGATGCTGGCTCTCTGGAGAACAGGAGTGGGCTGGGGATTTATTAAGGCCTCCTCCACAAAACCCCTTAGGGACAAAGGTAACACACATCCTATGAATGTGTGTGTGTGTGTGTGTGAACGCCAATGCTCGGATATACACACAGATTCAACAGCTGTGTTTGGACAGAGTGCCCTTGTCTGTGACCTTTGTTTTGGTCGTCCTGGGCTCTCCGGCCCTGGTGAAGGCACTCCTGCTAAACGAATCGGTTCGTACCTCCTCATCAGTTTCCAGTCTCTGCACTGGAAGGAAAAGTAACATGCGTCGCGCTACTTCCCTCTAGCAGCACATTTCAGCTGTAATAACAGCAGATTGAGTTTCTTGAAAGAGTCACTTATCACATCTATAGGAACCTAAATGAGAACCATAGACTAAACAAACACATGGAAATGAGGAATGTTTGCTTTGTCATATCGTTCCATCAACCATCTGCAATTATCTCCAGTAGGTCTTGATGAGATTCTTAAAGTCGGCTAAAAGATCTCCTAAGACAAGTGCAGCAGTCTTAATAACATTTTTGCAAACCCTGGCTTCTGTTCAACATATCCTTGTGGTGACTCATAAATCACAGGAAGGTAAAAGTTGAAGGCAAAAACAGTCTTGTGTTGTTTTGGTGAAATGGCTCAGATTGCTTTGACAGACTACTGTTTTCCCCCGCCGCCCCATATTGGTTTCAATACTTTGAGGTTCTGTTGTTCAAATTTCTTCAACACACGCAGATTATCTGTCCCGTATTATATGACATAGTGACATTTTTAAATAATATCTAAAAAAGTGTTTTTAATATAATTATATATAAAACTTGCATACCCCAGCTTTGAAAGAAGACGTATGCAGATGAAGTTTGCATTTTTTTAAATTGACAATCTATAAAGTGGGAATGATAATCTGAATAAGATGGTTGTCCAAAACAGATTTAAATCACCCATTGTTGCACATTAACAGTTTTTTTCTGCATCAGTAGCTGTTTCTATTTCATATTGCGCACAACTTTGTCAGTATTTCACGAATGTTGAAAAATCACAATTTCACAGGTACAGTGGTTTCATTAAGTAAGAAGTGCCTTTGAAATCAAATGTGAATAAGCTTGTTCACACGGTGAGTTGTTAAAAAACTTGTCAAGCCATCCTCCTCCTACCACTTCCTGTCATCGACTTCTTCGTGGTTTGCGCCAGTGGTAACATCCGGTTTTTGATCATGTGATTTGCGTGATGCGAAAAAAGTGTTTCCGTTGCAGTTTTGCGAAATGAACCATTTTCGATAGGCAAAAAAAAAAAATAACTCACATAGAGCCAGTGATGGTATAGTTACTTTGAAAACGTAGCTTTAATCGGATTACTGATTACTCCTTGAAAAAGTAACTTGGTTAGATTACTGATTGCTTGATTTGGAAAGTTACTAGGTTACATTAAAAGTAACGTTTTTAGTTACTTTCAGCAGCTGTGAACAACAGCAACGCTCCACCACCTGTGAAAATGACATTGATCTTTGCCAATACTTAATTGCAAGTTATTTTATAATTGTAAAATCAACAATGAGTCTCCACTGATAAGGTTAACCTCAAGGGGAGATCGTTTCATGGTTACATGAACTCTTTAGTAATTTGTGCGTGTTTTTTCCAATGTTGCCTGGAAAACTATAAATTTAGTTTAGTTTTCTTTTACGGACTCATTCATTAGTGGCTGTTTTCACGTTTATTGCGATGTTCATATTAGTCTCGACATTTTCAGTTTTCTGGAGCACATCGCGTAGGTCGACGTCATTCAGCGGTAACATATTATCTTCACATTAACAAAGACACAGCGGGACGGATCATCCGGGAAATGATGGACAGGGAGAGTCTGACTAAAACCAACTGGATGTTAGACAAATTCTGGGGTTTATGTCGGCTTATTTCCAAGCCCAAAAACCGCAACCCACGACTCATTGAATCTGCAAATGATTTTAGAAAAAAACAAGCCCAAAGCCGCTTATAATGATCAAACTTGGCGAGCAAAACTCAAAGTACTTCCTGTTTTTCCAGCAATAAAATGCGCATCTCCCTCTTCCGCCATTGTTTATGTTTCTGTTGCTGCTGATACTGTCGCATAGAAACGGCAGTCATTCACTAGAGAAAATGAAATGCACAGTAACGCAAATTGATTTGAATACGTAACTGTAGACTCACTACTGGATTTGAAATAGCAACGCGTTAGATCATTCGTGCCCCTACGTCAGTAACACATTACTGCATAGGGCCCAATTACTTTAGTCAAAAAAAAACTATTGCTTTTTTGTATTGTTTTTTTAATTGCTGTGGTACCATTTGACAATTTTATTTTCAAAATGCTAAGTTACACAATTTTATGGTCAATGATCACAAATCCACCTTTTCCTTTAGTGCTTACGGTAGTTGAGTGCAAGCTCTGCTGCTCAGGGATTAGTTTGCTTCTTAGAGCATGGTCAGGAATAATACTAAGCCATTTAAATCTGGGTGTGCCTCGGCCTGGGTAGGTTTCTGCCCATACTTCTTCACTAAGAACATGAAGCAAATCATGTCTTTCCATCTTTGTCGTTTTCTTTAATTGAGTTGCCGTGGGAACACGCTGGGACTTTACGAGGTCCCTGGGGGTCCAGTGAAAGTTACAGCCGCAAAACAAAGACACCGATCGCTGAACAGAAGCTTCGTTTTGCCACAGAAAAAACAACCTCACACACATTGTTAAAAAATAAAATAAAATAAAACACAGAACAAGAACCCTATCTTTATTGGTGCGTACATCGGATCGAAGCGCCTCAGCAGAGAGGCAATGTTCCTTTGTTTAACACCACAATCATAGATATCCACTCTGCAATTTGTGGTCACCGAAAGCTCATAAGTATGCATGCGTTTATTTTATGTTCAATCTAAGAGGCAATTAGGGTTAACGCTAAAATGTCTATTTCGAGCTTAAGTTAAAAGAAAAGCAGCTCGGTCTTTTCCCAGCGAGCGGCCCGAGCAGCAGCAGACCAATGCAGCTCTCCTCCGAGTCAACCCAAGCCAGCCTGTGAACTTGCGTGACCTCTCACTCACGCCGTTTTCCTTGGCAATAGGGCAGTGCCCGCATCCACCCCGCGCCGGTCGCCCGTCTCCTTGTCCTCGAGCCGAAACACAATGAAATGTTTATAGCTCCCATTTTTGGCCTCATAATTCCTCGTCTTTGTTGCCGTCTCCCAGCAGCGCTGCGTCTCTGATAGAAAACACATTTCTCTCGCGTCGGCGCTGCTCCGGTGTTGGCGGGAAGCTTGTGCCGCCGTCAGCGTCTGCGCAGGCGCGTCCAGTGTCCTGCTGTGAGTCACGGGACAGAAATCTTTCAACAGGACGTAAAGTTTTATTGCATCTGAAATTTATCATTTGTTTTTTTTGATTTTCACTTCCGCCCAGCTCTTTGCAAACCTAAGCGGTTCTGCAGTTGCCGTAACAAGTGGGAAACCGCTTTGCAGAGCTGTTCAATGACGGTGCTTTGCTCACAGAGGACCCAGGGAAGCAAAGGAGAGCAGAATACCTGGAAACAGTAAGGAAAGGATGGCTGAAAACAAGCACCTCCCTCTGTTATCCAGTGTCTCTGTCCTGGAAGTTGATGTTTACCCAGCCTGTCCCCAATTTCCTCCGTCGCTCTGTCACTGGAACAGAAGTTGTGTTTTCTTAAATTTCCAGTTCAGATGAACCTTCTCCTTTTTTCTTTCCACGGCCTCGTTTCAAACAGTTCAGAGCAGAATTTGCCCCTGAACTTCTGCACAGAAACCTCCCCACTCCCACTCTGGTCCTGCCACTGCCGTGTGGAGGCGATGTGTTCAGTGTGCTGTGCAGTGTTAGTTTCCTGCCAGTACAATGAGGCTTGTTTGCCTTCTTAAAAAAAAAAAACAGATATTTTTAAAAACAACAACCTTTAAACAAGTATTAAACTTTGCTTTTCGGCAGGCCCGTTTTTCTGCATTATGATTTCTGATGTCACTTTCTAATCCTAAATGTCACATTTTCATGATCTGTTAACAGAAACTAATTATAATGAACAAAAATGAAAACTAATTAATTTCTAACTGTTTCACTTTGTGAATTTACTGAAATAAATGAACTTTTTCAGTAATTATTAAACATGGCTGCACTTGGTCCTGCTTCATTTTCCAATTCTACATTATAGAGAAGACGGAAAAAGAAAAGTCACAAACTGTTTCCTTCCAGAATGAAGCACTACGCCGTTTCGGTTCGTCTGCTGTCAAGCAGCAGCCGCCATTCTTACTGTTAAAATCAGTTCTGGTGGTTCTGACAGACCCACTCTGTCGTCTTCATATCAGTATATTCATATGTAGAATAACTTTTGAATATTAAACTTCTCTGTTGTAGAAGTTGCAGTTTGTTGACACCATTGACCTGTTTGTAAGAATGAGGCAGAACAAAATTGTTCCTATTAACACAATGTTTGCCTTTAAAAATGACAGTACATTGTCATCTTCCTAAAGTATCATCCTAAGTAATTTTTTGTTGAATGTATTTTTTTTTGACTGACATACAAAAACAAAACAGACCTTGGTCATTATTTCAGGAGAATGTTACAGAAAAGGCTAAAGGATGTGAAGAATGACATGAAACAAAGACGAGAATCATTTTGTTTCCTGTTTCAACAGAGGAGAAACTTCTTTGTCACGAGTCCAGATGCAAACCTTGTAGTGCTGGGCTTAAGTTTTGCTAAGAGATGTGGCTCTTTGAGGAGCCTACAGGTGTTGTCTGGGTAGTATAGGTGGTCTAAGCAGCAGCTTGTAAAACCGAACACCGCTGGTTTACTGCTTTTGGCTCTTTCCCCTGAAATTAGATGTTTGTTGCCCTTTTTTTATTGGGTGTTTGAGCTCCCTCGTTAAAACTCCTAAAATCACATGGGGGCACGCAGGTGGAAAATGTTCTATTGCCTTTTTCTCCACAAAGCTTCATTTTCAATTAGCAGCTAAAGGTCCACACTTCCTCTCATCTGCTTGAGAGGAAGTGTTGAGCGGCCGCTCCTCCCTCTGAGCCGAGTTACACCTCGTGAATGCGTTTTGTTTTCTCCCACTGCGTCGGTTCAGCAATGAACAAAATGCATGTCTTCTGCTTGCAGGTACGGCATGGAGTGTCTGATTCATTTTGAGGACTTTGCAAACATCAACGCTTTTCGACTGCTGAGCAAGTACCGCAACAAATACTGCACATTCAACGACGACATCCAAGGTAACCGGGGGAGCCGTTCACCCAACACCAACAGAGTGTCAGGAGTTCTGGTTTAAAATGGTGAATGAAGAGGAAAAAGTGAGGTTAAAGCAGCGGAAAAGAAGAACGACGGAACCAACCAGAGGAGCAACAGCACATTAGACTGTCACGGCTTTTATCAAGAGCCACTGTAAAAGGCTTTTGGTAAAAGCCGTCCAGTGGAAAAGAAAGAAAATGCATTTGGCAGATTTTTACATATGCAGTTTTTTTCCTACTATTTCACTTTGACTCAAACTCATCTGTGCTTGTTTTACATCAAGTCAGGACAACCAAAATGCTTTCTATCCAATAATTGGCAGAATATTGGCGGACAGAATTTTAGAAACTGCATCAACGATTCCTTCAAATTTAGAAATCCACATGGACTAAGTTTACCATGTCTAGGCCTGTCGCAATAGCAAATTTTGATGGACAATAAATTGTCGCCAGACGTTATGGAGACAAACGATGTTATTGTTGTTTTGAGACCATCTTCAAGTAATATAACTTGAAGATAATAACACAAGAACATGTTCTCAAAGTTCAATAAACTTTAAACTCTATTCAACATTTAACACTGGAATTGGAAGACATTTTAAGTATCTCAACAAACAACAGAAATAAGAAATAAAATGAATGATAAACAAAAGTGTTCTTCAAACAAAACAAAAAAAAGGTCTAGTTGAGACTAAAACACCAGACTGAAGATTTGTCATCCAGTTTTAGGTAGAAAAAGAGAAAACGATAAATTATTGAGTTTATTTTTAATTTATTATAAGATTAATTAATTTACTGCTTATTACGACCGCCTTAACTGCGTGATATAGTCTTCTGTCTGTCACGATGGTGTGTTGCTGTCATGACTTCGGAAAACTGCTGATTACACAACGTTTAAGGTGGTCAAAGACACACGTGTGTGTGTGTCTGGACACTGCTTCCTTGTGTGGCATCAAAGAAAAATAAAAAAAAGCAATTGACAAAATATGAGGAGCAGAATTGTGAACCTTCAGAGGTTTGGTTCACCAAGGGCTTCCATTTGAGGATCCCTGAAGATGCTATATTCATCATGTAGACAGGCACAAATATGGCCGCCTGGCATGTGTTCATCCGCATTAAAATGGTTTATTTTATCGCTGAGAAGAAGGGACACTTATAGAGGAAGAAGCTATAACTACAAAAGCAATATCACAGGTTGAAAAGTCCGACAGAGACAAACGTCAGGATCCATCTTCACCTTCTGAACATTTTTGAATTTAAAAAAGATACAAATGTGGAAACGGGACAATATTTCCACACATTGCTCATCATGGCGGTTTAGCCACAACCTCTACACCGTAGCACCACTGACGTTACGATGTAGAGCAGTAGCAGACCATGGCAGAGAAAAGTTCAGTCTGTTCTGAACGGGAAGGCTGAGACGCCGCAGAACAATAAAGTCAACAGTGAGCCAATAAAATGTCAGAGTGTGGAACATTTTGTTGTTCCTCATGTCATTAATGAGCTTAATGAGGAGCCGAGTCTTCAGCGTTGAACGACAGTCTTTTTTTTTCAGGGTTTTAGCTCAGGACAAAAAGACTTTTACGTATACCATAAGACATGTACGGACGGCATTCGCCCAGAAAGAATCTGCAGCTCTGATCTGCTATTTCTTTATTTCTTTCAAATCCACTCAAAACTCAGTCTTTTAACATGCAGCATCATTAAATACTATAAACTCTGAGTTCAGTGTTAGAAAAGTCTAATTGACTCCGGTCTCTTTCTTTAGGCACAGCAGCTGTCGCAGTAGCGGGACTCTTCTCCGCCCTCCGCATCACCAAAAGCAAAATGAGCAGCCACACCATTGTGTTCCAAGGGGCAGGAGAGGTTTGTGCATCAGCCATACCAATAAAATAGAAAAATCATGGTCTGGTCTCTAATAGGACCGATGTGTGTCACACGTTTTGAAGCCAGAACTTTCAGAGTAAAAATAAAGTTGCGTCTGTTCTTTTTTTTTTTTTTTTTTTTTTCTTTTTTTTCCTTTTGTCCTTTTCTCTCCCCTTCTTTCTCTGCTGTTTCCAGGCAGCGATGGGAATCGCCGAGCTCATCTCCTCCGCAATGGAGAAGGAGGGACTCGGCAAAGAAGAATGCTTGAAAAAAATCTGGATGGTTGACTCAAAGGGACTCATCGTCAAGGTGTCTTAGTAGGCCTGAAAAGACACACGCAAACTAAACCGAACACAACAAAGGGAGAAATTTATATGTACAATGATTTGCCTTGGCTAATTGTGTTTCCAATCCAAAGTCTTCACATGTTCATATTCACTTAGGAGACTTGTGGTCCTTGGTTCATGTTGCACTGGAGAGGTTTTTTTTTACTTTCACATTTTAGCTTAAGAAAATCCACTTGAGTTGCTATTTATTTTCTCACAGCAGTGACCAACGCAAAGGTTGTGCTGTTAGAAAACGTTAATGGGGAGGTTTTATGTGTTTTTATAGCACAATCATTAGACTATTGCCTTCAGTTGTTAAAAAATATATTAAATATGACTTAAAATGAATTTTACTTTGCAATTTAAAGCCTTTAAATTGGGACTCTCTCTTTAAAAGCGCCGCCTCTTTCTGAATCTTCGCCTTCAGGATGTTGTCACAACATAGTTCCTCTATTAACCCTTTAACAAAGTTTTCACCAGCATTTCACTGAAAAGTTGCTCCTATAATGAGCTCAGAGCTCAGCAGGTGTTTGCTAATTGCTTCTGGCTAGTCTGAAGGAGCTGAGTGGCGGAGAGGGAGGGCCGCTCTGTGAGGCAGAAGCTACGAAGCTCAGAAGCTGCAGCTTTCAGGAGGAGCTTTGTCTCGAAGGCGGGGCTAGGTTCACCCAGGCGTTTTTCACAGCTGATTGGTTATCAAGGGAGGTCAAAGGATTTCTCAAATATGCACAAAAGAATCGAAGCCACAGTCCACGTATGTTTTTAATGGAAGAATAACACTATGAGATGAAGAAAAGCTCAAAAAAGTGGGTTCTTACATAACACTGCCCCTTTAAGAAATGTAATTTTGGAACTTTTAAGAGCAAAATTTTGAATCCTGGTTTTCACTTTGAACTTTCCCTTGGTTTGGACGAATGATTAAAGGTTCTTGGGAGAGTTTAGAAAACATGGTGGCACTATAGGTTAGAGAACTATAGGTTACTTTACCTGCCTGGAAGATTTTGTATGTTCAAATATTCAGGAAGGATATTCAGGGTATTTTGTGCATTTCAAACCAACATAGCAGGCTTGTGACCATTTTTAGAAAAGATGCAGATTAATCATATTTTTCCGATGAGTAATGTTCCTTTTTTTTTTCTTTGATATTTTAAAACTTCATCCCCTCACTCGGCATCCTCAGGGCCGAGACAACCTGACCCACGAGAAGGAGCAATTCGCCCATGAGCATCCTCAGATGAGAAACCTGGAGGACGTGGTCAGGGATCTGAAACCCACAGCCATCATTGGTGAGCAACACTTCTGTTCATGTTGTCAGACATTGGCAGATCGTTTCCAGACACGGTTCAGTACCCCCACTGAACTTCAGCGTTCTTGAATCTCAGGTGTTGCCGCTGTTCCCGGAGCTTTCTCTGAGCAGATCATCAGGGACATGGCTTCCTTCAATGAACGACCAATCATCCTCGCCCTCAGCAATCCAACAAGCAAAGCCGAGTGCACTGCTGAGCAATGCTACACATTCACAGAGGTACGCAGTGCTGCACTGTGGTTAGAGCTCCAATTCTTATTTATTTTATGTGCCATTAATAGCCATTAGATATTTATAGTAGGAGTATCGGGAGCTACACACTGCTGTGTGATTGGATGGGCTATGTAAAACATTGTGTAACTATTATTTTAAAAACAAACAAAAATTATTATGAATTTTAAATTTTAAACAAGCTTTTGTGTTTCATGTTGGTTGTTACTGTAGTTTAGTAAAGTAGGCATTTCTAAATCAGCAGTCTCATCGTGTTTATTTCTAAAAGTATAAAGGCATACCTTAATAGTAGGGTATGCCCTTTTTTTTCTTCTTTCTTTTTTTTTCTTCTTTCGATACATTCAGTGACCGAAGGAGACTAGAAGTTCGCAAGGATAGACCAGAGACTGTTCTCCACTCAGCCTTTCAGTTTTCTGCTGAAAGTCTTGCTCTCTCTCACTCTATCGCAGCCTGGATCAACTGTTCTTCTAAATAGCTTCTAACGCCTTTGCTCTTCCACCGAGTTCATTTTAAACACCTCACTGTTACAGGAAATGGATAAAATAGCAAACTGTGAGAAACAACTTCCACACCAAAAAGTGCTGCTGCTGTTGCTGCCGCCACCAGATTTGTCTTGGAAATAAAAAAAAAACAAGAAATAAAAAGCAGAGCAGGGCTAAAAATGTTGGTCTTGTCAATTTTTAGTTTTCATTTTACAACTCAGCATGTTTATAAAATATAATCATCAAACTTTGTGAAGATTTTTGCTTTTTGTAGTTTTGGAAGCAGCACAACTATGACTTTTTTGTTTTTGTTTTTAATCATGGTTTTATTTCCATGGTCATCTTAAGTGTGATTTCATCGAGCTAGCTTATAATTATGACTTTTGCGATAAAGCTTAGTTTAACCACATTTAAATCCTTGGAAATAAGACAAATAGCTGATTTCTCAGTGCACATATATATATATATATATATATATATATACACACTACCGTTCAAAAGTTTGGGGTGACATTAAAATGTCACTAAAAGCACTGTACTTTTCAATGAAAATAACTCTAAACCAGTCCTAACTTTAAAGAAATACTCTCTATACATTGCTAATATGGTAAATGACTATTCTAGCTAAAAATGTCTGGTTTTTGGTTCAATATCTACATAGGTGTATAGAGGCCCATTTCCAGCAACTATCACTCCAGTGTTCTAATGGTACAATGTGATTGCTCATTGGCTCAGAAGGCTAATTGATGTTTCAAAAAACTCTTGTGCAACCATGTGCACACATCTGAAAACAGTTTAGCTCCTCACAGAAGCTACAGTACTGAATGGGGTGACCCCAAACTTTTGAACGGTAGTGTATATATATATATATATATATATATATATATATATATATATATATATATATATATTATAAGTAGAGAAATGTGCAGTCCTTGGCACAGCCAAGATACTGCTGCGCAGGACCCTCAAGCTCCCGGGCCTCTGGTAGAGGACCCGAGTTCAGAGGATAAGAACCAGAAGGGAATAATATAATATGTATATGTATAGTGGTTTATACATGTCTATAATGAGGCCGAGAGGTTAACTTGCATTATATTGAACTCCCTCTTGCTGCAGGGCCGTGGCATCTTCGCCAGCGGCAGTCCATTTGGCGCCGTCACCCTGCCTGATGGGAGGACGTTCTATCCCGGCCAGGGCAACAACGCCTACATCTTCCCCGGCATGGCCCTGGGCGTCACTGCGTGTTCCTTGCGACACATCACCCAGGATGTCTTCCTGACCACTGCAGAGGTGATGCACGAACGGTTGTAGATGTCAAGGCTAAACTGAATGATGAGCGCTCACACAGAGGATTCAGAGATGGGCTGAGCTATTATGCCGCATCATGTGAAAGTGTAATGAGTCGGACTTCAGAATGTGATGAAACTTTGTTAAAATGGCTTTACGTCGTGAAATTCTTTGAATGCATTTTTTTTTCCTTCTTTCTGCATTTATTTAGGATGTAACAGCATTCCATTTTGTGCAAAATGTGGAGGTCACTCATTTTTGTTAGAAGCGATGATGGAATGTAATAATAAACAATCATAAACATCTTAATAATTACACTCCTCATAACGATCATGTTGCAGATTTCAGTTGAAACTTTGGTCAATAAACACTGAGGTTTTGGTGTTTTAGGTGTCTTTTCAGACTCATCATCAGAACTCTACCTTAAAATACATCACTGTGTGTTATTGCATAACGTGGCTTTAATGTTGTTTTACTACATACTCCTTGTATCGTTACATTGCTACATAATGCAATGAGGCATTACATAATGAGACAAATCATTTCACAATATTGTAGCTTAAAATCCTGAAATTACACTAGATGTTTTTTTGTTGTTTTTTTTGCAATTATCAAAAAAATAAAAAATAAAAAACAGGTATCTCATCTCATCACTACGAGACGAGATGTCGCAAAAAACAACGCGTTGAAAAAGTTGTGTGTTTTGATTGTTTTGCCTTGAATGACATGTGGGTTTAAGAGTGAGTGTCTGCAACTGAAAGTTTGCATTTATTTATTTATTGATCAAAGTTTAAAATCCATAACCTAATTCGTGATTATTCTTAGAAGCATATTGATTAAGACGAACACAAGCAAAGGATCATGTCCTCTATCTGGCCATATTGTTATGCTTTTAAAATAGCAACCACTGTATTTTCAATAATCGGTTCAAAATATTATAACATTATTACATAACGCGGCAGAAAGTATTACAAAATGCGTTCAAGAATTTTTTGTTTTCTTACCTTTTTCGTCTGTCGGATAATTTGGCATTATTAGATTCTGAAGTCAATTCTTCGTTACCTTGCTGAAAGAACAAAGCCATTCCACAAACAGTTTATTATCGAGCATCGCTGGTTAATGAACATCCTTACTCTTGGAAAATGAAAATCAGTCAATAATGAAAGTGATGGTTCTCCATGGGAGTCTCTGAATACCAGCGACAGAATATCAGACGTTCTGTGTCTTTAAATGGCACATCTCTAGTTGTCTCCTAATTACAACCTCTTCTCTCATAATTACAAGATCCGGGTCTAGTAATTATGAGATAAGATGCCTATTTTTTTATTTTTTTCCCCATAAACGTTTATATAGGTTCTGGATAATCTTAAAACGAAAGCAATTCCTCCTAGTAGCTCGATTGGCTTCTTTACGCTGACATAAGCGGTTTGTTGCAGGCGCTTGCTGACCAGGTGACTGACGAGGATCTCGCCGAGGGAAGACTCTATCCTCCTCTCCGCTCCATGAGGAAGGTTTCTCTTAAACTGGCTGCTAAGGTGAGACCCTCAGCACCATGTTACATCCAACATGCGAACACAGCAAGAAGTATCGCTCCATCCCGAAACCCTCTCAACAATTTCCGTTTACAGATCATGGATTACGCTTACCACCACAAAATGGCCACTCTCCACCCCGAGCCGTCCGACAAAGAAGCGCACCTTCGCTCGATCTGCTATAGCACCGACTACGACGACTTCACCTTTGACTCGTACCAGTGGCCAGAGGACTGCACAGCTGTGCAGACGTGCAAACTTTGATGTTCTGTACACAGAAACCAAAAGAAGCACCAAAAATCAAAAAAAGCCCTTAAAGGGGATTATTACCACTGACGTGCAAAGTTATCCAAGGATTGAGAGTTGGGATGTAAAAGATGTGTGCATAACCTTCCCTTTGATCATATTAATGTACTTTAAATTAATCAAAGACAACTCGAGCTTTATTGGTTTGCATTATGAAATATTGCGTCTGTTGCTGTCACCACTTTGTTTTACATAGAGGGTGATGTTATGGTGTAACTTTTTAATCGTACTGTAATAGTTATTTTATGACTGTGTCGGCTAAAATCCAGACACTTTGCCAAATTAATAAAAAGTTTTGGATTAAACGCTCTCTGGTCAGTTTAATGCTCTCAGAGTTATGGAGGCTCATTTTTAACCTCTATAACTTTTATGATTTCTTCTGCTGGAAGAAATCATGAAAAAGTCCAGGATTTCCCCCTGATGGTCTCAGACGTGTGGATGATGTTTTGGCTCCCTCCAGTGGTCAGTTGATGTCATTGTGACATATGGATTGCCACAACCGAGGCACTCACTCCACATGTGATTTCATGTAACTGTGCGTTCAGCAATTTTACCAAAACTAATATTCTCTTCTCAGGTTTAATAATAAAGTAAATTAAACCAAGGCCTTAGAAAAGCACAAGCAACATGAGTAAAATGAAAGACAAACGGACTCAGCAGTTCGTCTGCTGCGTCCGTTTGTGATCGTATATTGTGGGGTGTGGGTTAAACTGTGGAGACGGGGGGGCAGACTAACGTTATTTAATCGATCAATAACTAGTCAAACAGTCTGTGGGCTACCAGAGGCCTGGGCTGGCCTACTAGCCAGGCCCGTCTGAAGCAAACAGACCAGTCAGCATCCAGTGCTTGGCGTCCCTCCTCAGGCAATGCACTCAGAGCCGTTCGGTCCTCCCAAGTCCTTCCGTTCGCTCAGCCACTAAATCCCCCATTTTGGCCTTAGGGAACCCCAGTTCTGCCCTGATGATCAATATGTCTCAATGTCGGCACCATCCAGGGGCCAGTTTAAGTGTGCAGGCTGCAGACGGTTTTGATCCTTTGCCAGTATTCATCAGAAACACTCTCACCAGATTTAAGTATTTTTGCGCATTTGTGTAGAAAGCTGAGCGACTGTCACATTTTTCACAGCTCAGATTCTCAGAGATTTTTAGCTATTGTTGCTGTTGGCCTAAGTAGTTGATCGCATTAAATATTCGGCATTAAAAATGTTTAAGCCGAGGAATGAATGTACCTCGACCTCACAAAAGTTAACACTTGTTTTGAAACAGCGCTCCGGTTTTATCCAGACGCAGCTAGTTTAGCAGCGTTAGCGCTAACCAGCGCTAACGCTGGTTAGCGAGCTCAGGCTAGCTAAGCCAGTCATTCTCAGTACATCCTGGCTGTGGTTGTCTGGGAAACTGTTAAAATGCCAGCTAATTGAAATAGACGTAATAGATTTTCGTAACATTTTTAAGATTCAATCACAAGCGAGTTTTAGATTTTTTGTTTGTTTTCTTGTTAGATGAGCAAAATTGCCCTGAAAAATAAGTTAAAAGTTTACAGTCGTTGAGCTGTAAACTGTGAGCTGCACTGACAATTGCTGCTCACATTGATTGATCAAAATCTACTGATATACAATGTAGGTGGTTTTGTAAATGTACCTCTAGAAAGAAACAAAATGTTATTTTCCCTATTTTGCATGCAGATTTAGTAGAACACCCCTAAAAGAAAATATAGCTCTACATACACTTTACACACAATAAGATAATATTCCAGATCTGCTGCTAAACATTTCAGCTTTTATACTTAATGCCACTCAAAATGGTTGTGATGAAAGGTCCCACCTTATATAGCAGATCACACAAGTTGCTTCATTAACTTGCCCGTAGTTTCAGTCGTTCAGATACGGTGATGGGTTTTCCCATTTATCTCTGTCCACTTTTCAGTAGGAGAAGCAGGATGTTGGTGGAGCGAACGCTGCTTTGCCTGCATGTTTTTCTGAGCTAACTTTAAGCTTCTGCCTGACACATTTTGGCCCCGCCCTGCAGGCCTTTGACACCTCTGAGGTCACAGACAGACAGACTCTGACTGGCATCTGTAACCTTACACCCCTCTGACCTTGTTTGCAGTTTCATTAAATGGCACCTTACTTGGACGTTCTGATTAGTGCTAATCAGTAAACCTCCCCCCACCAAACCCTGAGGCTAGACACAGTGTGACTGTGTCTAGCCGTCCTCCCCGTCCTCTGCCATTTCACATTTCCCTCTCTACGTCCACCAAGCTATGAGACCAGAACAGCCTCCATTGCTTCCAGCGCCAATGATTCGCACGCTCTGTCCTTATTGGTACGGTGAGCTTAGTCTTTTATCTTACTCACCCTACGAAAGTCATTAAACCCTAACAACTCAGAGTTACCTCCCTCAAGTGAAGGAGCACTCTAAGGTTTTGCAAATGCCCAGCAGAGGGCGCACTAACACGTTATTTGAGACGCTCTCAGCTTCCATTGCTGCGTTTGATGCATCTCAGGTTAGAACCACATAGATGCAGTATTAAATAGAGAACATACTGTATTTGAATTTGAAGTTTATGCTTGCGTTCTCACTAAGACCAGGAAGATAGAGACATAACACCAGTTTTGAAGTCCCTCCACTGGCTCCATGTAGCTCAAAGAATAGATTTTAAAATACTGTTGTTAGTTTACAAATCACTGAACGGTTTGGCATCACAATCTGCTGTTGTTGTATCAACCTTCCAGACCTCTCAGGTCTTCTGGTTCTGGTTCTGCTCTGCATCCCCAGAACCAGAACCAAGAGAGGAGAAGCAGCTTTCAGCATCTATGCACCAAATATTTGGAACAAACTTCCAGAAAACTGTAAAACAGCAGAAACCCTGACTTCCTTTAAATCTCAACTAAAAACACACCTGTTTAATTGTATTTGAAACGTAATATGTAACAATGCATTGTCTATTATATGATGCATGACTTTGTGTTCTTGTGTTTATGATGTAGAGCACTTTGAAATGCCTTGCTGCTGTAATGTGCTATACATTTATAAATAAAATGTGATTTGATTTGATTTGATTTATTAAAGACTGCTTTTACTCTCAGGACTGAGTTTTATGGATCAAACAAACCCTCCTGATGATACTGATAACCTGAACTAATGAGACTTATTGGATCATGGAGATGGTGAATAATCACATTAATGTTGCACAGGAGTAAATCTCATATCAGCATTTTAATAATTGCTGCTCAATTAATCACTTTAATCATCACAAATCGATTATTGAAATAACTGATCGGACTCAAAAGATGGCATTTCGCTAAAAGGGGAAAAAAAGATATACTGAAACCAAAAGTGTACAAAATTAGTTGTCTCAAGTTTCATAGTTTTAGCTTCACCTGGTTCAAACTCACTAAAGGAATGCTGCACATTTTAGGCAACAAAGTGTTTATTTTCTCACGTAAAAAGAGAACTTATTTGTTTATTTGAATATATTTCTAACATTGCTTTAAGTACACTGTCAGCTTTTTTGTTTGTTTGTTTTTATTATTATTTTTATCAGTTACTCGTCAGAATAATTGATTACCAAGAAAATGACTTCCAGCCCTAGTGCTTAATAAAGTAAGCGCAACATAAATCAACACTTTTGACACAATTTTAATACATTTCCGAGATACACTCTGGTGTTAATGTTGGCTGTCTTTTTTTTTTTTTTTGTACCTACTTTTTTCTTTTCAGTCTGTGTAGTAACTACACACACACACACACACACATAGCCTATATATATATATACATATGAGAATCTTAACAAAAAGAAGGAAAAAAAGAAAATATTTTTCTGTTTGAAAAAAAAAAACCTCGAGGTTAATCATATGAAACTGTCGACACAAACACCACAAGCCTTGACAAGTAAAGAGAGAGAGGTGATGGTGATGGTGATGGTGATGGTGGTGGAGGGGAAGGAAACTATTTGGATGAAGGTCTTGTGGACGCTTTGTTTCAGCCGCCTTCCATCGGCGGCGGGGATGGTGCAGCTCCTCTCTGTTGTCCGCTGGACAGCGGAGGCTCGCGCTGCCTCAAGGACTCTCTGCGCGTGCCGCTCTCTTCGCTTTTCCTCTCGCGCACAAAGAGCCACGCTCGCGAGAGCCGACGGCTGGAAGAAGCGTATTGATCGTTAAGTGTCACCAGTAAACATGAAAGGAAAGCAGTGCATAACTCGTGTATTTGCCAGAGGACATTAGCGAGCAGAATGTCACTGAGCACTCGTCCAGAAAGCCCTATGATGCAGCACGGTGGTGGCAGTGTCAGACTGTGGGGATGTAAACTAGTCAGTGTTGGTGGGTGGAACAACATTCAGGACGTTTCTGGGATGAAATCTCAACGCTGCAGCATGTAAGCGTCACGAAGATGAATTTTACACATTTATGAAAACTGTCTCTATGTCTTGACAATAAAAGTATGAGACATGTAAAAACTAAAATAAAATCAAGCTCCTCCAGTTCTACTATTGCCCTCTGCAAAAACATCCACCACTTTCAGTCAGAAACAACCAATCAGAGCCAGGAGGAGAGGCTTAGCGCTGTCAATCAATGCTGCTCTATGTGCTAACGGCAGAGAAGCAACTCACCGTTACGGAAAAAGCTGTTTAACCGTCGTCATCGGTGGTTTTGCTAACTAGCCTTAGCATTTATGGCAGGCTTTGTTGTGTGGCAACCAGCTGTAGTGTAGAAAGTGGCAGGCTGTGAGCAGCGTGCACACAGATGTGATTGACAGTGCAGAGACCCTGGCTCTGATATTGGTTGTTCTTGACCAAGCTGTGTGTAGTTGGCTCTGGGTGAAGACAGAGGAGCTCAATTGTTTTCTCTTTTTTTTCCACAGATTATTTGTCTCATGAATGCACTTCTAAGAAATTTATAAACCTGAGCGAAGCTTCAGCTTCCCAATTCAGGCCAGCCAAGAAACATAATCCAAGCGTTTTCTCCTGGATCTCCAAACCATATCAACTGTATAGCAAAGTCCAGGTGCTACAATGGTCCAGTCAAAGGCCAGTCTTAAAATTCACTGACAAAATGTAGCAAAAGGATGGAAATAGATCTTCACCTATGCTCTCCGTCCAGTTTGACTCATCTTTAAGGAAGATGGCATAAACTCAAGAAGTCACAGGCTTCACTGACCGCCCTGTTCACGAGACTGTCTCGAAAAATAGTGTCTTCAGTCAGAGGCTTCTTCGAATTTGTTGTAATACAGACTGCTAGAAGATCTTCACTGCCAACAACCATTTCCAATAAGTGAAGAATTTGAATATAAGTTACAACATTTAATTTTCCTTCAGGGACAAAAAAATATAGATATTTTTGAATTTGCACATGTTGTTTTCATCCCCACCGAGTTATTTGTACTGAACGTTTCTTTTCTTTGCTTAATTTTTTTCTTTTTCTTTTTGTCTCGCTATAAGAGTAAACATGCACATCTGATCTGATCCCACAATTAAAGCAAGACAGAACAAACCCAGAAACACACCCCACCACCTCAAGCTCTGCTCTAGCTTTAGCTACATGGAGGGACTTTTGTTCCCTCAGCGATATGTCCAGCGCTGAACCAGGACCATTTACCCAGAAACCACCTCTGCTCAGCAGCTTCCTGCTGCTCGGCTGTCCCTGTGAATTCTAATTCAGAGAGACAAGGGCACAGACGGAAACCTGCGCCACGACGGGCCTTCGGCGGGCGCAGGTTTCCGGCAGCCTGTTGTTTCTCAGGCGGGTACCACGCGCGGCTACCAAGCAGGAGCCTTGACGACTTTTCCATAATTGGACAAGGCCCCGAAATCCGACGTGACATGTGTGATCACGACCCACAGTCGTGTTTAATTAAATCCTTTTTATTTATTTATTTATTTATTTATTGCCGCAGCACGAGGCGTTCAGACCTCAGTCCCTGCAGCAAAAATAAATAAATAAATAAAATAACAAAATCAAACTGAAATGGGACACTTGCTTTCACTTTAGACACTTGAGTGTTTTTGTTTTGTTTTTTTTATGTTTATGTGTTTCACATCAAACTCAACAGGTGGTGAGTAGGCTGCAGGCTGCAGGCTTTCAGCTGAAGCACGCAGATTGAAACACAGTTTAAAAATAAAGACAAAAAAAAAGAGAGAGATGAAAAATCAACATTTATGGAAGCGGCATTATAACGCCTTCAGCTGCAGAACATGTGTTTGCCGCTTTTGGACTAAATGTGGACGGTGGACGGGCTTGTTGCCTGTGATTCTGCTGCATGCTGCAGATGGACTAACACATGGTGAGAATGCGAAAGGCGGGATATTTGCATGTGACCCAAATCGCTCGCTTCCTTTGTTGCCTGAAAACGGAGGCCGCTGTAGATGCTGAGAAACGATCTGAAGGAATGAGTGAAAATGGATGAGAAAATGTTTTAAAGGGCAGAAAAGCAAACTGCTAGCGAGGCGAGTAATAAGCTTTATAGCGCATCCTTTGAATTTTTCTACACATCTCAAAAGCTTGTTATTGGTGATGTTTATTGGATATTTACTGGACATTTTTGTTGAACTTGCCTCCATTGCAGATTCATAGCACTTCTTAACACGATACGATCACAAACCTTATTGCATTTTATTCACATTTATGCAGAATAAATCTGTAGGTGCAATTGTGATGAGGAAGAACAATGATACATGGTTTTCGAAACAAGTTTAACCCACCCCAAAAAAACAACCCTGAAAAGTGTGGCGTGCTTTTTGTATTGAGTCCCCCTTAACCTGATGCTCCTAAATGAAATAGCATTCAGAGTCAACCTGATTTCAAAGGCTAAATTTATTTTTTACAAATAGTCGGTCAGTTAAAGAATTTATTCAGATTAGTGATGTCATTAATCGTCATGCTTAACTCTGTAAGCTTGAAATGTTACAAGAAAATGATTCAAATCAAGCATCTCAATTGTCATGTTCATAAAGGTTCAAAAGAAGTCATTCTGTTTCAAATGTAATTTAGAAATGTTAACTATAAACTGGAAGAATAAGACATGGTTGCTATAAGTAGGTTACATAGTATCATGGTCTCACCCAAACATTTTTGCTGCATTGCTGACAGCAGTACAAGATCTTCTGTGAATTAAGTAACCCTCCGCAGGAGAGAGGCTTTCAGGTCAAAATAGGTAATGCGATTAATCTGCGTTACATAACATTGAGGCGTCAAAACATTTAGATTAATCGCAAGAGTTAACGTGGACGGCCCTACAATTGATACAGCCGTTCTGTGAAGACTTAAAGAGGTTTGTTAGGAAACAATAACAATAGTTTCAGGGAGTGCAACTCAATATTTTACCATAAAAGAGAGAGATTATGCAATTGTCCATCCATCCATCCATCCATCCATCCATCCATCCATCCATCCATCCATCCATCCATCCATCCATCCATCCATCCATCCATCCATCCATCCATCCATCCATCCCTACTTATCCTTGCAAGGTTCTAGAGGACCTGGTGCCAGCAGTTCCCACACGCCAAAGAAAAAAACTGCTCAGATTGGTGCGATAATTTTTCTATAAGTACTATTAAGTACCTTATCTAACACAAGGCGACGCCTAAATACAATATCTTTGCCTTTTTTGTATGATTGGTGCATTTCTTTCCTGTATTGTGGACTCGGTGAGTATGAACCTGTTCCAAAATAAACAGCACTCATTGACAAAGAAAGGTAAGCCCACCAACACACTCCATGCTCTCATGACCGGTAGGAGAGCATTGATGTTCAGCCTGAATGCGCTCGGTCGCTCGCGATTGGCCAACGTCGCATTCAACACGCGCGCGCACCCCCAGATATTAGCATGCATGTATTTGCAGGGACAGCCTTCTGCGATTGTTCTTTTGGTCTTCATTAATTCTGTAATTGTTCGCCGCCAGTGATTTTTCTGCCAAGTTTTGTCAACATCAAAGCACTTGCTCATCCTCTCTGGAACCAGACCTAGCCCATTAAATTAACATGCATATTGCATCTCGAGCTCAATAAGTTGCCTAATTAATTGTGAGAGGCAACAACAGCTCCTGCTTGTTATGGGGTATAAAAAGTAGTTTGCCTCCTTTAGCTTGTGTGGTCATGGTGCCCGTCCCACTGCACAGAATGTGAGTCACTGCGGCGGTCAGACGTATACGCGACGGTGATCCAGTGTTTTTCCCTTTGCCTGTTAACGGCCAGGTCCTCCTTGATGTGGTCAGCATCAGTTGTGGCATGTAAATCTGCCTGCTGTGTTTATCTCCTTACCTGCTGAAGGCCCCACCTGAGTCCATCCGCCTGACGGACGGATGCATTCAACAACCAACAAAGGCTCTGTGGTTTTTTTTAATTATTATTATTCTCTCTGATCTGTTTGTTACTTTATTTGCGCAAAACTTTGTCAGTATTTCGCCAATGTGGGGGGGAAAAAAACCAAACACGACGCTTCTATCAAAACGAGAAATGTTAAAAAAAAACAACGAACTGCTTCCTGTCGTCTTCTTCTTCTTTGTGGTTTGCCAACACGCCGCCGGCAAACCGTTGAACCTGTGACTCGTGTGACGCGAAAACGGTGTTTCCGTCGCAGTTTTGTGAAATAGAAAAGAAAACAATAACGACAAAAACTCCTCATCCTATCAGCAAAACTTTTGATCAAAAACAAGAGTTTGCGAAACTTTTGCGTTTCCGGCTCATTTATTTTCGGGGTGTCAAATTGTGCAATTATAACATAAATTACAGAAATTACTCGCATTTGATAAATGCAAGGATCACAGTGGAGCGAGGCTCTTAGATATGTTTTCTTTGGTGTCGCTCCCTTTCAAACTGTATGATTTTGGTGAAATATTTTTGGCACAATATTTTGCAGAAATTTTGGCCCTGAGGATATTTGAAAACCTTTGAACAGACTTTTCATCAAACCCACATTTCTGCATAATGTTGATTAATTCTGTTGAGGTTTTATTATTATTATTATTATTATTATTATTATTATTATTATTATTATTATTATTATTCCAGTAGTAGCATTCATATTTCATCTTGCAAAAAAAAATGCTGATCATGCATAATTTGATATCCAAGACTTACATGAGTATAAGTGTAACATTTTAACCTGAACTATATTTCATCAGAATATGCACATAAAATCCCATCTGGTGGCCAGCATTGCCTCCCTGCATTAAGTTTCGTCAAACCTCCTTCTGTTTTCCGTCTTATCAAAAGACGCATATTAATAATGTGTATCCAGGTTTTAATGGAAGGTTTCTGCAAATTGTTATTGTCACGTTTGCTTTTATTCATAGGGAGGAAACATAAGCTTAAGTTTGAGCCGATGGAGCTTCAGAGTGATCATAGAAATCCACAGAATCACCAGGAGTAAAATCCATTTATGTTGTCGCCGTGTTTGTGACAAAGGTGTGTTGTCTGTGGTAAAAAAAAAAAAGTCCTCAAAACAGCTTCATTATAAACAAGGTCCATTTTTCCCCTATCATCTATCTATGTCTTGACTCTTGACATTGTGCTGAATGGCCACTGTAATATCCTGAACTCCAAAAAGAAAGTTGCCATTAAAAAAAAAAAAAAAAACCTGGAAAAACAAGCAGAACAAATCAATCAATACAACACATGAAAGCATGTTTGTATCCTTGTCTTAGTGAAATCATAGTGTGTGTCCATCCTCTGCAGGCCGCGCATAGGTGGATGGTTAATTATCCTTTGTGGAGAGCGGCACTAGCCTGGAGGCCAGGCTGCGCTGGTCTCTGTGAGCACAATACCTGTAAACAGCGAGTAACTAATTGAAAACACTGCTGCATAATGGAAAAGACGATGAATGGAGAGCCGGGTTTCTAATCAGAAAAACCTGTATCTGTTGATAGGTAAAGAATGGGTCCGAAATAATATTTGTACCGATGTGTGTCTGAGTGTGTGTGTCTCTCACATGTGTACATATACATGTCTAAATGTCCACGCACACAAATTACAGCCAGTGCAATTAATATGTTTCTATCAGTTTATTTCAACATTGTCTCCTGTTGTCCACTGATCTCGACCAATAGTGCTTCCGAAGTTAAAACTGACCTTGTTTGTCTTTTGTTGGAACGAAATGAAACAAATGTCCTCCAATAAAGTCAATTTTGGGCAAGGTTTGCACAAAGCTTCTGTCTGGAGACCGCCGGTGTTTTCAGATTTCAGATATTACTATTCATCATTTTTTCAGAAGAGGTCGCCACAACACCTTGAGTCGGCTGTGGTTGTCGTGCCAGGCCACTGGGTGGCGCTGTGATTTTAGGATGTTGTCGAAACACGCATTTTGACCCTTGGCTTCCATGTCCCTAGCTTCCAGAAAACTCAGATGAAGGAAGATGTCATGTCACAAGTATATTCCTTATCAGAAGTCACTTCAAGCTGAACAGGTTAAGTAGCAAACACAGCACCATGCTGACACAGTGCTGTGCTAACACCTTGCCATGCTAACACCTTGCCATGCTAACACAGCGCCATGCTACCCGCCATTGTTTTCGTTATCTGCCCATGCAGAGAGCAAATCGTGCAGGTTTTCGTTCTGCGCACCTGCAGAGTGCTTCACACCTCTTTGCCATCTCAAAGACCCGCCTGCGGCAAAGCTTTATCTTCCTGTCTTAAGACGTTGCTTCAATATTTCCGCTTCCAACTGCTATTTAGTCACAATGTTGTCATTAATGTTGAGAAGTGCACCAAAATGTCCTGTAGCAAAATATCCCCACAACCTGATGCTTTTATCATTCTACTTCTCAGTTGGGATTGTGTTAAGAAACTCCCGACTTTTCCATTTTTCTTCCAAATTGAATGATGGTCATTATGGCCGATTTGTAGTTTAGGTTTGGTTTTCGGACTCTGTGTTGCTGTGCGATGGCCTGGACACTTACGACCCTGCAAAGATGAAACATGGGCAGACGGACAGAGTGATTTCCTTGTCTGATCAATGTCACTAGAGACGAAATCCTAAGCATGGGCATTTCTTTCTCATCCAGAAGACCATGATTTACAAATCAACTACAAACTTCAGCTCTGGAGACGGAGGGTAGAGCAGTCGTCTTGATCATGCGTTTGTATGGATGAATGTGACTCTGGTGTAAAGCGCTTTGATTGGTCAAAATGATTGGAAAATCGCTGTATAAGTTCAGTTTGTTCATTCAATGTGTTCTAACATGAAAACCTTTGCAAAGTAGTAAAGGTTACAGGGTTCAATCAATCGAATGTAGGAATGTAGCGTTTCAGAACCAGACCCACGTCATACTTTGTCTTATTTCTACCCTTTTCCTTCGCTGGTCTTTCCTCATCCTACATTAATCCCAAACTGGACCTTTAATTGCAGAGATACCTTTCATATGCTCTTCATTTCACATATAGGAAAACAGTTGAGTCCAACTATCCTGTTTCTGAAATTGCGGGTCTTTCTGGGTCAGTAGGCCTTGTTCTAGTCCCTCTCCTCCGCTGCCGCTCGTTCCGTTTCCTCAGGCCATGAAAGCAGGTCCGCACAGCCACACGACCCCGAGGCGATGGGTAAACTCAGGCAGGTCTTGGGCTCGGAGATGCCGCTTCGTATTTTCAGTTTTGCGGCCTGAAGAGCCTTGGTGATGGGCCCGGACGTGATGGGATAGGAGTAGCACTAATCCTGTGGACTGGTTGGGGCGGGTTGGGATTCTGGTGTCCCATTAAGTTTGGCCTGGAGGATCATAAGGTTACAATTCTGAGAGTCTGGACTAACCCTGGACAGTGTGAGCTGACACACAGAGATATCAGTCGAACTACCAGAGAGTAAAGAGCGGTTGTGGTATCAGAGTGACAGCAGTGGGGGGAAAAAATTCACTGGATTGTGAAAGGACTTTTCAAAGCCAGAAAGAAATTAACCGTTCGACTTTCCTGACAGTTTCTGCTTTATTACTGGAGAAAATCGAAACACGTTAGCTGATTTGCATTTGTTGCGAGATCAAATTCTTAAAGGCCTTCATGATCAGTTGAGATGAAAAAGACTTTGAGGAACATTAATTTCAAATGTAAAAACTGTCCATTGATTTTGTGTCAGCTCCTGCTGATGGTGTTAGCTCTACATTTGTCTCAACAGGCACTTTGAGTCCGTTTGCCTCAGTCCAGACGTCTCGTCCCGGTCAGACCTCCACTTCTCTTGCTTTGTTTGTCGACTGGACTACACTTTGACCTTCACGTCGGCCCAGCATGCATTGCACAGGTGACGAAAACGGCAAACTCCGTAGGTGAAAAACGCAAGATGCAGAATTCTTGAAGCGCTTGCTACTCATCACAATCAATCTTCACGTTAACAGGAAAATTACAAATGAAAGACGTCCATGTTTTTGTTCTCATTGCTCAAAACATTTGGCACCAAAATGAAGCATAAAGTGTTGAAAAACAACAAAAGGCAAGCGGGAACGTAAAAGTTATTCACTACTTTGACAAGCATGTCCATCTCTGGTTTTCATCCCCGTATTAATCGGAGTTTGCAGCTCAGGATCTCGGTTATCCAAACATTTTCTAGGTGTGACCTTTAAGACAAACCCATTCCCTGCAGGCACAATTGCTCAAATGAGAGCTGATGTAATGAGACTCTGTGATGTCCTCAGGAAACGCCCCTGTTAGCTTCCACTTTTTTTCTTTTTTTCATTCCGTGTTGGGATGCTGTAAGGTATTAATTGCCCCCGTCCCAAACCGCCTTTATTGAATATGACAATGAAAACAGGCCTTGTCTTTGTATCTAACAAACATGAAGGCAACGTGGAGAGGAGGGGAGAAGAATAATTAAAATCAAATTACTGACCAGTCCATTTGGCACCACATGCAGAAGCGTGAAAGTACAGCAAACACTAATCTTCACATGAGTGTTTTGACACTGACCCGTTTTAGCCTTCGGGAGACGGATGAATGCAGGAGCAACGTTTCCTGAGGTCCAACTTTTTACCGCACAATGCCGGCACTTTAAAGAGGAGCTCTATAGAATCTGCTCAATGCGCGCTCTCGAGCAAGACGCCGCTGACGCGTCTCGCAAATGCGTCGCCGCTCAAATGATTTAGAAGGACACGGGCCTGGTGCCACGGCCACGTATATAATATCAACCCGGTAATGTTTGCGAGCGTAAAATGATTGGTTTCACGGAAACGGCCTCAATGACAGCTCAACGTTATTGTGGACCCCAGAATCGCCGTGTTCTTGAAGGACACGGCGTTTGAAAGAAGTATTTGCACTCTTGAACTCTTCCCACCTTTTGCCAAGTTCCAGCCACGAGCGACAACAAACTCCACGACGTAATTAAATCCAATTTGTCCCAAAAAGAAATTCAGTTTGTGCAACATAAAGACAAAGGTATTATGAAGTCAACTCAGCCCGGCCGCATAAACACGTAGCTTAGATCCTAGTAATAAAATGATTCAGTTTATTATTATGCCGTCTGCTGGTTCGACCTGAAAGAACATGGATCAACAATATGAGGATTTCATGGCTTCATTCATAAAACAAACTGACACTTTATTAAAAACTAAAATCGTTTTCATTAGCCCTACTCTTTAGAGCGCACATGCAGTTAACTTTATTTCCAGCTCTGTTGTACTTTGCTCGGTGGTTAATGTGCAGCATATTGATCTCTTTGTGTTTTGAGTTGCCAGTTAAATTGGAGTTGCAGGTGGAGAAAGCTGTCCTGTTTGGAAGGAGAGGTGAAGTTTGTTTTCACCACTTCATCCGTTTTCCTTTCACTGTAGGCAGCTGGTTCTGACCTAATTGCGTTGGACGAATTTAAAGGTTATTGCTCAGCACCATTCTGACCAGCGTTTGTGTGTCAGCGGTCGTGCAATCAGTCACCGTTTCAAGTTTCCGGTCATGTCTTGTCTGGTCGGTTTGTTTTTTGAGCTCCTTTTCTGTCACCCGCCATTAGGAGCCTGTGCAGCTTAAACACGAGTCCATTTTCAAACGGCTATTGAGACGTTTGAATGAAGATTTCATGGCTTCATTCATAAAACAAACTGACACTTTATTAAAAACTAAAATAGTTTTCATTTTGTGCCGTCATCCACTCTGCATTTTACCAAAGCGGGTTTGAGTGCGAGCCATTAGGACGAAACTCATCAAAGCTTTTCCTTTCCTCAAGAACATCTGCCTTCACTTCAGAATGCTCAAAGTGACCGATCTGAAAAGTCGCGTCTGAAACGACAGTAAAGCATTATTTATTCCTGCGATGGCAGAGTGGGAGAATCTGCCACAAGGCAGCGCAGTGCCGTCCTCTGTTCCAGAAATAACAGCTCTCGTATGGCTCTCAAGTTACTGCAGGGACAGATATTATGTGCTTCAGTTCCTCCCAGTAATAAGCAGCATTAGTGGGAGACGAGCCAATGATCCGAATCCCTACGAAAATGACGATATAAGGGGCAGTATTGAGTTGACTGGTGCTTTTTGGTCTTTCAGACGTTCAAAGAGTGAGACGATGATCGTGCGCCGCAATCGTTACGTTTCGACCGATTGTTTGGGGGGCTTTTGCCCCCACCCTGCCGACAAGCCTCGGAGGGAGGAAGTCATCCATGACCAGCATGTCTTGTTACAGCAGTCTCTTCAGCAGAGGTTTGAGGCAGCAGAGACAAAAATCAATCATTCTGCTCCCCGTTTAAAATCACTTGACTAGCTCCCTTCTCTCCCCAGACCTAATGGTCTGACAAAGTGAGGTTTGTCGGTTAAAGAGTCCTGTCCTCCGAGGTCTGAGTAGTTCAGACGTGACAAGCCGAAGAGGCCTCTTCCAATGGCAAACGCATGCAAAGCCCAGCATTGAACCTCTCTCCTTTTCACCCACGTTGCGAATCGAAGTGAGTCTTCGAAACCACTTCCGGTTTTGGCTCTGCAGGAGCGAAATAGATTCGGATCAAAGTGTTTGAACGTGCCCTCGCTGCAGTTTCCCTCCTTTGAGAAATGTTTCAGCACAAACCTTGAAGCGGCGCCACGCTTTATTTGCGGTTCGATAAAAAAAGACGTGTATCCGCGTGACCTCTTTCAGAGCTTGTGAATCGGGTTTGATTCACCGAGGCTGGTACGCTCCGACTGCTGGGGGGGGAAAAGTTGTTTTGAGAGGGCAGAAAACGAATCAAGATAAATGATGTTCTTCATGGTTTCCCTAATTGTTTTTAGGAAATACACTAAATCTCACAGTTTGATGATTACAGTTGTTTTGTTTGTTTGTTGTGTTGTTGGGAAGGAGTCTGCATTGGTCAAAATGGTCACATTTTCGACATGTGGCTGTATTCACTTCCGTTTCGATGGAAAATTATTTAATAATTCCACATTCATTCATTTGTAGTTATTTGGTTACATTTTATTTCTTATGCTTAATTTCATATTGTAAATAATATTATTTGATTACATGTATTTTTTGCGTTTAGTTTTACTTATCTAAGTTTCTGGGGAATCTTTATTAAGTAATTCACAACTTCCTGTGTCTCTGGAGTGTAAATATAACAGACCTGTCAGTCTCTTACGATGGAAAAGACAAGCTAGGATGCGTCGTCTCTTGGTGAACACACACACACGTATATGGACTTTTTTTTAACTACTTCATCTGTAATGTGATGTTTTGTAAATATATATTTTTTTTTTTATGTAAACCAATCAAAGGAAGAATGGCTGATGCAGAATGCTGCTGATGCTAACGAGGCTCTCGATACAAAGAAGTAGAAACATCTTAGTGACCAGATTTAAACAATGAAACAGACGTTTTCCATTCACACGCCATAGAGATAAACACAGAGTTTGCAAAACTCCATATTTTAGAAAAACAAGAAAACAGAAAAACACTGAGCATGACAAACTTATTATCAGTCGTTTGTTTGCCTAATAAATTGTTTAAAACATATCAGTGGTATTACTGGTAGAACAGTTGGTTATTTTAGTAACAAGATGCGTCATCGGTCCGAGTGTCGATACTGTGATTCTAAGAATGAATATATTGTCATGTTGCAATACATCACTCCTATTCTATTGGATAAAGAGAGATTTAAGCAACCCTACCTCTCAGACAGATGGGTTATGGATAGATTTGGGGCAAATGTAAACATTTTTATTTTAATTTGACTGATGTGACTGTAAGACATAAAAATATAATTGAGTAGTTGATCAGTCGGAGGCACAACGAACCGCCTGTCGCTCAAGCATCATGTTATTTGAAATTGCAGGAAACTTCAAGTTAAAGTCAACCAGAACAGTGGATCATCACAGAAGTCATTTGAATTGAACTGAACTGGACAAAGAGAGGAGAGGCTAATCGTTGAAGTATTTATATTGAATGTCTCCCATTTCATAATTTCGGCCATCTTAGAATTTGACTTGATTGGTACCCGGCGCGTGGAACGTACGTGGGAAAATGGCGCCGCGACTTTAGACTAGATCGTCCGAGCAGCCAGTGAAACAGCTGGAAATGCTTGGAAAGGCAGGTGATGCTAGTTTCGAATGTGCGTCTCGTTTCTAAAAGTGCCTCAGTGAAGAAAAGGACCAAAGGAAACGGGGGACCAATTATGATAATGAGACTGTTCCTCTGGAAGGGATGGAAATAATGACGGCGCTTTTCTGTAGCTCCTTTCTGCCCGATTTGCCCAAGTCGTCCGGGCCAAGACGCTCGCAAGCAGCCCTTCTTAGCCTAAAGCAGCAATAATTAATTTGTAATAATAATAAAAATATATATATTAAAAAAACAGAACGTGGGAGAGCAAGAGAGACGAAGTGCGGCAGCAGCAGGAGGACGTTTCCTTGAACATGCACTTACATCCAGTCCAATGCGCATTTGCACAGCGAGGAAGCATGCCTGTCTGAGTTCACAAGCCGATCCTCCCCTCCAGGTCGGGGAGAAAACTGCTCGGTCTTCTCGCAGTCCCCGGGGCACGGCCTCCGTCAGGGCCGCACATTAGACACATACGGTGCCGGAACAGATTTAAGAAATAAGCTGTCATCAAATAATCAAATCAGTTCTGTTTCAGGGAGCAGTGACGTGCAGGACCTTCTTCCTTTCTCAAGTGGAACATGTTCACTTGCTTTTTGAGTGTGTGCTCGGGGGACAAAGGCCGGCCTCGTCACAAACACGCCTTACTTTTCTCTTTTATGGAAATAAGATGCATTTCATGCAAACAAAACCCAGATGTGTGAAGGAATTTCAAAGATGTGGGAGGATTGTGTGTTGGTGACCTTACGGTGGCCTCTCCACGGCGTCTTGCTTCCGTTGAATCCGATTCTTGATTTTCCTGTGAAGCTAAATGTAAGCACGAGTTTTGCAAAATGCATACATTTGAAACCGCTTCAAGCTGGCTTTGAGGTCTGTTTTTGAAAAGAGGCGCTGCGGTGCAAGAGGCATCTCTCCGCCGATACGACGGCTGCTGATCAATTTTCGCTGATCCAGAGAGAAGTGCTCGGATTAAATAATTAGAGCCTCAGCCGAGCGGCGGCTGGAGATGATGCACACTATGCAAGCACTAGAAAAGACAAGCCGCGCTCCCTGTGCCCTGTCTGCACTCATCCCATCAACGTCAGCAGATCGAAGCGTCCTCTCTGAGAAAACGAAGAGGAAGGGGATGGAGGATGCAGAGGGGGGGAGGAGAAAGATGGAAAGAAAAAAAAAACATGTACCACTCCACCCAAGAAACCCCAGGCTCTGCTTTTTTTAACCCAAGCCTCCCGCTTCAGCCTGCTACCCCTCCTCCTCCACCACCACCACCACCACCATCACCCCTCTCCACTTGCAACCCAAGGCCATGCATCCAGGCTGTGCATGACAGCTCGCTGCCACAAATGTTTTCCCCATGCATCCACTTCTCAGAGCCTATCAGCGGATTAAACCTCCCCGCAAACCTCCGGTGGAGGATGCCTCTCACTTTCTCTCTCTCTCTCTCTTTTTTTTTTTCTTATTTGAATGTGTCAACAATTTCTGGCTGGCTGGCCAGACACCACGTCCTGGCTATGTCTGCTCGTTTCATTCGTGTGTGTGTGTGTGTGTAGGTTTGTACTTGCTTGTGTACAAGTGAATATATTCATCCTTTCTTTTCCCAACATGAAAAAAGGCCATGTCATTCTTCCAGAACTTAATCAGGGGCTACACACAGGGGGGAATGAAGGGGGCTGCTGCGGCACGGGCCTCCTGATCATGTTAATGAGGTCCCCTGGCTATGCAGTCATTGAAGTATAATTGACTTGTTCGTCTCTTATCTCCCTAATAGACACTCCGACCCGGAGCACGTTTATTTTGCTATGAGAAACGTCAAGAAGGATTGGAAGTTTCCTCCACGTGCCCATTAAAACTGAAGGCATGCCACCCTGTGTTCGGCTGCCATTGGCTCCCTGCCTCATTATGCAGATGCCAAACGTAAATAAATGATTTGCAGATCGCTGCCGCCCCCACCGACCTCCCCCCTGCCCCTCACCCTGTCTATCCTTCCCAAACTGTTGTGCTCGCTCCTGCTGCCCGGGACGAGAAAAAGGAGGACAGGAGAGAGAGAGAGAGGCGAGGGAGGGACGGAGGGGAGGTGAACACAAAACCGCCCCGTGAAGCACCATGACAATTCGTCCCCGCTCTGGAGCAAAATAAATAATACGTAGGTAGTAATTATAACGAGACGCCGGCCCCTGACTTGAAAACCTGGCGAAGCGCATTGATGTTGTTACAGCTGCGTATGTCTCCCGGCTTTCAGGACCCATCAGACTCAAGCGGAGCTGTGTGTAAGGAGGGCCGGGGACCCGAGAGGAGATGTGTTAGTGGGCGCACGGGCGCCAGGCGACGGTGCGCCAACCAGTGAGTGCGGCGTCACCCTCGTAGATGTGAGGGGGAACATCTGTGCGAATCGGCCGCCCACAGTCCCTGCATGTCCACCATGTCTTCTCAGGACGGGGTCGCAGAGAAATTGCCGATTTTGCCGTGTTTTAGCAGGAGACTCTCTTCTTGACAGAGGCTGAGTTTCTTCGTTTTGCTCTCCTGCAGGGGATCACTCAGGATTCAAACCAGGAGCAGTAAAGTAAACATTTGACGTAGTCTTTACCAATGTTTAGTGTGCATTCACACCAGCCCTGGTTAGTCCTCCTTAATCAAAAACTAGTTTGTTTGCCTCAAAAGTTTGGTTCGCTCGGAGAGGCTTGAACGAGTAACTGAACTCTAATGCCGACCAAGTAAAACTAACTGGTTTGTCTGCAAACCCAGGAATCAGTTTGACTGAAGTGAACTCTGACGCAGCTCAAATCGATATGTGGATGGAAGTGGACCAGAGACTGCTCCAAAAGCAGGAAGCAAACTATAGCGCAGGGCATTCTGGGTGAATGCAACTAAAACAAACACCAGAATCTAGAGCAAGAGGGAGAAACGGATCATGTTCTTTTCCCAAAGGTAAATGATCTGACACCACTTCATTTCTGGTTCTTGGTACAGCACCGCCACAGGAGAGGGACAAAAGATGTTCTTCAAAGGGATTGGTTCGTTTGACACAGTGCGGTGTGAAGGGAAACTGCAGCAGCTGAAAACGTAACAGACGCTACAATGTTGGTTCCTAATCGAACCGAGTCGATTGGACTATCGCCTGTGAAAACACCTTCAATCTCAAGTCGGTTGCTATAGAGCTTGAAGCTAAAGACAAGAGCCGACACAAAAGCTGACTTCTACTGATTTAACTTAAACGTCACAGCATTTTATGTGATGAACGATTAGACAGGAAATTAAAACTGAAAGCATCAGTGTCACTCTGTTTGTTGTTCTCTTCAGGAAATGTCATTGCAGCAAGGAGGGAAGAAAACAAAAAAGTTCAACAAAGTCACAGAAACAATCACACAGCAACAGTGGAAAAACAGTAAGACGTTTATGTATAAAATAACACAAAGAATATCAAAGAAACGGCGTAAATGAAAAACTCAGGTCCGAATGGTGCATCGTCTGTCATCGTCCCTTGTGAAACATGAGCTAAGACAAAAGTGTTCCTTGTTAGAAATAACAATCTGATAACAGTAAAGTGGGTTTGCAGTTTAAAATAACCCTTTTTCTTCTTTTTTTTTTTTTTACTGCAGGCTCTCGACTATTGAGAAATGATTACTTCCTGGAGTAATGGACTCTGTTGAAGTTTTAAATGTTACTCAACGTTTTGCCGCATCGTTTGAAACGCGCCAGTTTCACGCTAAGAAGCTCAAAGAAAATTGCCTGTGCTGTGAACGACCATCCTGTTCATGCTAATTCAACAATGAATTCAGTATTTGGAAGCGCAGCTAGCACAAGCTGAATGACTTTGGTCACGTCTTCCTCTGCCATTGCTAAAATTACAGCCAGACTACGATTCTAAAACAGAGCATAAAATCGACGTTATCATTCACAACTCTGCTTATTGTTTGTTGATTGGGCTGGTTAAAAAGTCTACCAGAGGAATCCAAGGCAATGGGAGAAATCCCAAATCGATCCCGGCAGGGAGATGAGAATTGCGTGGAATTGCATAAGAAGGCAATGGCCAGGCTAATCTCATGCAGGATGATGATGTACTGCTTCCTACCTGTATTTGCTGGAAAATAATTATCAGTCTCTGCAGAATTTACTGCCTACTGTAAATATGTTTCTGTTAAAGATTCATAAACCTGCGTTTGGATGAGTGTGTGTCATTTTTGGAATCAGGGTTGTTTAAAAAGTTAGAAATTCGGTTCTGCTGTCAATTCTTGGACGTCCATCGAACGGGCCTTTCTTCTTGGTTTGCGTTTGCTGCAGAGCTTTGCGCTGTGTTCCCAATTCAGTCTTATTTCATGCTATTCACTAAACTCAGTTATTTGGGCAAGTAAACTCCTCCAGATGCCCTCTGATGCATTTTTCCTAACATTCTGGAGGCGCTTCAAAAATCACGGCCTGCTATTTCATTTTGCTTTCGGGTTGTTTAAGCGTTTAGCTTCATAAAGAAAACATAACAAAACACTTCCACTTACTAATTCAACTTAAATTGAAGGTTTTTAAAACCTCTGAGAGGTCATGAGCAGGGTTACTTCAGCGTCTGTCTAAGGCCGCCGCACGCCTTGTCAATGCAGAGTCAGTCTTCCAGTTGCTGTCATAATGTGACCAACTCCCAAGTTTTGTCACGAACCCCCACTATGGAGGTAAAAACTTTGGGCTTGAGACTTTTATTTTGAAGTATGAAAGGAAGTAGTGTTTGAGTTGCTGTATACTGAACAAACTGACAAAAAAAGGGTCTCATCAGCCAGTAACACTGTGTTGGAAAAAATGTTTTTGACAAAATAAAAGCTCAAGTGGATTTGCTACCATTAGTAAAACATAAAGCTGACACAGTGAAAACCTCTGAATGACGCGTCGCCTCAAAGAAATCCCAGCTCAGCATGTTGGGCGGTCTCCCATTGTGTGAATTAGATTTATTTCAACTAATCTGCTGCAGGCAAACGGAAACGATGGTCGGCATTCACCGAGAATTGGGGAATCCCTTCCCAACAGAGTTGTCCTCCTCACCACACATTTGTGGTGCCAGGATGCCTGGCAGTGCATTAGCATGCAGTAATAATGAGAGGAATGCAGCAGCCTTCTGGGCCCTCAGCTCTGTGTTTTCTGATCAGCCTCTGTGTGACCGCCGCACTGGCTCTGCCCTGGCTTGGTGACATCATTACTGTAATCACCACAAGCTCTAGCAGTTGCAGGCAAATAATTCTGCCGAGTCGCTCTCCCTCCTCGCGCCCCGCCAAAAAGGAGGGCAAACGACATTTTTCGCCATGCCCTGCTGTTGTCTGTATTGTGACAGCGGTCACACTCCATCGCATGGCCCCACTGTAACTTCTGAGGATCCCGCAATCGGAGTAATGGCTACAAAAACCCAGTCGCCACAGTTAACAGCCGTTTCATACGACCTTTAGGTTGTGAGTCAGGGGCTGGATTCAGTTCAGTGACTAGCGTTCACCTGCATGCGGTGGTCCACAATGATTTTTAATTAAACTAGTCAATATTGAGGGAATCTAATTATTGCTTTTTTGTTGTTGTTGCCACAAGGTAATGTCTTGGTTGTTTTACACACGAGCACAATTTTCTAAATATTTCTGTCTGATTATTTTTTCGTAACAAGGTGACGGCTCGGATGACTGGCGTCCGTTTGCTCTGACCTTCAGTGACGAGGTGTGAAGTTTACATGTTGGTTTTTTTATTAAACAGGCCAGTTCGGGCGAACACGAAGCATCCCCATGTTTCAGCGAGTCAAACGTAAGACTTTCTAACGCCGCCGTGTCCGTTTGTAGCTCCTAGTCAACTTAATGTTCCAGGAAAAATCTGCAAGAAATTGAGCCAAAAACATTTTTGGTTAATCATAATTCATTTAAAATAAGAGGCGTATTTTACTTATATTTCCACCCAGAATAATATTGGTTTATCGTGCGTTCTTTTTTGTTTTTTGGTTGGGTTTTTTTTCCTTAATAAATAAATTGCTATTTTTTTAAAAGATTTACTTACTTTTTTTTCAGTCTGACATTTAAATTAAATTGATTTGAGACATTTAAATGACCCAAAAAGTAAAACCAGAAGTCTTCTGTACGAGGGTAAGCACTTTCTCACCACATTGTATTTCTGACTATAATCCTAAATTTATTTTTTTTAAAAAGACACAACATTACCCAAACTTAGCAGACTGAACCTCGGAAGACCTTTTGTAAACCAGAAAGAAAAACAAAAAATCCTAACCAATGTAGCCATTAAGGGAGTATATTTGAGTTTCATGTAAATTATTTCATTAAGGTGAATTATAATTTTTGCCTGTAATTTTGCGGGCGAGGACAGACAGTCCTTTCTTGCTCTTATTAGGTTTTTCAAGCCAGGGCCACACCGACACCCTCTTCATTTTCTGTGTTAATTAGGCTAAATTGAACAATTTGTTTCTCTATTTCAATCCTGAGACCCCCCCCCCAATCTGCAATTAAATGACATTCGGAGTAAATAGACCTCTGATAGGAGGCACGACAAAGTGCCGCTAATAACTAATGAAGTGGTCAGAGTCCTCTGTGAGGTAATTTGTGGTAGCTGCGCATCCCCTGAGCGCCTCTCCTTTTTGTCCACTCTCCGACAGCGGCTTGTGATGACGGTCAGTTCGGGTTCACTGACCGCAAAGAATTTTCCCTAAACAGTGAAAAATGTGGTAACTGCAACTTCTCATCGAATGAAACTCCCTGAAAGACATTCACCGAATTTCAGCAAATTAAAAGCATTCAACTCTATCGGAATAGGCCATTTTTAAATGGGGTATTTGATGTGAACAAACGTACATTTTCAGCCAGGATGAATCTGATGGAAGAAGCTCCATATTAGTTGTGTCTTAAATTTCTCTTCACTGTTCAGTCTTTCTCCCATTGAAGTGGATTCTCCTCAGTAGATTCTCTACCTAGCCAATCACTGGACAGAGGAAGTTTGTTTTTTTTCCTCTTTTTGATTTTTTTTTCTTTAGCAATGGCACGAAGTTCATTCAGTCCCTGTTGGTCCGACGTTGTTCGTCTCGGCACACGGTTGTTTTCGGGGCAGATTATTTCCTGCGAACTGCTTAGCGTGGAACTGCCGCGTTCAATACGTCACGAGCAAATGTTAGCAATTGGGTTAGCAAGTGGCAGCCCAATCCTCCAAGAAGGAATTGTTTCTCAACAACCAAAGGTCAAGACCTTTCTCTTAGTGTTGAACAAGAGTCTGGTTTTTAGCAGGCCAGATTGTTGCCAACATTTAGTGGCAACAATGTAACAATGCAACCCATGATGCTTTGGGTTACACCAGTTTTTAATGTTTCCAAAAATGGGAGGGAACAAAAAAACTTTCCAAACAAATGACAGAAGTGGCTTATCCAGGGTCTGAGTTTGACTTGTGTGAGTTTGACCTTTTGCCCTCCCTCTTCTTGATGCCTTTGCCCCTGGGGCAGATAATTGCCGCTTCGATCCTCTGCTAGTGTTTCCTTTTGTTTGGAAAAGTTTGTGTCTGTTTTTGTTTGCCTGTGTTTCTTTTTTTGTGTGTGTTTCGGTTCGTGTACGGATGGATCGCTGCCAGAGCTCCGGGTGGGGCACGCGTGCGTCCTTGAGCGTGTCTGTGCGTGTGTGCGTGGGCCCCGTGGCCGTGTGTGAGCGCCGGCGCATGTTGAACATGTGCTGGCGTTCTCAGAGGAACAGCAGGGCTCTAATAAGGACTAGTCCCGGACGGCAGCTGGTAAACTCTGTCCTCCGAATAGGTGTCTTTTATCTGTAAACAATGGAATGCAAATTAGCCCCAGCGCCAAGTGGACCCTGAAAACCGATCCACATGGCACGCTCCCTCGCCCCAGAATGCACTTTTGAGAGCAGCAGCGCAATGCAACTTCCCATCCGTCAAAGGAGAAACGAAGCAGGCCCAAAAACGAGGCCCACCCTCACGGCTGCTTTGTTTTGCACGGGCCGCACAAGTGCGGACGTCGGTGTGTGAGTCTGAGCACGCCGACGTGCAACCAGAGGGTCATTTGTTGCTTTGACAGCCAAATGTTTGAGGCTCAGGATCAAGCATTCAGCATCTCCCTCATCAGTGTGTTTCTGTTAGTTCATAAATGCCTCAACTTTTTTTTTTGAACATATGTATTTATTTCCCAGCCACAGCAGCTCTTATCTCAGAGATGTATTTCTCTCTTTTGAACAATCGAGCTGAAAGGGTTTCAGTTCCATTTTCAAGTTCATATACATATCAAGTGTGTGTGTGTGTGTGTGTGTTTTTCTCCCTCCCACGCACTTCAAATTATGCCACCCTTCAAGTACATTTGGAGATGCTTCAAACGGCGTTCGAATTTTCCTTTGCCTGTTTTAATGAGTATGTTGGTGGCTTGTGTCAACTTAAAGCCTTGAAAACAAATGAATAGCCTGATGGGGGGAATGCATTGCCGTTGCTTTACAGGAGCTGCATAACATCGCTGAATTAGTTTTCACGGCGACGCAATGAGGAAAAGCAACAGCTTTTATGTTTTAAAAAATAAAAATCTCTTTGTTGCATCGCAGTGTGTGTTTTTGTTTCCCTTTCACCCCAGTCGTCCTCCCAACAGCAGCAAGGTCACAGCCGTCTTCAGAGTGTTGCCACAACTCTCTGCAGAGCGGCTTGCAGCAGGTTACGTTTGCATCCTGGTACAGTAGGAATAAAAAGATGTCTGAAAACGTCTCGCTGTGGTTGTTGCCATTGCCACGGCTTATGTCAGCCGGTGCTGGTACAATATTTCTGCTCGAACAAAGGCGAGCGTCTGGACCAGGTGTCTCGATCTCCGGCCATCGATTTACGACTTTTCGACTTCGGGCTAAATGAATTAATCGGGTCATTCCCTGTAGAACTTGGTTGCAGGCTGAGGAAGCAATGGAGTTATTTCATTTGAATGTAGACCAACGGGGCGCATCTGATATTTGCAGGACCCTGGCAGTCAAAGACTGGACATTTTGGACATGTTTTTACACATTTACCAAAGCGACACCCGCTGGTTTGTTTCCGGGATGTGCTCACGAATGAGGAGAAATTGGAGATGGAGGGACATACATCAAGAACTTGTTCACATTTCATCACATAACAAACACCAAGTTCAAAATATGATGTTGCAATTTCCTGTCAGTACCATAGCATGAAAGACACAGTCTACCACCGAGTAAAACCACTGCAGCACGACGGGCCGAAAAAGTAAATTGCTGCTTTCTAGACGCCCTTTTTCTCTCAGCAGCCAAATGTGTCTTTCTGTCTGCAGGGACACATTTTTCAACAGCCTGTCCTTGTTTCTTAAAAACATGCTTTCATGGTGTCACTGCCTTTAAATGTTCCTTCCTGGACAGTTTTAGCCAAAAGGATGCGAGTCTCAGAGCCTTTCCAAAGCCATGTGGCCTTCTCAGACTCAGAACGTCAAGGCCAAACAGCAGGACTTCATAAGTCTCACTCTGTTAGCGGGTCGCTTCAGTTAAGGATCTCTCCATTGCTCAATTTTCTTGAGAAGGAATGCAGTGATTCACTTCCTGTCATTTTACTGTTTTGTAGCTGATCAGCCTCAGATTTTATCTGTCTCAACTCATATCTCTCGTATTTGTCGCTCCCATTTCAGCTTAATGAGCTGTGTGTCTTTAACGAATTAACAGAGTGTTGGAAATTCCACCTGGAGACGATACGTAAATGTGCGCTCTGTGACTTTTCCATCCAACAGCAACATGACGTTTGAGTACAAAAGTGAGACTCTAAAAACAGCCGATTGTCAGTATGTGTTTCATGCAGGAAGATTTTCAATCCATATAGATTTTTGGGTTGCATTGCCTTAAAGAGCGGCTAATTTTAATGAATTGGTTTGTAAGACAGTTTCTGCCAACTGACACGTAATGGGGCAGATTTTCCAAGTGGACTTAGGAGACGACGTCCAATAGGACCAAACAGCCAGCAGAGCAGTTCTGTAATTTTGCTCCCTGTGTGAGAGCTATCAGCCACTGAGGTGTTAGGCGGCAGCACAGGATGCCTGGGGTAGCTATTTGCAACATGGTGCTATATAGAAAATGATTTCAGTGCCCCGAGGTTGGCATGAATAGCTACCCTGTCGGCTGCGGCAGTGACGGCGACCCAGCGCCGAGCGCCGGTCAGACATCAAAGGACGCCAGCTGTTTTCTCAAACCGAGGCGGGGATGGAGGCAGGAACGAGGAGGACTCAAGAGGAAGATTGAGATGACACGTTGGATCTTCAGGAGTGTCACTTTGTGTAATAGGTGAGTGGCGGGTATTCATCCGCCTCGGGAGAAAGGGACGGAGGATGCTCCGCCTGGACTTCAATGAGACTTCAGTAATTACTTATTACTGCACATATGGATGAGATGGGCCACGAGAGGACTTGAGGCGCGCGCAGCTCTCCTTCCATCTGAAAACCACCTCCGCAGCGACTTCAAGAACATCCCCGTAATGCTCCAAGACAAAAGTCTCATTACAGGTAATTATGGATTGCCTATATTGCTGCCCCTCCACCCCTTCTCTCCCGGCCCTCCTCTCCTTGCTCAAACCCCCCCATCCCTCTCTGCGTCGTCCTTCCTACTTTTAACCCCTCATTCAACAGAAGAAGCAGCCAGGGAGAGGGAAACTGGGCTGGAGAAGGGGAGAGGAGGAAGGGGGAGGGAACGAGATATATTACCTGGGAGCAGACACTGATCATGGCCACTGTCGCTTTACTGCACTTCCATTCATGTGGAGTGGCTCACTTGTGGGCACCAATTACGGACCAAATGATCCAAACTGGGCCTAGTGATGAAGAGGCTGGACTGACTGACCGGCTCTCCTATTCTTATTTGCTTGTGTTTATGGTTTTATCCTTTGCTTTTGAACAGGGGCAGCAAGTGCTTCAAGACATATACGAGTGTTTATGCGCCGCGCATAGGAGGCCATGCGAACACGTGGAGGAGACCAGGCATTAGATGAAACAAAAACCCTTCTCCATATGCAATTTTCTCATAATGTAGAGCAAAGCGAAGCCTGGAGATGAGGAATTAATCAGTAATTGTGATCATTAAGGGATTTAAGGCAGTGCATTCAAGTTTGTTTGTTTTTTTAAGATTACTAGCCATAAAATCCAACCAGTTATGAGTCTTTATGTTTATCAAAAGTTGATCCATTTAAACTAGATCGCAAACAACCTTTGCACATCGACAATTTTAACCAGTTGAAATTAATATCTTTATTTCTTCAACAAAGTTCAAATTTAAATGCTTAGTTGTCAATTTTCACTAAATTTGACTTCCAAAGTAAAACTCAAGTCAAAACTCATCACTAGCTGTGTTTCTATGGACCACATACATAATTACAAAAATGGAAATTATGGAAAGAAATGAAATGCAGAAATTTAAATAAACAACAAAAAACATGTTTTTTGATAAAGATGGAAACGTGTTATTTTGCATGCTGGTGAGCCATAGTGATCAGTCATTCACACAGAAACCATGTATCAGTAACACGACAAGTTGAGGTTGGAGGCTGTGCACCACCAATAATTTTTCCGCATAAATCCAGGATGTCCACACATCCTTAAAAAATATCTTAAATTCATGTATCTGTAATTAACGCCTTAAATTCAGAGAAAAATAAGCTAGTCTTAAATGCATTAAGCACATGTCTTACGTTTGGTTGTGGCAGGTCTATTGAAACACATATTCTACAATTTTCTTTTTTCATCCAGGAGTTTACCGTTATGGAAGACTGCTGAGACATTACCAATCACTAGCTGCTAATAGCTGCTAAACCGAGCCAGCTTTCTTATGTCCATCGTGGATAAGTGCCAGTTTTATCTCCAGCTGGCTGGATGATGTTCGTCTTAAATATTGGCTCACTTCTTTTTTCCGACCCCTGTAATTTACGTGATTTATTGTTGTGAAACAGGCCTCAATTTCATTCACAATGGTCTTAAAAGGTCTAAAAGTCAAGTCAACGTCGTGTTCAGAGTCTAAAACGCAGATGATCTTTTACCAAAATCTCACCTAAAAAGTCCTGAACAATCCCTTTAAGAACTCCTACCGAAACCGGAGACTGCCTCATTTTTAGGGTTAGTGCCGAAAGCTGTGCTGATTCTATCTTGAATACCTCCTATAGCAAATTAAGACGTCAGAATATTTGGGTGTTTCATAGTTATGCACCTTCATCAAAAAGACGCAACAACTATCCAGGTACCAACATTTCCATTTCAAAGCCAGCCCGGCCTGCACGTGTTCCTGCTTGCACGGCGCGCTGCCCTCTGACCGCAAGATTACCACAGTGGAGCTGGTTCAACAGGCAGGACTGTCATCCGCAGATCGCGAGCAACAATGGCGCTCTCCCCTGTTGCCTTTGAGTATGTCACTGTGAGAGCGGCGTAATCAACGCCGCGTCACCACCAGCTGCTCCTCGCGGACCGCATTCGAATAAACAACAGGCAGGGAAGACGCGTCGCTCCCAAGAGAGCAGACAAGTGGTTCAGGAAGACAGCAATGCGCTGCTGTTGTCATTTGCAAGTGGAAGGAGGATGATATTGTACTGGGCTATTTGGCCCGGTGTCAATGCGGCGCTCCATCTGCGGCCGCCGCTGAATGAGGAGACATGGAGCAAAACTTCTCTGGTGGTTTGGTGTTTTGGTCACTCTGCCAGTTACTGAACAGATTTATTCTGCTTTGGCTTTTTGTTTGTGGTCACACCAATTTCAGCCAAACTTAACCTGAGTAATAACAAATCCAATCGATTATCCTACTGATTATTTTTGACGATTAAGCGACCGCCATGATTAATTGTATTCATTATATTCTTTTTAACTTTTAGTTGTAATCCACTTTTGTTGAACCAGTGCAAAGAATATTTTCACCGGTCTTGAATTATTTGTTTCAGAATAATTCATGAAACTAAAAAAATGTGTTTTTTGGTCTTTTTTTTTTTTTTTTTTTTTTTTTTTGTTGTTTTGAAACTCTACGGCATTTTTACCCACTCTCTGCTGCTCAGAACTCAGCCCGGGCCAACTTCTTTAGATGTGGTTCTGGATTCTACACGCAAAAGTCATCAGAAGTTGCTCCGAGCCATTCTTATACTAGCATTCATATCAGATTCAACGAAGAAACACAGAGTTCACTCTTTAGGATCATACGGCGTGTCTGCTGATTCTGCAGCGAAGCCGTCTTCGCTTTGAATTTCATCGCTACGTCACACTCCTGCCGCAGTCCCGTGTCGCCCCTTTCTGTTCTGCCGGAGGGTCCGCGACCACCTGCTGAGGCGGATCAGGGCTGTAATATTGCCCTGATCCGTCTCTTCTTCATGTCGCGACTTCAAGGCGTAAAGAATGTGTGTGGATCTCGAAATGGAAGATTGAACTGAAATGGGCTATTGGAGCAATTTTGTGCTATTTCCATTTGTGGATAATGGCCCTCAGTGACATTCATTGAAGACTCAAAGCCGAGGAAATGATTGACGACCCTTCCAAGTCTGACGGATGTCAATCATTTTTGATTAGTTCTGGTTTTCCATTAGATTGGGGCTTGACGTGTTGCTTTGTGGGAACTTTAACCCGACTTCATGTTGTCAGACCGGCTCTATTTAAGTTGCATGGGTTGGGTCACTTTTTCACACTGGGTCAAGTTGGTTTGGATAGTTTGTTTCTCCTTAAATTAAATTGCAATCTAACCTGAATGATGTGAAACATTTGCCTTAAAAAAAAAAAAAAGAAAAGAAAATAGAAATCTGTACCTCTGCAGAGCTCTGTAAGTTACTGAGAAATATAAATTTTACCTCACATTTTCCTAATATTACTTTATGAAATTTGAACAAGCTGGTTAAGAGAGCTTTGAATTTTATCAGCATCTCTTTGGACTGAGGATAACAACGAAGGCAAAGAATAACTAGGTAAAAAAAAAAAAGGAAGAAGGAACATTTGCCCCATGACGCTTTTGTTGTTCAGAATGAACATTTTTTTCAGCTAAGGGGGCATGTCTGCCAACAATCGGGTGTCTTTGAAAAGCTCAGTCTGAATTTAAATGGAACTTTTCGCCATCGTCTCTGACAAAGGACCAGCGCCGCTACCTGTGCAGAGGAGTTCACGCTTCCCATTTCTCCAAGGTCAAACACATGTCACCCCCCCAAAAAAAATGCAACCTCGCTCCACGAGGCTGCTCTAATCGCTTCCGAAGTCAAAAAAAAAAAAAAGAAAAGAGGAAAAAAAAACGCACGAGGCCGCCCGCGGGAAAAGGCAGAGGCAGTGAAACGTCCCACCACCGTCTCCCATATGCGGTCAATTACATTAAATATAGGTGGCAAGATGCATATACCACTCCCTATTCATCTCGTTTGAAGTGCCCTCTCACTAGCACAGATCTCTTCTCATCTCCAGTACCTGTGAATTATACAAAATGATGCATTCGCCATTGATTTTATCCGTCCATGGTAGTCGCTAGTAATCCCATTATAACATGTCTGTTAGTACAATAGCCTGATACGGGCCGAACAAAGGAAGCCTTTCTTTGGCTTCTCAAAGCTGGGCTGCCTTCCAAATTACTTCTTCAGAAGTTAAAAGGCCCACTGCCTAATCAGTCTATTATACCAGGCTAATAGATGACCAGTAATTGCAACTAATAACTTATTACTCATCTACACAAATATTCTAATAGCTTTTATTTGGAAGCCTTTTTTTTTTCAATGGACATAGTGAGAAGCAAAGGAGGTGGTGGTGGGGCATTGGGGATGGAGGGGGGGATTCTATTCAAGACCCAGGCAGCAACACAAAGAAATACTCCCACAAAGAAAGCTTAGAAAGCAACCTGTAGCATGTTTTTTCTTCTCTTAGCTGGATTAATATCTAGCCGTATTCATGCGGATGTGAAACCTCAGTGTCGTCTTCATCTTCAGAGCTGTCTAGCAGCAAGGCTTTGTTTGGTGCCTGGGCCCCTTTTGAGAAAGCGAGAGACAGCGCGGGGGAATTATAGATAATGTTCTCTATCCGCTCTCCTTTAACCCCCCTCTATCCCCCACCACCACCCCACTGTTCCCCGTCAGCCTGCTGTAGGCCTCAGACGCACACAGCTCAGCGGGGACCACCGTGGTGGATACACTGTACCGTACATGATCTGAGCTACAGCAGCCATTGTGCAGTCCTGGCAGGGCTCGCCGGTGGCAACGCAGTCAACAACAGCGAGTTGGTGACTGGCATAAAGTAGAAACCGTGCACTGGGCATGGCGGTCACCAGGAGATGTTGTAGTTACACTTAAGAAAACAAACAAAGTGCGTTATTTTTTCGCTTCCTGTGTTTCACAGATTGGGAGATACCAAAATTGAGCCTATTATCGCTAAGAAACGTGCAAAACCACAATAAATACTCTCCACGATTAAAGGATTTGCATATTTTCAATCCTTTTGTATTTATTTCTGGAGGACTTTGAGTGACTGTGGTTGACTTTTCAACACTGCTTTATTTCATTAGATGTTTGCCTCTAGACTTTGACTGGGCCATTGCAACCTTTACGTCCTATTTGAACACATATCCTGCTGTGTTTGGAGCCATTGGTTAAACTTCAGGTGTAAGACAAACAGGCCGACATCTGACCCTAAAATATACTGCTCAAAAAAATAAAGGGAACACTCAAACAACACATTATAACTACAAGTAAATCAAACTTCTGTGAAATCAAACTGTCCACTTAGAAAGCAACACTGATTGACAATCAATATTAGAATAGACAACAGGTGGAAATTATTTTCATATTTATTTCATTCATTCAGATCTAGGATGTGTTATTTGAGTGTTCCCTTTATTTTTTTGAGCAGTACTTCAACAGAGGAGCTTTTGCAGGGAATCTCAACTCCTTGGAAGAACCTGACAAATTTTTCACAGTGGCCTCGTGAACTTGTGTGTTTTCGTCATGTGTTTTTTTTTTTTTTTTTTTTGCACCTTTCCTCACTGACAACACTTGCTAAAGGTGATGTGTCTCCTACTTTAACATTGTTTTAGCTCATAGGTGTGGCAAAAATGCTTTGGTGAGACTTGTGCTGTTTTATCCAGACACATATGTAAATATGTTGACTTGTGTGCTCTATCGTGGAAACCAGCACAATAGTTTCATAGCTTTCCTGATCCCAGAAGAACTCAGAAGAAAAGCCAGGAACCAGGAACGATCCACATTCACGTTACGACCAAAGGACTGGTCACAGACTCCATGTTGACAGGCAACATTTTACACTGTTCTTTATAAATAATGCAACGCAAATACCCTTTTAGAATATATTATGAATCAATAGTCGCTTCAACTCATTTTAGCCGGTAACTCAGGCCTGTTTCAGAACTGCACACTTTATGAAAATAATCCAAACTGTCTTTTTTTTTTTTTTTTTTTGCACTGTGGTATTCAGAAAGTAACCGCAGAAGTAATGATTTTTGAAAGACAGTGTTTTACATCTTAAATGCAGCTTCATAGCTAAAACTCTGTCTACTAGCACCACATTTCAAAAATGAGTCATTTGGAAAACTGCACCGCTCAATTCTGTGTCTCTAATGTTGACTCTGCAAAACAGAGATCCTCACTGGGCCGTGTCCTCGAACGAGAGGAAGCGCCATTAACAAGTATGTATATCAACCTGCAGAGCAACGAGCCATCAATGGATCAGAGGATAAAAGGGGTAGTTAAAGGGGCAGGACACACAAAAACCCACTGGGAGTATATGGCCCCCACTGATCAATGACCTCATCCAGAGTCACTTTCTCTTTCAAAGGCGGCGAGACCAAAGAGCAGTCAGGCCTTTTTCAACCCCGCAGATAACAAACCAACACCAGACACCCAATAAAGAGACTTCCACTTCATTTAAAAGCAATTAATATTCTTGGCCGGCCTGCGTGATCCCTTTGGTGTGGCAGGTCTGTACACGCCCCCTGCACTGTAATGGAGTTGACTGGTTAACTTTGTGTCTGTGGCCACAGCGTTGGCTGCCCGGGTGAGAGCGATGATGCGCGGTGGGACACTGTGTTTAGATGGGGGGTGAATGGACCCGTCTCACAGCCCACTGCACCCCAATGGAGCCTCCTCATCTCCGTCCCTCTGTGCACCGTCCTCCTTCTTTCTCTTCCTCGCTCTCTTTCCCGTCTTCAGCCATCCCAGTTCTCCTCTTCATGTCGTCCCGGGGTCCATATCAGCTTTTGTTTCCTTTTTTGTTTTGTTTTGTTTTGTTTGTTTTTTTCTCTCTTCGTCCGTCTTTTTTCTTGGAGCGCCACTGCTTTCGGCGGGAGCAAGGGTTTAAATAGCGCTCCTTTGTGACGGCCGGTAATGGTTGTCTCCGCAGGATGTCAAAGTCAGGCGAGAGAGGGTGGGTGGGGTGGGGGGGGAATATTTCATTGTTTGGTCAAAAGAGTATAAAGTTCAGCCCAACATCTGCATTCAGACACACGAAATGTTACATCAGACATAATGATAATTAGAAAAAAAAAAAGTCATAGTGCTGATTTACACTGTAAGCGTTTTAACCAACGGCATGTTTTTGCTGACTTGATTTGGTTTAGGACTGAAACATCATGAATCTTTAAAAATCCTTCAAAAAAAAAAAACAAAATGCATCCAAAGAACTTGACTTGCTTTGATAACATCATCTCAAAATCCATGTAGTTTTTCTTGGTAGATGTATCTCTTCTGTCTTTCTTCTATCTCTATTGACTTTTTGTTGTTGTTGTTGTTGTTGTCATGGTTGCAGGACACAACCCGCATAGTTTTAGTTTTTCAGCACAGAACAGTAACAAAAAATGAGGTTAAATAAAAAAAAAAACCTGGTATGTCAGACAACTTCTGACCAATGCAACACAAAATAAAATGATTGAAGCGCTTTACGACCGAGGCGACGGTCTGCCTTTACACACCATGCCTGTCGCGCTGAATGGTAATGACCAGTGCATTAGCAGCTGCTGGGTTGTTTAGTAGACTGAAGGTAATTGGAAAATCAATTGCCATCACTCAACATGTTTAAAGCTTTATCATCAAATATGCTTTTTTTTCAAAATAAAATAAAATAAAATAAATAAATAAATCTTCTCTGTCTTAGATTCTAAACGTTAAAGTACTTGTGTGTGATATATAACCCAAAGTTACAATTTCTCCCTCGGTTATAGAGTCCCATAAACAGATGATCAATACTGGCTTGTGTTAGCCTGTAGGCTTCAGTTAAATTCAACCATTTACCCACCATTTATTTGATGAGTGCTTCACCAGTTACCTTTCTTTCTCGCTTGTTTATCAATTGTAGCATTTGTTTCCCCCCATCATCATTTTTCACAGTCAAATTATGGAAAATAGTCATAGTACAAAGAAACAGCATCCTCTGACATGTCTATTTTATCAATCCGATGAATAGAAAAGGGAAAATGGGAAGGCGAATCAATGACCATTATCTTAGATTAGCACACGATCTAAGATAACAAAGTCGGTTTGAGCAGTTTTATTTCATGGAAAATAAGAATTAGATATTGTCCTGTTTGTGATGAAGTCTTTCAGCTAATTCATCGCACTTGCTGAAGGTTTGCCACAGATAACGTTTACAGTAAGTTATTAGAATCAGAAGCCCTTACATTCCAGTGGCTCATTGTTCAGTTTCACACGGTTTGATGCGCCTCGCTTTAATTTTCAGGGAGTCGTAAACGGATAAAGCTGACTGTCACGGTCAGGACTTGCTGGTTTCACTCGGATACAGTTCAGCATTTACAGCAATCAAATAGCAGCGTGTTCTCTTGGCCTTTTGGCTTTGCCGAGACCTATCCTCATTATGTGAAGAGGTTAGGGAGAGAAATTTATGAGGAAATTAGAGCATTTGAACAGTCCAGTCACAGTTTGCTCAGCAGTTCACAAAGCTTCATTAGATTTACATGACACTGTGGACTTCAGCTGTGCAATTCGGACAACATACACTTTAGAATTAGTCCATTTCGCGAAACTGCAATGGAAGCACTTTTTTTTACTACTGCCAGAAAAGACGAAGAAGACGACAGGAAGTAGTTGGTAACGTGCGGGGTTTTTTGTCATGTTTCCTGTTATGTAATGGAAGCGCGACAATTACAAAATTGTTTTTGTTCAACTTTAGCAGAATATCGACAAAGTTTTGCGCACATTTATAACGGAAATGCAGCCAGTGATACAACACAACCTCCCCAGACATGTTTTTATTTTCCTTTCACTGCAGCCAAACAGTTAATATGGGTTGTTGAAATGACAATGATGAAAAGCATCATTTTATCGCCACAATTTTTGTTTATGTGTTTTATTTTCCAATACATTTTATATGTTACACATTATTTCATGTCTTTAGCCTGAAGTTTATGATGTACTTTAGTTGGATGGTGGTGTAATAACTTAATTAAGATGCTGTAACACCAAGTCTAAGCTTGCGGTTCCCACATTAAGGACAACTTCACTCCAGTATCATTAAACCTATTCACTGTTTACATTGACACAACGCTAAATCTTCGACTTATTCACATGTTACAACCACAACAATTGGAGCGTTTTACGGGGATTTCATGTGCTGGACGGCAAACCATGAAAAATAATGGATGCATTTTATCAGTTTATCAAATCACCTCATTTGGAAGCAGATCAATGCGTTCTTTCCCGTACGTCTGTCACACTGATCCGTCGCGTCGTGCAACTCGTCAAGACGTGACAAAACGTGGAAGAGGTCAGGAGGTGTGAAGACTTCTGCGAGGCCCTGGTCTCCCCTGCTTTGCCTTTTCTCTGCCTTTCCCACAAAGTGATTTTATTTGTAAGCGCCTGCTCTGTCTGGGGAAGGTTGCCAAAAGGGGAAATCCTTCACATTCACTTTGTCAGACTTCCATCATGACATCCTCGTGATTACATGGTGTGTCACGGCGTACGCCTCTCAATACCCCAAAACCTGGATGTACCTGCCTTGGGGGAAAAAAAAGGAACAGCTAGTCAGACAATCAGACACCATCCGCATGCATTTGTTAATTTTTTATATTTTTTTTCTCTGACATTTTACACCTTCAGATTTGAAATTCATTGATTGAACCTAGGACTCCAGAGACCCGACTGCTTGGTGCGACAGCTGTAAAAGAGAAATTGTGCTGTTTTGATTTTTGAAAATGAAAAATTCACCCTCATTATTCACGACATCAAACGGGGATCTGGCTCATTTGCAGCTGAATGTGGGCGGCGGCGGCCTGTTTAGCATGTGCTTGTGTCGCAAAGGCGGCGGAGGGACAGAGGAGGAGAAGGCACCAGTGGGCCGCAGCTGGTGTGCCACAGTGTAAACCTCCTACCTGCTGCTAACCCGACTGACAGACAGGCTGGGTGATAATCTGGGATTAACAGTACAAGCTTGAGCGGTGGGCTGAGATTCTTTCTGCATCCGTCCATCTTTCTGATTACAACTTGTGTCCTTCCCTCGTCCGCCCACAGCAGTGTGCATGCATGCCAACATGCATCCTCCTTGTGGCTTTTTTTTCCCCCTCCTTGTGTCTATGTGCATCATCCATCTACTTTGCTTTGCGAAACCAGCTGCATGTGTTTACTCTACCTGACTCACCTGCTCCGAGACAACCAGGCCGCCAGCGGAGCTGCCGTCACTTTGAATCCGTGCTCTCCATCTTGTCCAGGGCCGTGTTGGGCGTGCTGCTGGGGCGGTGGGCCCGCACGCACGTGAAGTCATTTGTTCCATCTCTTCCGACCTGGATCCGACCAGTTGTGTACGTCGGCTTTACCTGCACAGATTTCACGGTCTGCCTGTTCCGGAGGAGGGGGTGGGAGGCCGCCGGCCGGGAAGCGGTCTGGAAACGTCAACGCTGTCCGAGTCGAAGCCGGCTGAGTGACTGAGACAAGCTCTCATGGCTTGTTTTACCAGAGACATGCTGTTGTTTCGTGGGCCTTGCCACCCTTGGCCCCAATGGAAGATATTTCAGCAGTTTCTCTTCAAACACAAATAGTTGGAGGGGAAAAAAAGAAAGTGTGTTTTCAATCGTTTCAAATGGCTCTTCCATTCACCATCCCTAACTATCCAAAACATTCACACAAAGACCCAAAGTCACTCAAGATCTGCTGCCGGTCGCCTGATTGCAGCCCACGCACACCAGCGATGTTCGATGCCACAGATTTTATTCTAGGTTGGACACCGATCCGATACTGACCCAAGCCAATCGATTTTTGTGGATGGCGTATGTTGCCTCAAGTGACCGCAGCATCAAAATCTTCAACATTTTGATTTGCTAGTCGCTTTCAGAGCATAGAGTGCCGGTATTGAAATATTTCAGTATCAACCTCACACACCCACAGGCTGATTTAGAGTGAAAGAGTTAGCGAGAAAGTCATATTTCTGGATTGTAGGTAAAAGTGAAAGAACCAGGAGAGAAGTCACGCAGATGAAATGAGTCTGAAATGCCGCTCACAATGGAAGAAGCCTTTATTATAAAATCAGGCAAAGAGATCGTATATTTGTTGATGCGTCCTGCAGTCTGATGACCTTTCTGATGTCCACCTTTCACCATCGGGAACTTTAGAAAGAAAGGGGGAGGAGCTTAAGGACACCATCCATATAGTGAAGCAGGAAGGTTGGCACGAGACGCGACAGTGACCCTCACTATGCGATAAAAGTTCGCAAATGTAATGCTTCAAATCTGAAATCTGACTCGGTTCCACCAGTTCTGTCAGGAATGAGCCGAAATCCATCCAAACTATCATGGAGAGTTTGTCAAAAGACAACGATACAACATTTCTGAATCAAAGAGTATATATAACAGATTCCTTTGACAAATCTTTCTCTCAGTGTTCTGGCATTGGATAACTGAAATCATTTCAGTGACTGACCTAAAGCGGGAAAGTTTATTCTGATTGACAGTCGGGCATTGAAAGGAAAAGTCAACAGTGTCACCCAGTGCAGGCCAATGTCTTGGTTTCAGGTGTAATTTCATGGGACGATAAACACTTTTTTTTAGTCGCACTTTCGAAAAATTTGAACTACTTTGGCTTTCAGCCATAAATTGCCACGTCAAAAGTGTTTCAAAAGCACCAAAGTTTTATGTTTTCAATCCTCTTTCTTTCTTTTGTTCTATCTTTCTTTCTTTCTTTTTTCTTAAATTAACATCCTCTAAGATATTTCAGCAGTTTCTCTTCAAACACAAATAGTTGGAGGGGAAAAAAAGAAAGTGTGTTTTCAATCGTTTCAAATGGCTCTTCCATTCACCATCCCTAACTATCCAAAACATTCACACAAAGACCCAAAGTCACTCAAGATGTGCTGCCGGTCGCCTGATTGCGACCCATTTCGACATCCATCTATCTGCCGCCGAAAGAGAAATTAACCAATTCACGCGTTGGTGTCAAAAGGAATCTTTGAGCATCAAAACCTTTTCCTTGTCTATTTCATATGGTTGGTTTTTTTTTTTGTTTGTTTTTTTTTTTTTTTTTTTTTTTTGATTCAGGGCTGCATAGTGGTGCAGTTGGTAGCCTTGCAGCAAGAAGGTGCTGGGTTCGATTCCCGGCCTGGGGTCTGCATGTTCTCCCTGTGCATGCGTGGGTTCTCTCTGGGTACTCTGGCTTCCTCCCGAAGTCCAAAACCATGACTGTCAGGTCAATTGGTCTCTCTAAATTCTCCTTAGGTGTGTGTGTGTGTGTGTGGGCATGGTTGTTTGTCCTGTTTGCTTCTATGTTGTCCTGCGACAGACTGGCGTCTTGTCCAGGGTTGACCCCCGCCTCTCACCCGGAACGCAGCTGGAGATGGGCACCAGCAACTTCAGACCCCACAAGGGTGAACAGGTAATGGATGGATAGATGTTTTGATTTCATGAAGAAGCTTGTGAAAGACGGTACGGTTAAACATGCGAGGGGCAAAAAAAAAAAGTCTTCTGAGGTTCAACCTTCTTGTGCGCACTGTTCCACTGCCGATGTGTTTTATGTGAAGAAGGAAATTACAGAAGGGCACAAAACATCTGACCTACAACTATTCATCATTACCATATTATTATATCCAGTCCAACATTACCTCTCTTCTTCTTTCACGTCTACAGAGTCTCTGTCCTTGCTGTGGCTTTCTTCTTATTTTAGCCTCCACAAACCCTGATTGCTTTATCGGCCTGTGGTTTACAAAAGCTTTGGGTTTGAATGAATATTTTATGAAAAAAAACAAAAGAAACACGATTTCCGATTTCCTTTCACAATGGACTAAGACCATGTCAGTATTTCACATTAATTTCTTTCAAACCACGCAGGGACGTCGCTCTGTCCTTGTCAATGCAGTCGATAATGGCTGCACTTGTCCGGTTCCCCGATGTGAGCCGTGAAGAAACGATCGCCTTTATCACATCTAATCTGCCTCATGGTGAGCAGCAGTAAGAAGATGAAAAGAGTCCCTCAATCGAGAAAGTCGTATGTTTAAGAAAAAATTAGTAATAATAATAAAAGAGCCCTGCACGTGCAAGCCGGCCTTGCGGGTTTTTTCTGCCAAAATATGTTTGGTTTTTGATCGGGGTGAGAGATAAACTCCCTATTTTTTTCTTTCTTTTTTTCTCTCAAATGTAATGCTTCGAATCTCCCGCAGTGTTCCCACTAATGAACAGCACTAATTGATTGAAAACGCTGGTGGGAGGAGGGTGAGAGCGAGGAAACAGCGTCCGGACCTGATCCAGGAAGATGGCGGCTCCCACAGAGCGGGGCAGCCAAAGTGTCCAGCAGGGAGGAGAGACTAACACAACTCGGAGCGTTTTAAGCCTGCCAGGCAACAAAAACACTTTTTTCTTTTTTTTTTTTTTTTTGACAAAATTACAATCATTCTTGTGTTGCTGTCAATTAAAATGATGCTGGGTGTTCTGTTTGACACTCTCAGGTGTTTACAGAGAGCCAAAACACAATAAAGACCATCTCTCTTTTTTTTTTTTTTTTTGCCGTACTGCCGTCCCAACTCTTTGACGTCTCCGCACCTTTAAACTTGCGGCACGGTTAACGTGCTAACGCACGCTATTCGTCTGGAAACGCGTTGAGGTTACGTAACACACATTAATCGCGCGACCTGTTTTGACCTCGGCAGCCTCTCTGCTGCAGAGGGTCACAGCAGCGCGCTGCACGGTCTTGTACTGCGGTCAGCCATGTGGAGTCGCAAACATGATAGAAAGGATGAGCAGGGAGAGTCAGTCTGGTTGCCGAGCGTCAAATTTCACCTTAAAAAAACGCAGCAGTAGACTTTGGATGAAACCAGCGTGACATGTACTTGTTGCAGCGATGAGTTATCCTTCCACTGAAGCACAAACGGCTCGAAGTTAACGTTTCTAATGTTTGGAACGAAAGGACGTCTTTTAAACCATCCCAAAGATGAAAACCCCGTTGCTTTTGGGACAACTAAACCTTTTCTCAAGCAACGTGCATATTTACATGTCAAGCTTAGAACATAGTGATTAATCACAGAGCTAGAGAGTAATTAAACAGATTACATTTTTTTGATCGATTGACAGCACTAATTGGAATTCGACGCCCTGTTATCTCAAGTGGTCACCGAATCAGCAATTACAAGTCCAACGTCTCAGTGTAAATGCAGGTGTTCTACGAAAGGCCTCTGAAGGTCGTTGGAGAACATCGGAGGATGAGCAGCATGATGAAGACCAAAGAACACAGCAAACATGTTAGGGACGAAGTCCCGCGTAGACGCTTAAAGCTTTGATCATCCTCCAAAGCAATCTTTAATTCATGATTTGAAGACATAAAGAGAGACAAGACAAGACATTGCCATGTTCTTCACCTGACAGGCCAGCAGGGGACAGAAGGCTATCAATCAGATAAGAAATCAAAAGACTGACGGTAGTTCTTGGAGAACTGCAGAGATTCACACCTCAGGTGGGAGGATCAGTCAACAGGTGAACTATTAGTCAAGCACTCCGCAAACCGGGTCTTCGTGGAACCTTTGCAAGAAGAAAACCACTGCTGGTAAAAAGCAATCAAGTTATCAAGGGCAATGGTTCCCCAAACCAGAGAATCTCAGCCCTCCGTTTTTATGTGTTAGACGTTTCTCTGCTCCAGCATATCCAGTTCAAACCCTGCACCCATTCATTCGGAAGCAGGGAAACACCTAAATCACAATATTGAGTCCTGAAGGCTACAGACACAGGAAACGTGGGAAAAACGATGTTCTTCTCAGTTTGGTCTACCTGTAAAAGGCTTTGTTTGGTGGAAAACCAACAGTGCACAACGTCATGATGCAAATGTCCCTAGAGCAAAGCATGGTGAAGGCAGCATCTCCATGGTTAGACACTACGGCTGATGTGTCTTGCTCAGGTTTGGTTTTAGCCATCCTGACTTCGGTCATGTCTCTGAGCTCCACCAGTGACGGACTATTATAGAACTGGAAGATAATGGCTTAGTCCTTCACATATCCACAACAGATATGTCTACTTTGTTCTGTCCTCTGCAGTTCATTTGCACCTTGTTTTCTCAACTTCTTGTGACTGTTGATTATCAAAAAAAAAATAAAATGTTTTGTGATCGCACCCCAACATTTTAACAAGAGTACAGCATCCCTTTGAGAGACTTTTGAGTATTCTTGACTTTTCATAGTCAGTTGAATCTCTTTTTGGACCGTTATTCCAAAAGAAACAAGACTGCCACATATGCCCACCTTGACAAAGGGACAAAGGGTGCCCACCTTGTCATGGTCCCGGTCCTCGAGGGCCGGCATCCTGCATCCAACCTGGATCCAACAATGGCTCATCAGAAGCCCTAAGAAGAACGTTGACATGCTGAAAAAGCTGTTCCTACCACCAGGGAGAGAACTGAAACGTGGAGGATGCCGGCCCTCAAGGACCGACTTGACATAGGGTGTCGACGTCCCAAGGTCATTCCACAGATATGCATCACCTGCCATTAAAACCGTATAGAATTTGAGTTTAACTAGGTTGGAGTTATAAAATATGCCTAAAAATAACGGCACGGTCAAAACACTCACTTGCCTAATAATTTTGCCCACAATGATATGAATGTTTCTTACCTACTCAAAAGTAAGCAAAGCAAGCAGTATTTTAATTCAACATATGGAGATTTTTTTTCTAAAGGGATGTGTGAGAAATTGCTGATCCAAAGCTCAAATTTGTTTTGAGCTTTGGATAAGTGTCTTTCATTATTTTTTCAATTTGTTTATTTTGGTTGTTTTATATTTGAATATTTGGAGGACCATCTTGGACATCGGCTCTTGGCTTTCTCATGTTATCCTTGACGATGATGCCTAACTGTGGTCTTAAAGTATAAATGCTTCATTCTGTTGTACTATAAGAAGAAAAAAAAAACATAAATTCAGTTCAAATATATTTTTTGTATAAGCCTTAATACAGCAGAAATGTATACATTTCTGCTTTATTTATAAAAAAATAAATAAATAAAAAAACGAAAACATCTGTTGCTGATTGCTCTTTGTGTATACATTTCTGCTTTATTAAGGTTTTCAAATAATCTTGAGCTTGATTTTTTTTTTTTTTTTTGTTAAATCTTTTTTTAGCAGTAAGAATAAAATGTGTTGTTATCATTGTTCCTTTGGAAAATCTTGCTGTATTTATCCGAGTTCAATACTTTACTTAAAAGCAGACTCAGGTGCACCAAAGTCTGCTTTTTTGAATAGAACTGGTCTCGCATACTATGAAAATAAACAATGTAAAAAGCCGGTTTACAAAACGCACATACTTTGTGTTGTACATAATATTTTCCATTCCAAGAATTGTGAAGGATTAATTCTTGCCCTAACTAAAAATAAAAGCATTCTCCATCTGCACTGTTGAACTGCGACACTTTTTTCTATTTTACAATTCTTTGCCGTGTTTTATTTTAATAATGTAATCCTATGGTTCCGGTAACAGTGTCATAAATATAGCAAACTAACAGTTTGTATTTTTTATTTATTTATTTATTTATTTATTTATTTTTATCTTGCACAGTTTTCAATAATTTCATCTTAAGTTTAAAAAAAAAATTATAAAGCAGTAGCCAAAATGTCTGCTTAACATTATTGCACATGTGGTTATCCAAAAGCACTAAATATGTCTTATTAATGATCATCCATTTTATTAATGACATGCCTAAGAAAATACTTTTCAAAGTTCCCTCTGAGCTAATTTATCTTGTAAAATATTATCTGAGCACTTATTTTGATCTCAGACAGCAGATTTTTTTTTGTAGATTATTGTATAATTATTCAATAAATCCTATTATTTCAAAGGATTATAAAAAACATATGAATATTAAAAGTGGGTAAATTTTGTATCTTTTGTAAGTAGGGTGAGCAACAATTTTCAAACTGAAGCCAAAGCTCAGAGTGACTGAGGAGGATTTATGACTGTGTCAAGATTCATTAAAAATTGGAGAAAGAAAAAAATGTGGCAAACTAAGCTAAAAAAAAATTTTTAAAAATAAAATGAAAAAAATAAATAAAACGCATTTCTTCAAAAATTCGTCTCATTTGACATAAAAGGAACACTTCATACACATTTTTTTAATTCTTCAAGTTTAATTTATTCCAACAGGAGAGGAGGGGAAGGACATCAATTTAATAATTAGGAGTATATTACTGTCCTCTCAGACAAACAGCACGTATAAACACACATACACAACTTCTGCAGTGGAATGCGAAATATCATCTTCTTCTTCATTTACAGTTTCTTTATATTTTTGCATGGCTGCAAACAATAGCTCGTTTCTTTTCTCTTTCTCTGGCAATAAATCCTTAAGTAAACCGGAAGCTGCACTTTGCTTCCGTCAGAAGGAACGGGTCGAAAACGAAACGGGTAAAAAAAAAAAAAAAAAAAAAAAAAAAACATAAAGAAAAAGTGCAAATTGATGTTCGGAAAAAGATGGGGTTGGGAAATTTATTTTTTATTTTTTTATGCAGCTTAGCAGTGGAGATGGTTTGTTTTTAAAGTGCAAAATGGAAAAAAAAATTCGAATAAGATTCACGATAGAACAGATTTTTAAAAAGTCGATTTTATGAACACGTCACTGTGGGCTTTATCCAGATGACTTTTTCCTCAGCAAGAAAAAAAAAGAGCAAATTTTTCAAATATGTCTTAGTCAACCTTGGCAGGTTTTTTTCCCTGTTTTGTTTTTGTGGCTTGAAATAAAATTAAAATAAATAAATAAAAAAAACGAAACATCTGTTGCTGATTGCCGTTTGTTTTTGCGCGCAGGTGGATTCAGCGTCTGTCTGCACGAAAACAATGTTTGTGTTTCGATTTTTATTTTTAAGAGATTAAGCAGCTGCTTTTTTATTATTATAATTTGATACCTTTTTTTGCTGTGAGAAGCCTGGATGGATTTCAGAAACAACCGAGAGTGATAAATGCATTTTTTTTAATTAAGAAAAAAAAAACTTGGATCTTTTATTCGAATATATTTTTTCCCCACACGTAACGGAAAATAACGATCAATAAGTGACATTTCTTTTGCAGATATTACTTCATGCAACACCAAAGGGTGGAGGGGGGGGAGGGTCCCCTTAAATCGTCTCTGACAAAACCAAGTCATTGTTTTTGCTGGATTCCTGGTCGCTCTGGTCGTCGGTGAAGCACACGTCCACGTCGCTGTCGTTGTCGCTTTTGCGGTCGGCGTCGTCGAACGGGCCGCCCGGTTTGTCGTCCAGCTTCTTCAGAGTCTGTCCCGGGTGCCTGGACTTCACGTGCCGCTCCAGGTCCCGCCTCCGCACGAGCACCTTCCCGCAAAAGTCGCACCTGTAGGGCGTGTTGCCCTCCGCGTGCAGCCGGATGTGCTTGTTCAGGTTGCTCGGGTCTCCAAAGGGCCTGAAGCACACCTTGCATTTGAGAGGCTTGTAGCCCGTGTGAGTCCTCATGTGGATCTTCAGGCCGTACTTCCGGGAGTACAGCTTCCCGCAGTAGAGACACAGGTGGCCCTTCTTGGGTTTGCCGGAGCCGGTGGAGCCGGTGCTCCCGGCGGGCACCGAGTCCAGCCGAGCCCGACTCTTATCCGAGCCGATCTCCGACAGCTGCTGCGTGTGCATGGCGATCTCCCGGTCAATGTTCGTGATGGAGCCCAGGTCCTGGCTCAGCGGGGGGCCGCCAAAGTAGGGCACAGAGTCCGGGTACTTGAGGAGGTTGCTGAAGTGGAATTTGAGCGGGTAATAGGGGGAGCTGTACAGGAGCTCCCCGTTGTAGACGGTGAAGGGCATCAGCGGGATGTTACAGTCTCCGCCGTACGTCTTCACGCCGTCGAAGTGAGGAAGTGAGAACCTTTCAAAGTGCAGGCCGGGGGGAATCTGGGGGTACCGGGACGGGGACAACCCGGTGTGTATGCGACTCTCGACGTGCTTGAAAGCCGACGTTTCCTCCACGTGCTGCAGCAGTGGGAACCCCCGGATGGGATTCCCGCACGGGACCATCGGAGACGTGGAGTCCACGATGGCGGGCGCGCACTTTGGAGGGTGGTTCCCGGCCCCGTTAAGGGCCTCGCCCAGGTTACGGATTGGCTTCATGTTCCCGACGAGCTTACTGAATCCGAGGCCGCTCAGTTTGCCGCCGGCCTCTTCTCTGGACGCCTCCCCGCCCGGGACTTTAGAGACGCCCGTAGGCTTGAAAGCGGAGCGCACGCCCGGATGGAAACCCATGCTGCCCAGCACTGAAGACGCTGCTCCCAGTCCGAGGAGGTGTCCCTGGTTCCTGGCTGACGCAACGCTCATGTCGAGGGCCCGGTCCTGCCCCTCGGCGCTGCTTTTCTTCGACAGTCCGCTTTTGTTGTTCGGGAAGGGCGAGGAGGACACCGCCCGCCGGTTCGAGTCAGAGGAGTTGCCGTGGCCGGAGGTGTTGGGAATGTCTCCGGACTTGGGCGACCTGCTGAAGGACTCGGTACCTCTGGCCTGCTCGCCGCTCACGAAGCCCCGCCCGTTGCTCAGAGCGCAGTGGAAGTGGACGTGGGCCTTGAGGGTGTTGGGATATTTGAATATTCTCCAGCAGTACCAGCAGATGTAACGCTCCTCACCTGCGGAGGGAAAACAACCACATTGACAACAAGGTCACCGCAGATCCAACGAGACAAAGTGGAGACCCTGAAATATGTTTGCAGCACATCCGGACATGAGCGACCAAAGATGCCCGACAGAGGCCCGTGTGAAGGGCGCATAACTTCACACAGAGAATCTGAAGACATGACATTCATCCACATATTATTCAGCATGAATTTTACATGTTTTTCCACTTTAAAATGCAATTTTTTATGAAAATGCTCCTAAGAAACTGACAAATGTTCTTCAGGGAGAACTCTTGTTATGTCAACCACTGGCAATTTTGTACGTGGAACCTATGGCTCTCTGCCTTGGGAGGAACGTTAAAAGGGGGGCGACAGAACAATTGTTGGACCCTTTCTTCCATTGTCTCACTGCTTTTCCAGTCAAAGAAAGGAAGTGTCCCAGTGTGCGCTGTACAGTGGTGATAAAATGTGACTTACGGCGCTGACACTGAAACAATTTGAAAAACCTCATGCTGTCAAATTAAGGGGAACGTTTTATTGTTTTAGAGTTTCCAGAGTCAATTTGTTCAAAATCTAAAAACTCCCCAGACTTGGACTGGGTCATTTCACGCTGACAGGAGATTTCTTAGAACGACAACAGAAACTGATTTCATTCCATGCACACTGTGACTGCAAAGACATTAAAATGACTGAACAAATGATACACCTATTTAATTCGTGAGCACAGCTCAGAAAACTCTTCACCTCATCTATTGAGTTGGCATTGACTCAGACATGGCAGTCGGATCAAAAGGGTGAATGAGAAAAACCTGAAAATTTTTCATTTAACAAAACACGTAAAGTCAATAATATGAAGAAATGATGTGAATTTATTTACTTTTTTGTCTTTTAGTTTAGGTTTGTATTGTTTTAAATGACATGAGCATCAGGGTGGGTGGGTGGCTTCTGCTTTGGGCCCCCACATTTTTTGGACTGGCTTTGCTGTTTAATTCAACTTTCAGAAAATATAAATAAAAATAATCCGAGGGTAAAATTCCTCGCTGTTTTGTTCATCAATGAAACATTACAGCTCGTCATTATCAATAAATCACTACATTATCAGAGTGACTAAAAAAAAAAAAACGATAGATAAACAAATAAATAAAGATCTCCACCCCCGCGCTGCGCACCATGGGCAACGAAATCCGCTCCTAAGATCTGGTGCCAAATGGTAATAGACTCCGGGAGCCATTCTAATGGCCCCCAGTCGGGCACTCAAAAGATAATATAGATGTAATGATTTTGTAATCCTCATACGGGCCATTGTTTATGATCACCATCAAAAGGGCAAACGCCCTGCCCAATCTGGCGCTCCGGAGCCGGGACCCATTGAACGCGAGCCCTCTCCCTCTCTGCGCGCTTTCCCGTGGAAGTGACAGCAGCTGTTGCTTGAAATCGCAAGTCTCCAGAAACAATGGCGCGGGCCCATCTGTTGACGCCTCAATAATGGAGAGGGGGGGGGGCGTATTGCGTGAGGGGGGAAGGAGAGGGGAGTGAGCGCGTATGTCCAGGAGCGCACACACGGTGCGCGCTGCGCCGGAGAATCCGGGCAATATACACTCGACATAAAAGTTCGCATTCATGAGGCCACAATACCTTAACGCAGCCACCTAATTCAGCGTGAAGCGCCTGTTTTTGAATTATTTGCTTTTGAATACATGAATATTAACGTCGGTGTGACATTCGTTAACCTCCAACGAGCGAATGAATCGCTTCTTCTTCCCTCGACGCTCACCGAGGCGCGTCGGTTTCTGCGTTTAATTGCTTTTTATTATTACTATTTAAGCACCGTAATTACATCGCCACAATTTTTGCCTTTTTTTAAAAAAATACTGACTCTGAAACCATATCAGGGTTTTGTTCTTGTTTTTTTCGGATTGTTTTGAACAAAGACGACTTAACAGCTCGAAACAATTCGTGTCATTGTCTGATGAAGGAATTTCACTGGAAGTATCTGTTGATAATCTGCTCTGTAATGGGATTATAGGCTCTGATGAGGCGCTAATCCCCCAAGCGCAAACATTAGATTATTAATACTAATAGCCGAACAAGAGGATTAACCACATTTGCTGATTCTCGAATCCCCGTTTATTATTATTATTATTATTATTTAATTTGTCGTTGTTTCGAGCATATGGAACACAGGTGGATCGTATCACGGTGCATCAAAAATATCCCCTCTGTTTGGACGAGGTTTTTCTTTTTTTTTCATTCTCTACGCGCAATTTATTTTCTCACTTTTTCCCATTTGAAGCAGTTTTTTTCCCCTTCTTTTCTTTAATCAAAACTAAACTGCTGCGGATGTCGGTCATTTATGCTCTCGTTAAAAACAATTAAATGAATGGGAAATAAAAAAACAAAAAAGACCCGACGGGACGCGGTTCATGACCTCCTCTTGGCAATAAAACGACGACGTTCGATCGCTGACAAATTGCGCAATGACGCGCAATGATAAAAGCTGTACGGTTGTTTCTTGTTGTTGCGTGAAATATATATGCGTGTGATATTAGCATAAATCCATTGCGCATTGTCGGTGTCGCTCACCTTTTTCGTCGTGCGTGGGAGTGGCCGTGGTGGGGATGTCGTACCACTGGGCGAGAGGGTTGGAGTACCACACACTCAGCTCCTCTCCCGCTGGGATTTCTCTCAGGACTCGGTAGAAAATCTAAATAATAATAATAATTTTAAAAAATAGATTATTTTTCTCTCTCACTCTCTTTTTTAATGTGACTTTATTCCCACTTAAAATCCACAGAGTAAAGTGGGACGTCGTGGCATTAAAAAACACAAACAAACAAAAACAATTCACCTGTCCGCCAGGTAAGTCCGACACTGCCTCCAGGTTTTGCTCTTGGCTGTTCCTGGCGGCGCGGATGAATCCGATCCAATCGGGCACAGGACAGCCCGACTCGTCCACGAACTCTCCGCGCAGCAAACGGATCTGAGACAGGAGAGGGAGAGAAACAGGTTGAGCAAATCCGAAAAAACGAAATAAATAAATAAATAAATAAATAATAATAATAATAATAATAATAATAATAATAATAATAATAATAATAATAATAATAATAAAAGAAACAAGATCGCACCGGAATGGACCTAAACGAAAACTTGATTTGTTTCTTTTTTTTTTCTTTTTTTTTTTTTTGCGTCTTTCCCCTTCAAGATCACATAAGCCACCTTTTTATTTCGGATGTTTGTACTAGAATTTTATCAAGCACGTCTTTTTTGGGGGGGGGGGATATCGCGACTTTCTGTGTGCAGTCGGGTGTAGAGGTGGAGGTGGAGGTGGAGGTGCTGCGGCCGCTGTTGGGAGCACAGCGCACTCAGCGCGTCTTTTATCCGCTCTGCTGATAATTTCCTAAAGAGAGCGGCGGACGGGCCTAATTGACTTGATATGGGAAACGAATTTGAAGAGTGTCAGAGCGTTTCTGAACTGTTCCAGGAGATCAGGGATCGAGGCGTGACATTTGACACAGACATTTATTTGCACCTGATGATCCCCCCCCCCCTCATCGTCGCAGCCCCTGGATGGGGGGCCGCATTTAGACGCATCAATCACAGCCGCTGACAGCTTTCTGCAATTAATAAACAACAACAACAACAACAAACACTCGTTTTAAATCGCAAAATAAAGGCGATATTTTTTTTAATTAAAAAAAAATCTTTATTTTTATTTTATTTTATTTTTTGCAGAAAATAGTTTCTTATATTTTTTTCAACTATCAAATATTTTTGTCAACATTTCAATTTAAAAAATTGTCAATATTTCTAACGCAGTACATTGGGTCGCGGCTGAATGACCCCGGAGCGGTTTGTTGTTTCTTTTTGGTGTTTTTTGGAGCATTTTTCCGCTTGACAATTTCTCGCCGCCTGCAGGCGAAGGGAGGCCCAACACCCCAACACCCCGACACCCTGACAACCCGACGTCTTTCTGTGGCCGGATCCCATTGACAGTAAGCGGCTCATCGGAATAACGGGCCCGGCAGGCCGGGAAGCGGCGAGGGCGCACACCCGGGTCCACCCATTAGGCCGGTTAGGCTGACAAGTCAGCCACTAATGGAGCTCAATTATTTCTAACCTGACAGGCCAAAGCAATTAATAAATCGCGTCTCAATGAAATTTGACAAGTCAGTAAAAAAAAAAAAAAAAAAAAAAAGGATACATTTTTTTTCATCTGCTATTTTGAACAGATGAAAATATAAACCGAAACGTGTAATATTTAATTTTTTTTAAATGGCAGCTATATAAATAGAAATAATTAATACTGTATAATATCTTTAAAAAAACAAATATAAGAAATATATATAAAATAATGACATTTTGAAACCTTAACTGTACAGATATGCACGTTGAGAGTTTCCGGCTCACTTTTTTTTTCGCTCCGACGTCCCTGCGGTCCGACAGGTACTTCCCCAGCTTGAAGACGCCCGGTACCGGTCCCATCCGGAGCCCGGCCGGGACGCCGCAGTCCGCAAACACACTGACGGTGGTGGACGCCCGGGTGGCTTGCATGGCGCGGGGTGAGATCAGAACCATGAAGACTGATGGAGACCGGAATGCGACAGAGCGCGCGCATGCAAGGGACGGGAGGAAGAGGAGGAGGAGGAGGAAGAAGAAGAAGAAGTCGAAGAGGAGGAGGAAGATGATGAGGACAGGCCGATGTCCGCCCTCAAAGTGACGCGGTGGCGTTATGCTCTCCGGCTTTTCTAGTTATGGAGCACACCCCGGACACCCCTCTCTGCACGCACGCACACACACACACACACACACACACACACACACACACACACACACACACACACACACACACACACACACACACACACACACACACACAAGATTATCTGAGGATGCAATGGGAAGAAGAACAAAGTGGGTGCTGCAGAGAGGTGATGCTGGTTTGCGTGGGGGATTGGGGAAGCGGGGGGGGAGCGCGTCCTGAGTTTGTAGCAGCGGTGAGAAGGTGTGTGTGTGTGTGTGTGTGTGTGTGTGTGTGTGGTGTGTGTGTGTGTGTGTGTGGTGTGTGTGTGTGTGTGTGTGTGTGTGTGTGTGTGTGCGTGCGTGCGTGCGTGTGTGTGTGTGTGTGTGTGTGTGGGTGAGTGTGAGAGAGTTGGGCTCTCCCAGCAGCTGTGTGCAGAGGGGAAAACGGGCCGGGCCTGCGCTCACATGGAGACTTTCCCTCACTCCGCCTCATAATGAATTGCTCCCAAAACGGTCAAGAGACACAAAGGAGCCCGGCGACCCTTCCCATCCCCGAAATCCAATTTGTCAAGGCCAGAGAAAGGAGAGCGCGGAATCAAAGGTCCGGAGCGGCCATTAATCCTCTCCACGCAGCTTTGTCCTCCGGACAGTTCCGATATTTTCACTGACAAATCCACTGTATAATTCCTCCATAAATCCTCACCCTTCTCCATTCAGGGAGTTTTTTTTTCTTCTTCTCCTTTGGCCATACTTTAAATCTACTTGGCTGCCATTCTTACGGCTTCTACTTACTTCAAAGGGCTCCTCTCCCCTCCTCTTCCTCCTCCTCCTATTTTTTTGTCCTTAGTGTGAACAAAAGGAGCAGGAAAGTTTAGAGGACTTGTTAACTTCTATTGACTCTCGGCGTGTGCCGGGTTGAGATCGGGCAGGTACCGAAAGGGGAGGACCAGCAGCAGCAGGAGAGAGAGAGAGACAGAGAGAGAGAGAGAGAGAGAGAGAGAGAGAGAGAGAGAGAGAGAGAGAGAGAGAGAGAGAGAGAGAGAGAGAAACACATCATCTTCCTAGCGCGCGCATATTGGTGTTTTCCTGTCTCCTCGTGCAATGCGTTCAGCTGTTTTATTCTGCACGTTGACAAAGACAAGGAGGGAACAATCATCGCATAATTTTAATAGCACCCATCGGAGAACCCGAGTTGCGATTTAGTTCGACTTCAGGATCGATCGTCGGCTGGTTTCCGAAATTTGAATGACTGTGGCAGAGAAGAATCGGCACCAGCGTGATGTGAACGGATCGTGTAGTAAAAAGAAAAGTGTTTAAATGCAGCAAATTTACTGTTTGGATATATTTTTTTCTGTAGTGATTTCAAACCACAAGAGGGGGAAAAAAAATCAGGAGTAGCCATTAGGAGAGTGACACAGAGGCTCGATCGACTAATTAATTGGTTGATGGATCGATTTGTTTTTGCAATTAACTTCTGAAAGCAAAAAAAAAATCCCGGGAGCTGGAAAAGCCACTTAGTTGATTTATTTATATATTTATTTGCTTGTTTATTTTTTGTTTGTTTTGTTGCTGTTGTTTGCAGCTTCTTGCGTGGTGAGGTGAGTTTTTTTTATCAAAAAATATTCGAGAAAAAAGAGAAACGATGAAATCACCATAGTTTCGACATCAACACGTGGCCTTCAAAGGAGGATTTCCACTGTAAAAAAAATCTCCATCAGAGCAAGCTTACTCTGTTTAGCTCTTGAACCTATGAGTTCTTGCACTATTTGTTTAAGCAGAGTTTTTTTTAATTAAAAACCCGCTCATTTCCGAAGAAAATGAAAATAATCACAGCGTAATTAAGACGAGAACGCATGACACGATTTAAGGGTTTGTTGCCGGGTCAGAGAGGGGCAACAACAACCTGTAGGCGGTCAGTCCAGACCGTGCCTAAAGTGACCTCTGACCTGTCCACTCTGGCCTCCCAATTAAAGTGAAACCTACTGAGAAAACCAGACCGGAGGAACAACAGACACTATACACTGTAAAAAAAAAAAAAAAAAAAAGACTTTGGAAGAATGTTACATTGTAGTCATTTAAATATGGTAACAATTCCTGCCAAAAACATTTATTTTCTCACAAATGTTGGTTCGTTCCTGTGTGCTGCATAAAATGGCTGATATGTTTTCATAAATGGCACAAGGCTTGCAGTTCAGAGCATTTCTGAGTTTGGATCATGAATTGAAGACGTGGATCTTAAGCTTAGCTGTAAAACTCAAAGTTGCTCCCATTAGGACAGTCCTTGCAAGGAACATCATATCAGTGGTTGTCAGAAACATCAGCCTTTTTCAGACTGGTTTAAATGTTTGAGTATGTCACTAATGTTTTATGCATCCGCTAATTGCTTTGTTGACCACAACTGAAATTGACATTTAAATTGATTTACTTCACCCATCTTTCAGCTGCTAGACGTCCGTCCTTTATTTTTTTAATTCAGAAAAATAGATTACAGCCTTTTAAAAAAAAGTGTGCACAGCAACAAGTTGTGTTTGATGGCTAATTCAGTTTTTGTGCATAAATGCATTCAGAAAAAACACAAAACTATCTTATTTATTTATCTTAAAGCGAGTCTTTGTCACGCTGCCCATTCTGCGCTCTTTCAAAAAAAAAAAAAACGACACGCGAACAATCTCGTCAATGGGCGCAATGTTTGCGCCAAGCTGAGCGGAGGGGTTATTTATTAACTCCCCGGCCTTTTGCGACTGGTTCCCATCCCATGCGTTCCGCACTCACTTCTCCACATTGAAATTAATGAATCTCCTGAAGAAGGAGGCGAAGGGTGAAAGAAGGGGAAAGACAGAAAGAGAGAGAGAGAGAGAGAGAGAGAGAGAGAGAGAGAGAGAGAGAGAGAGAGAGAGAGAGAGAGAGAGAGAGAGAGAGAGAGAGAGAGAGAGAGACGTTTCCTTTCTGTTTTGCGGAGAATCCGCTGTGGTGAATCCCCCGGCGCACTGTGCGCCTCGGAGCCCCGAGGAGCGGCCAAAAGACTCGGTGTGAGAGTGAAGGCATCACTGGGAGCAAATGGGATGGAAAATTAAATGAAATTAAATGGCCTCACCAGGGACTATTGTTCATCCTCTCTTTTATTTATACAAAAATAAAAAAGAAAAGACATTAATTACATGCTTGGATCTTTACTCGGGGACAATATTGCGGAGTCAATTAAACGCGCTTCTATAGGCGGGAGCTCGATCTCTTTAATGAACTTAAATAACGATCTGAGAGAAGAATCGGAGCTGGGAGAAGGAGGGCGACGTTTTTATGGGCGGCTCTGTCCACTCCGGCCAGCCTCCTCCGCACCCCCTTTTTTTTTTCTTTTAAAGGGGGGGAGGGGGACTCATCCGTCTAAACGGTGGGGCTCGCTGATTTAACTGGTTGGCCCATTAATGAGCCATGAATATAGAGGAACAACCTGCCTGCAAAGCAACGCGGTAAATACAGCCTGCAATGCCCCACCAGGGATCTCCATTCAGGCTCCGTGACTGCGAGGCCTTGCTTAACTTGTGCCAAAGGTTCACCACCACCACCAACAACAACCACCTCTCCTCTTCCGCCTTTATTGGCCTTCCCATTTGAGGCCGCAGGAGAGAAAACACATTTTTTATGTCGAGCCCATAAACTTTTCTCTATTCAGGACGTTGGAGAAGGGGTGGGAGGGGGTGCGGGGAAAAAAGGCCCAATCATTGTCCCCAGTTTACAGCGCGGCCCGTTTCCCACGTTGCAGAGATCCCTCCGCGTTTGTCCCGGATCGGTTTATTGAAGCGACCGAAACCTAAATCTTCGGTGCTTTTCGAACAACCAGAAGTTATTATCGTTCGCTTCAGCTGTGCAAGGGAAAGAGAGGAGAGATGGATGGCGGCGTTGGGTGGGATATGGGAGATGGGGATTACTCCACTTTGGTGTGGCCAGATTTTAATCTGAAATTATGTACAGCCAACAGTGAAAAGACTGGAATATATTTCACTCGGTTTTACAATCACTTCGTTTCTATTGCAGTGTTTATCCTCCTTTGTTAAACAAGATACATTGCTACACGAAACATTAAATGGTGAACTTTCTTACACCTTCACACTTCACACAATGAATGGCAACGTTTGACAGAATCAGTATTTATACAAATACTCAGGATTTATTGCCAAAAAAGTAGCTAATATTGTTCAAATTAAACCATTGTTGAGCATTGTATTCGCAAACTAAAACATTTAATTAAAACTATATATATATATACATTTAATAAAAGTGTTGATAAAATTTCTTGTTACAAAGAGGCATGCTAGCAAGCTTGACTTTAGTATTAGCATATAGTTAGTTAGCTAAAATTATCCAGATTTTAGCTAACTTAGATGCTAAATCCACTTATTTTTCCCCCCTTGAACATTAGATTCACAAACAACAACCTATAAGAAATTCAAAATTTCAGTTGCTCTACAAAATATCCTTTTATATCATAGCCTGCTAGCAAGTTTCACTACAGCTTGGTACACTGTCATTAAACATGCTAAAGATTTATGCAACATTGCCCCAACATTGACTTGTTACAGTCCTTAATTTTGACCAAGTTGATATATTCTTTGTTAATACAACTCACATAATGTCTTAGCATTTCCTTATAGCACACGCCAAACAACAACAACGTGGTGGTTGGAACCAACTCCCTCGTTAGCATGCTAATGAAAATGTTTAGGTAGGATTTGTCAGCAAGATAAATTAGCTAATGTTCTTTTTGTTTAACACCGCTGAACAATACATTTGCAAACCAATATGGCCAAAGTGTAATTAATCACATTTGGTCATTTTTGCAGGTTTGACTTTAGCTTTAGCGCTTTCACTGAACGGATCAGAGCTGGATGACGTAAACGTTCCTTGTGCTCCAACAGGGTTCTCAAGAACGAAAAAGCGTTTTAATGACAACTATACGCCCCCAGATTCCTTTTCACAAGATACAGTAAATACAAATTTTTTTAAAAAAAAAGTCTGGCTTTGGGATCAGTGCTAACGCTAAGCTAGTCAAAGCTATAACTTATACCCAAAATACGGGACAGTTGCTTTGTTTTGCTTCACAACCACAAGTTTTATGGTACTTCTTATTAGTCTGACCCACATGAAAGCATCACTCATCTCCTGACAACAATCTGTGATGGAGTTGTTTACTCTGAGTGTTTGACATTGCAAACCAACAGACTTAATTGAAATCTCAACGCCACACCATAATTCAACACCCGCATACAGTTTCTTTTTGCAGCTTTGACTTGGAAGACGTTTTGGTCCCTGGGAACCCCGGGGAAAAGACGCAGCCCGCGCCCCGCAGGAGCGGACCAGCTGCCCGGGTGCGGGTGGGACATTAGCGACGCGTTTGAATAGTAATCATGCTTGTATGGGACTCCCACCAGATGACATGATTGGGATTTTAAGGCCAGACTAATATTCAAAATCGCATTAGAGAGCGGCCGAGTGAACGGCACCTGATTCAGCGGCGCTCATGCGTGATGTCATTCAGGATGCCTCCTCCCTCTCTCTCTCTCTCTCTGTTTTTTTCCCCTCTCCTTCTTTCTCGCCCTCCCCTCCTAGAAGTGGGCTGCGCCGCTTCGGCATTCAAAGTCTGAGCAAAGTTCCTCACTTAAGGCCGACGTCCTCTCGCATGAGGAGGCGCGGATAAAGGCGCGTGGAGAAGTTGCGTGAATTGATGTGTTTCGGTGTTTCCTTATAAATTCATACCTTTTCTCACTCGAGCGCCTCGGAAAGCGAAGTGTCACTCAGGCCGATTCTCTCTGCTGTCCGGCGCATTTAGCGGCGGGCCCGTCCAAAGGGGAGCGTTCCCGAGGCACATTGTATGCAGGGATGGCCGCGGGTGAATGGAGCGGCGTGTCCGCCGACCCTAATTGGGGATTTTTGTGTGTGTGAGTATATGTGTGTTGTGTGTGTGAGTATATGTGTGTGTGTGTGTGTGTCACCCAAAGCATGTCCACAAAGTGACAGAAAATGGCTGGTTTCAAAGAGAAGTCTCAACTTTTGCCCCCCTTTGGAGAATATTCCAAGTCAATCCGCGTGTTTCTCATGGGGATGCAGGTTGTTGACCCGGCTGGGACTTTCGGGTCGCTTCTGCAGCCCAAACAACGGGAGCAAAAACAACTACAGTGGCAAAGAGCACGTTTAGAGACATGCAGCTTTGACTTCCGTGTGACCGATCGGGTGCGTGATGGAGAAAAATATACATTATTGACCAGAATTAACAATTTACGCTCGGAAATGATAAGCAGTCCTTATTGTTTCAGGGTTATATTGTATATAGAGAAACTTTTCATTACAAACGTTTAACGCTTTCTGTGAAAAGACGCACGAGAGGAGAGGTTTGCGCAAAAATAAATAAATTAAAAAAAGACAATTTGCGTCCTAGACAAAGCAACATGGAGAGATTGTGCAAGCACGCACAATCTGTTTACTTAGTCGCATCACTTGCATTAAAGCGACATCTCTCTCTTTCTCTCTGTGTAATTTTGTTACCCAGACCGGTGTTGTTGTTTTTGGACGTCCTTCAGGTTGGTTGCGCACCACGCTCATATTGCGCTGCAACAAAAATGTTATCTAATGGCCGGGCAGTCTGCAGACTCCTCGTTACGCGGGGCCTGAACGCGCGACTGACGGTTCCGGCTTCAAACTAACTGACTCATCAGAGTTCAGGTGGGGTGAGCTCGTGGAAGTGACGCGTGAAGTGAAGTATGCAGGGTAATCTTGCAAATGATTTCCATGCGCATGCAATGGATCAAACAGTGCAGTTTGAATGTGCTCCGTAGCTGTCTTGAAATGATGGCGAGCCCATGTGGCAACAAGTGATGTTAATTTAGAGCCAGGCCTATTCAAGAAGGATGAAACAACTTAAAAAAAAAACTCATTAATTAACCCTCTCAGGCTCAAATTACTTGCAAAGACTAGCTAAGCATTGAGCTGTTGCAAATCTTCAACATCTGCCTGGAGAGGGTTAAAAGTAAAAGCTTATTTTGTGTTATTTATAAAATAATGTACAGTACGTAACTAACTACAATTGATTGGAATGATGTTTATTTACATCTAAACTACAAATATTACATTTTCTTTTTAAGATTATTTCATACAAACACTTTGATATTTATTATCAAAGTCCATCCCAGTTGGACTGCTTGCTTTGGTTTCTCGTTTATTCTACTGTTTCTTGGAAAATGCATATTGAAATCTGTTTATTGTGTTGGCTGCTTTTGTTGTTTTTTTGTGTTTTTTTGAATTAAAAACTTTTTTTTCTTTTTTGTCATTGTACAGTTTTAGAATCAAACATTAAATCTGCTTTTTTTGTGATTTTGCTGATTTCAAAAAAAAATTTAAATAGCTACGTAAATAAATAAATGTGCAAATGAATGACAGCGACAGAAATCTCCCTCCGCTCTGACATCGATCGTCTCGCTCTTGGGGTTTGTCGCATCTCTCCACTCGCTGTCCCCGGAGCCGGACGCTGAGCGTCTTTGGCACACGGCGCCCAGATCTCTCCCAATCAGCAGCGGGGGAAGAAGGTGTTTGGATGTGGATGGAATGAGGACAGGAAACGGCTGTGAGCCGTCACGTCCAACCGGGACGGGATTTGACTGACTGATCCTTTGGTCCACTGGGAAAGCGTCGGGACCCCTCAGGTGCCTCTGTCTGCTCCCTCACGACTTTCTCACCCTTCATCAGCCCACGCTCCTTGACGCCGACCTCTTTACGTTACATTACGACGCCGAAACTCAATAGAGTTGATCAAGGTAGTGCAGAAGTGCAAAGGTCAAGGAAAGTGACAGTTTTCAACGGTTTTACACATAAAAAAAAATCTACAAAATTGATTAAGCTTCCTTTACTCTGACGACTCTAAATGAAATCCAGTGCATTCAATGGCCTTTAGACACAAACCTGATTAAAAAAAAAATAATTGTGACTTTTTTCCCCTCGCAATTTTGACTTTAATCTTCTGAGAAAAAAGTCAAACTTCTGCGCTTCACATCAATTCTCTTTTTTTTTTCCCAGTGGTCCTAGTCCTCCTTTGTATTTATAAGTCATTTAGATTTATCAGGGTTTTTTTACGACTGGTTAAGGAATGTTGTCATTTAGACAAATAGGAACACCGAACACAAATTGTGTTGGAGGGGGGAAAAAATATAACCATAACTTTACACATCTCACAATTTTATCCATCATCTGTGCATCACCCTGAAATCACTCTTCCCACAGTAAAACACAGTGGAGGTAGAATCATTCTGGGAGGATGTTTTGATATCTGTTGGGACTTGATGAGAGGATGGATTTGGTTGGTGGTAACATGACAAATTGTGAAAAAAAATTAAAGGATTTAAATAGTTTTGCAAAAGCAGTGTGTCTCTTTATGTTCAGGAAATGATCACCACTGTGTCACTTCATTAAATGGCATTCTCGGTCTTGAACCAAAATTCTTTCTTGAAGACATCAAATAAAAGAAAGACACGGTTATTGAATGCTGGTAACTTTATTTATGGCAGGTGGGGAACAAGGAGAGGGTGTAAGGCACATAAACATTGAGAAGCCATGGCCTGTTTTTTTATATATATATCTTCAGTGTGTGGCAAGGGGTCATTGGTGGTTCTCTTATCCAGGCCACAGGGCAAAGGTCAGCACACAAACATGGGATTTTTTTTTTTTGGTCAGTGCAAAGCTCAAAGGGAATGGAGGTTTAAGGGCAAGAGGAGGTCACCGGGGAGTTTGCGATCCTCACTCGACATCGGAGTCATCGGCTGCACCAGTGATGGTGTAGGTCTGTTCTTGGTGGTCCATCTCCAGCACATCATCCTCCTTTTTAACTGTTCTGTAGGGGAGGAGAAAAGACCAGACAGAATAATGAGAAATACTCTGATAACTGGTGGAGCTGTGGTTAAACTCATATAAATCATGAGGATCAGTGTTACCAAATTAGTTCGGTTACAGTTTCCGAGTTCGAGTCACACGTTTTAAAGAGGTTTATTCAAAAAGTTGGGCAGCGGTACTTTTACCTGATAAGCACTGTTCTTCTCTCTGTCAGCTCCACAGCCTGCTCTACATAGGACTCCGGATCGGATCCAATCTTGACACCACATATGTCGCCCTTCCCTCCACCAGTCCTACCAACTCCGCCATCGCCTGACAGAGCAACACCCGCATCGTCCACGCCCCTTTCTGCACGTCCGGCAGCACTTGAGATTCCTCTTCGTGTTTCAGAAAGCACCACTCCATGGGCTGTACCTCCATCACCACCCATTCCACCATTAACCCTAGTGCCCTTGCCCTCAGTTGCACCTCCTCTTCCAAGTCCCATTCCTGCTGCACTCACGCCACCTGAGCTGTCACCATCCAATAGTGCGCCAGCCCCACCACTGCCACCCATTTCTCTGGAAATAAGTCCCACACCACTAACAGCAGTGTCCAACCCAACACCCTTAATTTCAGCTTCAGCTGAATGTACACCACCTGCTGAGCTCAAGATGTCTCCATCTGCACGTGTTTCAACTCCACTGCTGTCACCTATTCCCCCAGAACCAAATCCTACCCCACCAACACCAGTATCCAAACCAGTACTTCTGCCTTCCATCTCACCGCCATATCCTCTTTTGAATCCAAGTCCAGTGGGACCCACACCACCTGCTAACCCTGAGATGTCACCATCTGCATATGCTCCGACTCCACTTCTGTCCTCCATTCCTCTATGGATAGATCCCTCACCACCAAAATCAGTACCCACGCCTGGAGTGCCAAAACCAGAACCCTCTGGACCAGTGCCTAAAACACTAGCACTAGAGCCAACTGTACCCACTTTACCAGTACCAAGAGCAAAGCTATCAGAGCCAAAACCACTACCACCAGAAGCACTCATTCTTCCATCACTGCCAAGACTTTCATCACCTGCTCTGACACCTACACCTCCCTGTTCAATATCTGCTCTGCCAGCGGGACCTTTCATATCACTGGTACCCCTGCCATCCAGAACTTTTCCATTGCCAGATCGTGATCCCGTGACTCCATCAACCATATCCGCACTCAATCCAGAACCACCCACCATGCCTCCACCTCCTCGTCTGCTGCCTCCTGTTGGTCCACCACCCAAACTGCCAACACCATCAATGCTTCCTCCGCTGATGCTCACCCCAGCACCAACGGCGCTCATGCTACAACTGGTAATAGAGAGAGAATTCATCATGCCAGAGAGCCGCAGGTCTTCCCCCTCAATTAATTTTCTGCAAAGAGAAAGCAAAATGATCTTTTTGTCTCAAGGTTTACTTCAGTACACAGAGTTCACTGAAAAATCTGACTGCTTGGGGTGTACCTGTATGTGGTAATTTCAATTTCCAAAGCCATCTTGATGTTTAAAAGTTCTTGGTACTCACGCAGGTGCAGGGCAATTTTTGTCTTGGTGGATTTTAGCTCAAGCTGCAGGGCCTCAATCCGAGCCTGTGGAAACAGATGTGCTGAGGTGGTTATTTGATCGCTGTGGTGTGATCAGCTGTCCACCCTGGGACCACAGGAGCCCACGTTTACCTGCAGCTCTTCCAGCTCCTTCTTATGCTTTTCCAGCGTCTCTCGAATCCGTGCTTCAAGGGCTTCGTTTTTGGTCCTCAGGGAGTCCAAATCACGTTCTTTGTTTTGGATCTAGCAGTGTTTTGCAATAAATGATGCAAAGTGTTGGCAGAATGTAGAATTTCTTTTCTACTTGCGCATATCAAATTAAGATACTCACATCCTTCTTGGCCCCAGCTATTTCTTCCCTGACACTTCGAACTTTGTCCACGTGTCTTGACGTCTTCTTTGTTAAATCTTCAAACTTGTTCTTGTACCATGAATCCATTTCCTAAGGTAGGAAGTTAAAGTAGTTTAATTTGCAGTGTGACTGAAACATACTGCAGATTTGTCTTTTTGCGCTTAGCAGCGACTCACCTGAAGGTTTTTGGCTGCGATGTCGTCGTATTGGGTTTGGATTTGCTTCAAAGCGCCAGCCAGGTCGGGCAGAGAGAAGGTGCTCTCGGCCGATACGTGGGCGGCGTAGATCTGCTTCATTAGCTCTTCGATTTCCTATAAGAAGAGGAGATGTTTTAGGAATCATTTAGGAGGGAATAATTTCTCCCGCAGACACTTCATCTACCTGATGATGGATCCGTTTCAAGAATTCGATTTCAACCTCCAGCTGCTCCAGCTTTTTCTCCAAAGCAATCCGGGAGGAAGTGGCTTTGTCTACATCCTGGACACACGTTACAAAGCCTTGACTGTAACGTGTTTATGATTGCAGGCTTTTCGTTGTAAGCAGGTACAGCAATAAAATAGCACTCACTGGACGGAAGGCTTCAATCTCTAACTCAGCCTTCTTTCTCAGCTCCAAGGCCTCCTCATATCGGATTTTGATTGCCTCTAGTTGACCAGCTGCAGCCTCCTTTGCAGCAAAAGAGATGTCCTGAAAATAACCAGAAGTAACTCTGTTGTGCATTAAAAGCCTATCATTATTCTTCCAGACACATAGTGCCACATTATAGCAGAATCAAGTACTTATGTTACTGTCAGTTGCTATAGAATTACTTTATATAGCAAACATGACTTAAAAAGAAATTGACTTTGTAATGTAACGCCTGCAAATTGGGCCTCTGTCTCTTTAAGAAGCTCCTGCTCTTTTCAACGCTCCGCCCTTGCTAAATTGCAAAATCTTCTTCTTCCTTTAGTATTTTTTGGCAGTTTGCAAAAAACCTGAGGTCTCCATTACCGCCACCAAATGGAATAGAGTGTGGACTGAAACAGCAGTCTTTGTCGACGGAGGAGCTTGATAATACCACCAGTGTTGCACAGTTGAAGAGTTGCCACTATTAAAGGATTTCTCAAACACGAATGAGTCAAGGCAACACTCCAGCCATAAGTTTTTGATGAGGGAATAATGTAAAGCTCAAAAAAGTGAATTTGACACAATACTGCCCATTTAAATTTGAAGGTGAACCCCAGGATGTGTCTGGAATGTAGCACACCTCATTCAATCCCATTTGCATTTGCTGCACTGTCCCCCCTGCGTCTGGGTGACTGTGTGCGAGCGAATGCATGAGCAAGTCATCAACTGTGCATGAAGCATAACCGATGACAGCTGTACTCTGTGACACCTAAACGCACCCAGGCACCTCTACATTTGCCTGCCAGAAATCGGCACGTTTTACCAGGTAAAGAACCCTGAAAACACCAAGTTGACGTCTTGTAGCATCGCTCGAGCAGAGCTTCCAAGTCAGCGAGGTGTAAAGCTTCATGCCAGACTGAACATTTGAAATGTAGGGGTGGGGGGAAGAAAGAAAGGAACAGGAGATATTTTTCGCCTTACCCGCTGGACTCTCATCTGATCGGCAATCTTCTTCAGCTCCCTCAGCTGCTCCTCGTAGAGCAAGCGCAGGCCCGAAGGCTTCCCGAACCTGTTCTGGTAGGCCTCGATCTCTGCTTCCAGCAACTTGTTCTTCTGCTCAAGCATTCGAACCTGCCGACACGCAAGAGCGAAGCTTTACTGAGATCAGCAATCAGGAACATGCTTATTCTTAAGAATAGCCATTTTATTCTGGCCTGTTGTAACTAATTTAGCGCACTGCCAGAATATTGTTTCTCTTCGGGCTTTTTAAAAATATTTTGTCACTTTGCAACCACAGACCTTTAATTTGGATTTTTAAATAAAGTAGCACATTTTTAGACAGTTTCCAAATTGTATTGCAAATAAAAATCTGAATGTATGGCGAAGTTTTTGAGTTATTTTTCTTTGTGTACAGCTTGGTGTCTTTTGAGGTGGGTCTCTTCCAGCTTTGTTGACTGACTTTGGTGACTGACATTTTTCCCCGTTCTTCTTTGTAAAATAGAAAATTTTTGAAAATCAATGTTGAAGTCCTGCCACTCTAATTGATTGCATTAAAATTTGGATTTTTGACTCAATTCTGAGCACCTTCCCTGACCTTGATGACAACACATTTGAATCATGTACATAAAATTGTGCATGCTGGCCAAAATGAGACACTTTTATGGCGTTCGTGTATCCACAATGGATCTGTGGAGCACCCCAATCAAAATTAGCCTTTTGACTTTATGGGGTGTGTTTAAATTTGAGTTTTTCAACATTCATTAATGGAGACTCTCCCTCTTTAGCAAATAAAACAATGACTCCTGCTTTAAATTCCAGGACAACTTTCTCCCTGCCTTGTCTGTTGTGTCACTTGGTTGCCATGTCGCTGTTTCTTCTTCTAAGGTTCTCCAAAAAATAAAATAAAATAAAAATCTGAGACCTTCGCAGAATAGTTGGCTTTATTCAGAGGATGCATTACACTAAGACGTTCTAATTTCCATTCGCTGACTTCTGCAAGGCTTGGCTTTCAATTAGGGGTATCAGAGTACAAGTGGATGAATACAAAAGCACTGTAAGCCTTTCAGTATTTTGTTTGTGAAAAAAAAAAAGTGAAAACTTTCTTTAATTTTTCCTCCATCTGCTAGTTGTGTGCTACGTTGTGCAGATTTATGAAGCACCCCAGTTTGGTAAATTTACCTTTTCCTTTTTCGTAGCATGGAAAATGATTTCAGTTCAGGGAAACATTCTACCTTGTCGATGTAAACAGCCAGTCTGTCGTTCAGGACGATCATCTCCTGTCTTTCGATGGTGCGGGTGCTGAGGAACTCCTGGTTCTCTGCCGCGGCCGCGTCCAGATCCATGGGAGCCTCTCCACTTGGCCCAACACACACCATGGCTCCTGCGCTTACTCTGACAACACACACCGGTCACTTGATCAGGGAGAATAAAACACTGCAAAAATCTTATGTAGTTTTAGCCTAGTTGCTACAGCAAATGTCCCAGCACATTTTGAAATAAGACAAAACTAACTTATAAGTAAGTGTCCTGTGTGATTTAGAAGCTCGTTTTAAGTAAATAATCCCTTAATAGGCTACTGATAAAATAATTCCACTATTTCACTTATTACAAGGCACTTCCTCCTTTTTATAAGTGAAATAATATGCCAAACTACTCCATCAATATTAGGGAGTTATTTATTTCAAACAAGCTCCTACTTGCTGAAAGGTCATTCGTGATTTCAGTTTTGTCTCATTCCAAGTACGCAGAGGAACTCGACCAAATCGTGTGGTTTTGCTGCTGCTCTTTACCCGACTCCAGCAGCGCGTGACCTCCGCGCCGCTGACACGCTCCTCCGTCCCACCGAGGCCACGCGCACGCTGCTGGACCCGGCTCGGGCGGAGTAGCCGGCGGCGGCATGGCGGACCTCCCTCCGGGCCGGGGACAGGCTGGACACCCTGACCTGGTAGGTCGAGCTGCCGCTGCCGCTGTCCTCAAAGTGACGGCGGTAAGATGAAATCCTCTCCGGGCTGCGACTCATCGCGGGAACTGAACTCAGCCGGGGTTGGACTGTGCGGAACGGTGTGGAAATCCTTCGTTCTCAGTCCTGTCGGCCAGGAGTCGGAGTTTTTTTTTATACCGCCTTCCTATGCCGGCGATGCTTCTGGGTCCAAGCAGAACCGAGCCCCACGCGCACGAGAAAAGCACCTGTGGAATCTCGAACCTCGGCACCAGATATCTGTCAGCAGCCTGTGAGGAGCGGAGCTGAGCTGGGAAAGCGGTTCGTAATGTCAAATGTTTCCTCGGAAAGCTCATAGTGATTATGCATCTGTTATGTCTTTTATTAGAAACGTCGGTAATCTGTGGGTTGCGGTGCCGCGCTGTATCAGCAGGATGACACATGGGGATCGAGAGAGAGGACGAAGTTGGACGGTACACTAGGGCAGGACGATATGGCTGAAAACGTATCACGATATTCGTTTCATACCGGCGGTCATATCAGTAATTTTGATCTGGTTTTTATTTCGGTTTGGTTAAATATCTGAAATACAAGTGTGGCATCACTTTTTGTGTTTTGTCCACAGTTTAGCTGTTAACTGTAACAGTTACGAGATGGCGAAACCTTAAACTGCTGCTGCAGTTTGTTACTAAGTAAGTGAATTAAGTTGATGCCACCAACCTTGCTTTTTGAGCATTTAAAGCAGGGGTGAACAACGTGGGGCCTAAAGGCCATTTGTGGCCCTTGGAGACTGATTTTGTGTAGTTCTCACACAAAATCAGTCTCCAAGGGCCACTGCGATTAAAAACTGCTACAGATTTGTCCCATAAATGCAGATGGAGACTTTTCATTTATAATCGGTGTAAAAATTGTTGGCAATGTAAATTTCTTACACAGGAAAATGAAAAAGCCAACTTTGTCGCATCCAAATCAGCTGTTATTCCTGCTTAAACTTGGCTAAATAGAGCAAACAGTTTTGAAACAACATGATCCAAATCCTCTTCTTACCTACTGAAAATACATTTATTCAACAGAACCCGAAAGAAATTGAAAACTGGACTTCTTTCTGTTAATGCAGCAAAGATGCAAAGTCTGCTACGGCGTGCTATGGCCAGAAAATTGAGAGTAATCTAAAAAAAGCACTTGGAAATTTGCTAGAAAAAGTTTTTCAGATTAATATCAGAAATTTTCTACAAAAAATTTTAAAAATTCTGAATTTCAAATATCAAAAAAAAAATATATAATGTTTTTAGAAGGTTTACAAGTTTTCTAGAAAGTTTCTGAGATTTTTTGCAAAATTTTCCCAAAAATTGTGACACATTTTTTGGAAAACACTCCTTTTTTCTAAAAGCCCTAATACACCTTGGTAAAAAAATAAAAATAAAATCCGCTTTTTGGCCCTGTACTAGATTTGGGTCTGCAATTTTTTTCCCACGTGACAAAAAGTTTGGATACCCCTGAACTAAAGACTTTCCTCTACATCCCCCAGAATGCTGTGCGGTTCTGGATCAGAGTTCAGTGAAATGATTGAACATCCTATCAGACGTATTATCTATTGATATTGATCACGGGTCTGTCACGATACATTATTGTTATTGATTTATTGTCCAGCCCTGCAGTAAGTAGATGCCGCTCTGACGTGATGTGCTCTGATTGGACGAGGGGCCTGGTTGAACGCAGAGCAGAAGCTGGAGGGTGACCTGAGGCGTTGGGGGAGAGATTTCCGTGAATTGCATCTTATTAGTCTGGTCTGTTTGAAACATATTTTGAAAAAGGGAGAGATTAGAATTAACAGGTACGATCCGTGTTTTGTAATCAGCCAGCGGGCGGCCATTCCTTCGTCTTGACCTCGCGTCTTATAGCAGCGTGGAACATTGGAAGAGAGATGGAATCTTTCAGCCATGTGCACAATCATCCTTCTACTCACCAAATTCTTTCCAGCTTGCAGTCACATATGTTGCACATCACTATGATATTTTCTAACATAGTTATTAAATATTTCAAGTTTCTAATTTAGCGAAGAGTCCTACGTGTGCTCTATTGGTCGACCACAGACATAAAGTAGCTTCTTGTGTCCCGGTGATGTTATTGTGTCCCCTTAACAGACTTTTTCCTTCCTCTTAACTTTCCGTGATTATGTTTGGACATAGCACTTTGTGTGCGGCTAGCTTCTTCAGCAATAATCCCTTATGAACAAAATCAGCGGTCTTCCATCGTGATTATGTAAGCTGTCAAATATAATTTTTGCATTAAAATTTTTGGTTTTAGTCAGAATCATCGAAATAACCAGAAACTAACACGCAGAATGCAACACTACCTGGGCAATCAATACAAGTTTAAATAGGAAAATTGAAAACAACTGAAAATGCTCCTTGTGGTCGAAACATTGAAATCACAATAAATTGACAAATTTATGACGCCAAAGGTCAAGATTCTTTGTTGCCAATCACACGGAAATATAACAGCTAGTTTACAAGAAAAACAGGACAAAATCAAATCAAGATAAGCCAATAAATGAAGAATGATTTTGGTAGACAGGCTACACCTTCTTCAGAGACTTTACAGACTTGTTTTAGGCTAACCCAAAGTTGTTCTTCTTAAACTTCCTTTTGCGACATTTATGCCCAAAATTACACATAATCCCAGCAGATTGAGGTTGAAAGCTCAATCCACATAATGCAATGAGAAACCTTTACATTATTGTCTTTGAAGAGATGCATTTGCAATTAGAAACAAACTTACTGGTTGAAAAAATAATAATATAAAGCAAAATTTGCTTTGGGGGATGAATGATTTTGTGAATTCTGTTGTTACTAAATCAAATCAAAGTCCAAATAAAATAACTTTCATATTCTCTACAAAGCAAAGATGACAAAAAATAAAGAGCAAATCTCCTATAAAATATCAAAAGATTTCTTTTTTCTGTGTGAGCTTGTGAACGAAAGCAGTTCAATAACCATGTTCTGTACCTGTGGCCTTCAACGTGGTCAGGAACCGTGTCGGTGCAACAGAGCCAGATTATTTACTCATATATATGGGAAGTTACGCCGAGTTCATTTTCATTTCACTGCCAATGACTCAATAGTCAACAAGCTGCCTCTAAGATTTGAAACTATGACCAGGACAAACTGGACTGAGATTACCGGTCAAGCTCTTCCAGGGATTTTAAACTCCAATATGAACAGAACGACAACCCGCGTGTTTTGTTTCAGAGACGGACTCGTCAGCCGAAGACAAACCTGTTTGTCGTGGCGGTTGATGGTGGGGGGGAACCTGTTGACGGCTCCTCAAGAGTCAGTGACAAATTCATCCCCACACACACAGCGGCTATTAGATATGAACCTTCAACACAGTAGATCATCGTGGCAACAGTGGCTGTCACCCCACAGCCTCTCCATGTCTATTTATATCTGACTCTGGACACTAAATGTCCTCTCAGGTCAGCTCCACTGGACACGTCCAGCAATGTCCCACAGCAGACAGTGGAAAAAAGAAAAAAGAAAGGACTAAACGTTTTTTGTCATTGTTAAAATATGTATTTTATTAAATCGTTGGCTTTGGTAGAAGATAGAGATTGTTTACATGTATATTTAACAGCCAAAATTTAACTAGTCTGTACTGTTTTTTTTAAAGGTTTTATATAACACCGAACATCAGAAGATAAATATTCATTCGGAGTAAGCAAGATAGCGTCTCATGGCTGCGTTAAATACACTTGCGAGAAAAATACATTTTTTTTTATTGATCTCCGGAATTTTTAAAGTCATAAAGGCGACTCCATGCTGCCTGTTCAGTCAGTTCAACTGGATCAGTTCAACCTGAGAATGAAGTTGTCTAAAGTTTAAAAAAATGAGTGTGCATTCAGTTAAGAAGTGAACAAAAGCAACGTAAAAATAAATTGATGAGTAAAATGTTACAATCAAGGCACAATGTGGCAAAACAAGCATAAAATACAGCAATTAAACATAAATACACGTGAAAACCACTGCATATTACAAAGCATTGTTAGATTTTTTTCTTTTAGCCTGTAAGAAAATTCTGAAAAAAAAACCAAAAAGAAAATCACAACCAGTTTTAGCTTCCAGAATTTTCTAGACTTGAAATATTGAATAAATTCCAAAAATAGATACTTTCATGCAGTTATTAACCAATAAGAACGTATAACAACAAATCAAACACTTTCTTTCAACAATGTAAAGCGTTGCATGGATGACTCGTCTTAGTGAAATTGTCAAGTGCAAAAAAAAAAAAAAACTTGACAATTTCATGTTTTTTGAACAAATGACTTCAAGTAGAATTACAGTGGATCTAAATGTTCAGCAGCAGACATGTTGATTGAGCCCTCTGGTTTCTACTCTTTGGATTCACAGCTGGGTAAAATTTAAGCTCTGACACACACATGCAAACACACAGACGTGCACACACACACATTTTCAAGTTAAGTGGAAATATGAATTACATTCTTAAGTATGTGACTCCAATACGAGGTGAAACCTGCATATTTAGAGGAAGAATAAAATATCACTTAGTTTATTAATGTCTTTTTTTCTTTTCACAAATAAAAATCTGAAATGTGTGGCATGCATTTCTATTCAGTCCGATTAACACTGACTCCTAAAAATAGAATTCCAGCGCAATTCTCTTATGAAGCCCTTTTATAAAGCCCTGCTATACAAATGATTGTATAGCAGTAAACAAAACGCCACCTGCTTGGTCAACTTGAAGAACTCAGACTGAAGTTTGGAGGAATTGGGTTTTAATCCCTACAGAGGAGCTCCGGAGTCTTCCAGAACCGATTCGGAGGTGACAGAAAGCGGAGGAACTCGGTTCACCAGCTTGTCATGGATGATCGCACTCGTCGTAACTTCCCGTTTCCAAACTCTGTGGATCACTTCAGCTGTTCCTGTTCCGCCCAGTCTTGCCATCCACCGGGATAATGCTGAACACTGCAATGAAAGGAGAAAAAAAAAAAACATCAAGTCTTTCTAAATGTTCGCTACTGATAAAAAATATGTTTTTCAGTAACAAAAAAAAAATAAATACAATTCTTGTTTTTGAAGGGCAATTTTATTACTTCGGTGTCCATTTTAATTAGTTTTATTTATTTAGTTCGGACATTTAAAATGTCTTCCAGTTCCAGTGTTAAATGTTTGTTAGAAATGAAGGTCTGTTGATCTTTGAGAGGGTGTATTTGCATAATGTTTACCATAGCCATTGTATTACTTGAAAATGTACTCAAAACAACAACACTCTCATTTATCGCTATAATTACTGGGACAAAATTTGTTATTGTGACAAGCCACACAACTACTTTACTTTAACGCCATTTTCTCTACTATTTCTCCTAGTGAGAAGAGCAAAATAAAAATGGTGCTTGTGTTGCTTATTATAATTCTGATATGAGAATTAGATAAAAATCCCGTGACGCTTTGATCAAGTACATTTTTTGTTCCTTTATTTTCAGTGTGAAATTATTCTATAATAAAATAAACTTAAGGTTTCTTCCTGTTACTAACTGTTGTGGCTCCATTTTTGTTGCTCTACTTTGACGTGCAACAGGCGTGTGGCGTCTTTCCACAGAACGCCACATAATAAAGCTTTGTGCAACAATAGGGGATAAACTGTGAAACTGCAATAAAACAGTCTGACATGACACTGCAAAAAAAAAAAAAGATTAATGTCAGGGAGGACTGGAGTACCACTGGATACCATTTTCAGACTTTTATTTCTAAACCAAATTTAAAATCACGTTTTCTTTAAATATGCAACTATTTTCCGCAAGTTTGTAGTTGTGACATGGGTTCAAAAAAGTTGAATGGGAATGAATTGTTTTTGTTGGTTTTTTCGCATTGCACTTTAAATTTGGAGGTTTCAAAACAATCACTTACTCTGTGAATCCCAGCGAAGCGGCTGTGTCGAGGGCAGTCTTGCTTCTGACTCCGGCCAGACACACGAACACAACGTTATCCGTCTGCCTGGGCTTTTCACCGTCATACTTTTCTTTGAACTCCTCCGGAGCGAGCTGGAGGGCAGTGTTCACCTGTCCCACTGGGCAATGAAGGCAGCGCGAAGAGGTCAAGAGGGGGTGAGGGGGAAAACGCGCACAATTGTGAAGCGAGCTCCTTTTATTCGCTTTAAGTGTTTTCAGGCTTTAAACCATGAACGTCATATAATGACGATTCAATTGGCTTTTTCTAACTCACGCGGGACGTTGACAGATCCGGGGATGAAGCCGTACTCTCGGAGCTCCCAGGGTTCCCGGACATCCACGACCACAGTTCTGCCGTCAGCCAGGAGCTGCTTGAGCTGCGCGTAACTCACATCCGTGTTCCGTCCTTGAGAGCTGAATTTGCGGAGCTGGAACTCTGTTTCTGAAAGCCAAACAAACACACAGGCGGAGGGGGGACGTAAAGGTTGTACATGGGCCTCGTCACAAAAAAAGGGGTCGTGTAATGTTAAACTCACTTTCGCTGCCTCGGTAAGTGTCGACATAGCAGGACACAGATACCCGTCCCACAGGTGAAGAACACCCGTGAGGAACGGGGAGCCTCGAGAGAACGCTGGTCAACCTCCAGCATCTTCTAAGCGCCATAATACCCGGTGTGTGGACAGAAAACCACGTTACCGCACGATGACGCCAGAATGACTCTTCTGCGCTTGCGCAGTAGTGCAGATCATTTAAAGGACAAACTTATGTGAACAATATCACCTATGACCATTTAGTAATTCATTTATTTGTTTATTTATAAGCACACGTTTAAGGTAAACCCCCATTCAGAGTTTTAGAAAGAACATTTTTAATTCTAAAGGAAACGTTTTCCACTTTATGCGAACGCAGCATTTGATCAAGCTGCGCTGCCGTCGTTACGTCACATGTTGACTTCTGCGGCTAAAGTTGGAGCTACCGATAGCTTAGCAACATCTTCTGGCGAAAGTGAAACCGACAGAGGGGGGAACACCCAGTCTGCGGCTTGTTCACTCGTCGCTAGCGTAAACATTTGGGATGTCGTAAAGTAAAAGTACTGTTTCTGTGTGAAAGTTCCGTGTTAGTTGCTGCATTTGTTGCGACATGCTAATGCAGCTAGCTGGTTAGCTATCCAGGAAGAGTTGAGACATCACTGTTGGCTTCAGCCAACACAGATAGCAAAGGAGCGAGCTGAGAGAGGTAAGTTTAAACTGCTTTCTTCGCGTCATGAAAGGAGGGGTTGTGTTTGAGGTGTAGGTTGTACATGTTAACTGTGGGAAGTATTTAATGCATAAATCCGGACTGTCCACGCTGTGTAGGCCTCTTATCTGTGTTCTTGCCCATTGTAGAGTAGGTATTAACTCTCTTTGTTCGCCCATCCCTTTTTTTACACTAATACATTAATTTCTTGTTCAGATAGGATGATTAGATTTGACGTAAATGTGTAACAACTCAAAATATTGCGAGCGATCAATGATTTAAGGAAAGATCTCTTGGATTCTTGTGGCAACATAATAATATGGTTGAATAGAAATAGTATGGTTTCATTTAGCAGAAAAAACAATGAAGGTTTTTGCTGTATTAAATCATTCATCTGAATTAACGCCACATGAAGCTGTCTCAACACATTTAGACAACCTTTCCCTTGATCCCAGGGTTTGGGAGAGCCTGGAACGTTTTGATCGGTACACAAAACATATTGTGGAAAGCACTTATACATTCAGTGTATTTCCTCCTGCATCAATAGTATCAAATTATCCATTACTTGTTTAGCTGTCTGTCATCCATCTATCCGTCTCTCCCAATCAGTTTGCCCAACATCCATATCTGTCTGTCTATCCACTCGTTCAACTATGTGTTGAATAAACAATGAGCTTTTATTAATTTTGTCCCAGTATCAGATAATAATTTTGCTTTCACGCTGCAGTTTTCTCTTTGACTTGTTTTTGGAGGCAGAGAAAGTGTGAGCTAAGACTAAATTATCTGTGTTTTACCCATGAAACAGCCTCATGCAGGAATCATAGTCAGGAGGATAACTTGTCAAAGCAACGATTCTCTGTTTTTCAAATAAGAAAATGGGTTATGTCGCACTTTCATAATTTTCTCTCCCCAATTTCTTATCGATGTGTTGTCAGGTTTATCTGTGGACTTTTGATTCTCTTGATAGTGGAGCTTGTTGATGAATAACAAATGAAAGAACACACATCCAGACAATTCTCCAAAATTCACAAATTCTTAGAGAGTTCACAAGAAATAGATAAATTCCAGAGAAGTGACAAAAACCCGGAGCTCCTTCTCTGACTTTTAAGATCCTCAATGAATGTGTTAAATATTAAAGTTTTGTTGAGAAATCTTTGCTATTTTTAGCAACAAAAAAAAACCCAACAAGCAAAAAAACCACAATGAGGTCATTTTTCTATCCTCACTTTCAGAGCTCCAGATGCGGCTAAAGGATCCCTTTTCTTTGAAAGCCGCCGACATGACAAAGCGGACTAATAAACCGCGGAAACCTCGAGATGAGGAGTCATCAGATGAAGTCAGCGGTAAGTGTAAAGCTTAAAAGCCTTGGCGTGCCATTAATGATCAGGCTTGGTTCTAAATACTCAAGGTTCACGTTAAATAGATGGAAGTACTGCCTTGTTCAACCAGGGCAAGCGTTTAGTTGCTAACAAAATATTAACGTTTTCTGAACAGACAGTTAAACGGACATAAATCTGAAATGTTAGTTTTCTTTTGCTGTTGCTCAACTTTTGCAACTGCTATTGCTTCCTATGTTTTATTTGGAGCTAAAACGATTAATTGGATCAACAGTGATTAATCGATTATTGAAATAACCACCAACTAATTTAGTAATTGATTAATTGTTAACTGGAGTGCTCAGCTTCAAAAAGAACGGCAACTCACATCAGTGATTGAGCCAAAACTGTACAAAAAGAATATACATTTTGAATTTAAAATGAAAAATGTCTTCTTTGTTTATAACTATATTTTACTAAGTGGCGAATTTTAGTTCTGTAAATTATTCAATAATGAATAGAATAATTGCTTTACTAAAACAGTTGTTAGTTGCAGCTCTAATTTTATCTAACTTTATTTTAGGTTAGGTTATTTTAGGCGAAAGATTTTTTTTCCCCAACTCTATAAAGTGAATAAACATAGCTTTAATTTGCATTTAGACTTACATTCACAGCTGGTTTTAGAGCTTTCTTTTCTTTTCTGTTGACTTATTTTGAAACCCAATTTGATTTTGGCTAAAACCTTGACTCTAGCAAATGTGTTTATAAAAGTTTTTAAAGGCCAGGATTGACATTGTCACTCCCATTTTGTTACTATTCTAAAATGTTGTTTTTCAGCTTCAGGCGGTTATTTGCTAAAACCATTCATTGAGTATTATTTCAAGCTTTTAAGAGCACTCTGATCTGTTGTCTTTGTAAATTTGATCACTATTTTAAAACCAAAGACCCTGAATGAGTGGTCCCCCTTTAAAAGACCACATGCAGAAAATCTTTCATCGATTGAATGTTTGTTTGTCGGCCAGGATTGACATGCCAACATGTTAACAAAGCAGTGGACCTGAACTCGGTGAAGAAGTCGGTCCTGTCGAGCGTGTGGTCGGTCTGCTCCGAGTGTCTGAGGGAGAGGACGATGATGGACGGCGAGCCGGCAGCGTCCCACGACATCCTGGTCTGCCTCAAGTGTGGTTTTCAGGTCAGATTTACAGAAAACATTTTAAGAACGTGATCAAATTCAGCTCAATTTTATCCTGCAGTATGTTTGAATTTGGCCATTTATTTACTGTTTTTTTTAATAAAAAAAAAAGCACATTTTTATTAAGGCTTTGGCGAACAGTTATTTCAGTCATTGATTAATCTATCGATTTTTTTGACCATTAATCAAATTAATCTGATTTTTTTTAAAAATTGATACATTTAGCAGATTTTTCATATTACCACCTAAACAATATTAGAAATACAGTATATTAAAGTATACAACTAAACAAATTATTCAAGCCCTTAAAATCAGAAAATGAAAATGTTCTTGCCTAAAATGCTATAGAGTGTATATGTGTTTTGTACAGCTTTGACTTGATCACGTCTCTTGCTGTGTTCATTCAGTAAAGCTTTTGATGTGTGTACTCCGTTAACGATTATTTCATTGTTAAATTAGTTGACCATTACTTCATTGATCGAGTAATCATGATTGTGATTAATCAGTTAATCACAATCACAGCCCTATTTTGTATAGCCTCTTGTATCAAACTAACTACACTTAATTGTGATCAAATTTGCAATCAAGGAAGCAATTTTTTATTTTTATTTTTTGTCTTCCTTTGCTTTCTGAAATAATTCAGACTGGCGTGTACAGATTGTGTTTTTCTGTTTCTAAAAACTTGAGAAAATGAACGAGAAGCATCACATTGAAAGAAAAGCTAAAAAGTTAACATGATTTCACTCAAAGAAGAAAACACATTTGCAAAAACCCAGCAAACATGTAGAAGAAGCTACTCTGGTCAGATGCCACCAACATGGCAACTTTTATTCTTGTATTCAAACTGAACATAAGCCTGAAAACGAACACTGTATAGCACCCCTATGCAGGAATGCAAATATAAGTGCATGGTCTGCTTTTCAGCTTTTTATTTGTGAAAAATAATAATAATAAAAAAAAACATATCTCTTTCTTCCATTTCCCAAATCTGTGTTGCATTTTTGTTGGCCTTTCATGTTAAATTCCTGTGATATACATAGTAGTTTGAGGCAACAAAATGCAAAAACACGTCAGATTTTTGTTCAATCAAAAGACTGATATTTTAAACATAAGCTGTCTCAACGAACTGTCTTACAGGGCTGTAACCAATCAGGAATCCAGCATGCCGTCAAGCATCACCAGACTTTTCATCCAGAGTCGCACTGTATCACCATCAGTCTGAACACATGGAAGGCCTGGTGAGAATCCCTGCAGGTTAAAAAATGTAAAGCTGCACAACCAGAGGGCTGATTTATAACAAGTGTGTTTGACTTGTATAGAAACTAAACAAATTTGGCATTTTTCTAAGTGAAAATTCACATTTTTGACTCAGACAATGTCAAAAACGTGACATTTTTTAAACAATTTTCTTCCACTCATACAAAATTAGTCTTGTTAAAATGACCAGCGCATCTGTTTTTGTTTTTGCTTAACTGTGTATTTTTTGTCATATTCTTAATGAAATATGTTTAAAAATTTTCAACAGGTGCTTTGAATGTAACGAAGAGCTTTCTACACACTGCAACAAGAAGGCTTTGGCTCAGACTCTGGACTTTTTGCAGAAACATTCCATCAAGGCGACATCAGGTAATACGGTACAATACAGTTTTCTTCACAAAGCACTTTAAAACAACACAATTGGTGCAGCACGCCAAAGCAAATAAAACAGACGCGTCTGAAAGCTGGAACATCCCTGAAGTTTACTGATGCGGGTGTTTGTCATTTGATGGTCATCATAACACTGCATACCTGCATGATTGTTTTAAAGTGTTATGTTATTAAGTTTGATCAACTTCAGTAGGAAAGAAAACTCAGTTTTAAACCAATTGTTGCAGTAGTTGGCTCGCCATACAGCGGCTCCCTCTTGTGGCAGGAGCTTTCTCCTCCTCTTATCAGTCACAAAATAAGAAAACTGAGGTAAAAACCCGTTCATATTTCATTCTTCATCCTGAAGAGTTATGATTTTCTGTATGTTAAAGGGAACAGCAGATACTGACAGACTGGTAGATGCACTAAACATTCGGGCTAAGCTGTCCTTTTCACCTCATTCAGACCACCTGAGTCCTCCTCGCTCAGTCAGCCGTATAACTCCTGATAATCTCATGTATTCACACACACAGACACACACACCTTCTGTTGCTGGCTCCTGGTGCCCCCCACTGTGTTGTGTTGGCATGCAGGAAGCTCCACTAACAGACTGAATCTGATCAGGGTGGTGGGCAGCATCAGCACTTTTTGGTCTCAGCTTAGCCCACTGCCCGGTGCCTTGTTGCCAGCGGTCAAGCAGCCAGTTGCCCAGGCCCAGTAAAGCTGGTCCCTCATGTCTGCCATTGCAGGATTTATCTGCCCTCCTCTTACTCCCCATCCTACTCGCCCACCCCCCACCTTGCAGATCGCATGACTGCACATATTAAAGGAATTAAGCGCTCGAGCGACGCTTCCCGCCTGCGTTCCCTGAAGAACGCAAGCAGCTGCGTGGGGGTCCAGCTCCCGCGCCGTCATCCTTTGTCTCCCCGTCGCTATCTGTAGCCGTCCTTCCCGCGGAGCCGCTGTGCGTCTCACCACCTCTGGGCCTGTGCGCCGCACTAGTGGGAGCCAGGGTCCTCAACAAGTCAGAGCGACTGGATTTCAACAGCTGGAGCGCTCCAACTCTCAGCGGAGACGTGCTGACGCACAGAAAGGGCTGACGGAGGATGTTGAACCTTGAAAATATCAACTACCACATGAAAATATCGACTTTACAAATGTCCTGCAAGTCCTGCTGAAAAAAATTTGTTGCTCTCTTATTGGAGATTTATTCTTTTATGCATGTCTGTATTTTGAGGTTGTTTTTTTTTTTTTGATGGAGGAAAACTAAGTCCTCTTTCATAAACCTTTATATTTACCGTTACCTCCTTGTTTTCAGCACTTTTGCGCTCTTTTTAAAATAAAATTTATCGCCACAAAATGCATGTGTATGATAGTGTATATTGTTTTATATTTTAGAACAAATAAAAATGTTTTTACATATCCAGCAAAAACCCAAAATCTTCCCAAGTAGTTTTTGTTTAGTTTCTAGTGCAAATATATGAATACACTTGAAATAAGACAAAACTAACTTGCAAGTACAAGTTCGATAACAAACTTATACTTTGTCATCAATAACTGCTTAATATTGATGACAAAGCACAAGTTTCACTGGCAAATGGTTTCACTTATAACATGGGCAAAATATCTTGTTATAAGTTAAATAATCTGACAATGGAACTAGTATTTTTTTGTAAATCGATTTTAAGGAATTATTATATGCACACTGTTTTTTTGTTTGTCTTTTTACTTTTTGTGTCATCGGGCCATAAAAAACCAGATTGTGGAGGTGGACTAGCTGAAGAGAAATATCCTTGTTGATGTTTGAGCGCAACAGAAACACTGCTGGCGAATCACACAGCGCTTCACAGGCGTGTCAGCCTGGCCAGAGGCGCCGCACCAGAGTTCCCGTCAATTCGCACCTCACCAAACAAACTGGGCTTTTCAGACAAACAAACTGCAGTTTGATTGAAGCAGTCTAACCTGGCTGGTGTGAACGCACCTTCAGTCTTTTTTAGATGCATGGTTCCTGCTGGTTTGCAAACATTTTGTTTCTTGCAGCAATGCGCAGCGTCAGCATCTACCAAAATGACACTTTTTGTAGACTGCTTGATTCGCTCCAAAGAAGTGGAGGGAAATGCGTATAATTAGCTTTTTTTTTTTTTTTTTTTGCAACATTTTAAAAGTTCACTCAAATTTCGCATGACAGTGCAAAATTTGAATTACGGTATTGTTTTCTAAAAGCATTACTGCAGCATACCGCTTCTTACTAATCCACTATGACACCTGACAGAAATATCTTAAATTCAGAAGACTTGAGGGAAATGTGTTCATAAAAATCTATTGTTGGGGGTGTTTCCTCATAAACCAGAACAAACCCGGTCTCTGGTGGAGCCATATTGTGTGGCACCAGGTTTGCTGTTGACCCCCTGAAGTGGAAAGCGACCTCTTACACCTTTTCTTCTACATCTTCCTCTTTTAACTGACCTTTCACCCTTTCCCTGCCTCCCAGTTCTCCCACACCGGTCTGGAGCTGGGTACAGAGGCGGCTCCCTCATTGTCGCAGCAAAGTAGATATTTGTTGCCTGGTAAGCAGCTTGTGCAAATGCATTTGATTGTGAAGGCCAGGTTTTTCTGAAGAAGCCACTGTTACGTTCTGCTTTTTAAAAAATGTTTTCCTATAGACCTCAAGCACAAAAGGAGCCACAGCTCCGATTTTTTTTTCCTGCTTTTTCTTCTTTTATTTCAAAATCCATAATAATTTTGTACAACAACAGCTCTGGGAAGAAAGACAGTCGATTAACTGTGCTCTCTCACCATCAAGGCCTTCAGCTCAAGTACCAGAGTCCCAGTAGAAATCGAATTGACCTCAGGGAGCCGGGCTCCGGCGTTGTAACACAGCTGGGGAGGCTTTGTTGAGTAAATTAAAATGTCGGTGCTGGAAGGACAGCGCTGCTTGTTTCGCATTGAAATCCCACAATCCCGCTTCTGTTTTCAAGCTGTTACCTTTCTTCCTCAGATTGTGCTGCATCGATATGCGCGCTATTATGCTCTTTGTTTGTTCTTATGTTTTCTGCTTTTACATCATCCTGCAAAACTGGCAACATAATCGGATTATGATTCGGTTTTGATGTTTCACCGACAACGTCTGGGTGTGGAAAAAGTCTCATAATGAGTTTTTGGAATGAAAACTTGATTGTTTCTTCTGATATTAAAGTCAAAGCTAATCAGAAGCGGGCTTATTGTGCGAGAACCTAGAACGTCTTTTTCCAGTGTACACTGGTATTTTTTTTTATCACGTTTCCTCTCTTCAGTTACATCATTTCAGAAACTAAAACTTTCACACAAATAGACATTCTGTAATTGACGGGTACAGCAAGATCCTGCTGTAATTACGCATCAGTTTTCACCTGCAGCAGAGGTGTTAAAACGGAGCCCCGTGGACCACTTGTAGCCTTCATAATGGCCCAGATCTGCGTTTCAAGAATGCTACAGATGTGGTTTACACAGACTGCCGTCACTGTTCACTCAAAATCAAACCTGGTCACACACATTCTTTAAACATTGTTGGTGAGAATAAACCAAAACCCATTTCAGAGTAAGAAAATGGAAAAGTTCCAGAAATCAAAACAAGGAATAATCTTTATGTTTCAGATCTATTACACATTGATCCCCATATTGTAAGAACAAGGTAGGGAGCTTCGCCCCCAAGATGTGCGGCCAAGTATAACATTTCTGAAACGGCAACAAAAATGGAAAAGTGGCTTTTCCGCTTTTAAAATGGTCTTAGGGGTAATAGAAACCTCTTCTACTACAAAATATGACTGGTAATGGTTAATCAATTAAAAGGATTTTCTAGCAAATGTTGCCAAGTTAATTATCATTTTCGGTGGCTCTACGTTTATGATACTTTTTAAAGCGGTCAGTCAAAACGACGGACAACACTTAAGTTAGCATCACTTTGGTTTAAATAAATTTTTTTAAACTAAACATCGACGAAACTTTGAATATAATTCAATCATCTGTAGCCATTTTAGTTCTTATTTAATTTTATTTTTTTTATTTATTCTAAATTTAATTGACTAAAAAAATGAAGTCATAACTTGCTTAGTGTTACTTAAGGAACCTGAAGCCTCCCGCGCTTTCCTGTCTTCCTGATGTCAACATTAATGCGAGAGCATCTTAAACCTCCAACCTGGACACCACACCATCAGACTTATTGGTTATTTTTAAATCTTGTGCCGCTTTTCTGCATTTTCTTTCTATCTTCACTCATTTTAATTAAATTCAGCAACAATAATGTAAATGATTTTGTTGTCAGAGTTGTTTAATTTTGCGTTTTGATACAGTTCCTGTCTTTGATTTATTTAGGGCATGAAAAAGATCTTTAATGAAAGTTGATGTGCTAAATAAAAACTGGTCCATCCCTAATTAGAAAAATTAGGGATGGACCATTGTTTTCAGTCATTGTTTCAGGCCAATTGCTAGAGAATTTTTGTTCATGTTGCTGGTATTTATTCCAAAAACCTTAATGTCAAATAAATTAGGATAATGCTGTATGGAGTGTGTTTTGGCTAAAATGTTGATTTTCATTTTGGGTAAGCCGCGGCACCATGGCAACCGCTAAAGGCAAAGCATTTGCGCACGTCTTCTTACCTGTTTTTATTTGTTTTGCAAACGGCCATCTTTAGGAACTGTCACTTCAGCTTTGCCGAGTCAGTGGCTAGATGCTCGTCCCCTGGTGGTGCTTTCATGAAAGTAATCAAGAGTGAGTCTTCATTTATTACCACCATTGCACATAAAAGTAGGGCAGATAGTTGGTAGCGCAATCTGTTTGCTTGTGTGTGTGTGTGTGTGTGTGTGTCTGTCTTTAAGTAGCATGTCAGTGGGCTCTCTTGGCCTCAGATGGCAAGAAAGCAAGCTTTTTATGCCCTGCAGTCACAACAAATTAGCGAATGAATAAGACATTTGGTGTTGCCTGGGCTTCCTCTTGACTGCCTGCTCTGCATGAAGTGAGCTGGCCTTGGCCCTCCACGCTGTTGAGCTGAAAGTGAGCATGGATGCACGGATGAAGCCAACTGGCCTTGCGATCCGGCTGCCTCTCTATTCAGCTGTGAAGAATGTGAAAAAAGAAAAAGGCTGTGAGGAGTCTGTTGGAAAATATTTTTTTGCAGAGACTTGTTTCAGATCAGTATAGTTTTTGACCTCAAGTGGCAGATGGGTGATTGTGGCGAGTTTGGTGCTAAAAGCAGTAGATGTTGGTAAATGGCACACTTGAATGTCATTTGTTGTTTTACGATAGAAAAGTTTAGCATCTATGTGTGTAAGTGTAAGAACAGCAAGTAAGTAGTATTGTTTTCTGAATAATTGCAATGATTGCTTTTGTGCAACCCAGCAACTGGACGTGCAACATGCAGGTAAACGACACAACACGAGAAAGTTTCTGGCAGCGCCATCGTGCTGGGTTTCTCCCTGGTTGGCGGAAACTTTCTCCTGTTGATGTTGTTCAACATTGTCCTAAGATACCTCTGCAGATGAATCAGCTTGACTTTGGTCAAGTGCCTCGAAAAAATATTCAATGTAATTGACCCTATGAGAATTATCTGAATCAACAGGAGGATCATCAGCATCGATTCTATGGACTCTTGCTCTATCCCCTGTGAAGGAAAGCCAAGTCACTGGTTCCTCTGTCCATCTCTGGGCTGGCAGAGGTGTTGGTGTGCATGGATGCCTGTGGTCGAACTCGGGCACCTCGGTGCTTTCCTCCTCCCCCGGGGGAAAGGCTCTACAGTGTCACTGCTGCCCACACTCGGTGGCTGAGCAAGGAGGGCCAGGTGGTGGTGCAGAGCGCGGCACACTCAAGCGTGGACGCGGCGCATGCTGACATTTGCCTTCGCCGACCGCTGCAGGGACAGGAAAGATCTGCTTTTCCATATGCTTGTGCTCGTTCCAACCCTCCCCTCTGCCCCCCGCAGTCTCAACCAGATGGCTCCCTGAACATTGTTTACCTTGGGTGACGGTCCCAGATGCAGAGCGTGTCCATCGGCATCTTCTTTCCGCCTGTTTGGCTTCCTCATTCCTCTGCACTCTCTTTTACTTCCAAGTGCCAGTCGTATCTTTTTCAACTCTTGCCGATTCCGCTATCCGTCTCACAAACTCTACAACAAAATGCTACTCGGACACTCACGCTTACCCTGGTCATTTTCTTTTTTTGTTTTTTAATCACTTGTTGACTCGTGCATGGGCAGATCATTTCACACCAACCTTTAAAATACAGTTTTTCTCTTACCTCCCCATCTCCGTTTGTTTTCTTTGGATTCGTGTGTGTTGACATCTGGGAACTCCCTTATGGCAGCCTGACGAGGATAAAAAACAGGCCTACAGATGTTGCAAGCGCAGAGGTCCAGATGCAATTAGCTCTCCTATACAGAGTGCTTTGACAACTCGGCGTCCCGACAAGCTGAACCTCACCTTTACCGTCGTTCTCCCTAAAATTCCGGGACAAGCTGAAGGATGTGTACACCGTTTCTCATCAACACCGAACGGGAGTCGGTAAAAGTCATACAAAGTCAAAGGATTTGTTGAAAACAGGACTGTAAACTTTCCAAATAAGTCGCCCTTTTCTTTACTTTTCTCTGTAAACAGAATGAGAGGTTCACATTGTGTGTTTGTTAGAGCGTTAAGTCCAAGGTTTACATTCCAAAGACTTTAGAGTTGTGGCCCCCCCATGGAGAAAAGCCTTTTGGGTAGTGGCTGTCACTGTAAGTTGAATAGATCTCCAATAAAGACGTTGTGCACAAGAAGTGAATCCATGCAAAGGCAAGGCCATTTGGGTGTTGAAGTAAAGATGCAGGTTCTTACAAAAGGCTTGCGGTTCAATTGATTTTCTTTGGTTTAGGCGTGAACAGGTCGGGCTTGTGACCTGTGTTTACGAATCCTGTGTGTCTCCCGGCATTCCTTTGAGATCTCCACAGCCTGCCTTTTTGTGACTTTTTTTTTTTATTGTCATCGTCTGTCTACAGAGTAATTTTAAGTTTTCTTTTTCAATACAAACCATTGAATGCTTCAATGAAACGCTTCTGTCATTGTGAAACCAGAAGGAAGTTTTTTTTTTTGTTAACATGAAATTCCATCTCCAATGAAAAAGTTTTTTTTTTTGACATTATGTTAGATTTATGATTTTTTTCCCTTATTTTTTCATGTCATACAACAATGCGAGGATAGAATTGTGACCTTCTGTACTGAAGTAAAGCTTGTTTGACCAAAATATTCAGAGGAAAAGTTGCATCAAACTGCTCTTCCTTTGAGTCGTGGAAATGTTTGGTCTTTGTTGTTGAAACGCGTGTTTCGTGGAGTATAGACTCCAGAGGACATTACTTATAAATAATAGGAATTTTCCCCAATTCTCTAAAATGTGGCCATGTTAGGTCACAGCATCAGACCTAATAATTAGCATCAGGATTTCTCCAGTGTATGGCAAAAGTACTTGCCTGAACTGTTTGACTTTTGGGATTTTAAATCACAAATAACTTAAAATCATTTATGACTTAAAAAGGAAGCGTAGTGGCAGCAGGGAATTTGAGTAGTGAGTTGTTTAAAAGGTTTCCGAAGAAATTGTGAAAAGTTTTTTTATGTTTATGAATATAGTTAAAGTGTTTTTGTGTGTTTTTCTTTCAACTTTATGAATTTTAATATTTGTTTTTTCTCCCAAGCTCAGTCAGATGAATAATATAGGATATGCTAATAGCAGATTTACGAATCTCATTGGGATTTGGGTCTGGATTTGCTATCAATACAAACACAGTTGGGTTTTTTTTTTTTTTAACAAAAAGGTTTTTTTTGTAAAAATTAAATTTTCTTGTCAAAAAAAGCCAAATTAAGTTGAACATGATTGATTTATAAAAGCATTAAAAAGGGCCAACCATCCAAAAGGGTGAATACTTCTATTGGCACTGTAGCTGGAACAATGGCATGTCAGCGTCTGCTAACACGTGTTAACACTCTGTCAGTCAGACGTCAACCTTCCTGTTCTGAGATCGGCTCACGCAGCTGCAGGATCCTCTCCGGTTTGTCCCTCGCTCCGCGCACCGCTCCGCACTGACCATCTGTGTCGTTGTTTCTGTCGAAGGTTAGTTTTCAGCGGTGATCAGAAGTAACAGCTGGCTCTGGAAGGGGAGTTCTCCTGCTCCAACCATCGCCCCGCTCCCCTTGCTCCTCACAAACCAGCAGAAACGTCAACAGCTGTCATCTGCCTTCCCCAAATGACCCAGCTCTCCTTCCAGCTGCCGTCGCGGCACCCTGCTCCCAGCCCAGTTCTCGTGTCAAGCCTGAACCACTTTCTTTTTTGTACATATTTTTTTCAAAATTAAAGTTGGCAAGAAACTGATCATCATTTTCTATGTTTAACTTTAATCTCCAGATTTGACTCAAGTTTTGTTCATAATTTAACCGTAATGGAAAGTACTACAACTTGAAACAGAAATGCTTACTGTGGTTTGATTAGCTTCACAGTTCTAGTTATGCTATGTGCGTAGTTGGGCAAGTATTTTGACCTCAACATCATTTTTAGGCATATTTTCTCATTTCAAGCTGGATAAACTTGAATGTTTAATGGACTTAATCATGGCAGGTGGTGTGTAATGAGGGAGGGTGTAGCCTAAAGAGGTCAACACCCAACATGAAGGTGTGTAAAATTAATAGGCACCTTTTTATTTTTCTTGAGGCAAAATGGGCCAGAAAAGACATTTAACTGACTCTGAAAAGTCAAAAACGACCAAAAGTCTCACAGACAAATCCAGCTCCCTTTTAACCACGCAACAATTACAATCTAATGTCGCCATTGTTTGTGTGCTTGACTGCTTGTGTCTAAGCTAGGCATCTGCATTTCTTTGTGTGTGCGTTCCAGCAGCATCACCCAAGATCATCAAGCTGCGAGAAGAACCGACAGATTACGCTGAAGCACAAAGAGGAAAGAATCCAGCCATCAACAGCACCTTGGTCCCTGTTAAGGGGATAATTAACCTTGGGAACACCTGCTTCTTCAATGCTGTTATGCAGGTTGGTAATAACACCGTTATTATTTTAGCTTGTGTAAAAAGGCTCAGTTAGTGACAGGATGCAGATGTTGCAGCAGAGAGCAGACATTTAGAAACCATCCCCCATCTCTTGTTTTAGTTGTATTAGCGCTGCAACTAACAATTGTTTTCATAATCGATTATTATATTGCTTGATTATTGATTTACCAAATCATTCAGTTCTTTATTTGTCAAATAAGAAAGTAAATATTTTATTGCCTAAGATGGAGTAACATAGCATTTAATTTATGGAAACATTTGTAGATTAATGATTAATCTTTGCATTAATTACTTAATAATTGGAATACAAAAGGTGCTTGACAGGAGATTTGGTTTTTTTGCTCAATTTGAGCCAGGTGAAGCTAAAGATTTGCTACTTAAGGATTTATGAGTGAAATTTAGTTATTATAAATGCAAAATATATATATTTTTAGTGCAGCTTTGGATAAATTACTGCTCTGAGGACTAAGCCGATTAATCATTTCAGCTTTTAATTATATTAAGTGACCTCTTCTTGAGCTAACGATTAATTGATTGCCAAATTAGTTGACGATAATTTCAATAATCAATTAATCACAATTAATCTAATTAACTGTCAGATCTATAGTTTATTAAGTGACATTTTTTGAGTCAATGAACAACCAATTAGTTGAAGATTATTTCAATAATCGATTAATCCCGATTAATCCAATTACCTGTTTCAGCCCTTTGTTATTTTATGACAATAGCTGATATAAATCTGAAGTAGAGCTGCGTAATAAAGTGCTGATCTCATCGCAAATAACCTGTTTACAAGTGATTACGACCCTTAGCGAATCACAAGGATTTCCATTTTGCCGCAGCGGTAAATATGTGTCTCTTTTGAACCTGTAAACACTCATCTATTTATGAGGCTGGTCCGAAGCGACGTTGAATACGGTCCCACAATAACAGTCCACCGGCCGCGTTGCGCAATGAAACACAGGTTCACAGCAGTTCACGTCGAGTTGGCTTGGAAACACCGACCTTGCGAGTGGTGCTCAGTCGGTGCAGAGCGCGTTGACAACACAGCCTCCTCCGCCGGCCCCTGGTCATGTCATGGTGACTGCAAACTGACATGCCTCTGCAACAATGAAGCTGTTTTTTCAGCCATTTTGTTAATCACCCTCAGGGTCTCGGCGGCTGATTGAAATTCGAGCGAGCGCGCTTTGCATGCTTCTCCCTCTCTCTCTGTCCTCTCTCTCTCGTTCGCTGTTTGTATTGTCCCCTTGAAAATTGCAATCTTTGTCAGTGAAAACACATAATTGTGAGAGGATGAGCAGTGTCTACATTCACAGTGCCAGCTTTATTGTGCGTTTTCCATAGCAACAGTGTTTATTGGCAGGATTTGACAAAAACAAATATCCATTGAAAGGCAGAGGAGAAAAAAAGTGCCTCTATAATGTGAAGCGGCAGCCATTGTTTCAGGCCAACTTCTCACCAAGGTTCCTTCTCTGTGTAGAAACACCACGGATCATAAATGTCTTTTTGAAAGCCTTTTTTCGAAAGCCTCTTTCAGAATAATAAGCTCACCTGAATTTCCAAATGCTGCAAAAATGGAAATAACAATTGGCATAGGTGTTACATCCAGCCTTTTAGAATTCCACAAGCAAACTTCGCTGTCATAAACCATTGATGCAACCATCAGAGGTTTTTGGCCAATTAGCAACTTTACTTTTTTTTGACCCTCTGACCATTTTTTTTTTCTCAGGAAATACAATTAACTCTGTTAACATTTATTTGGATCCTTCCTGCTGTAAGTAGAATCAGAGCCAACATCACATTTTAAATAAAATGAAGAATTCACTTATAAACAGAATTTAATGTTAAGAAACTAATGATTAGAGTTTATAATTTTTTTTTTTAGCAATTGAGTTGTTGAGCATTTTTAGCAGTAAGTATTGTCTCAAATCAGCTCCAGGTCAACTTGTTTCTTCAGAAATTAGACAAAACCTCATCAATGTGATATCAATTGATTCAAATCAATAGAAAGATTACTGGAGACAGGAAGACTATTTACGCTCTGAATTAATAAATGAAAGAGAGTTATGATTATATAAGTTAAATTTCATCATATTCTTTTTCAGACTCGAGGTCACCAAATAAGTGGTGTATTTACATGTATTTAAGTATGTAAATTTGATAGTAAGGTATTGTATTTACACTTAGAAACATGAAAGTCTTTATTATTATGTTTTGTGCTGCTGGTGAAATGTCTGTCTGAAATAAAAGATCATCAAATCAAATTGGAAAAAAAAATTGGAAACATTCCTCTGGAAAAAATTAGTTTAATTTCAAATCTAATTCTCTAAATGTCCAACTTTGAGTCGTCTCCTGTCAGTAACAACTTCCACAATGAAGGGTGTTGCTGGTAGCTCTTAGGTCTTAGATCTTTCCGGCTGGCGACCGCCTGTCACAGCTCATGAAGTTAATTATTAATAATTGGGTCTTAACACAGCTGAACATCTGTATGTGTGATGATAAAACAGATTCAGTGGAATTCAGTTTTTAGATGAATGAAATCAGAAAAATATTTTTCCTTTTGCTTTAACAGAACCTGTCGCAGACGCACATGCTCATTGACCTGATTCAGGAAGTGAAGGAGAAAGGATACAAGCTGAAGATCTGTCCGTCTGTCGAGACAAATCTGGTACAGTCTGCTGCCATATATTCTTCCTCTGATGAGATAAATGTAAACTCCAATTAGTCTTTTATAATTTTCCAATTCAAAATGTTCATGATTTGTATTTTTTCCCACAGAGATGATCGATAACATATCATAAGCAATTTAACATTCATCGGTTTTTGTATCCAATTGAAGGAAGCTTGAAAATGTGGATAAAGTCATAAAAACAAATTGTTTTGCTTCTTAGAGCTCAATTAAAGGGATGAATTTTTGATTCGATAACATGACATTTTCCTTCCAACACTTCCTTACTCTTCCAGAGTCAGCTGACTGTGGTTCTGTCCAGCCCCGACCCACTGACTGCAGCCATGATTCACTTCCTGCAGAGCATGAAGGAGTCAGGGAAAGGCCCCGTCAACCCCAAAGTCCTCTTCAATCAGCTCTGCCAGAAGTACGGTCTAACCCTTTATATCAGCATCTAATGCCTGTCACTCCTGATCTCAACTGTCTTAACTCTCTTGACAAAACTTTTATGGTTTTTTGGTCAATAATGTGAAAAAACTAAACATTCAGAGCTTTACAACACTTTTTTCGAGGCGCAACAACAAAAAGGTATGTTATTTTTTCTTCAACAAGCCTGACCTGGGGATTCCGATTTTGACCAGTACAGATTTTTACAACGCGCTTTCGGTGTTGAAAGTAATATTATGAGAAAAAAATCAACAATACTCACAAACTAGTTTTAACTGCACAATGTAGTGTTCTTAAATGTTAATAAAATATTATTACTGACCACACTGCTGCTAACTAAACTATACTACACTTGGACATTTTAAACGCAAAACTTGTACAGCAGTTTTGAGCCTCTTATCAAAACTAAAGTGAGGTCAGTTGAATTTTCTTTATCTTGCAGTGCAAAAAGAAAATACCCAAATGCAGCAGCTCTGTGGCTATTGAAATGTAAATAAGATCTGTTTCGCATGTAAATATCTGGAAATTGATCGGCGCACTGCTAGTTGTAATCATCTGGATCACACTCTTTCCCTCTCAGCCATAGCAGCCTTTACTTTCACCTGCTTTCATCCCGTTTCAGCAGCGCTGAACATTACTAACCAGGTAACACCTGCTCCCAGCAGGGCACTGTCATCACACTGTCCCTTATTAAATGATCAGCAGCTAACTCGGGCTAATCTCCATCACGCTGTGTGACCGGCAGACCCGGCGCCTTTTGCTTCTGCGAGCTGAACAGCAATGTTCTCTTTCATGAACAGGTTCAGTGACTTCCTGTTGAGAGTACAACGCACTACTGGTTGGGTCCAGCTTGCCTGTGTGTGTACTTGTATATGTGTGTACGTGGTGGGTCTCGCACTGTTTGGCAGTGCAGGTGGGTAACCAGGATATTTAATGCCGGGTGAGCGAGTCCGTCTCTGGTGCGGCTTTGGCGGTTATTCTGGTGCCTCGCCGTCATCAGACAGTTGGCGGTGTGCTTCTGTGTTGCGAGCGTGGACGGCCACCTCACCTGGCACCATCTCGGGCTGCAACACGCATGCAGGCAATTGTGCATTCAAACATCACGAAATGCCCACACCTTTATGCACTCATTCGCTTAATTTCAGGTGGGGCTCATCTATTCCACTGGCATGCATTCGTGAAGACAGAGATTTGGTTTTAAGCCTCAGCACCCATCAGCCAGTTACACATTATGTTTGCTTTAAAGGGGCAGTATAATGTAAAATCGACTGTTTTGAGCTTTGCGTCATGTTATAATGTTATTCCCTCATCCAAAATAAACTTGGAGTTTGCTTTATGCAGGTTTGAGAAATCGTTTTGGTCCATTCAGCTGTGCAAAACACCTAGCACCGTTTTCAAGGCAGAGCTCCTCCTCAGAGCTCCAGTTTCCAAGTTTATGAGCGTCAACCTAACCTCTACTCCCCCACTCAGCTCTTTCAGACTAACCAGCAGCAATTAGCAAACACCTGGAGTAACTGCACATCTGCTGAGCTCATTATACTTTCTTCTTTTAGTACAAAGGTGGAAAGAACCATTGTACTGAGAAGGGTTAGTAGAGGAGCCATGTTGTGATGACTTCCTGAAGGTGAAGTTTCAGAAAGAGCAGGAGTTTCTGTAACAGCCAGAGGCCCAATTTCTAGGCGCTAAATTACAAAAACAAATTTCCTTTAACTAATATTTCATATAAATAGCATTTTTATAACAACTGAAGGTAACATAGTTACTTAATTGTGCTATAAATTGGTACTATGTGCCTGGACAACACATAGTTCTTTCCCTTTATTTGAGACTATGAAATAATTACTGTTTTCTTCCAAGCAGAACATGTAGAAAAAAACAAACAAATCTTCTACTATTCACTGAGAAATAGTTATTTTTCTCCTTGGTGTGAAAATCGAAAAATAACAGCTTAAGAACATATTTTCACCTGTATACTAGAACTCTGTATATGTATCTAAACTGAGGCAATTTTGAAAATTCCTTAGTTTAATAAGTTTTCAGACAAAGCACCATGAAAGAACCAGAAAACCTGCAAAGTCTTTATTTGTTCTCCGCGATGCAGGTCTAGACATTTTGTGCTAGAAATTCAATTGAATTCTCCAATGTGACCTTGTTATTTTAGTGGCGATACCTCCCCGTTTCAAACAGTGGCACCTATTGAGTTGCACCAGAAAAGCAAATGTATATTAACCAAATCGCTTATTTTCTTTCACACCAACTGTGAGCGTTTTTTTTTCTTTTTTGTTTTTTTTTTATTTTTAGAAACTCCGTCTGTGTAAAATCCCATTTAAGATTACAAATATGTTGTAACTTTCTGTTTTCATTCTTTTAAACAGAAATCCTTGAAGGTGTTTGCAAATTTTTGACAGGAAAACAATTTTTTTTAAAACTTTATGCTTCAGATAACAGAATAATTCCCCCTTCTCCAAAATCCATCATAATCACTGCTGAATTTCTAATATTTGTTACGTTTAGCTTTTCTTTAAAAAAAAAAAAAAAAGTAACTACTGGCTCTCGCTTGTAGATGTAAGATTGTCTTGATGGGCAACAATCGTTTTTTAGTCATTCTACCTTAGTCTATTTATTTCAACTAACATCTTCATCCTAATATCCGATAACAGTGTTTTCATTGTGATTTTCTGATATTTTAAATAGGAACAAGCTGACTTTTTTTTTTTCATACATTGACATTTACAACACAGAAGTGTTAAGAGAAAAAATAAAACTGGATTTTACCAGTGAAATGCCCTAAAACGATTGCATTCTGCTGAGGCATGGACTGGTTGCGGACAGTAAGCTATACCACGGTTTTTAGACGTTACAAATTCAAAGCTGCACAACATATTAACATGTCACGATACAGCTTCGATTTAATTGAACTTATCTGCTATCGCTATGACGCTACACGCATTCATTTACATCTACCTCAACTTCCAAAAACAGCTAAAAACATTATGTGCCAATGTAAAAAGTGTCATTTTATTGTAAATCTTTTAAAGAGGAAACAAGACGTCTATAGAAATTAGGACTGACGTCAGTCTATAGAAATTAGGACTGACGTCAGTGTATGTGAGTGTTACAAGGAACACTTTTTGCAAGGTAAGAAGATTCACATTTATATACTTCCTAAGTAAGTAAGATGCAACTAAATATTGCAATTTGGAGAAGGTACAACATAAGTAACCATGGGGAACAAGCCCCACAATAATATAGGCCGTAAAAAATCCCCCCAATAAAACTAACACTGCTTTTAAGTCTGCTCTGGCGTAAGAGGAAATATTGTTTATAACACAATGTTATGTACACATTCATTCCTTTCTGAAGCCACTTTATTTTTTTATCACTGTCAGCCTCCTTCATAGAGCAGCTCGTCCACTTTCTTTCAGGTCTTGAGTTCTGAAATAAAAAGTGCAGGGTCAAGAATGTATATTTCCACAGCAGTGACCCCGTGTTGCAGCAGCACTCTGTGAATACACCCATCCGGAGCCGCTGCCGCTGCAGGGTCTTCCCTTTCAAGGAGGCTGGGTTTGCCCTTGACCTGCGGGGGGCTGACATCTCTTTTACCGCGTCTCTTTCAGCATCTTTTTCGGTGTGCGCCATGGCAAGCAGGTTAATAATGCTTTCTGGTTTCGAACTGAGGACTATTTGAGGACTGTGCGCCAGAGCCCTTCTTGGCTTTGTGTGTATGTGTGTTTTTTGCGCATGGGTTCACTTGGATTTGACCTCGACCAGCTGAGTTCCCTACAGCCTTCCTCCTCGTCCTTCTGCCAGAGCGCGGGGCTCCGGTCGTCGCCTGGACCGGCGCCAGGCTGTGTGTGGTCAGCACCACGCTGTATCTGGTGCCAGGGACGGTTCCAGCTTGTAACCAGCGTACTTCAAAGCTAGTCAACAGCTAGCTTGTAGCTAATGATGAGTCAGAGGAAACAAAAATAGGAGCTCACCAAGGTTTCAAATATTGGGTTCTACCCAATATTTCACAGTCCAAAGCAACATTTACACTTTTCAGTACTACTTTCAGTACATTTCTGTACCTGGATATACACTCCACACGTCACCAATATGTTAGCTGAACAGAATTATCCATACAGATATCAGTCTACACCTGCTTCTTTCAAGGGCTGATTCAATTTCAGGATAGCCACTGAACATGCTTTTGTGTTGACGTGTGCGTGATGCGAGCGTGAAAAGTACGCAGGCTCCCTCCTCTCTTTTCTATTGTGGATTAAAGTCTGCATACCCACATCATTCAAATATTTTCGAGGAATAAGCTTTGTGAGAAGCCTTTCATCCCTGATAGAAATAGCGGAGGACAACAATGAATTCCATCATGCGAGTCTCTCAAACGCCAGCGCACACATCCCAGGCCACATACTTTTAACGAAGCAGATATTCACACACACTTTTCAATTAGAGAAGTGTTAGATTGCGCATATCTTCCCAACAGAATATGGACGATTTTGAGTGTTTTTAAATACATTTGTTCGTGTTAGCCGTGAAATTAGACTTTTTTTTTTTTTTTGTCATGCTTGGTATTTTAAGCTATTCATGATGTAGCTAAAGAACCAAAAACAAATTGTAAAAAAACACTTTTTAATATTATTTGAAAATGAATAAATATATGTGGAACATTATATTGCGTTATTGCTTTGCAAATACATAATAGTGAAGCACCAATCAGAGGTTTTTTGGGTAATTAATGACCACCGATTTTATAAAGCTACGATAAGTATTTATCCTCCACTTCCTTTCTGTCTAACCACAAAATAGATTACTGTTTTCTGTGAACTAAAATTTAGCGATCAAAAGGAAGGCGTTTTTCACAGTGAAAAAATCATATTGGCATTTATCAAAATAAAAAAATGTATATGTAGTTACAGAGCTGCTTCTTTTTGCATCTCTGTAAGCAATAACATTTTTAAAAAGACTTCCTCTAGATCTGTGATAGAATTGAACTTTTCAAAAGGATAGAAACGAACAAATTTGGAATAATATGGTCAGCTTCCTGTTATTTGCTTTTATCAAGTGCTATCCTAACAGAATTCCTCAAATGCCTGTATAGAAAATTGAGTCGTCTTTCCTGAAGCACCTAAAACTTTTTGTGCTTCCCTCGATTTCCTTTATGCTCAGTTATTTTCATGGGAAAATTACTGAGTCCTCTCAGTAACAAATTGCACACCGGAGAGAGTTGTTGTGAGACTTGTTGAAGTCTAGGTGTGGTGCATTCATTGATGTTTGGAGGGGAAAAAGTCTCCTTCTTTTGCTTGTGAAAAATCAGACTAATTCCGTCACCAACCCCTTTCTGAGCATTTCCACTGCAAAACAGTTTTCAATAAGTTACATTAATTGATACATGAAATGCAAAATTTAACTAATAAAATTGTGTTTTAAGTTTCAGAGTGGCACTGAATACACTCTGTTTTTCAGCACCTTTTGAGCTTATACTTTGAATTTATCCCATTCAGATGTATTTCTGTATAATATGGCTATTTATGGGCAAAGGATTACTGTATTGTGTGAAGTGTGTGCCTCTGTTTTGCTCATACATGTATGTGTTCTGACTGGGTGGATGGATGGGGAGGGGAAGCTTGTGTGGCCTTGTGTCTGGTACTAACTCATCCGGCTATTAATTGTGTTAGCACCGCAGCTGTTTGCATTGGCCAGATTGAGAGCAGCGCTACAGGGCCCTTCTGCTTCCCTCCACTGGGATGAGCTTCCAGACCTCCTCATTCCCACTGATCCTAACAATGCTTTTCATTTCCAGTTCCATCTCCGTCTTTTCTATTTTGTGTATTCATTTTGTTACCTCCACTTTTCTATTCGTGCTCGACTGTGTGCTATATTTAGATTTTCTTTAGACCAAGCTGCTTCTTCCTATGTTTCTTTTGTTTTGTTTTCTAATTTGGAATAACTAAATTTATATCATCAGCTATAATTCATCTTCGTCTGTTAGCCAACAAACGTAATGTTCCTGCACACCCAAACGTTTTGGGACCTGTCAACATGTTAAATTTTCAAGGTTTCGCTAATCTTATCCAGGCTTATTGCCGACACTGTGTCAGTTTTCTGCAGTTTGTTATGAATTTGTAAATTTTGTGAGCTCAAAAACACAATGTTCTCAAGAGCTCCTACATTTTAAATGAAATAAATTGTTCTATTTCACCAAAACACCTAAATCAATGTGGCGCTGTTCAACCATTTCTTTTCTGATTCAGATTATCAATAGCCGATATTTCTTTTTTTGACACTTTCGTCTAATGCTTTTCTTTTTTATGTTGCAATAATTCTATTTTTAGAACATAAAAAACATAATAAAGTTGAAACCCAGTATCACTAGAGCAGTTAGGCATTCAAACATCCTTGGTATTGTTTGATGGCATCTCTAATCAAAAAATACTCCTCCTATTCAGTGAGCTGGCCCGACCAACCTGTCTTCAGTTATGTGGCTGGCTCGGTCCAACAGGTTGCCATGGCTCCAGTCTCGGCTGCCCATCTGCCCCTGGCATCTGTCCGTCACATCTGCTTCTCTGTGGACAGCCAGGGAGGAACCCAAGGAGAGCCTCCCCTCTAATTTCTTTAGCACTAATAACCCTTTTGGAGGTTGACTTTATTTTTGTTGATGAAATGTGAAAGAAATGCCTTACTGTATTATTGCCGTCTTCATGCTAAGACTTCTGTGGTTTAGTAAATTCAAGTAATTCTGTTATTATTGTAAGAGGGTTATTAAACCCCTTAACTGTCTGCCCCAAAACACTTGCATGCAAACCAATGAATCCATGAGAACAGCGGCGTCCTATTGACTGTTAAGTGGTTCGAATTAGATATTATTAAATGTATCTTAGCAAATTTGTAAAACCCCAATAATTATGTTAAATGCAGTAAAGGAAATGAACTGGTCTAATTTCGGGAGCAATTGGAAAGACGTCAACAGGATCCTTCGAGAAGCAATTGTTTCCGTCAGTCAATCTCAGAAGGGTAACGCTGCCATTTTCTAGCAACTTGCATTTCATTCCATTGTTAAATCATAAGACATTTAGCTGGAAAATCTTAATAGTAAATGCTCGAGACAATCTCAGATAAATTACAAAACAACAGAAGCACGTCTCCTTCTCCAATAGCCTTTTGTGTATTAAATGTTAAAGCTCATCTCTGTGCCAAAGTGTTGCTTGTTTGGGAGAGTTGCAAGGAGGATAAGAGCTCAGTATTTTCAAAAAAAATACGGTGGTAAATTGTCATAGAAAAGCTCAAATCTCACGTATCATTTAAAGTAATCATTGTTTTGACTCCTGACTTGTGAAATATGACAAATTATACCCTGATCTGGCAAAAACAATTCCAAATGACTTATTGCAGGTAGATATTATATATTAGATTAATAAAATAACATTTTCTTGAAGTAGACTGTGAAGAAAGAATAGAAAATTACTGGAAACCGCAAGTTGTCAAGGCAGGCATGAAATGTTCCCCTGACATTCATATAATGTCCTGCATCAGAAAGAGTTGCATTTTGCACCTGGAGAAAAATCCGGATGTAAAAAAAAAAAAAAAAAAAAAAAGACAGGCGGCAAAAAGAGCAGCACCAGTTTCCCAACTAAATATCGTCTGGAGTCTGGTTTGTGATTTTGGAAACGATAATGATAATGTTCAGATACGTAAAGCTATAGAACTATATAAGAATATAGAGCTATAGAAAGAGGAGAGACGTTTCTTTTTGCCTTGGCATTTTCAATATTTGCACCTTTATGTTCAGATCTGTGCCAGTTCGTTCTGTACTCAACAATGCAGCCGTCATCAAAGTTTATTTGCCTGATAGTCTGTCATGTCTTCCCCTAACACACATACATTGTGTGAGTAATCTGAGCTCCTTCCAGCCAGGATATCATCCAACAATGAAAAGGTGTGAAAAGGCCTTCACTAAACCCAATTGTAGATTCATCTTTTGTTCATGTTTCTTTTGTTTCTCAGCTCATTGTGTGAGGGAGTTCTTTCTGACATCATTGGGTGTTTGTTTTGTTGTCTGCCAATGTTTGTTTTGTAAAATGTTGAAGATTCACTCCCAACACTTTCTGCTCACTCTAATGTTTCTTTTTTTTTATTTCTTTTCCAGACTTTCTGTTTCTCTGTTCTTCTCACTATTATTATTTCGTCTGATCTCCTAGTTTTGTTCTGTTGCAGAGCTCCACGCTTCAAGGGCTACCAACAACAGGACAGCCAGGAACTTCTGCACTACTTACTGGACTCCATAAGAGTAGAAGAAACTAAAGTAAGTTTACAATCTGTGGAATCAGAATGGGATGGCAACTGCCCTTTATTTTTGATTATTAATTGAATAAAAATGGACTTGTTCTGCAGACTTTTCAGTTTGACTTTACAAAATGGGAAATACTTGAAAAATAGCAATAACACATAGATAGAAAAATGACCATTTTCCTGGTGCAGTGCCTAAAATGCAGCTGCACCATTCCTTCATTAGATGCTTAATCATTTGCAGCAAAGGGTGCAACTGCACCCAAAATAAATATTTCTAACATCAACGTGAAAAGCTCAGCCCTGTCTGCTTGACTTAACATCAACTGTTCATTATTTTTGTATTAACCAATTAATAATTAGTGACCTAAAGTTGCTTAATAAGAGATGCTCTTTCAGTAAATGGCCTTCTTTCAGCCTATATACGCCAGTTAACAATTGATTACTAAATTAGTGACAGTCATTTCAAGAATTTATTAATCTAATTGATTGATTCTTTCTTACTTACTCTCTTACATAAATTGATGTATCTGAAAGTAAGGCATTAATAATCCTCCTGCAATATTAGTGTGATGCTCAGAATGAGCCTGGTAAATGTCACAGTTGGACAGTGGGAAGTCATCGGTTGGTGTCCGTCAGACCGTCAGTTCCCGAAACCACACAAGAAAAGCTTGTAAAATGCATGTGGGGTCAGTGCAACTCCCCCTTGGACTGCACACAGTGTCAGAAGCTAGTGGGTTACAAAGATCTTTGAAATTTTTGACTTGTAAGATCGCAGGAGGGTTAAAATACCTTAAATTTATTAGAAAAATGCAAGTTGGCCTTAAACACGCTAATCAGAGGTCTTAAATTTTGTGGTGGCAGAATTATTTCATATTTTTCTCGTGGAACTTCCCCATCAGACAAATGTTGGAGTCGTATGCCGACATTTTCATTATGTTTTGACTCGAGGTGGTTGAGGCTTTTGCTAACCAACTGCTATCCTACCCTTGCTAGCTTGCTAGCTAGCGTTTTGCATCTACAATACAACGGGTAAGTGTAAATTTGTTGCCAGTTGGCAGGATGACGTTTGTCTTTGCCATCGACTCACGTCTTTTGCCAATCCATACGATGCAACACTCATTCTGTGCAAAAAAAGCTTGACTCTACCATTATATAAAATATACTGTTTTCTTTTGTACATGTCTGTCATGATGCAAGTCTTGCATTTCATTTAAAAACCTTGAATTTGAGTTGGTGAAACCTGCAGAAACCCCGATGGGTTTTTTTTCTTGGCAAACACGGAGGTCCCCCACCTTCGCTCAACCCCTCCACAGGGCAATTAGGAGACCCCACATCATCTCTTTGGAAGGGGCCCACCAGTGCCAATGTGAACCAAGGAGGAGAACTTAGCGGGTGTATTTAGTAGTCAGCCTCAGGCCTAGGAGGAGCCACAGGCTGGGCTCCCTCTGCTCCCATTCAAACTTGTGAACGCCAACAGTTGTGCCACTTAGGGGGCTTGCAAGTGGCACTACCGGCATCATTGTGTGATCTTGGGAAACCCACAGCTGCTGAATGAGCTCCAGGGCCGTTCCATTGTGCTCGAGGGTAATCCAGAGCCCCTTCCAGCACACACACACACACACACACACACACACACACACACACACACACACACACACACACACACACACACACACACACACACACACACACAATCACCGCCAATCCAATCAAGGAAGCAGAAAAGGAGGGTGTGGGGGGGTACCTCTATTCATCCACTCAGAAACTCATTTTTACAGCAAAGATACAGTGGCATTGTAAACCCCAAATTGTGGAATATTTTTAATTGAACGCACACATTATCCCAGTTTCCTTTCTAGCGACCGAGTGGACAATAGAAAGCAATCAAAGTGGCTTTGGTTGCTTTTGCATGCCAACAGCGAATTTTAACCACAGTTTGAAATGAATCCGTCTTAATAATCGAAGAAAAAATGAAATAGAACTGCACATCAAACAACAGAGCGACCCGTGCTTTCCTTGACCGTGGGTCAGGAAGAGACCGGTGCTTTTCCCACTAGGAGGTCACAAAGCTTCAAGTCGCCCCAAGTGTTTGTGTTGATCGCCCATTAGGCTCAGAGATCTGAATATGCTAATTTGGGCCCAAGCAATTATCGGCAATTAACCGAGATGGGGAATATTTCTCTCATCAGGCGCTTCTTCGCCTCCATCTTCGCGTTAGCTTCCATGTACCAGTCCGACGGCCCCCACTCCTCCCCTCCTATCGTCTCCGGGACAGTGCACCCTTTTATTTTTGGGAGGGAAAGGAATCGCAGGGAAGGGGGTTACTGGTAATTAATTAGTAGGCGAGTCGCAGCCTGGTTTGACTTTGGTGGGATTAGTGGGGGCTTTTTGACCTAAATAGCCAGTTAGGTGCATGGGTCCTGGGACAATGGGGGTCGGTGGGGCTGATTGGTCATGACTCAGACATAGACCTCGGCCTATTATCTATTGATTGGTGCTTTTACAGTGGCTGTGCCTCTTTACAGCTCTCTCACCAACACACTCACTGACCATGTCACCTTCAATGAGAGGGGCTGTACCTAAAACCTACACACACACACACACTCACGCGCACATACAGTTCATTATGAGATTTACACAGTAACAGTTATAGACAAGCACAATAATTATTTTACACTAATGATGCCTATAATGGGTATACCTGTCAAACTGGGCTGCAGGCTAGATTCTGATATCTCACTAATTTGTATAATAATAATAAATGCTTTAACCCCAACTACCCACATATCCTCACGGATGAAAGAGGATGTTTAGTTTTACACCATGTTTCTATTTCCGAACAGCATTTTAAGGTTTAACTGTCGCTGTTTGTGTTTCTCTTTTGCTTGCAGAGAGTGAAAGCGGCTATTTTAAAGGCATTCAACAATCCAACAGAGAAGACGGCAGACGAGGAGACCAAACGCCAAGTCAAAGGTTGAACAAACAGCACTACAAAGATGTCCAAGACAAATACTTCCACCTGGTGGTGGTAAATGAAAATGCAGTCACAAGTCAAGTCAGATGATAGTTTAAAAAAAAGATGCACAATCATTGTTTCACTCTTTTGTTTCTTGTCTTGTTTTCTGATGTTTTTGTAATCCTTCTTAATTTTGAAAATTGTCCCTTTCTGTTTTTAAGCAAGTTTCAATTATTACGTGTCTGAACACTGATCTGGGCTAAGCTAAAGCATTTCATGAGCAATTCAAACGCTGGGAAACACAACTAAAAATGTTTCTCTTCTCATCAGCATATGGAAAAGAAGGTGTGAAGATGACCTTTGTTGACCGGATCTTCGTAGGCGAGCTTACCAACACGATAATGTGCGAAGAGTGCGAGCATGTAAGTGCATGTGGCAGGGGGGGGAAAAAAAGAACAAATGGCCAATGAAGCAGCATAGTTTTATGTGTTGTGCTGAATTCAGCCACCATGTAGGACAGAAGCAGCTGTTTAATTTGTCGTGAACTTCTTTCTCTTCTTTATCGTTTAGCTGTAAGTGGTTGCTAAGGAGGGCTATTAGATTTCCAGCTGGAAAGGCATTCCTCATTAGCCTCATTTGGCAGATATTAGTTTTTTTGTACCTAAAGTCAAGACAGCTTAAAAAAAGAAGAAAAAAAAGGAATCATTTTATTTACAAGGTGGAGAAGCCATTAACCGTTTCTAAGTTAGTTATGCACGGAACAAATGTCGATGATATAATAGAATAAAAAGTCAGAGGGAAAAAAAACAGGAGGCATTGATGGGAAAAAATAAAACGAAACAAAAGGCACTTCAAGGACCAGCTCCAACACCGACTGTTTACAGCAGGACTGCAAGAGCTGCGGCTGTTTAAGAAAACGATTGCCACCGTGAAAAATGAAAGAGGACGCCTGCAGGAAGAGAGCGCCAGGTGTGCAGCCGGAGGGAAAGAGAAAAGGAAAAGAAAAAAAGGCAAAAGAAGCTGCAGCTTCTTCACTTAAATGGGAACAAACTCTGCAGCTGAAGTTTGAGCCCATGTGGAAAAATGGAAACCTGCGTGTTTTTCTAAAATACTTGAACATGCCACATTTTAAGTCACACTTTTTGTCATTATTTAGCTGCTCCTGTGACTTGTATACGTTTTGCTCTTTTTCCCCGTCTTGTCGTATTTCTTGATTAATGTGACTCTTATTCTGGAGCAACTTATAGTCTGGAAAATACGGTGCTCATATTTAAAATCTTTTTTTTGTAACACTGAAAAATGTCAAGCATTAAAATCAGACATTTGAATGAAAACCTAAAAAAATTTGGTAAAATGGGGAGAAATAAAATTAGAGAGATCTACATGTATTAGTACTCGAAATGGATCAAATCAGACATTTAAATAGAGCATATTACACTATACATAAATCATTACAGCAGCACTACTCAGCATTTGAAGGTTTTTTTTTTTTAACCTAATTGAACTATGGATGGAAAAGAGCTAAATAACCTTAAAAATAAATCAAATAAATTCTACAGTGCGGAAACTGGTATAGAAGTTGAGGATATTTCTAAATACCCAGAGATCCAAGTTTCTGATGATATAAAAGTGGCCACCATTTTTGAAGTTGTCCAGAAAGAGATCGCACAACTTTTCTGTTTGTAATAAAAACAGAAACCCAGGCTAAAGTATAGAGACGGACAAAAACCAAGCCTTCTAGATTACTCTTTGAACATTTGACTCTAAAAATAAATGACCTCTTTCCAACTGTGAAGCACGGCGGTGGAAGTGTCTTGGTTTGAGTCTCACCGTTATAAAACCCACATTGACCATGTATAAGAGGAATGTCAGATCATCTGTTAAACATGTTTCTTATTTCATGAAAAGCTTATCTTTCTTATTCTATTATTTTCTGGACCTTTTCTAAATAAAGAGCTTTATACACATATGCGGACATGCTTTCATGCCCACACGTTGAGCTTTTCTGTCATTTCCTTTCTAGATCTCAACAGTGAAGGAAGCCTTCATAGACATCTCTCTACCAATCATAGAGGAGAGGGTGAGTCATTTTGATTCATATTCAACGCCAGCTGCTTGGTGGAATTGAAAGTCGCTCTTGTACTTGCTTTTCATTTAATATTGACTGTTTTTTCTCATTTTTCTTCTTATTATCATTATTTCAACCCGTCCCCCATCTCCTCAGATATCAAAACCGTCCAACCCGGGTCGCCTGGGGAAGGGCAGCCGGGAGCAGGACATCCACGCAGCCCACAGTGAGCAGGTTCTTTCAGCAGCGCACTCTGTCAACAAGAACTCCAGGAAGCTCAGCGGACCGGTGAGGCTGCCAAGGCAAACCGCTTCCTGCTGTCCTCCTGCCAGGAAATCAAATTTAAATGTATTATTCTCAACACTAAGTCCCAATTATTGCTTTTTAGTGACTTAACTTGCATACTTTACTTACTCAACTTAACTCACTGACTCCACTTACTTGCTTTGTCCAGGTGTGAGATTGCTAGAATCTATAAAGTACGGAAAGTTCACGTTGAAAGTGTCCACAAATAATTAAAACTAAGAGCTAGGTACTTTTCACCTTTGGAAAAATATCCTACGTTTTTAGTAGTTTTTCATCCTTCTCTTCGAAAACAAATATCCTGAGAATCACATCATGTTTCAGAAACATTTCTTATTAGCATACATTTCAGATATTTTTTGTTGTTGTTGTTAAAGTCTCTATTAAAAGTGAGATGAAGCTCACAGTTCTGCGTGATTGTTGGTTCCAGTTCGTTTGTGCACAAATCTTAAACAAAAAGCTGTTCTCCTGTTTCAGAAGCTCAGCACTGTAGTTGAATGATTAACTGTCTTTGCTGCTCATTTTTATAAAATGGCCAAATTTGTAAAAGTACCTGACCCACTTTTTGCTACTTCTCTTCCAGAAACAACTCAACAGACGACCGTCCAGCTCCGTGGAGGAGAAGGGAGCGGCCTGCTGTGCCGAGCGGGGCGAAGAGGAGGCGATTGCCGGCGGCTCAGCGCGCGGCGTCTCCGTGTGCAAGATGGCGGCGGCGGGCAGCCTGTCAGACGGCAGCGAGAGAGATTCTGGCGCCCAGGACAGCAGCAACGACGCCGACAGCGAGGCGTCCGAGAGCGAGTGGGCACCGCGCGGCGCCGCCTCCGGTCACGGCCACGCCTCCACCCCGTCATCCACCTCCACCCTCACCCCTTCCCCCACGCCCGCCTCCTCCTCTTCCCCCGCGTCGTCGTCGGCTTCCGCTAAGCAGGGCGGCGCCGTGGAGCAGCTGGTCACCGCGGTTTCTAAAGTCAACCTGGGCTTCTCTTCTTCTCCGGGGGACATGTCCGCGTCGGGTCACTGTCCCCCTGAGGAGCTGGGCGATGGCCAGAGCCGAGACCAGCAACACCACTACCACCACCAGGGGGCGTTCCAGGCCCTGTCGCACAGTTACACTCCTACCTCCAAAGAGTGCTCCATCCAGTCCTGCCTGCACCAGTTCACGTCGGTGGAGCTGCTGATGGGCAACAACAAGCTGCTCTGTGAGAACTGCACCGAGCGCAGGCAGAAGCAGCTGCGCAAGAGCGGCGCTGCAGGTTAGACCCAACGCCTGACATGAGCAGCTCTATGTTCATAGCTCTGCAAAAACAGAGCTACGAACATAGCTCTGTTTTTGCTATCTCACCAAGTATTTTTGGACTAGTTTATAGTACAAATATTTTAGTTTTGTCTCATTTCAAGTATTTTAGGATATTTTTCATATATATATTTTTCATTTCATTCATTGATAAAATTTTGTGTTTTTGCAATAGGTCACTTCTCTTTTTTGACTTACCTGGCATTTGAGTGGAATAACGTCTCCTGTGGCTAAAAAATACAAACACGTGATTTTTAGTAATAAAACCAGTCGAAGTTACGTTTTATAACTATAACATACTTTAAAGGAATTCTGCCAATGTAGATTTTCTCTGTTGTTGATGTGTTTTGCAGTGTAACACTGCAAAAATACAAAATCTCACCAAGTACTTTTGGTCTAGTTTCTAGAGAGAATATCTTAACACACGTGAAATAAGACAAAACCAACTCAAAAGTAGCTTTTCAGCAAGATATAGGAGCTTGTATTCAGTCAACAATTTCTTAATATTGATGAAAACATTCTAGTTTCATTGGCAAGTTATTTTACTTATAACAAGAGATTTGTCCCATGTCTTTAAAACTCTGCCAGTGGACAGGTATTTTGAGATTAAGGAATTATTTACTTCAAATAAGCTCTCACACCTTGTTGAAAAGTGACATATGAGTTAGTTTTGTACTGAGATATTTGCACTATAAAGTTTGTAAGATTTTTGTTTTTGTTGTTGCAGTGAAGTAAGAGTAGATCTGTGATACCGTCAGTAGGATGGTTAACCCGGCGGTCTACAGCCCTGAATTGTGATTCTGTTACGGAGGTTCCACTCTGAAACAGAAACACAATCAACCTCCATGTACGTTTTACATTTAATTTCAGGATCTTCTGACGCTCAATGATTTTTTTCCACAGATAAGAAAATTGAGAAGATTTACACCAGCGCCAGGAAACAGATGCTGATATCCTTGCTGCCTCCTGTCATCACGCTGCATCTGAAACGCTTCCACCAGGTAGGATGCCTCCTGTTCAACCACGGCCATCAGTGCTGAAATATGGTACATACAGCTTAACTCTGTGTGTGTGTGTGTGTGTGTGTGTGTGTGTGTGTGTGAGTGTGTGTGTGTGTGTGTGTGTGTGTGTGTGTGTGTGTGTGTGTGTGTGTGTGTGTGTGTGTGTGTGTGAAGGCAGGAATGAACCTCAGGAAGGTGAATCGTCATGTCGACTTTCCTCTCATCCTAGATCTGGCTCCTTTCTGCTCTGCGTCCTGCAAGGTAGCATCATATTTCCACAGCTCAAAAATTCACTTCTTTCTCAATTGTGGAAGCAATTATTTTGTATTTGTTTAAATCTTTATGTAAAATAAGTCAAGCTCACTTTAGATGTGTTTAGTCACCAATAGACAAACTAGTAAATTAGTAAATGACATGGCAGGCTGTGAAAACCACTCTAAGAAAATAAAGTAATTATGAGAATGAAGCCGCAATACTAGAAGAATAAACTCATAAGAGAATAAAGTCAGAATATTATGACTTTAATTTTATAACTTTATTTTTGTAATTGTATAACTTCTTGACATATTTTTATGTTTTTATAGTAGAGTCTTAACACTTGTCTTAGTATTGTCAGAGTGAATTTGTTGGTGACGACAAAATCACCTGCTGTATGGCATCTTTATTTTTATGTAAAATGTGTTAATTTATTAAAGGAGTTGCACATTCCTTTTTTGTGTCTTTCTTTCTGTGCTGCACGGTATCCAGAACCTGGCTGCCGGCGAGCGCGTCCTCTACAGCCTGTACGGCATCGTGGAACACAGCGGCTCAATGCGGGGCGGCCACTACACCGCATACGTCAAAGTGCGAGCCCCTCAGAGGAGAACGGAGCAGCGCCACAAGAACCTGTCAGGTCAGGGGTCAGCTTCTTTACCGTCTGGCATTGTTCTGTGGAAATCTTGTGAAAGATTTCCACACATCTTTTTTATTTATTTATTTATTTCCTTTTTCGCTCAAAGAAAACCGCACGCATTGGGAAAGGTCTCGGAAACCCGAAGGAAGCAAGCGTCCTTAGAATAACGTGATGTCTTCTTGGGTCAGCGATAAGAGCTGCTAATAAAAGCTCATCTGTCGCAGTTTGTTCTTCTCTCCGCTGCTTTCCTTTGAATTTTAAAATGGTGCAGTTAGTGCGAGCGCCACATTCTGAAGTGCTGGGAAACTGGCATTTAAATTGTGCCTCTTGTGCCAGTGTCAAACTATCGAAGGCTGGAAACTCAAACAGAGCCGAGGTGGCATCCGCAAACTTTAAAACAATGCTCAAGGCCAAGGATGAATGACTGTAATATTTATATTCTCTCTTTTTTTGGTGAAACTAAAAAGGTTGCCTTCAAGTAGTTTATTTCAAAGGAGATTTAACAATCTGGATTGCTTCACTTTGTATAGAAGGATGCGTTTTACAGACCTTTGCTCCACTGTTCTTTTTAGTTCTGTCACATTACCAGACTTTTTGAGTGTGAGCAACCACTTAAAGTCATTTCACAAACTCCAGATGTCAACCAGGCCAATCCAAAACTCCTTTTTGTTTTAATTTGAGACTTTCTGAGGTGGAACTACTGAAGCGCTTTGGGTTATTATGCTGCTTAATAAGCAAAGCACACTAGAGCGTGAGGTCAGGAACTGATGACCAGATGTTCTCCTTGTGGAGCTTCTGAATCCAGGTTTAACTTTCCATATCATGTTCTTTTTCTAAAGTGCTATATTGATTTCCTGCCAGATTTTCCACACACCTTCTAAAAAGCTCAACTTTTGTCTCGTCGGTCCTCGGAATATTTTCGCAAGAGGTCTTGGGAATCATCAAAATGTTGTTTCGCCGTTGCTTTCTTCTCGATTAACCCTAAAAGCCCTTCCTTGTAACTCTTTCTGCTTTTGGACTGAAGCAAGTGAGGAATCCACTGCCTTAGATGTTGCTCTTCGGTTTTTGTTACCTTCAGCGGTTGTAGAATAGTTCCAGTAGGAGTGCACTGATTGCAGTTTTCTGGCCGGTCACCGATTGAAAAGCTCGACAGACCAATTCAGATTTTGACCAATAATAATGTTTTTGTTCCTGAAAAGTCCTGATAACTTTTTAGCAGGATATGAGCTTGATTTAAGTCAGTAATTATTGACCTTTACGATGCTGACGCTGTCCATGTTTTTTAGGTGCAAAGGAGGCCGGCGGCAGCTCCCAGGGCCAGTGGGTGTACGTCAGCGACACCACCGTTCAGACTGTACCCGAGTCCAGAGTACTCAGCTCTCAGGCATACCTGCTCTTCTACGAGGAAATGCTGTGATCCTCCGCATCGCTCTGCTTCTTTTGATCTATTTTTGGTTTTAGAAAAAAAACAAAAAACAAACCTCAACACAGCTCCTCATGCAGTTCGAATACAGGAAGAGAAGAAGAAGAAGAAAAAAAAGGGAAGCGTCTATCTTCTTAACTGGACATTTTCAAACACGAAGAATATGCAAGGAAAAAGAGAAAAAGTAAATGTCGACACCATCTGGATATTACCTAGAATTTCATCTCAGATCCTGAATTCAAATCTCCCGTCTCCTGGGAGCGCGCTTCAGAGAAAGACTTGGCGCTAGATGGTATTTCTAATTAATCTCGGCAAGTCTGAATACCTTCCTGAAGGTATAAAACGCATGACGGAGTTTGCTACCGTAACGAACTAGCAACTAGCAGAATCAATGCATGCCTACCCGCAGTCTGCACTGACTTGTTGATGTCAATACATTGTGTGTCAGAATGAATGATTGAAAGACAAATGAATGTAGCTGAAAGGTGCTACGACTATCAGTTTGGGCAGTTACAGTAAATATATCAATATATTTCGTCTATAGTGTCTGTGTTTATGCTACTCTGAATTACACGATAATATTGCCAAGTTGCTCTTCCAAGATCTGTTTGTCTGCAGCTTCTTTAACGTTGCCATCGCTTGTATCCCATCATGCACTTGCGAGAGGAGAATCACTGTCTGGTATGAGATTAGCTGCAGCGCTATTTCAATTTTAAGGTCGCTGTGGGTTATTAGGGCATTTGTTAAAGAGTAGTTGTCAGAAGAACACAGGGTCCAATTTTGCTTGTCATTCAGTAATCCTGGCAAAATGGAAGAAAATGTCACTTCTGTTACGCTAATAGTCTCCGGTTTATGCTTTGAAAAGTTCAAAACGACTTAATCAGCAATTTTACCTCATATTTATTTTAAAATACAATTTTTGTTGCTTCAAAAAGTTGATTAGAGGTATGTGTGTGGCTGCGTTCATCCCGCCTTGCGAAGCAAAACTTCACATCGAGTCATTATGTGTTCAATCAGCGGGGAAACGAATGAAACAAAATAAAAAAAGAGAAATAAAGTTAAGTCTTCTTCCCTCTGAAACAACTTCTATTCTGAAGGTTGTTCTTAATTAGAGCGACCTGGTAACACTCAGGTGTGGGCCTATTGCTCGCCACATATCGCCATCTGATTACCGATTGGTCGAGCCTAAAGTTTGACGACTCCTCATTTCTTGATATTTCTTTACGTCTTTTTTTTTCTTTCTGCTGTACAGCAAGGACAAAACAATACATTATGAGACAGAAACATATCAATGTAAGTTGTCCTTGTGTTGGTAATAATGAGAAACCTGCTAATATTACTAAAAACAAATTGTATTACCTTTTAAGAGCAGTTTCTCTTAAGTCTATTTGCTTTTTATTTCATAGGAATGCACAAATGTCAGACTTTCGTGACCGAGTTTGCCAAAGACACATTTTTGCATCGGGTGTGGAGCTTGCTGTGACTAAAAGCACTCAAGCAGAAATGATGTGTTTTACAGAGCTGCAGATGTTATCTTCCTCCATAAGAGCGAGCAAAATTAAACACTCTTCATATCTAAAGAAATCCACAAAGGCTGGTTTGGAGGGGAAATGAATGTATTGCCTTATTTTGGCGTCGGAGTACTGTTTTTGTTCTCGCTTGCTCGCCAGTCACTTGCCACCAATGTATGAAGAGCGATCAGACTATCGGGTCACGACCTTCAGTTTAAAGAAAAAAAGGATGAATTCAGTGCCTCTGCCTTCATATTAACAAACGTGCGCGCGATGAGAATAAAATACTTGCAGAGTAAATTAAACAGGGATGTGTGTGTGTGTTTTATTTATTTACAGTGTGTAGAATTTTCTGTCGGCAGAAACGGCACAAAATGTGTGTAATTTGTATAAAAGAGAGATGGTACAAAAACTCATGGTGCTTTAGGGGTGAAAGATCCCCAACCCCCCCCCATTTGAATTGAAAGTAAGAAAAACTGAAGTCCTGTAACTCTTCAATGAACCTTCTGGAATCAGTATAAAACTCATTGTATGGAAATAAACCTGATTTATGAACTGCACAGTCTGCAGGACTCCTTCATTTTCCCCACTCCATCTTTTTGTGGAGCTTGCTAAAGAGAGGTCAAGACAGATTTTATGTTTCCTACTTTGAAACTGTTGTCATATTGTGTGTGTGTTTTTTTATTTTCTCTGTCTGTCTGTCTGTCCGGCGCTGTCACTGCGCATCCCGCCCATCGCGGCCTGTTCTCGGCCGTGACGGGTGCAGAGCAGCACTGCTTCGGAACATGTCGCGAGCTGGTGAAGAGGAGGTGGGTGTGGAATCATGAAAAGGGCAACGTCGGAAAGCATCGCGGCGCGTGTCCTCTCCCGACTCCTCGCGCGCGGCGACGTGCCTGTCACACAGCTGGAACCGGGTGTCACGCGGCCACCAACGAAAACTGCAAATCCCTCCTGAAATGTGTTTTGTCTATTTTTTTTAAAGGGGTTAGTGGGGGGTGTAGCTGGAGGAGACGCTGCTGAGGCGTTTTGACGTGATTTAATCTCACTTAATGAAATGCGTGCCTTCTTCCCTTCCCCCCCTACAACAATTTGTGAGACACTGGGAGGAAAGTAATGAGGTGCTGCTGGAGTGCTGCCTCTACCAGCAGCGGAGGTTAAAATTGTCCTCTTCGCCATCCAATCTGCCGTCGCTGTCGGCCTCACCTCCCACATTTCCTCGCGCTAACGTCGACGCACTCGGACGGCGCGCGCCCGGGGCCTCGTTCCTCTCAGGGTGTGGTGTGCAGGGCAACACCTGCAGAAAGGCTTCATCAGGGCTTGGCAAGCGATTACTTTGACAACCCGAGTAAGCATTTAGTGTAGATTAAAGTTACAATAGAAAACTTTTGTTAAAAAAAAATATATATATAGCCTATGTAGGCCTACATATAGGCTATATACACTGCTCAAAAAATAAAGGGAACACTCAAATAACACATCCTAGATCTGAATGAATGAAATAAATATAAAAATAATTTCCACCTGTTGTCTATTCTATTTGCACAAAAGCAGATGATATTGATTATCAATCAGTGTTGCTTTCTAAGTGGACAGTTTGATTTCACAGAAGTTTGATTTACTTGGAGTTATATGGTGTTGTTTGAGCGTTCCCTTTATTTATTTGAGCAGTATATATGTATACCATTTTTATATTTTCTTTACTTGTTCAAGCTGTCATCATGTCCTGATATGTGAAAGGATCCATCTCCTCTACCGCCTCCAATGAGGTAGAGGAGATGGATCCCAAACTAAAAACGACCAGTCAAGAGCCAGGAGGAGGTTCTTAATGTTGTCAATCAACTGCTCAACATGCTAATGGCTGGGAAATTACTTAGAATTACAGGAAAACTGTGCTCATACTAACTGACCTCAGTATTTATGACATTCTTAGCTAGCTGCAGCGCAGCGGAGAGAAAGGGGCCAGCAGGGGGGCTCTCTTCTGCTTTGGCCCCGCTATAATTTTGATTCGCCTGTGATGGTTCACCCACCAAAGATTGTACTGGTGCTGCGTTTAGATGCCCCGCGCGCTCGTTGACTTTTTTAACATCACATCGTGAAATCCAACAGAAAAAGTATTTAATTCATCCACCACTAAAAAGCAAATAAAGTATTTTGGTCTGGCTCAATATTTAGTTGACTGATATTCTTTTTAATCATTCCTTGTTTGTTTTATTGAAGTGTTTTTTGAAACAGAAAATCCTGACATATGAAAGCTGTGTACATTTTAAGTAACAAAAAAAACCTCACCTCTAAGAAAGTCCCACCATTATTTATTTATTCATTTTGCTTCTTTCTTTTTGAACATACAATCTAATTCGTTGTGCTTACGTGCAGCGTGACACGTCTTTACCGCTCCTAAACTTGAGTCTCAACATTCCCAGTTTTCAGTGAAGGCAGCACAGCTCCGCTTCCTCCCGTACAGCTTCTTGCTAACTGCAGCCATTTTGATTTGAACCGCATCTCCGGAGAGAAGCAGACTGGAAAAGGTGGGAATTGTGTTACGCTGAGAAAAGCACGCGTGTTTAATTTGACGTCTGCTCCCCTTTCAACAGCTTGACGGACCACGGACTCGCTCCCGTGTTGCCTTAGAGATAACAACCGAGTCCCTGGCGAGCTCTAAATCTTAGCTAACATTAGCCGATGTTAGCTTCCTTAGCTCCATGTTCGAGGCTGTCTTGGAGGTTGGCATTTCATCTGCCCGTGCGCTTTATTTTGGTCTCGCACGTCAACGTGACACAAGACTCTTCGCTTCACCTCGCCTGTATCCAGCTGAAAAAACTGTCAGCGGTTTTCAGGAATCCCCGGCGTTTTTAGCTAGTGAGCCAGCGGCTACGTTGGCGCTTTTCTGGCTGTTGGCGAGAGGAAGGTGTGTTAGCCTGCGCATGTCGTCTTAGCCAAACCTGAATGTCACTTATTCGGGATATTGCAGGTGTTACTGCGGAGAGGAGAGATGTGGGACCAGGGAGGACAGCCGTGGCCGCAGTGGCCTCTGAGCAGCCAGCAGCAGTGGATGCAGTCCTTCCAGCACCAGCATGACCCAGGTCAGTGAAAGATGCGTTCACGTCCTAAACATTTTTTTTTCTCTTTCTTTTCTCCAATTAGAAAAACGCCGCGCGATTGTTTGTGATTGTGTATTGATATGTTGAGTTTATTTGGTATTTATTTAGGTCAAGTGGACTGGGCTGCTCTGGCACAGGCCTGGATAGCCCAAAAGGAGTCAACAGGAACACAACCGCACAACATTCAGCCCAATGGTCAGGATCTCCCCAGCCATGATTCTGGTCCACCTGCTCCGCCGGCGAATCATGGAGCCTTTCAGGGTGAACCAGGGTTTGGACGGATGTGGCAACCAGGTAAACGCTGGAGAGGGTTGGGAGAATGCTTTGATTTGACTGTAGGCTTTCTAGAGAGCCACTTCTCAGGTCAGTTCTGCTCCAACTAAAAGATCAGAACTCTAAAGCGTCTCTGATTCAACACATACCTAAAGGGCTCAGCTAGGTTTAGCTTTTTTTTCACTCTTTGTTTTGATATGACATTTTAAGTATTTAATTTATAACATTTGTAGTGAATTGTTTGGAAAAAGCGTTCAGGGAAGGCTGTTTTTCAGGTTTGTGAACTTAGTCCTTTGCTGTGAATGTTGTTAAATGTAATAACTCGTGTTTCAGCAGTTCTCTGTCCTGCTGCTTCTCAGAAATGCAGGTCATGTGATGGAGAAAACCAAAAGTAATTGTAAAACTTGGATCAGGGAACACCTAGATTAGTAAGACCAGTGTAACAATCGACAATGTAAACATTTTACTGTATCGTCATTTGAATTCCAGATGGTAGGGGAGGATCATCAGATACAAACTGGCATCAGAAGAAGGCAGGTGGTGAAAACAAGAAGTCTCATTCTCACATAAACTGTGTAGCTGTGATTGTGTCTTGTGCAGGTTTAATTAAGAAAATTGTTGTTCATTCAGTGAAGTTACCAGAGGTATTTTTTTTGACAAATGTAAGCAGTGTTGTTTTAAAATATTACTCAAACAGAAGTAAAAAAAAAAAAAGTTGCTGAAGTAAAACTTTTCCAAAATTACTCAAGTAAATCTGAGTAAATGTAACTTGTCACTACCTGCCTCTTCCAATAAGGCAGCTGTGTAAATCGTGCTTATGAAAACAGGCAGTGATTTCAGTTTCTATTTTTTGAAATTGTTGATGCATATTGCATCCATGTGACTCTTAGAGGGTGTGGCAGATGTACAATCACAAAAGGCAGACCAGCACTGTCCAAACTTTTTGTTGTGCTTGCCAAAATCGTTAAGTCAAAAGTAATCCTTGAAGGCAAAAAAAAAAAGACTTTTGTTAAAAACTAAAATCTCTTTTTGCTCAAGCAATAAAAAAATAATACAAAAATTTAGATTTACTGGAAATTGCGGAAAGGATATAATAAGTAAAGGTGACATGTTGCTTTGCAGAGTGGGGGATACACGGCCAGGCCCCTCCGCCTCCGCCGCCGCCCCCACCCGAGCAGCCCTGGATTCCTCCGGGGTCCGGCCCGATGGACGTGGTGGCCCCGAGCGAGGACAGCAACAGCCAGGACAGCGTGGAGTTCAACTCTGAAGCCCACCGCGGGGGTTACCCCCAGAACAGCCATGGGTATGGGGCACAGCCCGACAGCTACGCCATGGCCCCCATGGCCATGAACCAGTTTGATTATCAGGTATGCAGATGCTGCGGTAGAAACTGTTGAAGCTTGTTGGGTTTTAGTGTGAGAAGCGAGTAGCAGAGGAAGAGGCAGTCCACAACGTCTGTGCTGGACGCCAGCGTCTAGCTGCGTCAGAGACTCTGTCCACACGTAATGCTTTACACTCTGCATGTTTGGAGTGTTTCATAAAATGTTCAAGTTTCCAGGCTGCAGATGTTCTGAATCATTTTGCAAATTTCAGCTTATGAAGTGAGGCACCCGAACTTTTTGTAGAAGTTGGACGTCCATCGTGTCATTAGGAAAAACGGAGAGGATTTGCTGAGACAGCAAACACGAATAGTTTATGTTCCTCTGAGAACAGAGAAGGGCCGAGACCCTTAATCAAATTAATTGTGATGAATTTATTGTTGAAGTCAACTAATTTAGTAACCGGTTAATTAACTGAATTTTACTGACTCAGACTTGGGATTTGTTGAAAGGGAAAACACACAGAGAGCAGTGATTAAGCCAAAACTATACCAAAAATATTTACATTTTGGATTCAAGACAAACAAAGAATTCTTCTTTCTCTATGAATATGTTCACCTAAAACTCCTCAGGTAGCAGTTTTAGCTACACATGCTCAAATTCTGTTAAAAATGTTTTTTTAAAATGTCATATTATGCACATTTTTAAATGTCATTATTAATCTGTTAAATCCAAAAATAATCAGCATAAAAGATTTAAACAATGCTATGTTGAATTCAAGCCATAAAATATTTACTTTCTTACTTAAAAAGGGAAGTGAATTATTTGTATATTTGAATTAATTTCTAATATTGTATAGAAAAGTCTTGAATGAAAATTTATATAGCATGGTATTTTTTAAGTACAATTAAAAATAGAATAATTGATTGATTATTCAATCACTAAGATAATCGTTAGATTCGCAGCTCAACTACAGACGTCATTTGATTAGCTGCTCTAAAAAGAATCATCTCAACATGACAAGTATTTATTCAGCGTAGGAGTTTGCAGCAGAATATATTGCTGAGTCTGAATCAAAAGCCACTTTAATTCTCTGAATATAAAGTAACAAATGACAACCAGATGTAAAGATAAAGCCCTTCGAGGGCCACCGTTGACTTTCCAGAAGGTTCCGGTAGGAAATCTGTCCATCTAGCTAACAACTACAATCTGAAGAAATGATGAGCTCCATTTGCTTTGGTCCAGTATTTAATTTTCAGCCTGTTCCGTCTGTTCGCAGCACGGTGCCGCTCCGTCCTTCCCCCCGACTCCCACGGGGTTTCACTCCCCGTACTGGCAGGGCCCCCCTCAGAGCAGGCGGGACACCCGACCGCCTGGCTTCAGGGACCGGCCCCGATCCCCCATCCAGCTCCCCGTCAAGCCTCCGGAGGCCCCGGCTCCTCTGGCTCCTCTAGCACCTCTAGGTGAGATTTGTGTTTTGTCCTTTTTATTGTGATATTCCTAAATATCAGAAATAAAATCCAGCACAACCAGCTGATGGGGCTAAATACAGGACACTCAGGAAGAAAACCATTTAAACCATGACACACATATTAGTAGAAGAAGAAAGTGATGTATTTTCCTTTTGATTTCAGATTCATTCTGCTCAATATTTATATAGACAGTCTGTCTGGTCACTTTTCACATATGAGCTTGTACAAAAAAAAACAGTTTTAAAAAATCATCCCAATTTTCAGGTGTTTTTATTTCATCTGTAGATATTTAATTAATTTTCAGTTTATGATATTTAGAAATCATAAACTGTTGCTGTTTTGCCGTAACAAATTAATGTGAAAAGTCAACGAGCTAAAAGAAAATCTCATGTAGACATGAATGTGATTATTCGATGGCAATTCCTGACCAATTAAAAACTTGCATCGTTAATGTTGACTTTCTTCAGACGCTGTGAAGCGTCGCACGCTGCCAGCATGGATCCGAGAGGGTCTGGAGAAGATGGACAGGGAGAAGCAGAAGAAGCTGGAGCGAGAGCGGATGGAGAAGGAGCGCGCCGAGATGAAAAAGGACGACAGGAAAGAACACAAAGTCAGCATGGAAGGGGAGGGGCCCCGTTTGCCCCGCAAGAGCAAATTTGTAAGAATCGTTTTGGATCTTGATGCTGGACTTTGTCTGGGTTATTCTCTTTTTGTTACCAAGTAGTATCGACTCCCAATTTCTGCTAACTTTTGAAATCAGGACAGCGACGACGAGGGCAACGACGAGCACGAGAGCGAAGAGAAGATGACCGTGAAGCGAGAGTTTGCCACCCGCAGCCCGTCTCCGCCGGCGGAGGACAGCGAACCAGAACTAACGGACGAGTTAAAGGAGGAGCTGCTGGTCGGTCCCTCCGTCACATCATCCCAACGTCATAAACTGCCGGCCGAAGCCATGTCAAACACGAACCTGTTTGTTTACATCCCTCCTACAGATGGGCATCACTAAAACTCTCCTGACTGAGATCCTCCTCACGGTCACCAACGAGGAGATCATGCACGTTGCCAGGGATACCCACAGAAAAGCCACCCGAGGTCTGCTTGCCCCTTTCCCTCTCCATATCATCACCAGCAAGTCTGCAGATAAATGATGTGCATAATAATGTTTATAATCTAGTCACATGTAAAAATTAATTGAGCATCACATGGAGTTTATCTTATATGCATTTTTTTAACCATTCTCTGCTAATGCACCAGATGGAGAGAGAGCATGCCTCTGATAAATGATCTAAAAAGAATCTAAAGCTAAATGAAAAAAAAAGTGTCTGTAGTCACTGAATTCACCTCTAGGGGGAGCAAGTGACGTGGTCCATTGAAGTTACTGCATTAGTACAGATTGGTTTCTTTCCCTGTTTGACTTGAAGTTTGTTGTTAACCCTCTCTTTTTGTCTCTATTTTTCTTTCTTTTTTTTTGTACATATTTTCATTTTTGCTTTAATCTCTTGTTACCAACGGCAGCTCTTGTGACTAGTGCTAAATCTGTGGCCCCTTCTCTAGCAACTCTCTTCCATTAAGAGACAATGGCAGTTTGTGTTTTAACATGTTGTTCCTGTTGTTGATGTGAATCAAAGCTCCTGCAAAACAGCTGGCACAGTCAAGTGCACTGGCTTCTCTGACCGGTCTCAGTGAGTACCTCTTTTTCTGTCGCTGGGGGGTTAGAACGGGAGGGGTGGGGGGGCTTAGAAATCATGGTTTGGAGTTATATTGGGCAAAACAATAAGAATTTGAAGACATAATGGCAAAATATTAGTTTTTAAGGTTGTTCAAGACATGTTTTCTGTTTAGTTTGACAAAAGCATGCTCTATTTTATTTTTTTAGATTTATCAGTGAAGCCTGCAGATTTACATAGGATTAAGTGCCTTTGGTGGGGGTTCCTGTGTTTGAGTCGGTTTTATTATTTGGAACCTAATTGTGTGAGAATGCATCTCGCTTTCCTTCCAACGATTGAACGGTCTGGGGGGGCTCTGTTGTGGCAGGCGGGATTGGTGACTACGGCTCAGATGAAAGCGAGGACGACGACGCTCGCAGCGCTCGAGGGTCTGACTCTTCAGAGACAGACGAGGAAGAACTGCACCACCGCATCCGAGCGAAGCAGGACGCCTTCCGCCGTAAAGAGCAGGAATTGCAGGAAAAACTGGCACAAGAAGCTCTGATTGCACGTGGTGAGTCTCAAGTTATTTTTTTTTTTTTTTTTAAGCACTTAAAAGAAATAGTTTTTTTTCTGTTGTCTCACATCAACACAAGAAGAAAAAGTTTCCATTCAGACATTTTACGACTAGATGTAGTGTGAAACATTTTAGAAAAAATAAAAGTTCCAGTAAAGCCTGAAAGTGTGAAATTTCCTTTTGGATTTTTCCATGTATGAAAAGATAGTTGTAATTCCCTCTCTTTCACTAAATATGATTCTTTCTTTGTGTTCTCTCAACTTCCTCCACCATGTATGTTTCTTTCATTGTTTTCTTGGTTTATAAAGATTTTTCTTCCTTATGTCCTTTGTTCTCTTAATTTGATATTGAAGGATGCGTTTACATGAAAAGGAATTAAAGCTTTAGCAGGTAACATTTATAAAAATGTGTTTTTTACATATTTGTCAAAACTAATTATGTCATGACACTAGAATGACAGATAATCTGAAAACATTTAGCTACTCCCGTCTTCTCCTGTGCTAACTACTGAAATGCAATTTGGTTAGAAACAACCAATCAGAGCCAGGAGGAGGGTCTTAGTGCTGTCAAGCAAGTTCTTGTGCTTTTAAGAAATATGTAAAAAACATTTTTACAAAAGTCACCTACTGCATCTTTAATGAAAAAATTTTAATTATACAAAGTGAGAACGACATACTACAACTTTATTTAAAACTAAGGTTCTTCTTACATTTGTTTTCAATCTTTCTTTGTGTGTTTTCCAGAAGAGATGGCGAAGGAGAGATTGAGCAGAGAAAAGGGGGAATACAATGAGGGTCAGTTAGAAAATGTACACAAACAGGAAATAAACGAGAAGGAGCCAGAGTCTGTGGTAGACAGGCGCGGGTCCCGTAGTGATGAGGGCAAGCACTCAGGCCGAGGGAAGGAACTATCGAGGCGAGGCGGCAGCGACTCCCCGGCCAACGGACACAGCAGCAGCTCCCGCTCCACCTCCAGCCACAGCAGCTCCCGCTCCTCCTCCACGTCCTCGTCTTCCTCTGCATCCTCCCGTAGCTCCTCTCGGTCTTTGTCCCCGCAAAGGAAGAGGCGGCGTAGTCGCTCTTCGTCCCGCAAAGCCCGGCGGCGCAGCCGCAGCCACAGCTCCCACAGGCACCGCAGCGAGAAGGCCAGGGTCAGGAGGAGGAGCAGCGCAGAGCGTTCAGGTCGCCACAAGAGGGAGCGCAGCGCTTCCAGAGAGCACAGGAGCCGCAGGAGTAGGTCCCGGTCCAGGGAGCGAGACAGGGACAGAGGCAGGGGTAGGGGCAGAGACAGCCGCAGTCGCAGCAGAGACAGAGCTAGGGACAAGGACAGGAAGAGGAGCCGGGAGCGCAGGGACAGCAGTCACAGTCGGAGCAGCAAACACAAACAAAAGGCCTCCAGCAGGGACAGGGAGAGGAGGAGAGACAGAAGTCGAAGCCATGAAAAAGATAAGAAAAAGAAAGATAAAGACAGAGATAAAGATTCAGACAAAAAGAAAGAGAAGCCTAGATCCAAAGACAAGGAGAAGGAAAAAGGAACCTCTGTTACAGAGGATAACGACAAGGCAAAGAAAAGGAAAGAGAACGACTCTTTGACAGACTCCCAGAGCGACAAGCGCTCTAGGCAAGATAGCAAATCGTCTAAGAAAGGCTCCAGCAAAGTTAGCAAGAAGCGCTCAGACTCCGACTCGAGTAGATCCCCCAGCCCCGAAGTTAGCAAGGAAAAGAAATCTAAGAAATCCAAACGTAGCCGGTCAAGGTCGGTGGAAAAATCTCACAAGTCTGGTAAGAAGGCAAGCCGCAAACACAAGTCTAAGTCACGATCAAGGTAGTATTCGTTTTTTATTCCCTCTACTTACTCTGTTTGTTGTGTGTCTCACTTGAATTTGTATTTTCAGAGAAATGTTGACTGTCGTTGCCGCAAAGTGCTCAACTGTAAAATCAAGTGTTATGCAATACAGGGCTTATGACGGTTTTCTATGCCATATGTTCAATACACCTTGGGTCATTTTTGCCTTTGAGGATCTTCGTAGTAAAATGTAAAACTGTTTGTTGCTTTGCACTTTCTTCATGGTAGTTTCCTATGTAGAGACGTATAGCACTTTAGTGTCTTTGCTATGATGGCTGGGAAGCAGATATTGTCTTTGCATGTTGTAGCGTATACTTTGAGCGCTAAATATATCATTAATGTCGCGCCATCCGCCTCTCTTCCAGGTCCGCATCCCCATCCCATCGAAGCAAACGCTGAGGAGCACAGTCGACATCTGGATCTGTGCATTTACCCGCTTAAAATTCCATGAGTTGAGCAGGCTTGTCTCATTATAGAGGCAGTTGTGTAGGTGAACACCCCCCTCATACATTTCTTTTATTGTAAATATGCTGTAATTTTTAAAGTGTGACTGATGAACAATACATTTTGAATGCTAGATTTCATTATGCAGAGTTTAATCACACTAAAATCTGAAGTTGTACCGTTTTAAAACATAATATGAACATTTCCTTCCCTTCTCACGTTGTACGATGTCCAATAAAGCCGTTTTCTTCCTTGTTTTGTCTCATGTAATTTTAAATGCTGCTATTGTCATTGCTTTAATGAAGATGAAGACCGGTGTACCTTGGATTTAAAAAGTTAGAGGATTGAAGATGTGTATAAGACTAAATATGCTAGGCAATCATCTAAAATCTCAGACACCTTTCAAATGGAATTCAAGACCAGAGAAACAAAACGGTTTCAATTGGATTGATGAAAAGTCACTGAAATGGTGAAGACTCATCCAGTGACGAGTCTCCAATACGAAGCCAAGCTGTCTTTGAGAAAAGATTCAAATTTGCTCAAGAGCAAATCAACTGGCCTAGAGAAGTGAAGTATCATTTGAGGACCAAAAGTCAAGGGATTATTTATCAGTTGACCCCTAAAATTACTGTCAGAGACGTGGCAGCTATTGCTATAATACGGGAACACAGGAAAAGGGTTAAATACGATAGTTTCTTGACCAAAACAGGAACATGACTGTTCAATAACTAATTATGGGTTGCAAAAAGATGTATGAAATATCAGTGTTGAATTGTAACACCAAAAAACAAACAAACATGTGAAGTGTGTTAGAACAATATCAATTACAAGTTTCTGTCATGTTTGTACAACACTGCATCACTGTATTATGCATTTCAATTATGAAAAAAAATACATGGAAATTTGTGAACTTATCAAATGGCAGTTCACAATAGTAAATGTGTCCACACTTTGAAAGCAAAAGTACTTTACAACCCAACAATAAAACTTACTCAAAATGGAAAACGTGAAGAAAAATATGTAAAACTGGAAAATATACCAACCTGGGGTCACTGTCACATCCAGAAGGGGGCAGTAGAGGCGTGTTGACGCCCAACGCTCCAACAAAGAAAAGCCGCATTATTCACAGGAATATTAAAGAAAAAATGCCGGAAGCAATTTGAAGATACGAAAGGAAGATTGTTTAAACATTCAGAAGAAGGTGGGAAATTATATTTTCAGGTGTTCTTATTTCACTCTCCTTGCAAGTTGGTGGCGGTAGTGCACGGTGGTAAGGTTTGCCATTAAAACCTAGCAAAAGAAGAAGAAGGAAACAAACAAGAAGGGCGACGCAACTGGCGACTGTCGGGAGATGATGTACTCCAACAAGCTCGGCCGTCTCATGTTCGGGCTGAGGGGCCTTGAGGCGACCTCCGCCCGCGGTGCCTTCCAGCGAGCGGCGGCTCGGAGCGGATTCAGCTGGGCTGCGGTGCGAAAGCAGCGGACACTGTGGCAGCAGAGGATGCACCAGACCGGGTAACTGAACAGAACCGAGCGAGCCGAGGCTGGGTGGGTTGATGACCACCTGAGCCTCTCGGGTCAGAAAAACAACGTCTTCCGGATGACGTTTGGTCCTCCAGACACCTTCAGTGATCAACTGGTCATAAACTAATGCTAACACGTTTACTAATTGTTTCAAAAAGGTGTCTATTAAAAATCTGCTTAAAATGATCCTAAATAATATTTAAATAATTTATTTGTAACAGACCATGGATCTAAACCTGTAGCATCCATTTATAGAGAATGACGATGTTATTAAATTTGATTTAAAGCATTCATCTGAGGGGGGAAAAGTACAATTAGGATTTAATTAAGAAGTTTACTTTGTAAAAGTAAACTAGTTTGATTGTCGTGTTACCAAGGCTACAATATGGTGTAATATTTGTGTTTGAATTGGGTTTGTTCACAAATACATCATGGCAAACAATGAATAATCAGTTATTGATTTTAAACTCGGCCAATAAACCTGGTCTCCCTCTCACAGATTCACCTTATTTATATTTAAACATCTTAGTGATGCTGAGGTGCTGAGTAGGAAGGGTTTTGGGGGGTGGAGCAGGGATCTGTCTAAGGCCCCATATTGCCTGCATGAAGAGCATCAAAAGTAAATGGGAAGGGGCTCAGGCATCCCCCCCCCTGCAAGTCCCTGCAGTTTATTATTCAAATTAGTTTAAAGAAAGCTTCATTTATAAGGAAACCCAGCAGACTGTTCCTGTAAAAAAAAAGAAAAATCTGTTCAATATTTCTAAATGCAGATCAGTGCGGCATTGAGAAGTAACAGCATCAAGTTAAAATGAAACTCGAAAGCTACATTTAATAACTTTTTGTTTGACACGATTAATGACCAGTGAACCATGTCCAGCGGTAGGTCAGCCGTCCACACCACTGTGGACCCCGGTGAGGTCAAGAGGTTCCAGCTGCTGGCCAACAAGTGGTGGGATGAAGAGGGAGAGTTTGCTGCCCTTCATGCCATGAACGACCTCAGGGTGCCTTTCGTACGGTGAGTCTGTCAGTCTTTCGGTTCAGTTGGTTGTTTGTTTTTTGAAGACTTTAAAAAATAAAATCTGTGTATATGTAGAAGATCGACATCACTGTGGAATGAAAAGAAAAATGCACGGTGTGCATTTGTATTCATCGCCTCTCAGCCAGTAGCACATGGAACAGAATGAGATAAGTTTGGTGAACTTGCTTTGTTCCAGTTCTTGAGACGTAGTTGGGTTTTGAAACACGACTGAAAAGCGTTTTGAATCTTGGATTTTCCGCTTCTTACAGTGAGTCCGCGCATCCTTAAAAAGTCTTAAGTTGACGTATGTGACATTAAGGCATTAAGATGTCTTAAATTAATGTCAATAAAAAGGTAGTTGGTGTTAAATATGTCAGACGTCTTACATTTTGGCATGGCAGGACTATTTAATCTCACAGTTTTCTGTCAAGCAAAAGCTTGAGTTATCTTTATTGCATTCTGCGACTCGAAGCGGTTGAGGCTATCGCTAACTAGCTGCTAGCATATCCTTGCTAGCTGGATAGCGTTTTATTTTTTACGTCTATCATTGCCAAGTGCACATTTATTATGAGTTGGGTGGACGACATTTGTTTTCGCTGACTTAAGTTCTGCTTGATTGAAATGCTTCGTCATCCCACAATTTAGTTTTTTCCCATCTTGTTTTCAAACTGGCATTAAAAAAGATTTGTCAAAGTCTTAAATTTATTGACTTATTGTCACCAGGAGCTAGTTTTTATCCAGACTGGAAGAAAAACTTTTCTGTTCCACAGCAAATTTGAATGTGCGACTTTTGACGGCTCTGCCATCCTTTCAGGGATAATCTGTTGAACGTGCAGAGAGAGCGTCACCCCGGGCAACCGCTGGCAGGACTGAGAATCCTGGATGTGGGTTGTGGTGGAGGCCTGCTCTCAGAGGTGAAGATATGTGTTTTTTTTTGTTTGTATTTTTTTTCCCCTCCCCTCTCTGTTTGGGGGAGCAACGCAGTGGGCATAGAGACACATCCTGCTCTGTAGTATCTGTCTACTTGCTGTTTTTTTTTTCTGTCGCATTGAAGCTTTTCATTCACGTTTCAGTGGCAGCCGACTCCAATCCGCATGTGAAAACACGCACGCCGGTGTCGTCCCGACTCTACTCTCTTGTGGTCTAACTGGTCGCGGTGTGGTGGACTGGACAGCCAGTCGTCCACAGTTGTTTATCTGTTTGTTATTGTTGATGGGTGGACAGCTGTGTTCTGAACGGAGGACGTAACCAGCTCGGTTGTGTGATCCGGGATGACAAAATCAGGCCTCTCTCGGGCACATCCTGTCATATTTATGGAGACTTGCCCACACGCCCATATAAGGCCATGTTAGGATCAGAGATGTTTACTGTGTGTCGGGTTGCGTTGCCCATCAGAGTGGATCAGACATGGGGGGGTGTGAATGAATGAATGAAGCCTCCTAGGCAAATATTTACATCTCTCCACAAGAGGGCAGTGTAGTCAACACCTAACATAACAGGATTGTCCAAATGGAGGGTTGAATTTATGGTTCTATTGTTTTTCTCAAAAGTTCTGAAAATGTGAGATGTTTTTTTGTTCAGCAGTGGTTTTTGCTTTGGGACTCTTCTGAATGCTGTTATTTTTCTTTAGTCTCCTTCCTTATTGTTAAATCATGACCACTGACCGTAACTGAGATTCGTGAGGCTATTGTAATTAATATCACTCCAACTTTGAACTGGGAATCTCAGAGGTGTGGACTATTTATTTAATATAAGTGAGTCTGACTTATGTAAAACATACAAAGCCAGATTGAGGGGAAGCAGCTAAAAGTCTCTAAAAGTGACTTTTCTATACAGATTCAGTGGATTTTTGTGTGTTTATTCCCCCCTTCTCCTCTACAGCCACTGGGTCGCCTGGGAGCCACTGTATCGGGCGTAGATCCAGTAGAAGACAGCGTCCGCATCGCCCGGCTGCACGCGGCTCACGACCCGGACCTCCGCGACCGGGTGTCCTACCGGGCCTGCACCCTGGAGGAGCTCTCAGACGAAGAGCAGGGGGTCACCCAGTTCGACGCCGTCGTGGCGTCTGAAGTGGTGGAGCACCTGGCCGACTTGGACACTTTCGCCATCTGTTGCAGTCGCATTCTGAAGGTGCGTTGTCTCTACGCGCTGGTGTCATTTTACGTCTCTGGCCGTGTCCATCGCTGTGGTAACGCACGTTCACCTGAGCGCTTGGCGTATGGCGCCGTTGTTGAGTTCTTATCTAAAATAGAGCTGCGGCCAGCGATTATTTTAGTAATCGATTATTCCACTGATTATTTTGATGATTAATTGAACCTTAAAAGTTTGCCACAGTCTTCAAATTTTTCATTTAAGCTTATTTTCTACAATACTAGAAATGCAATAAATATACAATAATTCCATTGTTTTTTAAAAAAAACAATAAAATAAACATTTTATTGCCCACAATGCAATAAAAGAGAATTCCTCTAGTGCTTGTTTGTAGCAAAGGAAGAGTCTATACTCCAGTTAACGATTAATTGACTATGATTTCAATAAACGACTAATCATTTCAGTCCTGATCTCAGGTTTTTCAAACTCTTTGTTCATCTGATGCAAATTTGAGCTGGATTCTGTTTATGAAACATAAAATAAGATAAGAAAAAATGATGTCTGTGTATGTATTAAAGATAATTACATTAACTTTGAGATGTCAAAAAAACTGGCAGAGTCGTCTCAACGTGTGGTAAAAATACAGTAGCTTATTACACCTCTATGTTTTGATGCATTACGATCCAGAAACGTCCGAATTTTCTGAGCTAAGCCTGTGAGGTCCTCTTCTCTTTGCAGCCAGGAGGCTCACTCTTCATCACCACTCTAAATAAAACCAACTTGTCGTATGCGCTGGCCATCGTCGTCGCAGAGCAGCTGCTGCACATTGTTCCCAGAGGGACACACGACTGGGAGAAGTTCATCAGCCCCGTGGAGCTGGAGTGCCTCCTGGAGTCCAGTGAGTCTCAAACGTCCATAAGAGGGGAAAAGTACCAACTAAGATCCCACACATACAGATGTTAACTCCTTGTCTGCGTTTCACCCAAATATTTTATCCCAATTGCTTTGAATGATGAAGGTTTGTCTCTTTTGCCTTCCTCTCCCTTCTCAGATGGTTTCTTGGTGCAGTCTGTCCAAGGAATGCTGTACAACCCACTCTCTGGAGCCTGGAGTTGGACGAACAACACCGAAATCAACTATGCCCTCCATGCTGTCAAGCAGGACGATGAAGCTGAGGCTGGCAGCACTACGCCTGGGGGCCACAATGAAGCCGCACACAGCTGAACCACTTTGTTTAAAAAAAAGAAAAGAAAACAGGGATTGAGGTGTGTAGCTGGACTCTTGTCCCTTGGGTGAGCTGTGAAACACCAATTAGAGACTGAGATTATTCAAGGATTAAAGACAGACTTGGTATATAATGACCTCTGTGCACTAGTCAGTAATACATGAGATTTAGTCAAAGTGTTAATGTGGTCGATTTATGAAAAGAAGCTTGCCTTGGAGTAATTCTAAGATTTCTCTGTGTCAGAGCATATTGTTATTTTCATCATATGCCATTCTGCATCAGTGAATGTTCATCAAAATGCATCTTCCTCTATTAAAATGGACCTTTTCACTGTTATGTCTTGGGATTATTTTATTTGTGTCTGTCTGCTAATAAAAACATGGCTTCCTAGTTTCCATATTTAGCTTCTAAGCCCATCCAGAGGGAGAGGGGCTCCCTTCCTCTGGGATTATAATGGGTCTCCTATGGAGGGATTATGTAATCCAGAATGTCCCCGCAGCGGAGAATAAATCACGTTTGACTTATTCTCAACATTCACTCATGTTCTAATTAGGACATAACTGCGACTACCTGTTAATGAAAAATATATATCACTTATTCTATGTCATATTAATGAGCCCACAACGTTAAGCATGTTTTTTCGCCGAGCTGTGAAGAATAACAAAAGCTCGCGCTGTTCCCAGAAGGCGCGCGACGGCTGCACAGTCGCCATGGCAACGCTAAACGCCTTACAGATTAAAGGTCCACAATTAGTTCGCCCGTCTCGTCGTCGGAGGAGTCGGTCTCCCTGACGCGGACGCAGACGGCAGCAGCGGGACGTCTTGCAGTATGGCGTCTAGCTATTGAGCTCCAGGGTCGTCTTTTTTTCCTCCAAGTTGCCTCCGTCCTCCTGTCCTCGGCATGCCCAGCAAACTCATTCCCAACTCGGCTGCTCCTGCTGGATTGAGCCGTCGATATGAGCGTCCTGGTTCACTTTCGAGGTTGGCCCAGAGTGAGTAGAAAACTTTTGTCAGTTTCTAGAGATACTTGCTCCCATTTTATATTTTAACTTGTGTCACGGCAGCCTGTACCTCGTTCGGCGTTTGAAGTATTACAAAAGGTAACATTGTAGCGTTTAATTGACCGACGTCGTGAACGGAAGTCATTTATGCTTTGTTCGCGTTTTTATCTGTGACTTTTGTGTCATTGGGAAGTCGTTTCAATATTATCAAAGACGCACGTGACGTAAGGAGCCCGTGTTTTCCCTGGGATGCTGCTGGAGGCTCGTCAGGGCGGGGTGACCCCAGCAGACAATAGGACAACTACGTCAAGCTGACGGAGTATAGTATCCCCACGGCGGAAATGATGTCACTATGTTGTTACAAAGTAAAAGATGACTTTAAATCTGTTAATGCTTTTTACCAGCCTTTCTTTATCTCAAACTTCTTTACTATTTGATTTTTTTAAATTATCATTATTAGTCAACACTGTATATTAAAGATGAATAGCAAATGTAATATATGTGGCTCTTCTTCAGAGTATTATGTATTTCATTGATGGTGATTTTGAAACAGTAATTTTTGATACCCCTACAACTGCATGTCCTCTGCATTAGTTAAATGTCAGTCAATGTGTCAGAGACATTCTCAACCGACCGGGATTCGAACTTGTGACCCTGTGTCACCGCCGCGCCTTTATTAGAGTTTTTATTTATTATTGTTTTATTTGGCTAACCTTCATATTAAATGAAAGGAATATTAGTAGATTGGAACATCGTGAAACCCTCAACTAACCTCAGCCGTGGCCCATTATTTAGAAAAAAAAAAATACCACCGGAAGTAGCGCTGCTGTTTTTGCAGCATGAGTAACAATATTTTGTAGAAGCCGCAGAGGGAGGTGAGCGGGGCGCCGAGCATCTTCTCAGGAAGAAGGAGCCGCAATGTTTACTCCAGACAGCGTTCTGGATGAATAGCTCGCAGTCCCGCCGCCGCCATGCCGTAGGGTAACCCGCCGGGCGCTTGGATGAAGCCGAACGGGGCCCGCAGCTGGCAGGAAGCCGGGTGGTTGTAACCGAAGGTGGGAGGATGCACTGGGCTGCTGGCTTCGCCTCCTCCCGGCCGTGCGTGGTGGAACTGGGGCGGAATCACAGCCTGCCGCTCGGGCTGTGCGGCTCCGAGCAGCAGCAGTCTTTGTATGGCTACATCATCGCCTTCCCCCTGCAGGACTACGGCGGCATCATGTCGGCTCTGGGCTCGGAGTCCTGGTGGAAGAAGACCCTCTATATCACCGGGGGGGCCCTGCTGGCGGCTGCAGCCTACCTACTGCACGAGCTGCTCGCCATCAGGTAGGTGGGCACGCGACCTGGACTGTGTTTTTATTATCTTTCACCAGTCAGTGTTTATAATCCCATAATCGGGATTGATTGGGTTTTATAACGTTGTTAAATGGTATCATAAATAGGTGGATGTTACAAGAAGACTTAAGGACGGAGTCTATTTCTTCCTACTAAGGAGAAGACGTAGCCTATTTAGAGAAAATAAAAAAAAAAACATTGTGAGTGAGCCTAAACTCTGGAGCTTCACATTCAACCTGCCCTGTAATACATTCATCTGCGATGAAAAGATACCGCAGATGCTTATGAAAACAACAGAGAAGACCCTCAATAAAATTACATTTCCAGCGTCTCCAATCGCAGCGCTGATAACACTGGACTATTGTCAGAGCAGCAATGCGTGCCTGACAGGAGAGGGATTATAAATTTGGAGCGGCCCAGTGCTGGGCAGTAAGTACATCCTGTTACAGTGGCCTGATAGTTTGTGCTTTCTCCCCACCCCTTCTCCTGTAAGCTGTGTTTGAAGCCGCTGCTGAATCACGTGCAGGCTGCTGATGTCGGCTATGCAGCCTGCCGGAATCATTTGTTTGTACCAAGTGACGCGTTTGTTGGCAGTGGCATCAATAAACCAGCTTAGATTACCCTGCTCCCTGAGAGATACTTCCTGTGTAAAAAAAAAAATAAAATAAGAAAAAAGTTTGAGGTCTTCATTTCATCTCCTTTTTTCATTCAAACTTTAGGTTAAAAGTAGGTAAAATACAGCTCAACATAACAACTTGTAAAGCATGTTTAAAAACCTTGAAGTTTATTGAAATGTGTTTTTTCTATTATTAAGTAGAGGAAACAGTCTGGAGGCTTGCTCTAAAACAAACACCACCCTGAGTACAAAATGCAGAATTGCAGTTTTAAGACCTTCATTGAAAAACTGTAACATATTTCACAGGAGACATTTCCTTTATAAAAAAATTGTTTTCAATTGAATCAATAGAAAGCGATTTTTTAAAATTCCTCTAGAAAGGTACCAGACAGCCTTTTTGGCTACAGCTTGTTAGATGGCAATTGCAATTAAGCTGCAAAAAGGGGAACTTGCAGGACAAACACAAATCTTCAGAACACAGGACCAAAACAAACAAAAGAAAAAAACAAGTGCAGTTGGTTTTCAAATGTATATGACAGCACTTGTTCTGCAAATCCGATCCAGAAGAGCAATCACTAACAACTAGCCGCCATTGAAAGGTTTGTCATCATTTTGCAAAAAGAGGGACAAACAGGACAGAGTCCAGTGATAGTTTGCCGAAACAAATGCTGAACATAAAGCATTTTTGTAGTTGCGAGCAAACTAGGCAAAGAAACAGTTCAAGGACAGAGAAGAGCATCTCATGTGTGTCCTGCAGTGCTGAGCTGGAGAGATGCGAGGACAGCCCTATGCTGCACAAATCAATAACTAAAGCGAGGTCAATGTGCACACAAACCAGATTCTAGGGACTGTTCCGTGATGTTGAAGTGACACTGATATAATTCATTTAAAGTAAAAAAAAAACAAAACAAAAAAACAAAACAAAAAGTCTCTGTGACATAGAAAGTAGCATTTAATTGATTATTTATGTGATAATACAATGACAGAACAACTAATGGGCAGAAACATGACTCAATATTTGCATGAAACATGTCACACTGAAAAGCCAAGCATGGGCCTTCACTGGAATAGAATACTTTCCAATAGTGATGCCATTACATCGCATGGCAAATGGAAACAGACATGTCTATAATGGCAATACTAGAAATACAACAAAAAAATGTAGAAATTGAAAACTATACAGTTGTAGTTAAAAGTTAAATAAAAAACAAGATTGCATTGAGCTAGACACAGTCTGTCCAGCCATGAAAAGCAAAACTAGTGAAAACTAGAATTAAGATCTGTCAATCCTATTGAGAAATGACTGTTTTTAAGACCACAATATGTAATCTCATTGATACTTTGAAGATACATGTTTACTTGAAAAGTACTACGATGTTTTTTTAAAAATATTTATTCTAGAAATTTAGCTCAAGTTTGTGCATCACAACCAAAATAATAAAAGTTAATCAGCGAACAAATCACCAAATTTCCAAGTATATGTATTTCCACAGGTGCAGTTGATGTGAAATTTGTATTAGATGTGGAAAAGACTCCACTGGGAAAAAGTATTGAGCATGTGAAGAAACGGGGTTACAAGGATGCAGGGAATGCCATGACACCAGTCGAAATCTATCCGTAACTAGAAAGCAGTTACGGATTTTAACCTAGACCCAGGGGTCTGATTATCACGATGTCGCACAAGAAACTTCTCATAATTGGCAAAAATAATGAGTTCTCTCAAGACCTTTGCAACCTTAACAGTTTTTACACTGGTTACAGAGCAATTCTAAACTACTAAGTTGTCCAAGAGCCGAGGACTATTTGTGAAGAGCTTCAGAAAGACCTGGAATTAGCCACATCTGGAGAAGTCAGTCAGCGACTGATCAGATGAGATTAAAATTGATTGGATTCCACATTTAGAAGTCAAAAGTATAGGGTAAGCTGTCTTCTAGGAACTGTAATTGGTTTTTCTTCTATCTTTTTGTTCAATGCCAGTTGGCGAATAGCTTAGTAGTGCATTACCGCCACCAACTGGTAAGGAGTGTGGACCAAATGGTGGTAAAATAATAAATCATTACTGTGATTTGTCACAGGTTTTCACCATGCTGGTCACTTTATTACATCATTCATTTGATATTAATGCAGATGCTAAACTGCCAGCAGTTCACTGTGATTGACAGCTTGTGTAAACTTTTTTTACCCCAACAAATTCTCCCCTTGGTGGTTCCAGTGCAATAACGTAATGTAACCTTTGTGTTTTTACTCGAGGTCATTTTTTCTATAAAATCTAAAACAAGCCCATGCCTGCCTTTATCTTGCCTTGCATACCAAAGCTATCTCCTCTACTGCGTATTATTATTTCAGCTCTTAAGAAAAATCGTCCTGATGGAGGAACTAAATTAACAGTCGCTTGATTGAATATTGTGATGTGAGCAGGAAAATGAGGAAAAGTGTGATTGATTTCTCCTTTTCCCCCTCATGAAGTTTTCTTCTTCTTACAAATGAGCACACCACTAAGTGTTTCCGGGCTGCAGTTCTCAGATCAGATCATTATGTTTGCTCTGAGCTGGGGGAGAATGACTCATTTACTTTACACATTCAAGTCCTTCACAAGCCCTTGATACCGCTCAGCTGATACGCTGGAGCAGGACTGTGGCATATCAGCTATATTTTCAAATCAAATCAAATCTAATTTTATTTGTATAGCACATTTCAGCAGCAAGGCATTTCAAAGTGCTTTACATCATAAACACAAGAACACAAAGTCATGCAACGTATAATAGACAATACATTGTTACATATTACATTTCAAATACAATTCTAAACAGGTGTGTTTTTAGTTGCGATTTAAAGGAGGTCAGGGTTTCTGCTGTTTTAGTTTTCTGGAAGTTTGTTCCAAATTTTTGGTGCATTGATGCTGAAAGCTGCTTCTCCTCTCTTCAAGCTATCTTAAAATACCTATTGCTCCATAACCCTGCATGAATAAATTATCTCTAAAAGTGATGAACATCTCAGGTTGATAACTCAGAGTCCTCTCTTTGTAAAGCTTAAACCAGGTGACAAAATATATTCGTACGAATCAATTCATTGAAAGAAACCACCATTTCATTAACAATGAGATCAAAATAGTCGATTAAATAGAATAAAAATGAACTCTTTTAAATGCATACATTTATTTATTTGTGTTCTGCATCTCTGTGTGTGTAGGAAGGAGCAGGAGTTGGATTCTGAAGATGCCATCATCCTCCATCAGTTCTCCAGACCAAAGAACGGCATCCCCAGCCTCTCCCCCTTCTGCCTCAAAATAGAGACGTACCTGCGCATGTTGGATCTGCCTTACCAGGTAACAGAGACGTTCTGCAGTTGCTGTGTTTTATCATCCTTAGAGAAAGCGATTTCAAAATAAAGCCTGTGTACCAATGACAAAGGACTTTTTTATCACCTGCAGAACTACTTTGACGGGAAGCTGTCACCGCAGGGAAAGATGCCGTGGATCGAGTACAACCATGAGCAGGTGTCGGGGTCAGAGTTCATCGTAGACTTTCTGGAGGAGAAACTGGGGCTCAACTTGAACAAGAACCTGACCCCACAAGAAATAGCCGTGTCCAGAGCAGTCACCAAGATGGTTGAAGAGCACCTCTACTGGTAAGGAGGTGACCCACAGGAACGCTCACAGAACATTCTGCGACAAGAAATCTTTTGTTCTTCCTCGGTTATGTAAGCTTTTTGCCACTGAATACAAACATATTGACATTTTCCACTCTTTAGACAATAGAAAAACATCCACTGACATTTATTAACAGTGTGGAGACCTGGTACATCATGAAAGACTGGATGTGTAACAACTTGGTACAAACTTACATCACATTATTTTAGCTACATAATGTCCACTTTGTCTTTCCGGTAAAAAAAAAAAAAAAAAAAAAACAAAAAAAAAAAAAGGTTTGTTCCCTGACTGGCCCTCTTGCTTCACTCTTCATTTTTCTATGGGCTGATCCGACCCTGACGGCTCCTGATTTGATGGCATGTTGAGTCACACCAGATCGACTGGAAGATACGCAGGCTACTTCTGCTTCTGAGAGATTGTTTTCACCCCTCTTCCAGCACACACAGGCTGTTTTCCATTACCTAAAAGCTGCATCCATCTTCCACCTCTCATCCCCTACACACACACTGTGCTTTAACCTGCTGTTTCATTTCCATCCCTTTGATAACATCAGGACACAGTATCCAGAAAAATTTTGTTTTAACCCCACACTTAGTGGATTCCTCATAGCATTAGCTGAGGTCATTCTTGTAACCCACATCCTCCTCCACTCCTTCCTCCCCCCTGGCTGCTTTCTGTGCCACTACATCCACCTGCCACATTTAGACCCACATTTAGACCTGTGGGCTGAATTATTGATGAAGGGCACTGTGACAGCTTGTTGCTCGTTACGTGATGAGATGCATGCAAGCATCAGCGGGCTGTTTCCTGAGCCCCAGAGGCCGCAGCTTGCATGTTGCTCTTAAATACCACACAACCGCTGCTGGGGATGTTTATTATTAGTATGTGTGAAGCCTTTTTAGAAAGCAGTCGCTTTGGGCGACTTTATACTTGCTAACATCTCACACATCGAACAGTTTTTATTTTTTATTTTAACAAAGCTGCGTCAGTCTTTGGGATATCAGATACAAGGGTCAGTGTGCAGTCAGACATGATACTGCCCAGAGTCTTTGATTGAATTTGTGTCAAGGAACCGGTCCTACACATTATATTGAAGGAGTGCTCCAGGACATTTGGACCTCTTCCATTTCTTTTCAAAAGGGAGTTTGACATCAGGCTTCAGATTTTGTGATGGACTGATAGGTTGAAGCTCATCATAGTATGAAACTGTTTAAGAGACTTCAAAGATCTGACTGGAGATGTAACAGCCAGAGATTTTGAATTGATTCCTGGTTTATGTTTTTCTGTAAAGCTTTGACTTATTTTTGCTGATTGCAGATTCTTTGAAAGAGCTAAAATAATTAGCATGAAAAATATTTGTTTTTTTACCGTTTCTGGCATTAATGTAATTATTTTAGTTGGTGAGGTATGTAATTTGTATAAAACAAATACACAATTATTATGAATTTAAAATAAAGGTAACTTTAGCATCTTGCATTAGCTCTTAGCATGATTACTGTGGTAGTTACTACTAACGGTAAACATCAGTCATTTTTATGAAAAAGCCACGTCAAAATAACCAACATAGTCTCACTTTGTTATAATAGCCTGGTTAGCAGGTGCTTTTCTTTTTTTTCAGTGTGACCTGGTAGTATTTACATATGGAGTGTTTTCTGACTATAAAAATCGTACATTGTAACTTTGACCAGTCACTCACTGGTGAGTTCAGTCAAGCAAAAAAAAAATCCAAAAAACTAACTTCTCTCCACCAGCCTTTTTTTTACACCACCATTTTCTGCCTTTTTTTCAATGTTTTTAAATTACCGGTAGAATTCTTTACCTTAACATGAGATTCCTATTACTGCAGTGAGCTCAACGTTGAGGCAGAGCAGCTTTCGATTCTCATTAATATTTTCAACTGTCGTTACTCTGCGTGTTCCCTCAGGACAATAGCATACTGCCAGTGGGTGGACAACGTGGAAGAAACCCAGAAGCTGCTGGCGATGAACGGTCCTCTGAGCGACACGCTGAAATGGCTGCTGAGCCACCTGACTGGCAGCATGGTGCGCAGAGAGATGTACGGCCATGGCATCGGCCGTTTCTCCAAGGAGGAGGTCTACACGCTGATGGAGAAGGACATGAGGACCCTGGCCACTCTGCTGGGTAGGAGCAGGAAATCATCAGCTCATTTAGATCAGTGAGAGAGAAGTTGGCTGGAAAGGAACTGGCCCAATCCTTAATTAGGATAAAGATAAAATGGTGACATGTGATGAAGTGATTTTATAGCAAAGGAGCAGCTGAGCTCATGCTGTAAAATCTCTGCATTTAACGCATCTGTTGTTTTGTCCTATAGGAGACAAGAAATACTTTATGGGCTCCAAGATGTCAACGTTAGACGCCACAGTGTTCGGCCATCTGGCTCAGGCTATGTGGACTCTACCTGGGACCCGGCCAGAGCAACTCATCAAAGGTTGGAGTCCTGTCAGCACCTTTTTATATTTTGTCGTATTACAACCGCAAACTTCAGTTGTATTTTATCGCGGTTCTTCTTAACTGACACAAACAAGATAATAGCTGGTTTTTGGAGTCAGCAGAAAGGGAGATAGTCTGGGAACAATAATTTTCAGGTCTTGCCGAAGTTCTTCAAATTAGACTTGGGCTTTGATTGGGCCGCTGTTAGACATAAATATGCTTTGATCTAAACCACAGGGCTGAAACTGCAGCCCTCAGATGGTTTTTACATGTGTTTAACCTTATTTTAGTTATTTATTTATTTTTTTTTGTAAATGAAACATAAATAATGCTTTGTTCTGGATGTTTTGTTCCGAGTTTTGCCTTTAAGTCTAATCAAATCTCTGCTGTGTAAGCCAGTGTCTCAGTCCTTAATCCTTAAACCTGTATTGAAAATGTGAATTTATCCTCCAAATTGGGCTGACTAGCTCTAATAATCCATACAACTACCAGAGTGGCCAATGAAGATAGCCATTTGAAGGGTAAAGACACAATGACGCTGACTTATGCAGAAGGTTTTCTATGACTTTAGGAAATCCTAAGGAATATTTAATGATTTTTTACCTTTGACCACAAGATGGCAGTGGTCGACAGAAGAAGGTTTTAACACATTGGTGTTTTATCCTTAAACTTCATTTGATAGAAGAATAATAAATCACTTTTTCTAATTAGAATGTGACAAAAAATACTAAAATAGCTCTCCATCACAAGGGCATTCATTTTTCCTAATGATGAGAGAAACAAAACTTTTACAATCAGATCTTTAAGAAACAATAAACTTGACATGTGAATCTCTAAAATGATTTCTCTATAGATGGAGAAGTTAAAGGATCAGTATAACAATCGAAGTTCATGGAGCACCTTGATAATTGAGCATCAGTTCCCAGTTCGTTTCAGGTCTGAACTTTGATTGGGCCATCTTAACATGTAATATGTTTTGATCTAGAAAGCGAAACTCTGCCCCAGTCTTATCTCTGACATGTTTCCATCCTGAAGCAAACAGTAAAGCAGAAATAAACCACACATCCATACCTTTAAATAAAAGCAGCAGTTGCTCAGTCAGAAAAGCATCCAGAGGAACAAGGAACGACTGAATGCAGTAAGATTCCAATTCTGGAAATATTTATTAACTCTTGCTGTGAAACACCGTGTCTGTGGTTAATATCTTCTCAGGAGAGCTGATTAATCTGGCCATGTTCTGTGAGCGGATGCGAAGGAAGTTCTGGCCTGAGTGGTTTGTGGAGGTGGAGGACCTTTATTACGACGGAGACAGTGAGAGCAGCAGCAGTAGCAGCCCTGCAGGCCTGCTGGACTTTGGCCTGTTCTCCAGGACTGACACTCTGGATGACAGTGACAGCTGCAGCCAGTCCACCAGACAGACACACACACCGTCCCCCGAGTCGGACCACTCGCTTTTTGACTCGGACGTGGGGACGGGCTCCGAAAACGACATTCAGCTCAAAGAGGAGATGATGCCAGACCTGGAGGTTTGAGTTGTGACCGGTAAGAGCGGGACTTAACAGGAAAGCAAAATAGCGGACGCAGCAGGCAGCTACAGCCTGACCAGATGACGCTTTGCACATCTGGAGAAACTAGTCCAGCGTCTCCACTCGCTAATTCCAACTTCCCCCAACAGACTGGGTGTGTATATGCAGAGAATACAAAGTAAACCTCATAATAAAACATAGCATACCCATTCGTCCCCTTCCTTGCCATCCGAACTGTCGCGTTGGCAGTTCCTCTTTGCCTTACTTGTCTCGTCCTCAGATCCAGAAGTCGCCGGTGCAAAAGTTACACAAACCAAACATTGGATCTCATGAGAAGCACGGCGACAGAGGAGGAAGTGTTGCAGATGTGACAGGTGGCACTTCACTTGCTATGAGATGATGCAACTAATCACCACTCTGCCATGTGTCAAAAATGTGTAAATCCATTCCAACAGGTGCAGATTGATCATGTGGCTCAAAAGGGAACAGCTGCCGTGTCTCTGCTGTTTACCATCCGTGTGCTGAATAGTAAACACAGACAACAGTGAGTGCCACTTCTCGTCCGTCAGATCCCAGTGTCATTTCCTCTATGCTGCTGTGTATTGTTGAAATCTGATTAAACACCAGGAAAGGAGGTCTATGACTTCATCATCTCCAACCCCAGTCAAGTCGCAGGTTTATTGGATTGAGAGCAGAAGAAAGAATTTGTGCCTGTATCAGTTACCAGATTTCATTTTTATTAATTATTTACATGCACTTTATGTTTAAGCTTCAATTTTTTTCATTTATTTATTTTAATTTCACCTTATTTGATGTGTCAGAGCCATATTTGACCACTAGATGGCGGCATAAGACATCCCTTTTGTCCTTCCTTTGCTGTAACACGGAGCAGATTTCTGCAGGAGATATGAGTCATTTACGGCTACAAACAAAGTATTTGTCCTTCATTCCTGACATTGTAATTTCTATTCATTGGTGACTTGTCATGCAGCGTGTAGGTGTTGTGTGTGGGTGCATGCGTAGCTGCAAACTGAAACTGAGCACACAGCAACAAATCAGCCTTAGTGCTCGGAATATTTATAAAGTGGTGACATTAGTCTTTTTTTTTGTTCTATCATAATTTATTAACAGTGCCATTTGGGGTTTTTTGTAATCAATTTGTGTTTACAAATATATATTTTTATTATGTTTGTGTTTTCTTATTGCTGTCAGAGATGTATTATTTTTGCACTAGTGGAATTGTTTTTTTTCACTTTATGTTAAAGGAAAATCTGCTGTAAAGGCCAAAAAGAGATGCTATGATGCAGGTAACATGGGAAACCACAGAGGTCCTAGTAATGATTATTCAGTGAGGGAGAATGCATCGCTCCTGTTCGCTGTGTGGATGTGAATGTTCCCCTGAGCGAATGTCATCAGTGAGACAGTTCATGAAAATCTCTTTATGTAATGAGATAAGATTTCAAACCAAAAGGAGCTAGATGAGAAACCACAAGAATCTGGAGAGCTTTCAGGTAGAAGAGCTCAAAACGGCAACGTGATGGATGTAAAAATGATGACACAACAGGAAACTAGCAGTAGACATGTGAACACATTTGCTGCTACCGCCGCTAAAGATGCGCGAAAAGCCTTAAAATGAATTCATCTTTCCTTGCTTTACCATCATTTCACATTACCAGTCTTTTCATCCAATTGTTAATTAAAGACGAGGGGAAATCCAGCATTGGAAATAAATATTAGTCTGGTCCTGTTAAATCTAATGAAGTTGGCATAAACAGAGAGATCTTTGGTCTCTTTTAACAATACGCCCAGCTGGTCCATCCTGGATTTTATATTTTCTATTTCCCATTGCAGTCCAGCAGATTGTGATGTAAAATTTTCTGGTATCTTAATGCCTGGCACGCTAACAAGATTCCCAGGCCTTTTGGAAGACAAGCAGTCTCAGCATCACATGTCCTCTACCGTACCTAATAAAGGGCATGAGATCATTTTCTGAACTTTTTTTATCCTGCATTTATGCCAGGAAAAAACAAGTGACTTAATATTTTATGCTAAAAAGATCAGTCATTGTCTCGTCTGACAGGAAACAAGGCCTCAGAGTGTTTTAGAGTACTACTGAAGTTAAGTAAACCGTATGTTTACATTTGTGATGGTTACACAAGTTTTGTTTTCTGCCATGCTTCACAAGTTAAATGTTCCCTAACAGTTGAGCTTTGAAGATGTTTTTCTTCTCCTTACAATATCACACAATGCGTAGCAGGAAGATAAAAATGAATTAACATCTAGTCTAGTGGCTTAAAGCAACAAGTTCCTGTGTCAAATCACATGGACATCCCAGCAAAACAACTAACAATAAATCTATTCAAAAAGGCGTCATCTACATTTATGTCAAAAGGATTGTTACCCACAAGTTTGATTTCAATAAACACAATTACATTTTTAATTGGGTTATCCCGACTTTTTTTCCTGTGTGAAATTATGCCACTGCAATACAATAATTAATTTTAGGGCTGTTCACACATCTTTACCGCTGTCACCAATAAATATGTTCACGTCTGTATTTAAAATTGGTCAAATTAGAGAATACATTTCCCACACATGGTGGTTCATGGACCTCCATAAAACAAATGAGATGAGTGGAATTGTATTCGTCACCTTTTCTGACACCTTCTGCTGCTCTGAGTTGTCTGGAACAGTCGTCACCAGATGAGTGATTTCTCAGAGTAAAGCTGTTACAAAAAGTGAGAAGCTTGTATATCGGGTAAAAAAAAAGGCAAAGAAAACGAACTCTCTTTGAAATGACAAGTTTGTCATAAGCTATCTGCAAATCGCTTCTTTTTTTTTTTTTTTTCCAGTGACACAACCTCTCTGTTTTGTTTTGGTTCAGTGTCGCTGCTCTCATTAGCATCCTTCCCAGAAGCAGCAGGCCGCTCATTCAGCAGAGGGAAAACCGAAATCCCACGTACGATGGTTGCTCCAAAACAAATGACTCGCCAATTAAGCCAGTGCCTGGCTGGTAAAGTGCAGCAACTGAGCGTCTGGCAGCCAAACAGGAAGATATGCTGCTCGAGGTTTCTGTTCAAAACTGGAAATAATTAGAAGGTTAATGTTGACCCTGGTTTTTTTTTTTTGTTTTTTTTCTCCGAAGCATTTACCGAGATAAAGGTTTTAAAAAGTTTAAACGTTAGAAACCACAACCCTCGACTCATCTGTCCCGAGATCAACTTCTTGGTTTTCTGCCACATCACCGTTGAATAAAGGAAGCTAGTGTTGAAAAAACCTACCCAACATTTCTATACTCCAAAACAGACAAATGATGGTTCTAAGAACACTTTTCCTTTTTTCAAAACTGGATTATTTTTTGTTTAAAACATCTGTGTAAATGACATATTATAAAATTCCACTCATCTTCATTGATCTGGGACAGAAATGGTCAGTTTTAGTCGCTGGGCACTAAAACCAAAATGATTTTTCTGTCACCGGACCTTTCAGTAACCAGGTATCCTGATAGCTTCAGGTCAGAGCTCGATTCTTGGACTTTTAAGGTTCTGTTTCCTACATGTTTTCTTGTCCGACCTGATCGATCCGGTCACCACAAACCGTACAGTTGGACTGATTTAATCAAGCCATATTAAAACTAGATGTCTTGTTTTTGGAGAAATGTCATAGCAATTAATGGTGGTGTAATGTAAATATTGTGTGACAATGTGTATCCTGCTGTATGTGGGTCTGACTGATCCAACTACCTGTGGCTGTGCGGTCATAAAGAGCGGGGCGTACTGGAGGATTTCAATAAAGCCTAGCTGTGACAATTTTAAACATCTTGTTAAGATTTATTTTTCTTTTTTTTTCATCTCCTGAGGGAGTAAAGATGGTATGGCAGATGTTACTTTTTTTATATTCCTAATTGTCATATTTCTGGTTTTGTTTTCTGCGTCCAATTGTGTTATGAAAACAGTTCCAGATATGTCAGCTGCTGGAGGACGAGCCAATAGCAGCAGAGATTTACTGAAGGTGAAAAGAAAGGAACGAGGGGCTGCAGGGAAGACAAAGTTCAGCAGGGGCAAACGCAGGACGAACCAGGACCAAAAAGCGAAAGGAGGGTTAAGAGGAGGAGCAGGTGGTGGAGTGAAGAGAGAGCTGGGGATGGAGGGATTGTTGGGAGTCACAGGGGGAAGAGGAGAGAAGAAATGAAAGGAGTGAAATATGGAAGGAGAAAAACTGTTCAGCGAGGAGGAGAGGAGAGATGTGGAGGGGATGAGGTGGCTGAGCTTCAGGGGGCCTGAGGAGAAGATTCGAGGGCCACGGTTCAGGAACCAGGCTCCCGGGGGATGGAGCAGGTGCAGGCTGCGAGCGAGGCCTTTGGGCCTGACGGGGTTGCCAGAGCTTAAAACAATCTGCACTGCTCCTTTTTTTTTTTTTTTTTTTTTTTTTAATTTGGCTCCTCTCTCTGACTGTCTCTCCCTTTCTCTCTACGCTTAACAGATCAGCGATCCACAAAGAGGGGTAAACACACACGGAGCAAAATTCAAATCAGAACTCCCCCGGCTCGGCAAAACAAATTAGAGCAAACAAATTACGGAGAGTCAACACACAACATGGGGAAGCATCTGTGGCTCTCCGGACCGCCGGAGTCGGTGGCTGATTCCGACTCTCCACTCATCCTGTCGACAGGCCCCATCGTTCTGCAGTACTCAGAAGACACAGCAGATGGCAGCACAACGACCATTGAACAAATTACTGCTTCATATTTCAACAAACACGGATTTTTCTTATTTAACGGAACATTACAATTTGGAAATTGTGTATTTTTACAATAGTGGAGTACTGGCAACGTTTTGCGTGCATTATTTAAGGAAACACTGCTGGATTTAATATCAAACTTGACTTAAAAGAAATTTGACTTTACACTTTTAATGCCTTGAAATTGGGCCTCTGTCTCTTTAAGAAGCTCTGGCTTTTTTTGACACTTTGCCTTCAGCACTTTTGTCACAACAGTTCCTCCATCAAGCACGAGACTGTCCCTTTAAATACAGATACTGTTGTGTGCCTTCAACGTCTTCCATAGTTTCACATCATAATCTTAAAACTTTGATGCATTTTAATTTAAATTTAGCACTTGGAATAAAATAGAAAAGTGTGTCACTTAAAGTGGAAGGGAAAGTATGTGAGTTTTTGTTCTTTTTTACTGGTAAAATTGATCATATTTGCAGGGCATTTGTATTCAGCTCCACATAAGTGAATATTAAAGAGGAACTACTTTTCCACTGTACTTATAGCTGTAAGTTTTTTCTATAGACAGACATTTTTTCCCCCCCCAACACATTTCAACATTTTCAAAATACGTCAAGCTCAGCCAAACTGAACCTTTAACATCAACTTGCTGCAGATTCTTGATTGCGTTTTGGTCCGGACTTGAACTGCACCGTTCTGACAGGCTCAATCTGTGCCTTCTGTTTTCTCAAGCGTTCTCACCCACTTCCCTGTCGCTGCTGAAGAAAACCAATCCCACAGCATGACGGGGTCTGAACTGTGGATCTCCACTTGTCGGATGATGTATTAAACGTTGCTGAGATGTTGTAAAAGCTCACCGTGTCATTTCTCTGCAACTTTCTTTTCACAAATGTTCTCCAACAAACCTTTGAGGCCTTTGCAGAGTCATTATTTATACTGAGTTATGAAAATACTCCTGAGATATTAACACAGGGGGATATAGCGATTTGCTTGCACTGGATTTTATTTAGGGGTATCGGAGTAAGAGGAGAAATGTAAAGGAATACACACACTTTTCATATTTTCATGCGTAAAAAAAAAAAAAAAAAAAAAAAATAAATATAATATATATATAATATATATATATATATATATCTAGTTACCTAGATGTCACTTTTCATCTTTTTTAAAGTCAACAATTACTTGATACTGATGAAAAAAAGCACTTGTTCCTTTGGCAGGTTGTTTCGCTTCTAACATGAGAAAAATATCTTGTTATAAGTTAAATAATCCAATGGAAATACTGCTTTTTAAATCAATATCTAAGAATCATCCACTTTAAACAAGCAAACTCATACTTCTTGCTAAAAGAAGAGTCAATATCGTCTTATTTCAAGAACACTGAGACATTTGTACTAGAAACTAGACCAAAGTTAATTGGTAAAATGTTGTAATTATGTTCTTATTCATCACATTTGGTCGTATTAAGAGGCTTTGAAACTTGTGGTCGAAATGCGACAAAACACTGGAAAAGTTTATGGCAGTCACTTTGTATTTCTATTTATTTTGTTGCAGACTGATCTCACTCAGCTCCCTCCCTGAGCCCTGTGGCCCCTGTGGCCCTCTGGCAGGGTCTCTGGCCTGTCCATCTGCCTCCTGTACCGCCTGGTTCTGGTGGGACGCAGGCCATGGAAGATCCCTCTCACACACACCCACACACACACACGCACACCCACACACACTCTCTGAACACCGTGAAAAGCCCCCAGGCCAGCTGCTCCGACTCCAGAATCTACCCGGCACTGCCAGGTGGGTCCCAGGATGCACAGTAGGACCTTTTACTCACACACACACACGCGCACACACACACGTACTGAGCACGTGCACACTCCTCACAATAGCAACACATATGCTCAGTAAGCCTCTTTACAAATGGAGGCGCTGCAACACACATGGTTACATGGGTGGCCCAGATGAAACACCGCGGCGCTGGCGGGTGCCAGCTCTTTACACAGAACCTTTGCAGGCTCAGGTGCGTCCCACAGCCCGCTATAATAGCCTGGGTTCGCCGGGGTGGGACGCCAACAGGTGGCGCTGTTTTCTTTACTAATTAAGGCTTTATTTATTCATTGGCATGTGGAAGCTTCCAGATGACTTTGGCCGGCCTTGCAGTTTGCAGGATAAAAGCCAATGTGTTTGCATTTGTGTGTGTGTGTGTGTGTGTGTGTGTTTTGGGCCTTTATTCCCTTCTTTTCTATGAGGCACAAACCATGAGACTCTTTAATAAACTTTGCAGAAATTTCTGCCTGGTTATTTTGTTGGTGTAACGTCCTGTCGACAGATCTTCACAGGGTGAATATTTTTCTTGAAAGCGGCGCCTCGTTTGTAACGGACCGACGACTTAATCTGCTATTGACTCTCGTTCGGTGTCGGCTTTGAAATTGTGATTGATGTTCGAAGAAAGCAGATGTATTGGTGTTGATTTCACAAATAAGAGCCTCAGTAGAGCGAGGATGAACCACACACAACCACAAGTGCACTTTTATCATGAATTTTCTCACAAACGTGGCACCGTTTGGAGAAAAACAAAGAGCCTTTTAAATAGCTTAAGATTTGTGCTGAAGGGAAACATCGAGACAACAAAGAAATAATCAACTCATCACAACTTTAAAAACTTTTTGTTGTGAACTTCTATTTTTGTAAGAATTGAGGTCAAGGCCGTTTTCGAGTCTTAATTTACATCTTAGTCTACATTCAAAGGAAATAGAACTTTTCCTTTCCCACTTAAGAACTAGAGGCATGCGATACTGCATATTTTGGTGTCTAACTAATACCAAGTGAATATCGCAGATATCAATACCGATACTGATACCAATACCGACAGTCAGTATGCATGATTTATCATCGAACTTCTAACTGCTGCCGTTTTTGTGATTTTACCTTTGAATTATTCTGCTAAAACCTAGAACCGAATTTAGATAAATTTATAGATGTCTACAATGCACTTTTATGACATATTGAAATGATAAACAGAAACAACTGCAAAACTGCATTGTTTTCAAAATAAACAACATCCACAAAAATGATTGTTCGAGAGCAAATCTTAGCAATCGATCTTATCACCCCAGTATCTTTCTGATACCGATGCCGACTCGATATTAATACTGTCAATAGTTTGGATCCATCTGCTGTAAGAACACTGTACAAACTGTCACATATGGTTGCGGCAGCATCATGATGAGGGGCTGTTTTGTTGCCAGTGTTTTTTACTGGAGTAATGGAGTAATGAAGGAGGAAAACCACATCGAAAGCCTTCAACTTCATCTCCTATCTGGCATTAGAGACTTAAAACTTGGACGTACTTGTGTTTGTCCCAGTAGGACAGTGATCCCAAACATAAATTAAAACTGACTTCTGAGTGGATAAAGTTTGGAAAAATTCAATATCTTAAATGGTTGTTCCAAAGTTCTGATTTCTACCCTGTAGAAAATGTCTGCAGGGTAGCCACATTTCTGCCAGGACAGACATGAGGCCAAAAGAAGATTTAGAAAACTTGACTCGGTCATACCTGCCAACGGATTCATTTGAACGCCGTCGCTTCAAATGGAAGTTCTTTTCTCCCTGCACTCTCCTCAGGTGAAGTCTGTTTTTTTTTGTTTTGTTTCTTTCTCCCCAGCTTTCTTCCCGACCCTTTGGTGCAAAGCCAGGCAACCGTTTAATCTTTCACATCTAGATTTGAACCCGTCTATTTTTCCTTTTGCCAAAGGCTAAGCATGTTTACAAGATGCTGCGCACGTATTTTACAAAGCCTTTTAATTACATCTTGCTGGCAACAACAGCGACTGACTGGGTCGTGCTCACAGGGCGGTGTTTGGAGGAAGCGTTTCGTTCATTAGTCGCCGCCGGGAGGCGATGTGGTGTTGACGGTGTCCTGCCGTGCGAGAGACCGGGGTTAAAGTTCACCCTGCGGACAACGGGTTTGAGTCGTTACACTGCATCAGAAAAAACAAGCCGAGTTTATTTCAATTAGCTCCGTTTTGAAAAAGTTGACTTTTTTTTATCACTCTCATAAACTGGATTTATAATGCTGAATTATCTACAAGCGAATACTGCAATTACTAGTTAGGTAATTGTTAGGAATGTAAATACATCAATTAATGTAAAATTTATTTACAACAACAAAAACAAGCTGGTGAGCGACGTCTTGCAAAACTATTCATGCTCCCTAAGTTTTGTCACATAAAATCCACAAAGTTCAACATATTTTGGGGGGGATTTTATGTGATTGATCATAAAATCAACATAACATAGTCAATATCTGTGAGGGAGAAAAAAACTGAACTGCACACCATAAAGACTCAATCAGCTTTACACACTTTATTGGTTGTGTTTCTGCCTGCTTTAATCATTGAGAAATTAAATATTTCCAAAAATATCTCCCAAAAGACAGGTTTTATTTTTTCCTTCTATTCTAAAGTGGGTTAGACACATTTGTTCCTTGTTTTTTTTTAAGCCGTTTCTTGTCTAAGTATCTAAGTCAACATGTAGTTTCCACGTGTTTGTTGCTTTGAGTGAAGAGAAACTTTTGACTCTGACAGTTTCTGGCTTGTTGGTCGACCGTTCATGACAGTGAACGTTTTCTTCCTGACTCATCTTCCCATCCGCCTTCTGCAACGTTTCCATCCCCGCTGAAGAAAAACATCCACTCCTCTTGACGCTGCCGTCGCCGCGCCGCGTCTCCACCGGGATGGTGCGTTCAGGTTATGCAGTTGAAATATCCTACGCCGTATCGTGTTTTGTGTTTGGTTGGACGGTTCTGTCAAGAGACTTCCTCACCTGAAAGCTGCCACGGGCATTTTGACTGCTTCTCTTGCAAAGAGAAAATAAGATTAAGTCTGTAATTCCTAAAAAGCACTTGCTCCATTGGCAGATTATTATAACATGGGGAAAATATCTTGTAATAAGTGAAATAATCTGCCAATGCACAAAGATGTTCGAACTAGAAACGAATCAGCATTCAGAGCTGACAGAAATCAGCATGTGACAGTTGAGAACATTTGTTTTTTCTACTTTTTCAAAGCCAACATTTAACATTTTCAGAGAAGCTCCAGCTCCAAAAAAAAACGAAAAAAATAATAAAAAAATAAAAAATACCACTTGCCAAAAGGAGTTTAAGCTCAAGTTCAGTTTCAAAGTCTGTGGGCTTCTAAGCTACCAGAATTCACTTCACTTCTCAAATCAACGTTGTGGCATTGAAATGCATGTCAATCAAGAGTTTATAGCATCAGAATAAATCTGGACATTATTCAACAATCGAAGCCTCATCTTTTACGACATAAAAAGATTATTGTTTCTCTGTCTAACACCATGATGAAAGTCTTCTGACCAGCTTTGGGGATTGAGGCATAAAAATGCCAAAAGAAGTCTGATTTCCCTGTTTCCAGATTGTTACAGCTGTGTTGATGTAAACAGTGTCTGTATATAGAACTATAAAAACTGTTGATTTGACGCAAATTAATAAAAAGTGACAATTGCTATGCCATCTAACCTTGAAATAAAAACCCTTCATTTTGTGGTGGAATATTGTTTTTTTTAGCTGTCTGGATCAATTTCTAATTCTTGTTTGTTTGTTTCTCTGATCTTGTTTGACTTTTTGAACTTTCGCTTCACTTTTCCAGACATTTTGAGCAGGACTGATTCATTGTGTCTCATTTTATTCTGTTTTTTTTCTGTTCTTTTCTTTTCACAGCCCAGACACAAACATCCATGGTACCAGGCCTTATTATAACTTCCCTTCTGTCAACCTCTTATCCATTCCCCCCAGCGTACCTCTCCTCTGTTCTCCACCTTCCCTCCTCTGCCCTCCGCCTCGGATGTTATCTCCATCCGCTTACGCCCTAATACCCCGATTGTTTAGCTCTAAAAACAATAATTAGCAATCCCAAAACGACAGCCAGGGACGTGAATTTAACAGATTTTCTTTTTCTCTTGTGTGTTCATTTTCCCCCCCTCTCTCTCCATTTTTTTTTTTTCACAAGAGTAAAGTCAGGTTGAGGGAGGACTCAGGGAGGGTTTTGGCAAAGCCTCTTTAAACTCTCTGGTATTATGGAGGATTATTTTGTGCTGAGATCCTGGCTTATGAGGCAGTTTTCTCTCTCTTTCTCTTTCCCTCTTGTCCCTTTCTCTTTCTGGTTGTGGCAGACACGCTAGGTAAACAGTTTGTGTCACACTTGATTGCGTTAGAGAAATTAAAAAATGGCAATCACAATAGGCCAGGGCTGGAGGGCGAGGAGCGAGGGGAGGGGACGGAGGAGCGGTGGGGCTCTGACACTATAAGACCCCGGCTCTTTGGGGACCCCTGGTACGCGGTGTGACAGAGAACCCGTCACAGCCGCGACAATGCGGGACTTCGTCCTTCAGAGAACACACCTCGGCTTTCAGTGTCAGAGTCTATCTGCTCTGGGCCATCTGCTCGCCTTCTCCTTTCTGCAAAACAAAGTGTTTGAATCTGGCTCTGTTGCTCCAGGCTCAGTTACTGCAGTGTTTACTCTCTGCCTGTTTGGAGGTGTGTGTGTGTGTGTGTGTGTGTGTGTGTGTGTGTGTGTGTGTATGTGTGTGGGCGTGTGTGGGCGTGTGCGTGCGTGTGTTTTAAGACATTTTCCCTTTGTGATTTCTGTATCTATACAGCCAAAGCATATAACATTTGTGTCTCTCTCACCATGTCATCTGGACAAAAGTAAAAAAATAAAATAAAATACATAAAAAAAACAAAAAAAAAACACCGACTCGTTCACAGCTGACCCAGAAAACGTTGGGTTCAGGACGGTGTGGCTGAAATGCGCATCGCCAGATTGTAATTCTCTCCATGTTGGAATATGTATGTGGATGTAAGGTGCTGGGGAAACAGCTGGGCAGAGTGAATGAGAGAGAACTCCAGATCTGTGTGAGGCAGTAACAGTGCAGGCCGATAGAGGGCAGTGTGTTGCTATATGACAGAACCTGTGGCGCGTGACCTGATGAGAAAAAGGTGCAAACAGAAAACTTACTGCCTTTTATCTCCACGTTTTCTAATATGTCTAAGTTACACTCCCTTATGTTTAAGTTTTTGTTGTGTTCTATGACCTTTTTTATATCCTTTATTTTTGTTCTGGTCATGTTTCGTTTTGATTTAAAGTTTTCCTCTGCTTAATTTGTTGGTATTTTGTTATTGATATTTTTCTTTAGACTTCAGTGTTTTGAGTTTATAACATTATACCGTGTCCCAAACTATTATGCAAGTGATATTTTCCCAGATTTCTTATTTCTTCAATGGTCAATGCAAATGATGGCCAGTTTAATTTTCATGTCATGAACTATTACAGTGTAAATCAAATTTTACTGAACAAAGCTCCCCATGGGAACAGAGTTTTTTTGTCAAAAATAAAAAAACTCAAAATGCACTGTTCCAAATGATTCTGCACAGCAGATTTTCTAAACATTTTATGGATTATAAAGAACTGCAAATGGTCATTCTTTGAATGTGCAGCAGCATTAAGTGGTCACATGTACTAAAATCAAAAGCTATTTCAATCAAAAACATCTTAACAGTTACATGTTAACATCGGACCTTCTTTATATCACCTGCACAATTCTTGCATCCATTGAATTTGTGAGTTTGTGGAAAGTTTCTGCTTGAATTTCTTTGCAGGATGTCAAAGAAATTCCCAGAGCTGCTGTTTTGATATGAACTACATCCCACCCTCAGATCTTCTGCTTAAGGAAACTCCAAAGGTTCTCCATAGGGTCAGAGGTCAGAGGAGGATGCTGACACACCATGAGTTTCTCCCTTTTTATTCCATAAGCAGCCAATGACACAGTGGTATTCCATCTTCATGGAACCTCCACTCGTCTAGTTCAGCTCTGGAATCTACAACAAAGCTTCTTTAAAATCAGCAATGAAAAAAATATATTTTAAAATTTCTAAACATAAATAAAAAACAAAACAAAAAACGTTATCTTACATCATACAAATGACTCATGAGTTTCAAACTGTCCAGTTAAAGTCTTGTGAAGTTTTCTTGTTAATTTTGACTATTTCCAGGTGTGACCTTTAATGTGCATTAAGTGATTTGTGTAAATACTCCACAATTAAAAATACAAACACATATTAGTTAACTAGATTGCACTCGGAAGGTATTCCAATGAAAATCTATTCAGGGCCCCAAATCATCGTAGGCCAACTCTTAAATTGACAACAAAAACTTTTATGTTAGATTTAAGGTAATTTTTTAAAAATACAAACCTTATCAATAGTTTGGTTATGAAGCCATATATGCCGAAACGCTGACGCGCTTTTGGGAGCGAGCCAAAGTGTCATAGTGGAGGAAGATTATCCAACATTTGCTCATGTAACACTTTTAGCACCTTTAAATGTTTAAATGTCACAGCGACAGGAAATTATACCTGCCTCACATGCTGCCTCCAATGTGGCATTCAGGAGAACATCTGCGCTAAATGCGTTCAGCTCACAGAAAACCAGTGGGATTTGCTAATTGCTGTGGCGCTAACTGACGTTAACATTGCGAGGAGAAACGACTCACATCTTTCTAATGCTTTCAGGCGTCTAAAGGAGCATGTTCACGAGGAAACGTTACGCACTCCTGTGTGTGTGTCGCTTCTAATAAATTCCTAGTAAATAGTTTATATCTACAGGTTTTACTCCATTTCATATGCACAGCATATGAAGTTAGTCAAAGAGAGTGGCTTTCTTAAAGGAAACATTGCTGTACATCGTGGGCGGCCTAAATCAAACCCTGTGGCCTACAGTCTAATGTTCTGACGCTAACGGGCTTTTAAATATTTATAGTTAGATCTTAGGCATAGATCAACAGCTCGGCTTTCATGCAGAAGCTGCCCGGAGATGTCCACATTTCCAAATCAGAACTCCTACTACGGTTGAACGTTGTTGTATTTGCGACTGGGAACTTGGAAAATCCGACTTCTGAGTTCAAACAGAACTCAAGTCTGGGAATTATGCCGCATCCCAGGTGACTGCCTTCGAGGCTTCAAGCTGGGAACACACTAGCTAATTGCTAGTGTGTGAACTTCCAACAAGACAAGCTAATGACTATGCATTTTGTTATAGTTTGTGCATTCAAACACTAAACGGACATGTAAAAATAAAACCCATAAATTTTACAGTAATGTGTTTTTAATGAGATACAAACAGTCAAGAGGTGCTAATAAATAGTTACCTACAGATTTAGATGCGTGTTAAATGCTGTGCAGCCATTTTGGGCATTGAACTTGGCCCTGTCCGCAGAGCCAGTCTTTCCACGTCCGAACTCTGACTCCAGGGAGCATGGCTGCTGTATTTTTATCTTGAAACGCATAAAAAAAATCTAGCTTTCAAGTACAAACAGTGCTCAGCATAAGGATGCTATTTGTCTCTGACATTTAAAATTTAAAGCCAGGAGTCGAACGCCCCTATAGTTTCCCTCCATGAGTGTTTAAAACACTAAGAGTCAAGATATGCAATGCTGTTTGTCTGCAATGAGACACAGCAGTTACAAAAACTCTACACTTATATCCAGAACTTTAATGGGGTGTTTTGTGTTCAGCTGCCATGATGGACATTGGAGGATGTCGGGGTTGCATTTCCACCACTGAGCAAAGTTTTAGCCACTGCCAAAGTTAGCTAGCTTGACCTTAAGCCCAGAGCTTATTGCAGCCTCTTCAAATGACTGAACCAGAGCTGCGCGCGTCCTTCAATCATTGTTCTTTTCTGAAAACGAAAAAACAAACAAAAACAAAACGCTCAAGTCGCTGACTGCTGGGGGAGACTGGAAGACTTCTGAACAAACTTTAGTTAGCTTCGGAGAAACTCTGCTCCGTTTCATTTCCTCCAGTCTTCAGCTCGTGCTGAAGCGTTTCCTCGTGGCTGAGCAGTCACAAACAAACATTAGCTTGAAGCTAACCGCGGCCACCAGCCCATTTATCACCGTGGGCTCCCCCCTCCAGCCCCACCGCCGTGTCACAATCAATCATGTTTAATTCAATAAGCTTTTTTCTTTTTTTTGCTAAATCAAAATCTGGAGTTTTGGATAAGAGTCTGTGTGTTCACTCGCGCGGCGCGCGTGTCCGTGACTATTAGCACTTGAGCTATTTAGCCGCAGTAAAACCTGAGACAGGCTCGACTGTCACACCTCGGCCTGCCCGTCAGGGGAGCAGCCAGCGCCGGCCTGCCGGCAGCCCGCATGCGCATTCCCCTCCCCGATATACAATCTGTTGTTATAGTCGCCACAAAAGGGGAGCCCACGGAGACGCCGCCGAAATTCATTAATCTAATTAAATATGTCGCATTGCCCAAACGAGACGGCGGGCGCGGCTTCGCTGCGGGATAAGTGCAAAGTTAAGGTTGAGTCCCACAAGAGCGACATAGAGCCGACTGGCGCTAACGCTACTGCGCTTCATTACACTCTTAATTACCTATTGTTTCTAACTAGTTGGTGGCGTTTTAATGAGAATCTACAGGCAGTTAAATGTAATCTAAATTTTCTAATCTACTGGTCCATTACCAGGGAGTCAAAATGTTATTGGTTTTGTGAGTAATCAGACTTTTAAATGGTGCTGATATCACTCCCCGAGGGCAAAGAGTGGGTTTCGACTGTGTAATTGAATTCTGTTTTTTTTTCTCCCTCCTCTTCTATTCCAGAAGCTGAGAGGAAGATTTTTTTTTCTTTTTTCTGTCTTTTCCTGCGGTGGATGCCCCCGTTCGGGTCAAGGAGCGTGTCTTTTGGTTCCGGTTGGATCACAAGATTTTTTATTTATTTTTTTATGCCCTGTGTGGGGGTCACCATGGTGACCTCAGAGAATTTTTTTTGTTGTGTGTGTGTGTGTGTGTGTGTGTGTGTGTGTGTGTGTGTGTGCTCGTTCCTGCTCCCCCCTCAGTGGCATTTCTCTGCTGTGCTGTCACCTGCAGCCAGATAAGCCAAAGGATTTATCACCCACTGAATTGCCTTTGAGTGGTGGATAAAATGGCTCCAATACATTCTGGTGTGAAAACGCTGCGAGGTTAATGAGAGCCAAATTCACAGAGGGCTAAATCTATTAGGTTTTCATGGACGGAATCAATCAACATGCGCCACACCGGCTGATTTGTCATATTGAGGCATTGCCCGTTTGAATTCCAAAACACAATCCTCCTTGCAGAATGATTCACTTTGATTTTGATTGCCTCTTCATCAAGAAGATGACAGCTATGAACTAATTTTCTTTTCTATCATGTTACACACTTATTAGCTCCGGCTGTCCTTGGCAGATGACTGATTTTCTTCTTTTGTGGAGCTACAGCTGGATTTTCCTTCGGTCTGCTCAGACAAATTGCAAAGCTCCTGTGTTCGGTTTGAGCCAACCTGTTAGTCTGTTTTGTGTTTTTTTTTTCTGTTTTCACTTCACTTAGAACGGACCCTGCCAGACTGTCCCAGGAAGGCCACTTTTGAAATATGGTGATCTATTTTGGGTTAGGATTATGTACAGTACTTAACATTCATTGTAAATGTGCTAGAATTAGACAATTGGTTATTTTTCATCTGTTTTCCCTGGACAATTGGAAAATTTGCCTCACTAATGAGCTTAACTACAAATTCTGTCTATATATGCAATCAATACAAAACAATAAATAGCTACAACACCATGATCATAATCTCAATATAAAATTACTCATGGTTTAAATGTAAAGTGGTATATTAAAATATGACAGATACACTATAAAAGTAATTTTGTACACTGCTAAACATCAACCTTTCAATGTTATTCAGGCATATTACAGTAGACCCCACCCTATTAGACATGATGTTACTTGACATCCTATTGGTTGCCAGTTGAGGAGCCGCATTCATTTTTCTTTTTACTGTTTAGCTGTAATGAAATGACAACTTCCCATGTCACTTTGTACGAATAAACTTATAAAAGGTTTCTTCTTCTCTTAGGATCTTTTATGCCTTATATGCAAAATTACCGTGGCATCTGAATTTCACCAAATTATTTTGTTGTAGTTCTTTCAACTACAACAAAAAATAACACACTGATGTTTTGTCATCTTTATGTTACAGGTATAAATAAAGTAATCTTATTCTACTTATTAATCAAAAAGTGTTTTCTGACTGAAACAAATGAAGAACGCCCTGCCCAGGCAATGCATAGTCTTACATCCTCTTGTTGAAATAACTGGTGAGAAACGTCTTGTATATTGAATTAAGTGGTCTGAGGAAACATTGCCCCATCCCTCACTTTTAGCTGCGAAATGCTCAAAGGATTTCTGGCGTGTACAGCTCACTTCGTGTGAACCTACAAGTATCTCAATGGGACCAAGCGCTGGATGTTTTATTTTTATTTTTTTTATCATTATATTGTTGCTTCTGTGACGGGTGGAGACCTGTCCAGGGTGACCCCCGCCTCTCGCCCGTTGACAGCGCCCTTCTGGACCCCAACCGGAAAAAGGTCTAAGAAGACTTACAAGCCTTAGTGAGGCTATTTATCAGGTTAAAATAATCTTTTCAGAAAAAGAAAACAACCTTTAAGCCAGTCATAAGCATACAATTTATAAATTCATTGGTCTGATGTAATATCCTAATGTTAAATCTCATATTTATGCAATATTTATGCTTTTATATTTCACCCATATTGTGTTGTGTTAAATGGAAGACAAAAGCAAAATCTACCAAAAATTTGTGTCAGCTGGTTCTTGTCTGGACTTTTATTTTAAAGAATCGGAGCATGGGGATCATGGTCACACCAGAATCAAATCCAGTCTGGAAAAAGTAAAGTTTTAGCTTTCAGGTCTTAGTCATTTACCTTAGAATGATATCAAACAGGATACAAGTTGGCCATTTCCCAACCTAAATAAATGGTACATTGTGTACCAGTGTGTCACTGGTACACAATGTGTGTGTGGTAATAGATACTCCATTGACACGCTTCATTATCAATGTAGATTGTCTGGACAGAGGGCGCCTGTCGGTGTTTGTGGGTAGAGACCGTTACCTGCTGAAATCCTGTCCAATCCGAAAACGGAGAACGGCAAAGGCGCTCGCGATTTTTCTTACAAACGAAAGACCAGACATCAGAGTTGATGTAGAAACTCTTGGGCAGCGCCTGAACAGAGCCAACCTCGATCTTTGCATTCCTTTACGTAGGAGAGCCGACGCTGTCTAGACAGGAGAGGTCACCGTGCGGATCTATTTGCCTGAATACTGGGGGCAGAGCAAATACTGTCATTTATATATCTACTTCATACACGCTTTAAAATGTTCTTGTTGGCATAAACAAAACTTTGAACAAAAAAGAGAACTGTGAAGAAAAAAAATATATACATCCTACCCCTATTCTCTAAAGTCAGTTCACTGCAATACGAACATCAAGTGAATCCACCGTCCATGCAGATCCATCTTTAAACACAAAACAGACAATTTGCATAAACAAAGAAAAAATGCATCATCTTAGTAGAACTCTGCTGAATCAGTTTCCATAATTGTACCTTGGCAGAATGTTATTTTTATGAGTTTTAAAACGGATTTGAGAAAAATAAACTCCATAAATAAATATGTAGCATCCAGTGTTTCCTCAGACTCTTGTGTTCACAGGCTGTCCTCCACACGGTGCCATAAAGGCTTGTGGACTAAAGACCTGAAAATAACTGCTGTATTTATTTATTTTTTAAAAATCTTTTCTCATCACATTATTTGTATAGCAGTCCGTTGTGATGTTCAGTATTTCGCGGTGACTTGCGGAGTTCATTATCCTTCTCTATTGTGAAGCTCGACTCGTTTTCCAGCAGCGTGTCTGCGCTCGGTCCTCAGATCCTCCTTTCACCTGCATTCAGTGGCCGCTGCGACGGAGAGAGCCGTCCCTCCCGCGCTCCTCTTCCCCCCTTTTTTTATTTTTTACCCCTTTGCGCGCGTGCTCTTGGAGAGAAAGCGTCTCATCACAGCAGAGTAAATAAACCCCACAGAAAGACGCATTCGTCACGGCGAGTCTCGCGCGCAGTGATGGACGACGTTCCGGCGGCGCTGTGAGCGATGCGCGCAAAGTGAACGGCGGACAGGCGGCTACAGAACAAGGCCCCTGGCCCCCTCCAGCCTTTCCTAGCTAGCTAATGAGCAGCATTATTCAAATGGAGCCTTTGTTGTCGACGCACCGCGCTGTAACAGGCAGCCTTGCGTGATTTTTGACGCTCTGCTCTATCAGTTTGTCACCTGCGACAGCACAAAAAAAAAAAAAAAAAAAAAAAAAAAAACCTGAGGCGCCTTGAAACCGTGGGCGAGTTCCTCCTCCTCTCTCCTGAACCGTGGGATGTTCCCGACTGATTCAAAGCGAGCAGAGGTTTGATATTAACCCAAAAGCACAATGAACGACGGTCAGATGAAAGGAGCGACCAGTGTGCTGCTTCTTCTTCTTCTACTACTACTACTACTACTACTACTGCTTCTTCTTCTTCTTCTTCTTCTTCTTCTTCTTCTTCTTCTTCTTCTTCTTGTGAGAGGAGGGTGTGTGAGGAAGAGCGGAAGGAGAGTGAAAGAGAGCGTGTTTGTATATCTTTATCTTACTGTCTTTTCACTGGGTGTCTAGTTTTATTTGTTTAATTGTAATTTTGTGTTGTATCACGTTTTAAGGGGTTTTTTGTTCGTTTGTTTGGGGTGTGGCCGTCGGGCGTGCCTGGCTTGCCGGCGTCTGACGGCAACAATGGTGGGTGTCGGTGGTGGGTCTTTCTCCACGCTGACACGGAAGAACGGCATCAAGGTGGGTGCCGGCTCTCCGTGCAGCGTGGAGGAAGTTTGTTTAGCGGTTGGAGAGGTGATTGGGCACGGGTCTATTCGGTCGGCTGCACGGATGAATGGGGCGGTGGTTTTATTTGTGGAAAAAGTCGAACAAGCTCAAACAGTTGGTGGAGGCGGGCGTGTCCGTCAACGGCTTATTTCTGCAAGTGTCACCGTTAACGCTACCAGCAAAAAAGGTGACACTATCGAATGTACCGCCGTTCATTAGCGATGAATTTCTAGTAAAGGAGCTATCGAGGCATGGTAAGGTGGTTTCACCTGTTAAGAAGGTACCATCAGGGTGTAAATCACCTTTATTGAAGCATGTAGTTTCTCATAGAAGACAACTGTTCATGCTTCTAAACAAAAAAGATGAGGAACTAAACTTACGTTTTCATGTGAGACTAGATGACTTCGACTACGTGCTTTTTGCAACCACTTCAAATATGAAGTGCTTTGGTTGTGGACAAGAGGGACATTATAAAAATGTGTCCCGACAGGGCCGGGCTAGCCGCTTCGGTATCGGAGGAAAAGCAGCCCCCTGCTGGGCAAGATGGCGAGGCCGCTATTGCTGCTGCGGCGGGGGAACCCGCTGCTGCGGCGGGGGAACCCGCTGCTGCGGGGGGAACCCGCTGCTGCGGCGGGGGAACCCGCTGCTGCGGCGGGGGAACCCGCTGCTGCGGCGGGGGAACCCGCTGCTGCGGCGGGGGAACCCGCTGCTGCGGCGGGGAACCGGAGAATGTTGATGAAGGGTCAGTGGAGGACGGAGATAAAGAGTGGGAATGTCGGAAAAGGTGAGAGCATGGCGGTGTGTGGGTGATGGGGTGAATGGTGGTGTGAGTGAGAGTGTGGAGCAGGTGAATGACGGTGTGGAAAGAGATCTGGAAGATGTGAGGGGCGATGAGGAGTGTCGAGTGTATGAAGGTGAGGGAAGAGAAGCTCAGGCAGAAGGACAAAGCAAAAGGAAAGGCAGTGTAGAGTCGGTGGTAGGGGATGGAGCAGAGAGAGAAACGGGTGAAGTAGAGGAAGACATGGACTTTGAAGCCAGTGTCCCGGCAAAGAGACGCAGCAAAAGGCAGAATGTAGTGGCTGCTGCAAAAGCTAGCAAACAAGCTAGCAAGTTGACTGTAGAGAGGAGGGAGGTGTCAGACAGCAGTGATACAGAGAGCTGGTTCTCTGACGCCAGCGAAGCCTCTGTATCAAAAATGGACAAAGAACCGAGATACCCAGCAGAAGCCTTTACAACCTTTTTAAGGCAAACAAAAGGGTTAAAGGGGGTAAAATTAGAAAAATATTTCCCTAATTTAAGAACGTTTTATTTCTCTGCCAGACACCACATCAGACACAAAGAAGAATCAGATTTTACGGACACAGAAATTTACAGGTTAAAAAAGATAATGTCAAAAGTTAGAAAACAATTTTAATGATATATAGTGATTATTTATTATTTATTGTAGTGTTTTGGTGGGTTGGTTTTAGGTTTTTACACAAGATGGAGTCTTTTAAAATAGCATCTTTGAATTTAAATGGGGCCAGAGAGGTTGAAAAACGGGCTTTAATTTATCAAATGTTAAAACAAAAGAAAATTGATGTAATTTTTCTGCAAGAGACACACAGTGATCACATATTAGAAACGGAATGGCGCAGAGAGTGGAAGGGAGAGGTCATATTAAGTCATGGCACATCTATGAGTGCAGGGGTAGGCTTTCTTTTTTCTAAAGCTTTTACCCCTATTGCTATTGAAACCGAACACGTTATAAAAGGGAGGTGTCTTTTAATAAAGACAAAATTTGATTTTTTTAGCATGGTTTTTATTAATATTTATGCTCCGACTACCAATGCAGAGAAGAAACATTTTTATGAAAAAATTGGGGAAAGACTAGGTGATTGCGGGCCAGAAGATTATGTTTTCATAGGTGGGGATTTTAATTGCACTGAGAACGAGTTTTTAGACCGCAATCATGCAGAGCCGCACCCGATAGCCCAACATGTCTTGAAGCAGCTGGTCTCGTCTCATGGCCTGGTGGACGTATGGAGGAGGATGCACGCAGGCTCCAGGCAGTACACATGGTCCCACATTAAGGAAGGTAAAATCTCTTTAGCTCGTTTAGATCGTTTTTATTGTTTTAAACACCATTTTAACGTGTTTAAAACATGCCAGATTTTACCCGTGGCTTTTACGGATCATTCTTTGCTTTTAGGTAGTGTTTTTATCAGGAACATTTTACCCAGAAGTGCGTACTGGCATTTTAATTCTGCTTTGACTTACGATCAGAGTTTTAAAGAGGTTTTAACTTATTTTTGGAACGGTTTTAGACAAACGAAGGCTGATTTTATCTCCATCAGACAGTGGTGGGACTATGGAAAGGTCCAGATCAAACTGCTGAGTCAACAGCACACTGTCAATGTCACTTGTGACATTGCCGGATCTATCAGAGATCTGGAGATGAGCATAGTGGAGCTAGAACGACTTAGTGACGCCACAGGAAATCGAGAGCATATTGAAGCTCTCAAATCAAAAAGGCTAACTTTGGCCAACCTGCTGGAGAATAAAGTCCAAGGCGCGTTGGTCAGATCCCGGATGCAAGACATCGCAGAGATGGATGCTCCCTCTGGCTTTTTCTTTGGCCTGGAGAGGAAGCACGGGCAGAGGAAAATGATCCACTCGTTGCTGTCGGACACGGGGCAGCATTTGAGCGAAACCGGGGCAGATAAGGAGGAGGGCTGTCGATTTCTACCGTTCACTGTTCCAAAGCGAGAACAGGGAGAACGACGAACTGATGGAGGAGTTCTGTGAGGAACTGCCTCAGGTCTCTGAGGAGACCAACAGCGAGTTGGAGCGCCCTCTGAGCATGCAAGAACTCCACACAGCCCTCCTGGGCATGCAGGGCCAGAAGTCCCCGGGTGTTGATGGGCTCACGGTGGAGTTTTTCAAGACCTACTGGGATCTTCTGGCCAGGACATGCTTGAGGTGTGTAATGAAAGTCTGGCCACTGGTTCGCTCCCCTTGTCCTGTCGTAGGGCGGTCATCGCCCTGCTGCCCAAGAAAGGAAACCTGCAGGATATAAAGAACTGGCGCCCCGTGTCCCTTCTCTGCACCGACTATAAAATCCTCTCCAAGGCCCTAGCCACGAGGTTAGGAAGAGCCATGGAGCAGGTCATCCACCGGGATCAGACCTATTGCGTCCCCGGCAGGTCTATGGTAGATAATATCTACCTAATTCGGGATGTTTTGGAAGTCTCCGGTTCATTGGGTTTACAAACTGGCTTGATTTCACTAGATCAAGAAAAGGCATTTGACCGCGTTGAACACGGCTTCCTCTGGAAAATTATGGGGAAGTTCGGGTTCAGCGAGGGTTTTATCGCCAAGATCCAGGTATTGTACAGTGACATTGAGAGTGTGCTGAAGATCAACGGTAGCCTGTGTGCTCCTTTTAGGGTGTGTAGAGGTGTCCGACAGGGCTGCGCGCTCTCGGGAATGCTCTACGCACTCTCCCTGGAACCCCTCCTGCAAAAAATGCGCTCAGAGATCCATGGCATGGTTTTACCTGGTTTTAACAACAAATTGGTTTTATCCGCCTATGCTGACGATCTCGTGGTTTTTATTAAAGATCAAAGAGACGTCAGCGCTTTAACCAAGATCATACAGAAATTCTCCATGCTGTCTGCCGCCAAGGTGAATTGGGGAAAGAGCGAGGCCCTGGCTGTTGGCAAGTGGGCTGAAGGACTCCCGGCTCTCCCCAAGGGCATGACTTGGAGGAAAGATGGCTTGAAATATCTTGGTGTTTTTTTAGGCGGAAAGGACTTTGAAGAAAAGAACTGGGGAAACGTAGAACAAAAGATAACAAATAAACTTGCCAAATGGAAATGGCTACACGGTAAAATGTCTTATCGAGGAAGAGTGCTGGTGTTAAATAACCTGGTTGCCTCACAACTATGGCATAAACTTGTTGTGTTAGACCCGCCATCAAGGCTGTTGGCTAAAATCCAAACAGAAATGGTGAATTTCTTTTGGAATAACCATCACTGGGTACCGCAATCAGTGTTGTTTTTACCTAGAGAGGAGGGGGGCCAAGGCCTTGTCCACCTGGCTAGTAGAGTGGTTGTTTTTAGATTGCAGTTTTTACAGAAATATTTGACAGGATCTCCTATGGAGAGATGTGGCCAGCTGCATTTTGAGACGTGTGAATTTATTGGAGTTGGATGCTGCTCTGTTTTTAACAAATTTTAGTCTTTTAAAGTTAAGGGAGATTCCGCAATTTTATCAGAGCGTTTTTAAATCGTGTGCTCTTTTTAAATTGCGTAGATCGGAAACGAATGACTCTCTGCATTGGCTTTTAGAAGAACCATTGGTCTGCGGAGCAAGATTAGACGTCGAAAAAGACACGTTCCTAGGACTATCAGAGACTTTGAGCAGAGCTGGACTGGTGACTTTAAAGCGGCTGATCCAATTTTCTGGAGCGGATTTTGGAAACGCCCAGGGGGTTGCCGCTGCAGTCAAAATGAAGTCCACCAGAACAATGGAACGTGTCCTGGGGAAAGTAAAGGAGAGACTGGCTGCAGAGGAGAAGGATTTACTGCAGTCATACAAAGAGAAGGAATGCCTACCAAGAGACACGGATCCATTCCCAAAGGTACTCCTGAGTCCGGGCTTTGAAGAGGACAGTGGTCCCCTTTTAAAGAACACGGACTCGGAAATGGACCTGTGCAAGGTAATGCCAAAGACACTGTACAAAAACTGTGTAAAAATCCTAAACAGGAAAACACTCCAGGGGAGAGCTGTCAGCGTGTGGGCTGATAAGCTAAAAGGACAGCCGATACAATGGAGGACGCTATATAAACTGCCAATTAAAAAAAGGACTGGTGACCTCCAGTGGAGGGTGCTCCACGGCGCCATTGCCACAAATGCTTTTTTATCGGTCATCAATCATAATATTGTAAATGAGTGTCCTTTTTGCACCTTATCAGAGAGTGTTTTTCATGTTTTTATAGATTGTACACGTTTAACTGGTTTTTTTAGTTTTCTATCGACTGTTTTTAGTCTTTTTAAAATGCTTTTTACCAATGCAGTATTTATTAACGGTGTACCTCATAGTAAAGCAACTAGTTTAAGATCTCGGCTTTTAAACTATTTATTGGCTGAAGCTAAACTAGCTATTTATATCACTCGAAGAGATAGGATGCAGGATGGACCTCAGTTGGATGCTGTGACCCTGTGGAAAGTGAACATAAAGGCGAGATTGAGATTGGAGTTTGCTTTCCACAGGGCCACCGGGAATTTGGAAAAGTTTTTGGATTTGTGGGGATGCGATAACGCACTATGCATCATCTCAGAGAGAAACGAACTAATTTATAAAAAAATACTATTATAATGATTTTATTGATGTAAAGAGAAACATTGTGAATTGTGTATATATATTTGTTTAATAAATGTATTGGTAAAATCTTCTTCTTCTTCTTCTTCTTCTTCTTCTTCTTCTTCTTCTTCTTCTTCTTCTTCTTTTTTTGCCAAGCACAGATCACCTCAAAGCTAGGAGTCAAAACAGTGGGTGAGCAAAAGGCCCAAATGAGGCGGAAAAAAAAAAGTCAACAAATAGTTTATATGTCACGCTAAGAAATCACACACTACAAAAAAAAAAAAAAAAAAAATAGAAGGGGAGCTGCTTTATGGGCTGCACCGGCTGACAGGTGGAGCGGCGGTGAATAAAGGAAAATGAAAAAAAAAAAGATGGCAGTAGAAAGAGAAAAACGTGCCCTTCTACAAAGAGGGGAGGAGGGAGGGTGGTAAAAGAAGGCAGAGCGTTTTTTTAGAGGAAGCTCCTCCGACAGAGCCCATCTCCAGCTGTCACAAATCATTTCTGCTCGGGAAGTGAGGGGAGGCGAAATGTCAAAATATTTGAATAAATTGCGCAGAAGCCTGTTGAGAGCGGGGCGCTGCGGTGAGAGGGGGTATTGTTGGTGCCGATGGGGTGAAGAGGGTTGTTTGGGAGGGGGAGAGAGAGCACCAGGCCAGAGGGGTTGGGGTTGCATTGTGAAACAACCCTCTCCGGCCTCCGACACACAGAGAAAAAAATCTAATGTTTCGCCCACTGCAGTGATTTTGGAGCAGTTTCTTCCCATCATTGCAGTTATACTGACAGCTGTTATAAGCTATCTTTGTATTTACTCTACCTACGGACTGTAGTAGGGTTAGAGCCCAATTTTGGGGGGCTTTTAAATCTGTGTTTTTTTGGGGGGGGGGGTTTACGTCTTCCATGAAGTATACTACACAACCTTAAGATGTGTTGTATACTTATTTCATATCGTTTAAATGTGAAATAAATAAAGAATTTGGACTTATGAGTCAACTCACCTTCCAGCCTCAATTTAACTTTCTTCACAAGAAAAAAACTAAGTAGAGGTAAATCTGAACTAGTTCGCTATACCCCAGTGTTCTTGAATAAGAGGTGTCTGAAGGGGATGGCGTTGTGTATTTTCCAGCCACAGTGTCAATTTATAGCACAATCAAGCAGCAATTGATGTAAAAATGCTATTTCAAATCAGACATCAGGTGATTTTTTAAAAAACTAAGAACAGTATTTTAAAGTTCAGTCTGGGAGCCAACTTTAGAACTGGGGCGATGTGCGCTGTCGTCCTGATTTGAGGAAGCATCCTGTTTGAATTTCTCTCGGCGTTGCTGGGACATTGCTCCTTTAATCAGAAGAAGACCGACTTTGTCGCTGTCTTTACGTAGCTCTGAAGGTTCAGATCTGAGTCCGTCTCTAGATTCCAGATTTCAGGCCTGACTTCTAGCTTCCATCTGTAATGATTGAAGCTGTGCGTCGACTCCAGAAATTATAACTCGAGTTTCGTTTTGGCACACCCACACATCGACCTGTTCTAAGCATTTCTTCGGTGCTGGGATGAGTTCACAGTCACCTGGTCACATTGTGGGATTCAAGTGATGGCCTGACCAACATTTAAATGGAACAAAAAAGCAAATGCAGAAGAGAAATTTGACCAGGTGACTGATTTTTTTATATAGGTGCGGTACTATAAGTGCAGATGGCCTCCCAAACCCACGTCGAGACATTTGTTGCTGATTTCTTTTTTCTTGCTCGCTTTGCTTTTACTCCTACAGGTCTGAACTGTAGCCAACGCTATTGTGCTGTAAGTTTTGTTCAATTTCCTGCTGGCCTTTTGATGAATATTTATCATGCAAACCGTGGTGGTGGTGGGGGGGGTGGGCAAATTCAGGACAGGTTACCACGATAAGGGGTCTGATGGTGCTTTATTGTTTAATGTCTCTGAATGCATGTTCTCTATCAGGCCGATTGCATCTCCTCTCTTTGTTCAGATCGTCCCCCGGGGTGCATCAGGAGTCGCGGGGTCAGTGTCTCCTCTGTTTGCCGCCAAGCTCACCAACACCGTATTTAATTAGGCCTCTAATCAGCCACTAAACACACAATAAAAGGAGACAATCTGTTTACTTTCCTCTCAGCACTCCGACATTTACGGTCTTCATATTTGCATGTATAGCTGATTCAAAAAGAGAAGAGGGGAAAAAAAAAAATCATTTATCAGAGAGAAAGATCAAGGTCATGGCTCCTCTTCACACTCGATTCCCTGAAACCAATTAAACTGTCGGTCGGTGAAGTTCAGTTGGAGGACACAGGCGAGAAACAATGGCAGATGACAGCTCCTCGCCGCTATCTCGGCTGGGTTTTTCTCGCAGCGGTAATTATATTTGCAAATTCTGTCGCCGAGACTTAAAAAGTCGGAGAACTTTCGCAGTCAGCCGGAAACGGCCCAAACATGCCGGTGACTGAAACGATCAGTGTTCATGAGAGCTAAAAGCCACGGAGGTGAGAGAACGACCTGAATTGAATCATCCCCACTGAAAATCAGACCTGGGGTTAATATCCTTAGTTCACTCAAGTATCGGTGTGCACCTTTCGTGGCGGCTGTGTGTTGTGGGTTTTGTCACGACACACAACACACACACTTTGGTGCTTACACAAATAGGCATCGACAAAAAAAAAAAAAAAAAAAAAAAAGAAGGGGAGAAAATCAGCTAATGAAAAACAACATAGTAAAAGGAACAAAGGGGGAAAAAAAGAGCTTTTTTATGTCAATACTCTGTAAACCTCCCCCCAAAACACATAAAATACACTATCGCTTTCTATTTCCTCATAAATTAACCCAGAAGCTGGTGCTTTATGACAGGATGGCTGGCACTGACTCGAGCGAGTTAGGTATCCTCCACTTCTTACGACTCAATGTTTCAAGTGAATTCATTTGTGTCAAACTGCGTGGAAAGTATTGTGAAGAGAAAACTTCTGTAGAAAGGAATAGGCTTGAAAGTCTGCTGAATATTTGGCTCCTGACTCGGCGGTAAGAACAAACATGTTTCCGTTCATGCAAATAACACTCAAAACCACCAAACCGTCAAACGCAGCAGAGATGCAGCTACAAGAGTAAAAATGTGACGAATCAAAATGTGAAGTTATTGAGAGAGGGAGGATTGTTCAGGTGAGGAACTATTTCATACTCAAAAGGTCACTCTCTAATGTATTTGGAATGAATTTGTACTAGTTTGCATCTGGTAGATAAATGGATTTGAAAAATGCCCTATCACATTCCTCTTCTACAGCAGCTTCAAAAAGTATTTTACCCTTCAGTCATTTTCACATTTTGCCACATTTTAACCACAAACCTCCATGTGGTTAAAATGTGGTTTTATGTGATAAAACCAACACAAAGTTGTGCATAAACCAATAGTAAGATTTGGCGTTCGGTCTCCTGCCGCATGTGACATTTTGCAGGTCGACCTAAAAGTCAACCTTTGGTCCCATCTGGCCAGAACACCTCGTTCCAGATGTTCCCTGTGTCCCTCATCTGGCTTGTGGCAAACTTCAAAAGGAACTTCTTATAGTTTTCACTCAGTGACGACAGTCGTCCACCATCTCTTCCATAACGGACAGACTTTCTGACTGATTGATATTTGTGCTATCAGTCCTTCCATCTGAGCTCTGGCTTTCTGCGGCTGATCCAGAATTACGCTGGCCGTTAGCTGCAGGTCTGACGTGACTTTTGTAAAGTTACAAGAGCAAAAGTAGGGTTTAATTGATCACAAAACCATTCATTGAATTATAATTGTCTCACTTTCTAGGTTACTAGATATGTAGCTACCTAGCTAAATATTTAATTAGCTAAATTTTTGAAGTTCAATATTTATTTAGTCACGAAGATATTTAGTTAACCAACCAAGTAACTAAATACTTGGTTTGCTCGCGAACTAAACCAAATATGCAGTTAGAGCGCTAGATATTTAGTGTAAATAACCATATGTGTTTTGCATTACAGCACATTTGAATGTGTTTTATGTTGCCAGTAATTGTGATGTTTGTGTGGTGAAGCCCTTGACTTCTGGTTTGAGCTCTACACTTTTGTTTTTGAACACTTTTTGTCTGGTGCAGTTAGTTTGTTTTCTCCCAAATAGAGCAGTTGGTAACTTCCACCAGTTGCACCAGTTAGCAAAGCGGTTACAGCAGTTTAATAGGACACTGTTTTTCACAGAGCAACAAGAAGCGTTGTTTCATACTGGCTGCCCCTCCGAAGAGTCAAAAGGTGTGTTGATTGTAAAAAGTGTTTACGTTTTCAGGTTGTTTTTTATTTTTTTGTTGAAAACTATACAGTCTTTTTCTTCCACTTCACAGTTTTATCTCGTTACGTGTGAGTCTGTTATATGAGATATATTTTGGCAGACATCACCATTTTTTTTGGGGTCATATTTTCCAGTGCTTAACACTGGATTCTTGCTTTTGCTCACTTTCCACACAATAAGCCAACTTTTGGAGAAATTGCTTTTACAAACACACCCTTCCTGAGGTCTGTGTAGGACAGTCTCACGGAAAAGCAAAGCCGGAGAAAGACGTGTAATACTTTCAGGTGTTAAAAAAAAAAAAAAACATCACAAATTGCTCTTTCATTTGCGAGTATCGAAGTAAAACAGAACACCGGCAACAAAGCAGGGCTGCTGCTTTCTCCATCTAAATGAGAATAACCAAGCACGGTGCTTCACATGTGCAACAACCAGCTTTCATGTGTCCAAGCAAAAGAAAAAAAAAGTAAAAAGAAGGAGAGGGTGGTGTGGGTGGGGGGTGGAAGGGGGAGGTATAGACTTATTATTTTCCTGCCTTTTACCAGCTGGGGCATAAAGAGAACGTTCAGAGGGTGTGTTGGTGCATGGGGGTGCATTTATGTGTGCGTACATGTATCTCTTCAGGCACTCATGTGTGCGTCCATCTCCCATTTGCATTTGAGTGAGCCTGGCCGTGTGCATATGTATGGGTGGCACAGCGGACCAGAACAGAGCTCTGACAGAAGCAGAGCTGCTGCTCGCTGATGCCTGCCTGGAGGAGCTGACAGCAGCCTGGCCTGTCAATCAGGGTGCAGGCCCAGAAGCTCACTGCTCACATTATTCTATCTTGTTAACTCTAAATCTGTCTGCATGCTGTTTATGTGCCTTTTTGTGTCCGTGTATGTGTGTGTATGTGTGTGATGGAAAGAGAGTGTGTGTGCATGGGCATACGTGGTGGCTTTGCTTTTTTTTTTCCCCCCACCACTTATGTGCTTCAGTGTTTTGGTCCTAGCTGCATGGACAGGTTCAGACGAGTATTAAACGAGGCAGATGTGAAATCTGGACTAGGTTGTGGTATGAAAGCCAGGCCACTATTGGTGACTTTATAGAAATGCGAAAAACCAGCAGGAGAAGCAGTAAACTGATGTTAAAGTCAAGCCATCAAGGAGGACTTGGTAAAAATGTGACAGCTAAATTATTGTTGTTGAATTGTTTTGTATGAACAAAACAGATTTACTTATTTTCTCATCAATAGCTATTTCTGGCTGACTTCCACTTTCTAGTTTCATCGTATTACATTTTTAATTCTTAACTATAAACACATATAATTTGATAAACGTACAACCATACATGGGAATTTTCTCCTTTAAAGTCTGTGGTATTTTTTTCCTTCACCATACGGACTACTATCCCCATAATCCTTTGCGATAAAAGCTCGCCGTCCGGATGTTGACAACTTGTGTCGCCTTCACTGCGGGTACGGAACTCCTAATTTTATTTACATGCGCCTAATTAGTTCTTCTTTGAAACAAGTCAGATATGTAGCGTTTGATGATAACGGTTCAAATCATAATCTCTAGCCTTTTTCTTTATGGCTTATGTTTTCTTTAAGCAAAAGTAATTAATTGTAGCGGTGGAGATGTTACAATGAGGACAACGAAGCATTTCTACTGAAATTATCCCGGGTAACTAATATTTGATTACATAAACTTAAACAAAATGTAATACGTGATTTGTTTATTGTTACATTTAAAAAAAAAGTCCGACATTTTCTAGTTGGATTAAATACACTCTTCGTGACTTCATGCGTTGTCCTGCTGGTCCCTGAAGGCAACACGAGATAAGCGACAGGAATGTATTTAGCGAACTGAAATATCCAGCTCCAGCTGATGGAAAGAAGAAGATACATCCCCATGAATGGATATATAGATCTTCGTTTGCCGTAAATTGACCTCACGTTCATTTGTTCTTGCGTGTTTTGCTGTTAAAGCTGCCAAGCGGAAGCGAGCGGCTCACGTTTGACAGCTCAGCTTGTCTGGTTGTTAGCTAACCCCGGCTATTTAACATTAGCCGCCACTGACAGACAAACCGCTGCTTGTTTTATGTCACCAAACAAATTCACGTTTTAGTGCCACTGCACTGAAGTCTTACAGAAAACTGGCAGCTGGAAATATACTACTTATAGAGTGGGGTTTTCCATTAAACCCCCAAAACAAACAGACGAGTTCTTGGGCAAGTTCCTTGTTTTTTTTCATGTTTATATATATTCATACCTTTTAACAACTTTAATTACATCACTGCTATCTAACACAAGGCCTTCCCCCAAAGCGTTTTGTTTTTGTTTATTTCATCTTGGATTCTAAAAAATATCTGAGTTTGTGTAAGGTCAAAAGTTGAACTTTTAACTAAAGCTCAGGCATAATAGTGGTGCTGCTGATTGACCTACATAGAAGTGAGACACCTTGGCTGCTTCCTGTACCTGTCAACAAACCTCCAACATGGTGGACACTGATGGCACTTTATGTCATTTTGACTTTGGCCATCATTGTGAATTCTGAATAGTTGTGAATAGTGAATAGTTCACAATCGTGTGAACTATTTTGTGCCACCTTGTCTGTATGTGTGGTGTTTTTGTCATGTAGGCAGCTCTTTGAGCAAGGACAACTTTTGAACTTGTGACTGATTTCAAATAAAGTCTATATATCGCAGTTGAGTGTCCGGCAAAAGTATTTACACCACCTAAAGTTTTCCTCATTTGGTTCCAAAGTTTTATGTATTTTAACTTTAAATGGAATTCATTCTTCAGATTCTCCTGAGCTGTGCAGCTCCTCCAAAGGGCCTTTGGGCTATTCTCCTTGCATAGCCCATTAGTTTAAGTAGATAAATGTTTTTATCATTATTACCTTTTTTTTAGGTTTGAACTTGTGCTATACTTGTTCTAGTTTTGAATGCTGTATTCTCCCCCACACCGCCCTTCCCCTCCGCTCAGTTCCTCAGCCAGTAGCAATTAGCAAACACCTGGTGGATCTGAGCATCTACAAACTAACTCTCAGTGAAAAAGTTGTTGAAGTGTTAATATATGAGTGATGTTTTGGTGACTTCTTGAAGGTGGAGTTTCTGAAAAAGCAAGTGTTGTATAGAGACAGTGGCCCAATTTCAAATTATGATATCAAATTTCTTTTATGTCATATGTGACATGTGTAGCATTTTTATAACAACTGAAAGTAACACAGTTACTTGATTTTGGTATAAAATAGCACTTTGTGCCTTAATAACACTTGAATATTCTGCAAATGGTCCATAATTAGCCAATAGGCTATCTTTCATCTGCTGTCCTTGGATGACCAGTAATATGTCTCACTAAAAACAAGGTTCTTAGTGAGACATAAGAAAAATGTTGGCAAATATGATGTGTTTTGAACTAATTCTTTTATTTGCTTTTTAAATGGATTAATCAGATCACTGGATTTTATTTTGGTGTATCAAAAAGGGGGTTGAATACAAATAAGCCCCCACAGATTTTCCAGTTGTTTCAAGCTTTCACGACTTTCCCTGTAAAAGACATTGAAGCATGTACCTGTAACCTGATACATGAGGAAAAAGTTGTGTGAATACTTTTGCAAGGCACTCTGTGTATTCAGTGTGATTGTACTCTGTGCTGTGTCAGACTTAATGTTTTGCTCGTCCCACTCATGGATGTGTTTGTCTCTGCCTAACCCCACAGGTCATGCATGCAGCTTGCGTTTTGTCCGTCCCCAGCCCTCGAGACAATGCGCTACCCGTAGCCGGAGGCTCTTCCTCCGTCTAGCCTCCGTCTTTCCCCCCCTCTGCTCCCACCGCTCCCAGAGTTCCCTATGTTAACCCTCTTGAGCATGTTTTACTATATATGTCTGCGGCGGCGCTCCAGGAGCGGCACTCGAGGCGAGGCCCTGACTAGCCGGCGTGCCGTGGAGTCGGGCCAGCGGGCGGTGCTGCCGGTCAGCGTGGAGGTGGAGCAGTATGCCAAGGAGGTTCTGGACTTCAGCTCCCACTACGGCAGTGAGAACAGCATGTCCTACACCATGTGGAACCTGGCCGGGATTCCCAACGTTTACCCCAGCTCGGGGGACTTCACGCAGACGGCCGTGTTCAGAGCTTACGGGAAGTGGTGGGAACAGTGCGCCAGCGCTCCCTTAACGTTCCGCCGGACCCCCGACGGCTTCCACAGTCAGGATTACATAGAGCTGGGCTTTGAGGAGCCCGTCTACCCTACGGCGGTGGAGGTGTTTGAGACTTATTATCCCGGAGCCATCGTCCAAATCCTGGCCTGCTCCCACAACCCGTTTTCCCAAAACCCGCCTACTGATGTCAGGTAACAGCCCCCCACTGTGATGACATCAACTTCATGTTTCATATTTGTAACTAGAACAGGGTTCCTGCACCACCTCAGAGTACTTTGGCCATTGTGGATAGAGGGGAAGAAAGGAGGAACTTCAAAATAAAAAAAATAAAAAAAAGGGATTTCTCAGTTTGAAAAGTGAGAAATTTTCTTTAAAAAGCTAAAATTTTGAGATTAATTTGAGAAAAAAAAAACATGGAAATTTCAGAGTTCTTCCAACATTTTCAACTTCTAAAAAGTTGCAAAAGTTGAACATTTTTGACATTTGAAACAAAATAAAAAACATTCCTTGTTCTTACAGAACATTTCTCAGACTATAGTCAAACTTTCTGAGTCAGAAATGTTCTAGAAAAAGCAAGAAAATGTCAAAGTTTGAAAAGCGACACATTTCCTAGGCAAAAGAAAATTTAGATTAATTCCAGAAATCTTCTAGAAAAAATATATACATTTCTGAGGTTCAAAAGTAAAAAAACTTGAAAACTCAGAATTACGATGTTTTTTCTAGAACGTTTCTGAAATTAATCTCAAACTTTTGAGTTTTTCTAGCAAATTTTCAACTTTTCAAATGTTGAAAATTTCTTGTTTTTTTTTCTAGAAAATAAATTATTTTTTCCTTTTTATTTCTGTCTGTCGTTGCCCTAATATGCTGTCATACGACAAGGTCATGAAAAGTATTGGAGAGGTTTTTATTATTTTTTTGTAAGAATGTAAAAATTATGCAAATCTAAGAAAAAAATATGCTGCTCAACTTTATTTCTTATTTTATTAACCAGTAAATCTGGTTAATAACAACTTTTGCTGGACAATAAATTGTCCCTGTAAACATTGCGATAAATGATACTGTTGTGGTTTTGAGACCATTTTCAAGTAATATATTGACAATTACATAATAATTTTCTAGTTTTCTCTCTCAAAGAAAGATAAACTTAAATTTGTAAAGAACTATTAACACTTGAACTCAAAAAAACTTCATATGCAAAATAAAACATGACAACAAAAATTAATAAACAAAATGGGGGAAAAAAAACACAAACAAAACCTTAATTGTAATGGATTATAATTTCACTGTAAACAAAATTGGCCTTCAATAAAGGATTAATGATCAGAATGGAAATGATTGAGCTCATTTTAATTTATCTTTCAATTAATTGATTAGTTTGTGTTTAATAATATATTCAGTAAGCAGAAGCAGCAAAACAATTTCTCATGCTAACATCCTTTAGCACACAGTCATTTTGTAAAAGCTTGTTTTACAGAAACCTTGTTTTAGCGATGCTAAGCGTTGCTGTCTTGTCCAGGTGGGAGGTGTTGTGGTCAGGAGAGCCCACCAAAGCGCTGACCCCCCAGGCTCGACAGTTCTCCCCGAAAATCAAGCACATCAACTTCCCCACCAATCTGCTCCGGCTGGAGGTCAACAGCTCCCTGCTGGACTATTACACCGAGCTGGACGCTGTTATCCTCCGCGGCGTGAAGGAGAGGCCCATGCTCGCGCTTTATAAGATGCCTCTTATAGACATAAGCGACTTGAGTGACAGTGAGGACGAGATGTCTGACGTCAGCGGTCCTTTCAAACCAGGAGGAGACGGCAAACAGCAGAGGACGGCCAACGGCTTCTTTGACAAACTGCCATATGAGGTGACAGCAGAACGAACACGCTGCAGGGCGCAGAGCAAAACCTGAACCTCAAAGGAACCATAATGTTAAAGGGCAGGATTATGTAAAATCGACTTTTTTGAGCTTTGCATCATGTTACAATGTTGTTCAAAAACAAACCAAGGCGGATGAAGCTCCTCCTCTGAGCTGCAGTTTCCAAGCCGAGCTTCAGCATTCCAGCTCCTTCAGACTAGCCAGCAACAAATAGCAAGCACCTGATGTTACTGCACATTTGTTGAGCTCATTATTGGAGCCACTTTTCAGGCAACGCTGATATGTTTTCCTAAAAGGTTAATAGAGGAGCCATGTTGTGATGACTTCCTGAAGATGGAGTTTCAGAAAGAGCAGGAGTTTTTAAAGAGACAGAGGCACGATTTCAATGTTAAATCACAAAGACAAATTTCTTTCAAGTTATGTTTAATATTTGTAGCATTGTTATAACAACTGAAGGTAACATTGTTACTTGATTGTGCTATAAATTTTAACCATGTGCCTGGAAATAATGCTGTCCCTTTAATGTTCTTTGATAAACATTAAAGAACATTAACAAAGTCACTTAGAAACTTCAACTAAGGATTTTCACAGCAACAGATGCAGAGAAATGCAACTTTTCCTATTAAATCATATTGAAATAATGAAGTTAATTGCATTTTTGTTGCTGGAGTTGCTATTTTAGAGTCTCTGTTTGCAATAACACAAGCACTGATCAGTTGATTTGTTTATTTGTTACAAATCGTACCTTAATAACATCATTTACCAACATGTTTTTGTAACTTCCTGCAGCTTTAGTGGAAATAAATCACCAGGAAAACACGTTGCCTGTTACGAAACACTATGGTAGCAGATTTTTGGTGTGGGGATTCACGTATCACACTCCACTCTGTGTTGTTCAATAAGACACACTGAGGTCTGCGACCAAAAGCATTAAAAAGTTTGAAGTGGTACGAACACTCTCCCGTGTTCCTGCATTCCTCTCAAACACATGATCGCGTCGGGGCTCCATCCTGGTCCAACGGGCCGACCTCGCGTCACCTTGTCCGTGGCACGCTTCAAGAAAACCCCTGTGGCGCTCGTCTCATCTGCGCTCCAAACCGCTGCCATTAACGGCGGTCCTCACAAACCGCCGCGTACCCGCCACCGAAAGACAATACAGCTATTATCCGTCAGCCGACACCGGGCCAGAACGTGGCGCGTTGTAGGTCCGCCGCCACACACTCGCGCGGGGCAAATTCTAGAGAGGCAACGCAAACACAGAGCGGAACATCAGAGCAGTTTTGATCTCTCCTACATAGAGAGGAAACATTAATCTACGCCACGCATTTCTACTTATTATCCTTCAGCTTTTTACCATCACTTTAAAAGAGTTTCCACTTTTCCTCGCCTCTCCTGACCCTTCTCTCTCCCCCCTCCCGGTCTTCCGTCCTCAGCTCATCCAGCTGATTCTGAGCCACCTGACCCTGCCTGACCTCTGCCGTCTGGCCCAGACCTGCAAGCTGCTGCACCAGCACTGCTGCGACCCGCTGCAGTACACCCAGCTGAGCCTGCAGCCGTACTGGGCCCGGCTGAGTGACGCCTCCCTGGGACACCTGCAGAGCCGCTGCACCCTCCTCCAGAGGCTCAACCTGTCCTGGACGGGCAGCCGCGGCGCTCTCACCCTGACGGGCTTCAGCAGGTCAGAGCGAAACGACCTCGGGGGGGGAAAAAAAAAAAAAAAAAAACATGCAAGGACGAACAGTTTTAAAGTTGGTAGAACGGCAGAGAAATATTCTAAGTTCAGATTAAGAAGGTCGTTCTATTTTTTTTCCCCTTTAGTTTCATAAAGGCCCGCGGTAACAGCCTGGTGTGCCTGGAGTTGTCGTGTTGTCACTTCCTGAATGAGCCGTGTCTGGAGGTCATCGCGCAGGCCTGCCCCAAACTGCAGGAGCTCAACCTGTCGTCGTGCGACCGCCTCCACCCGCAGGCCTTCACGCACATCTCCAAACTCTCACTCCTCCGCCGGCTGGTGCTGTACCGCACCAAGATAGAGGTAGGTGTGGTCACCTGTGGACTGCAGAAACCTGTAGAAGGCCCACTGCTATCGAGCGTTTTTCAGAAAAACCGAGACTTAATTTGGCAAACCCTTCACTTAAGAAAGCATTCAAGCGTTTGCTTTTGTTTTGAGTCTTTGAGGTTTCCTTTATGTTCTCTTCAGGCCCGGTAAAGATGTGTAAAAAGCCTTAGAATAAATGGAAGTTTTATTCAGTGATTCTGAGAAAAACTGTGAAATCACATTTAATTCACTTGTGGCTTCAATGTTGGCAAAGTTAATACTTTGTGCAGCCACAGTGTTAAACCTCTCTTGCCATAGGAAAGCTCTTCATATCCTCATGTAATATTTTACAAGGTTGGGGTTTTTACACAGATTCACTCCCAGCAAAAAAACCAACGCTTATTTAATATAACTTGAGATTTCAGAGAGTTTATTTTTAGGTTCTGAAGAATCTTAGTATAGAAACTGATCCACAGCACCACGGATCCTCCTCCGTACTTCAAGCTGATCCTTAGGAAGAGTTTTAACAGACTGCTGCGCAAAAGCTGAATTTGTGATCTCAGTAAACCAAGGCTCCTGTTAAAGCTGGAGTGTGAAACTTTTATAAAAATATGTTTCCTCACAAATGTTCTTTGAAACTATCACCATGTCATCAAATATGAAACAGATAATCTGTGAAAAGATGGATCTGCTCCAGACCAGGAGTCTGTTTGAGTCTCCCGGTCAGAAACAGCCAATCAGAGCCAGGAGGAGTGTCTTAGCTCCTGTTGGTCACTCTGGTGTATGCGCTGCTAAATGTGTCAGTGGTGGATAAACAACTTAGTATTTCAGTAAAACTTGATCTGCTATCGTCGGTGGTTATGCTAACTAGCCGTAGCGTTATGAGAGTGTGTTGACTTTTAAAACAGTTTGACATTCTAGCTACTGGCTACAGTGTTGAACCTGTTAAAACTGTACTGTAATTAGTCAAATAATAAGAACGATATGAATGTTCATTACAGTGTAAGAACTGTTTGGGGTCCAATCAATTATTTGTTAATGTGGTTCAGTTGTTCACTGTTGCTGCAGTTAAACGTACATTTATCTAAAGGCTTTCAGCAAAGCTTTTAGATGAAAGTAGTTCCTGTTTTTATTCCCACCTCTGCTTTCTTGTAAGTGTCTCTCACTTACAGGTTCATCTTTAAACCTCTTGAGGTATCGCTGCCTCCTGTACGCCCCGTCAATAACAAAACAGTACGGCTTTGATCAAACTTTCAGACTATTTATGGTAAAACGATCCGGCTTCTTATCTGATGGCTCGTGTTGCTCGCCGCGTACGCTCCGTGTCAGCCCCGGGTCCGCAGGGCGTGCGTTCAGGTGCGGGCACGTCCGGGAGCGTTGTTTTCGTGTCGCGCCTCGCCGTTTTCGCCGCGCCGCAGACAGAGCGTCGTTATGGACGACGGGCGGCGTCGGGTTTCTGCGTTGGAGTCGGGCCGTGCGCCGCAGGTTGTTTACGCCGCGGACAGACAGTGAGAGCTGTGTGTCTGCCTGAGGGAGAGGGGGCCGTGGGGGTGCGTTCTGACATCTCAGCTGTCATTACCCTGTCAGTGCTCTAATTAAATGAGTAGCTCACCGCAGAGAGAGAGAGAGAGAGGCGTTTATGAAGATGCCAGACTGAGTTCGGCGCACGCACGCACTCACAAGAGGCTTTCACTTTCATCTCTTGACACTTTCTCCTGCCACAGATGTACACGTGTTGGCAATTGGCATGTTGAATTTCCATATCTGGGTGCGCGCCGCAGCGCCACAGGAGAAGACTCCGTCCTCGGCTCACGTCGCAGTGCGTAGAACTGATCTCCTGGGCTTTATGAAATTCCTTCAGATGTCGATTGGGAAGACAGACGGTGTGTTTGAAGGAAGGTCAGATGACATGACTGACTCAGCAGAATGCAACACTGTGATTTAGATGTGATGTTCTGTCATTATTTTCACATTTAAAGGGGCAGTATCAAATAAATGCATCCTTTTTTCTTTTTTTTTTAGCTTTACATCATGTTATGTCATTCCCTCATAAAAAACATCCCTGAAGTGTTGCCTTGATTCTTTTATGCATGTTTGAGAAATCCTTCAATCTCCATGGCAACCACTCATCTGAGCAGAAACGCTGCCTTCTAAGACGAAGCTCCTCCTCTGAGCTGCAAAACGTCCGCGTCACACAGGGTTTGACCCCCACTCGGCTCCTTCAGACTAGCCAGCAGCAATTAGCAAACACCTGGTGGAACTGAACATCTGCTGAGCTCATTATAGGAGCTACTTCTCAATGCGAACGTTGCCAAAGGGTTAATAGAGGAGCCATGTTGTGATGACTTTCTGAAGGCAGATATCTAGAAATAACAGGAGATTTTAAAGAGACAGAGACCCAATTTCAAGACGTTAAATCACAAAGTGACATTTCTTTAAGTCATGTTTGACCCATGTAGCATTTTAATAACTATTGAAAGTAACACAGTTGCTCGATTGTGTTCTAAAATGACACCACGTGGCTGGAAAACACATAATACCACCTCTTAAAATTGCCTATTACCATTTTCTGCGTGTCCTTTTTTTGTTTTATTTGTATTTTTTCTTTTTTCTTTCTTTCTTTATGTTCTCTCTGTAGCAAACAGCCATCCTCAGCATCTTGACCTTCTGCCCTGAGATCAGACATCTCAACCTGGGGAGTTGTGTGAGGGTAAGTAAAAAAAAAACAACTCAAATAAATAAAAAACTGTAATTATGCTTCTGTTTTAGACCCAAAGTATTAAAGTAAAACAGAGATTCCAAGATAAGAAACCATCCTGATTTAGGTCATGTGACCTAAAACCAATTTGTAATCTGTGGTAAGACCTGAAAAGCAGTATTCAGTCAGTTTCTATCCAGCTTTAGCATCTGCCTGTGGCAGGCGTTGTTATGTTAAACCAGCTGTAGCATAGCAGAGAGAAATTAGGAGGCTGTGAGCAGCACATGCACACGATTGATTGACAGCATTAATGCACTCCTCCTGGTTTTGATTGGTTATGACTCACCCAGTGGTGTTTTTCTGCAGTAAGTGCTGGGAGGAGTCAGAGGAGCTAAAAAAAGTTTTCACATATTTTTTACAGTATTATTACAATGTAATAAGAGCAGATTTTTAAAAGTAAAAGTTACAAACTACACCTTTAAATTTTACACTCCTACTGCACACGCCTGAGGAGATGATCGCAGCGACGTTCATCTGTCTCTGCAGATAGAGGACTATGATGTGGTTGCCAGCATGCTGGCCACTCGTTGCCGCTCCCTGTGCTCTCTGGACCTGTGGCGCTGCAGGAACCTGACGGACCGAGGCCTGGCCGAGCTCGTGACCGGCTGCAGGTAAGCATCGCCGCACAACACCACACCACGCCCAGAGCGCCGCGCACACCGCGGAGCCACGGCTCCTTACGGTCTGACGTTCTGTGGTGGCTCAGGGCGTTGGAGGAGTTGGACCTGGGCTGGTGTCCCACCCTGCAGAGCAGCACCGGCTGCTTCCAGCAGCTCGCCCGCAGCCTGCCCCGACTGAGGAAGCTCTTCCTCACCGCCAACCGCACCATCTGCGACTCGGACATAGAGGAGCTGGCCGCCTGCTGCCCGGCGCTGCAGCACCTCGACATACTGGGTACGCTCTGCGTTTGGTCAGCTACGAGCTTTGCACATCACCCTGTTTTGATTTTTATTTTTTTCTAAAGTTAATTGCTTTGGGCTTGTTTAAAATGTAATGGACACAGAGATGGGAGAAGAAAGGGAGAAAGGGTGTAAAGGAAAAGAGGAGTAGAAGAGAGGAAGAAGCACAGATAGAGTTTGACAATCTGCATCTGGACCTGCAGAAAGAGAGAAAATAAAACGGAGAAACCACAACAACAAACATGCATGTATGATAATAACAGTGTAACATCATTGGAAAGCAAACGGTGCAAAACGTATTTAGTGGCAGCCGCAGCCCAACTGAGAGTGTATCTGCACGCACTTACACTAGTGGAAAGAAACCCAAAAACACTTGACCCAACTCACACAGATCAAAGGCAACTCTACCAAATTCTGAGCAAAGGTATGTAAACTTCTGATTTGAAGACAATAAAAATATCTCTCTCATTGCTTACTTAGCAATTAGAGCTGATTTAGGTCATTCTAACTGACCTAAAACAAGAAGTGTGGTGCGGTTTCACTTCAGACAGTGAGGTTTATTTGGTTTTATGTAAACTAGTGGTTTAAAAAAAAGCTTAAAATCCCACTGAACCAGATTTTTTTTTCAATTTTGAAAATAATTCAGTCGATTGTTTTAAAGTCGGTCTCAAAACAACAACGTTTATCGCAAAAACTTCTGGGACAATTTATCATCCAGCTAAATCTATTATTGCTAAGAAGGTCTGAGGCGTATGAATACTCCTGCATTAAAAATGCAAGATGGAAAATGTTGATGATGATAAATCCAGTTGCACATTAACCTGTGAACTAAGTAACTTCAGTCTCATTTAAAATTAGCTCATAGTTTTGGATTTCAAAGTCTTTTCTTTTGCTTTATTTTTTTCTCATCGTCAGGAACACGGTTGGTGAGCGCCGCGTCTCTCAAGAAGCTCCTCCAGGCGTGTCCTCAGCTCGTCCTGCTGGACGTCTCCTTCTGCTCCCAGGTGGACACCCGGGCGGTCCAGGAACTCTCGAGCCTCTTCCCCGGCGTGGCCATCAAGAAAAGCTTTACTCAGTGACCCCACGCCGGCCGAGAGGCGGCGCGACCGGCGAGAGGTTCACCAGCAGGTTCTGGCTCCGCGACGGGTCCGAGTCCCGCCGAACGCCAGGAGGAGCTCACGTCCTCGTAGCGGTCGGACGTTGTCAGAGAGATTCTTGGGACTTTGACTGGACGGACAAGCGGCCGGCCTTCAGACTGTACAACATGAAAACCTTCCTTGTTATTTCGCGCCCCGTTCTGAATCAGGGTTGCCGAGCTCTTCTCTTAATCTGACACTCAACATCTAGTTTTCATTTTTATTTTTTTCGTATCGCCAAAAACCAAAAGGACGAGAAACTCGGAGTGACGAGCGACATGCAAAGAAAGCGACGTCAGTGCATCGTGCTGCTTACTTAGGTGAACAAAACTGTTAAAAAAAAAATAAAAAAACTTTTTTTTTTTTTTACTTCGATCACACTAATACAACCCAGGTGTTTCTTTTTAGTGCCTTATCAGAACGATGGGGTGTAAATGTTCTCAGTTTCACAGCGTACCACTCCTGGCTGCTGCGACGGTTTTCAGATTAACCAGGAATTGTGTTTTAAGCAGTTTTTCTTTTTTGTTAATAGAAAACAACAACAAAAAATTCCTGCATAATTTATGTCCATTTGTGAAATAAAGACAACAATTTTGAGTTCCTCAAAAAACAAACAAACACCCTATTACTTGTATTTAGAAGCAGATTTAGGCAACAGTTTGTTTATTTATTGCTTATGCCCCTTTTTTTAAATTCATAAATTCATGTAATTTACTGAAAATCAACTTAGAATTTTATTACTTGCACTTACCTCTTCCTCATATAGACGACAGCAGGATGTTATCAGCCTTTTAATTAAACTCTAGGAAGAGGCCAAATAATAATAATAGTAATAGTAATAATAATAATAAAACAGGAGTGGTGTGTTTTAAGCTGAGAACATGCATGTGAGCGTCTTTCTGATGACGTCCATCAGTCGGTGATAGGTGTTTTCTCAACCTATATAAAAAGAACCACAGACAACGTTGCTTAGTTTTCAACCAAATTCTCGCAAGAACTGAGAAGGCAGAGAGGATCGGCTCCTACAAGCCGATCTCCCTGCCTTCTGCTGCAGAACTTGTCTTTTTATTAGCAGGGAAAGGGAGCGAATGGCGTGTGGGAGAGTGATCTTAACAAAAGAGGGGCTATCCTGATAACAAGGGACACAGAAACTAAATGCTACACACAGACAGTTTTACAGCCGAGGAGTATCTCAGGAAGATCTCCTAAAGAAGATTTAGATATCACCCGCAAAAACATGCTAGAGGTTAAGGGAAGGTTAGTGATGTCTTGCACAGTGTAACAAGTTCCTCCTCTCTGCGGCGAGAACACTAGACCTTTAAATGAGAAACAACTGGTAATATAAAACTACTGATGTAAGAAAGATAACAAATCATAATAATTCTAACAGTCGGGTTCACTCTTCTTGCTTCCACGTTGCCTCAGGCTGAAAGGTTGAACTCAGAGGGAGAGAGATCGCTGCAGATTGTTGCTCATCGGATGAAATGCTATGGAAAGGTATTTAACCCCTTATAGATTTCTCGTCTTTACTTGATTTTTTTTCAGACGATTAGACAAATATTAATATCAAATAACTGGAGTAAATAGAAAGCCGATCTATTTGAGTGAACCTTTTCGCTGATTATACCAGTGATCCTTTTTTGTTTGTTTGTTTTTGAAAACATTCAGAGGTGGACTAAGGATTCGGTCATATTTTCTGGCAGAAAGAAGAGTTTGTCACGTTACAGCAAAGGTCATCCCAGTCCTGGAGCAGCAAACAGACCCACAGCATCATACCGCTGCTACCATGTCTGACTGTCTGACTGATGGTTCGAAGTCAGAATATTTCCTAAATTCACTGGGATTTGATGTTTCATGAGACCATGTTGTTTTGAATAGATTCACTTAATGAATGAAATTCTTATTTGTAACGCTGACATTGATTTGATTATGAGGGAAAGTGACAGAAAAACAACAAAAAAAGTGAAGTCTGCGGGGGGGAAATACTGATAGGAAAGAACATGATCAAACTTGTTTTATTTCAATTTTTTTGTAAAAATGTAAAAACCAAGCAGAGTTGAAAAATCCACCGGCATCAATTTGGAAGTTTAACTGGTTGGAAGTAAAAGTGGTAGAGCAAGAACACAAACACAAAGCCGTAGATTTAAACAGACTCTTCTTAGTTCACCAAACAATCAGATTATTATTATTTTTTGCTGTTTTCCTCTAAGGTTATAGCATTACAATAAGGACTCAGAGGTTATAGCATTACAATAAGGACTCAGAGGTTATAGCATTACAATAAGGACTCAGAGCTTCGGGTGGGCCTTGTTTAGTGCTCCTTGTCCTACAGCTTCCTTTTCCTTCCATTAAACTTACGTAGACCCCAGACTGAAGACATTAACTTCGGGATTTCTCTTTTTAATATCTATGATAAACTGCATGTTGTCCCAAGTTTTCTACAGCGCCATCAGTTCTTCCACTGTTAATAAGCAGAAGATATCTGCTTATTAACAGTCGAAAAAAATCCTATGTGGATTTAAAACTCTGAATATTTAGCTTCTTTAGCAGGGGCGATTTTCAACTTTTTTCTTTGTTCCTTCCCCATGGAGAATTCATCAGTGATGCGTTTCCTCGTGACGTTCTCAATAAATGAAGGTCACGGTTGTGAAGGAGCCCTGCCAAACCAAGGACGTGTATCAAACTCAGGACTTACCTATTCTGTACATACATATCAGCATCATATTGTTGTTTTTTGTTTTTTTGATAATGTAAGTTACTTTTCAATCAAAAGACAGATGTGCTGTGACTTACATCAGACTGAGTCGGCTTTAACAACAGCAGCCACTAATGTAACAGGAAGTAGAAATGTACGTTGACGCTGCTGCTGCTGCTGTTTCGAAAAAAATCTGCTGATTATTTATTTCAGTGACTGAAACTTTGGGAGAGTCAGCTTGAGAAGCGGTTTTATTCCCCCCACTCTTTCTTTTCAGCAAGAAAACTTGAGCTTTTCTTCAAAGGACCTGCTAGTGGTAAATATTTGTGCCTTATTGTCCCGTTTGAAGGTTGTGTGGTTGAGTTTCGATTGTCGCTCTGAACCAAAGGAATTGACAGTGTCCCGCTGAATCGGGGCCCTGGGATCTGAGCGCAGCGCATCAGCCACGCAAATTAATATGCAAAAATGACATTTGTTTATACCTTCCTGTGTTCAGTCTTGTTGCCAACGCTGTTAAAGATGTGCAGAAAGCCTTCAAATAAGTTCTGCGTTGATTTGGTTGAATATTTTTTTCCCCCTGTATCTGGTTAAAAGCCCGTTTTCAATTCATTGATAGACGATTGTATCCACAACACTTTGCACTCTTAACAAGATCATTGCGGCTTTTGGAGGAGAAACGTCAGAGATCAAGTTTGGGAATGATGTTACAGATGTTTGTTTTATGGATTGTCTGCTGCTGAGCTGCTGAAACATCCAGAAAGTCCTTTTTTTCCTTGCCTTTCTCCCAGACAACTGGTTTGCATATAGACGTCAGTATACCTGAAAATTGTACTAAAGAGCAGCACTACTACATATTTTTACTCCAGTGAAAGGAAAGAAAGCAGCAGTCGTCCAAGAAATGACTTGAAAAAGACTGGAAAAAAATTCAAGTGATCAAAATATTTAATATTTAAAAATGATGAAGTTAAGGAGTCAGCAGTTCTCTCTGGGTACTCCGGCTTCCTCCAAGAGTCTCTAAGGGCGAGTTGGTTGTTTATCCTGTGTGCCTCAGTGTTGCCTAGGCAACCTGCCAGCGAGCAAACGACCACCAGAGCAAACGACCCCCACTTGCAGATCGATCCCAATTTTTTTTCAAATCATTCCCCCCCCACTATTGAATAAATGTACTAAAATTAAATACTGAATCTGAAAAAAAAAGTGGATTTATTTGAAGGCTTTTAACACCTGACTGACTATTTCTGGTTCTGGAGTTGAGGTTTTCCCTTCTTCTGTATGTTTAAAGTAAGCAGAAGAAGAACCAACCCAGTTCTTATCCTATTAAAACAATTTGTTAAACAGTTAATGATTTTTTCCAGGTTTATTGGCTTGGTTGGTTGAAAACCTCACATTTAACCTTTACAGTTAAAGTTAGTTATTTTGATAACTTTTTTTCGCCCCTTCATTCATCCACCAAACTCAAGTGTATCATTTCAAGCAGATGTGAATAAAAGTATCCCTGTCAGAACACATTGGATGTCTACAATGTACAGCTAATGGCCTCCATTCACCCTCTCATGCCATGTGTGATCATTGCTGTGGAGGGAGGTTGTGTGCTTCACTGGCTCGGTGGTTCGAATAAACTGGAGAGAGCTTCCATTAATCCTCACAGTCTTTGTTTTGATCACAGATATGACGGAGGAACCTGACCGGAGAACAAAGTGGCTTCATTCCTGCAACGATATTTTTTAACTTCAGCACGCCAGTGTTACCAGAACAAATGTAAACGGATCTCTTCGTCGCGTTGCGATCGGTAGCTCTGCTCTGGGATATCCAGGGTGAGTGACTGGGAAGCTGTGGCGGAATGATCCTTTTCGCCTTAACCCCTCTGCCATTTTACAGTCTATTAATACCACAGGGAGAAGTGACATTAGCTTGTCTTCTTAACGGCCTTTTAATGAATTGTTTATGCCTGGTTTAATGATGTATATTGTGGCCCTGTAATGTGCCCTAATGACGGAGAACGAAGCAGCCTCAGCTGAAGTATTAATTTGGACTGCCTCCCCAATGATTATTCCTCAGCTCCCAACGCCGCGGCAGAGCGCGACGTGATTCATGGCGGCTGCTGGCCTTCGCAGCTACGGCTTGATTTCTCGCTGTCACACTCCTCTATGAGGCTGATGTAGTATCCAGGGGATCCATAGCAATTAGTTGAGTCTTTTATTTGTGGTTGCAGAGCTCTCAGATGAGAGCAGGACGCATCAGCACAGGGGACACACAGCAACTCGTGGAAGAGTTCACACCACTGGAACTTTTTCACATTTTGTCAGAGCGCAGCTACAAATTTCAATGGGATCTTATGTCATAGACCACAATAAGCCATGTGATTTGTTTTTTTTTTTAGATATTTTTATCAGCTAAACACTTGGCTTCAATCTAAATATTTAGTTAGTGAGCTAAGTAATTAGCTTCAAACAAAATGTTTCACTTTCAAGGTGAATATTCAGATTCCAAACTAAACACCTAGCTCCGAGCTAAATGTTTAGCTAGGGAGCTCAAACACGTAGCATCAATATCTCAAGCGAAATATTTATAGGTAGTGAAATAAATACTCCAAACTTGACAGTGAAACCTCACAAATGTTGACTTCCAATACTTGGAGCTGAAATCGCAACCGAAAAGTGACTGAACACAAACATAAAGCCCACTTGTCGCAGGAGGTATCATCATTGTGTCATTTTTGGCCTATCTCAAGTCCCTCTGATGTTTACGTTTTGATGTCACACAATGGGTTAAAAAAGTTAAAGGGTTTACTTTTATAAGACACTTTAAAGCTGTAAGTGTTCCTCATTGGTGATAAAAGCAGTTCGTGTGCAAGTTGGGGTGGCAGCACAAACTTTTGCAGCTCCTTGTGTTTTTATTTTGTGCCACCGGCAGCCAGGCAGAGCGGGGGGACCGGCCTCGTCTTGCAGGACGTCGTGGTGGGGCCTCCCTGTGAAACCCGTCATTATGCGGCTTGGCGTTCCTTCTCTAGTTTCCCCCAGCTCAGGCTCTAATAATGAAGACATCCCTGACAGTTCACACTGTCGTGTCTAAAGCTCATTATTTTTGATACGTCTGTTTGGTTTTTTTTTTTTTGTTTGTTTGTTTAGTTGTTTTTTTAAATCCAGGATATCGAGAATGTCGGAGCTCGGTTTCTCAAATCCACTTAAGCCCAGAAATCCGTGTGCAGCTTTCCGTCGCCGTGACCAAGTTGGCGAGGAGAACCGTTTTGGTTTGCGCGTGCCTCAGTCTGACTGTGATGCTGCTGTGTAATTACTGTAAACAGGAGACGGCGCACAGAGGCTGCTCGCAGATCCCAGCCGACTCTCGCTGGAGAGATAAACAGTGTCGCTCAGGATCAGGATCGCTTGTCTCATAAAAGCCCATGGAGGCTCGAAACAACGCGTCTTTGTTTGCTGCCTTCTAGAAGAAAAAAAAAAAAAGGATTTTACTGAACGGAGAGATTTGGTCACACAGCCTCTTTAAGCAAAGCAACTTGTGACCCTCAGACATCGACATCTGAAGGAATCAGTTTCTCTTTCTCAAAGATAGCTTCCTTCGGAAAATCAGCTGGAGCTTGATGTGGCGCTTTTCCTTCGTCCCTCCAAATAAAAAAAATTGAAAAAAACCCCATAAATATATTGACTCAACATTGCCGTAGTCAAGAGCAAAGTTCTAACAAAGCACATTGAAATGGTGTTCATGTTTCCAGAGGTTTTTATGTAACATGAGGTTGGAGGTCATTAGGGTAATTAGTTAAGTGAAGTTCACTTAAAGTAGTATATTTTGCTCAATAAATGCAAAGCACGTCGCAAAGGTTTTCACTTGATTTTTAAATATATTTTCTCACTTTGCAATCACAAAATGTATTTTTTTTTGTTTTTTTGCAGAATTTTAGCTGATGAACCAACACAGAGTAATAAATAATAATAATAAAGCAGAAGAGACATAAATATGTTGTCATTTATATTAAAAAAGTGACTTATTGTGTTTGTGTTCATCCCTTCCCTCTTTACTGTGAGACCCCTAAAAATAAAATCCACTCTGACCAGGACAGGAACGCCATTAGCTTAGCTAGCTTATCTTAAATCTTACCTGCCGGAATGAGTGACACGAAGAAAGACATAAGACGCCTTAAATTAAAAATTTTCCAAATCACCCTCAACTTACTGTTCGCACAGTAAAACATGGTGGCGGCAGCATTATGCTGTGGGAATGTTTGACATTGGGAGTTCGATCCCTGGAAGACGACCTGCTGGAGGCTGATCGTGAATAAAGGGATTAGATACAAGCGGATTTGTGAGTTAAAATGGCCCAGTCAAAGCCCAGATCTGCAATCAGTTGAGAATCTGGCAGGGTTTGAATAAATGCTGTCCAGCCCATTGGACTGAGCTTTGTGTTTTTCTGTAAGTAACAAATGGACAAACGTTTCTCACTCTGGATGAGTGAAGCTGGTGGAATCACTCAGCTCGATGGAACTGCAGAGAAAGTTTTTATTAAACGGCACTGAACACAAACGCAAAGAAAATTAAACCCTAACAAATGATCCTGTTAGGTTTTATAGGGTGCAGGCATCTTTTTCCTTTCACTTCACAAATGACCATCTATTAAATCAGAATGAAATTCATTCAGGTTTGTGGTCATAAGTGGTGAAAAAGTTTGAATGTGATCAGATTTCAGCCACGCCAAAGCCTCCAGGAGGGGCTCCCACTGTGGAGGGCGGTGTGTGTGTGTGTGCGTGTGTGTGTTTGTGTGTTTGTGGAGGAGGGAAAGAGGCTCGGAGACGACCGCCTTTTCACAAACAGGCTCAGCAATTATAGTCCGAGTAATTACGCGCTGAAGGGGGAGACACGATTCGCCCTGCTGCTCAACAAAGTTCATGTGAAGTTATAATTAAACAATAACTCGTTTACAAATGAACGCACACGCGCGTTTGTGTACTTAAGTGTGCAAAGAGTAATTAGCCGCCATCCATCTGAGTGAGCAGCCGTAATGTCAAACGGTGGAACCACACTGAGGCTGTGTGTGTGTGTGTGTGTGTGTGTGTGTGTGTGTGTGTGTGTGTGTGTGTGTGTGTGTGTGTGTGTGTGTGTGTGTGTGTGTGTGTGTGTGTGTGTGAAGCGTGTGAGACAGAAGCAGTACAGATTGAAGGAGTGATTGACACAGAGGCTCTGAGGCGGACATGTTGTTTGACTTTGTGTTCAAACAGAAGAAGAAAATCTCCACGTGAGGCCATGTTTTCGCATTTATGTTGTGAGTCACTATTTGCTCCAACATGCTGACCAGTTACACTTTCTTCTGACGTCATAATGAAATAACGTAATAATATTCCACTTTAAAATGACAGTTTTATTGCAAAATCAACTTCTGTCAGCTTTGCATCCTCTTATAACGTTATTCTCTCATCAAGAACAAACCTGGAGTGTTGCCATGATTCTCTATTGGATGTTGTGGATTCCTTTTATGTCCCATGGCAACCATTCAAAACGCCCACGTGGACCTAGCAATGCCTTCGAGGACAAAGTTTCTGCTCGGAGCTGCAGTGATCAAGCGTTGACTCCCCTACTCAGCTCCTTCAGACTAGCCAGCAGCAATTAGCAAACATCTGTCGAAACTGTGCATCAGTTGAGCTCATTATAGGAGCCACTGCTCAGAGAAACACTAACAGAGGAGCCATGTTGTGATGACTTCCTGAAGGCGGAGCTTCGGAAAGAGCAGGAGATTTTAAAGAGACAGAGGCCCGATTTTGAGGAGTAAAATTACGTCAACTTTCTTTTAAGTTATATTGGAAATATTTGACAACTGACAGTGACATGGTTGATTGATTGTGCTACAAAATGGCACAAAATACACAATACCGCCCCTTTAATACATCCGTCATGTGTAAAACTGAAATATATTTTATCTAATTATCAAAAAACAAAAACAAAAACAGAATATAATTTTGTTATTGTTCAGAAACCAACCCACAGTTTTGATTCCAGTTTGCTGAGTGATTTCTGAGTGGCCCCTTTGGGCCAGCAGAGCCAAACCGGAGCCCCCACAGCGCCACCTTGCTGAATTACTAGAACATGGCACATTTTTAGAATAAGTGTTTAAGCCGTCAATGAATTTCAGTCCGTTTGCATCATTTTCATAGATGACATTTATAATAAAGTAGAAGTTGTTTTCGACCTCACATCAAAAATAATAAATCTATATTTTTGAACCTGATATTTGTAAAAATAAAAAATTGGAGAAAACTTTAAAATGATCACATTTCTGATCAATTTAACTACAAGCTACTAACGGCCAAAAAAAGCTTTCAATTCTATACTTTCAGAAAAAAATAAAAATAAATAAAAAGTCAGCTGTTCTTTGGGGCCCCCTGCTGACCTGGAGGCCATGAGCAGCGGCTTAGCTCACAGCCTCATATTGGATGTTTTGCTTTGATGAAAATTTAAAGTTATTAATAATAATATTTTAAAAAATCAAAATAAATTTCATAAAGCAGTTCAGCCAGAGCAGCTCAGCTTTCCTCCCCAGACAGATATCTCATGTCTGCCCTCAGTCAAATTTTATTTTAAATTTTGTATTCTTGCAGATTTATCTATCCAGTGAAAACCAAAATTATTCATACCCCTAGAAAATTCAGGTAAAAAAATGCTTCATTTAATCAGCAGGTTCTCTCTGTCTGATGGTACTTATTAATTTTTAGATTACAATTAAGGTCATGTAAAGGAGGCCATCCTGACCTCACAGACAGAAAACCTCCAAAAGAAAGACAGAAAAAAACATCAAAGAAAAATAAATGGCTGCTCAGTCATTATATGAGGACAGCTTGGTAAAGTTTTTTTTTTTTTTTTGTTATTTATTGGTAAAGCTGTAAACAATTTTCAACATTCTGTTTTTCAATAAAATTACAGCTTTTTAAAATGTTATTTACTATTTTATGCCACTGTGTCGTCCTTTGTCACGCTGCCGATCAGAGAGAAACTTAAAGTGAAATTAAAATCATCTTGAAATGAATTCTGCCAGGGCTGTGAATAATTCTGGACCGAACCGTTGATAAACATGGCACCATTTCATCACATTGATCAATAAGTGGCTGTAAAATGAGGCCATAAAAAAACAACTCTGACCCATTTTGTTTCATCTGAAAATAATTTTCATCACCTATTTTCCATGGATGCTCCGTCAGATGGAGTTTGCAGGTACAGTAAGTTCACAGAACTTTGAGTTAACGGACCTTTCTTTTGGAGACTTTTTTTTTTTAAATAAACTGAAAAAGTGTCACGAACTTAAAAAACTGGAAACATCCTTAAGCTGCATCTTCTGACATCTTGAAGAGTTCAAATTCTCAATTAGAAATTTTAACCTAAAATTGCCATTTTCAGTACAAACTGCATCTTTACAAAAACCACGCACCTTTACAATCTATCATGTTTAGTAAGAATCAGTCAGATTCCGTGCGCCATGATTTTTTTGTTTTGTTTTCCTGACTGCAGTTCAGGGGTAAAAAGATCTTGAACTCACCCTTTGGTCGTGTTGACGCCACTAGATGGCGCTTGCGCACCGACTTTCCTCCACTGCTTCAGACTTTCTTCAGCACTGTTTTTCTTTTTTTGTTTTTTTTCTTTTTTCTGCTCTCTCTCTCTCTTTTTCTCTCTCTCTCTGAGCCTGATGGGAAATTTCAAGTCACCTAAATAAAAAGGAAGGTGTAATTAACGCGTCGTGCTATTAATTGCATCTGCTAGAGAGCGGATGAAGGGCACTGGGCCGCTTTAACCCCCACCCCCCCTTTTTTTTCTTCTTTTTTTTATCCGCGGCCCCCTGAAAAAGTCTGCATGTCAGAGAGAGGGAGAGGAGCTGCTTCCTGGTGTCACGCGTCCAAATGGCGGGTCAGGTCAAACGGAGATGATGATGATGATGATGATGATGATGATGATGATGATGATGATGATGATGATGATGATGATGATGATGATGATGATGCAATATAAAGTGGGTCTCTCCTCGTGGAAACAGTTGTGGGTTGAACGCAAGCAGGTCAATAGAATCACTTTTCTGCAGAGTTCGGATCGATTAACGGGCCAACGGGCCGTTTTTCTTTTGAACCAATCAAACTACAGATGAGCGATGACGCGGTTGAAACAGGAAGTTTTCACTTGATGCCACTGACGACTGATCAGACAAAAACTGCCATTATTCACCCACATGCTGAGCATGGCTTTCCCAGCTTAACGGACCAATCGGATTTAAATAATAATAATAATAATAATAATAATAATAATAATAATAATAATAATAATAATAATAATAATAAATAAATAAATAAATAAAATGAGCGTCTTGGAGCTTTGCCCTTCTTCAGGAAACATTTCAGAGAAGCAGTACTAAAGGAAAACAGAGAGCTGGTGTTTAATAGAAATCTGCTTTTGTTGTTTCACAAGTGTGGATTTTATTCCTACTGTCTCCCAGAGTCGGTCCGTTTTAGGAGAAAATGGCAAATTAGGGTCAAGCAAACAAATGACAGAAATCGCTACTGTCTTCATCTCAGACCAGCTGAGACGAGAAGCAGAAAATGCAAATCATAGTGACAATAATAGAAGCACTTGCAATTTTTAAGCGGTCAAAAGCAATCACTGTGGACCCCTTTCGGTCCTTGCCAGGCCCGCTTTTTGCTCCCCGGGCCCCAGCTTGAAGACCATTATCGAGCCCTCGCCCGATGAAAGCTGCGGCCTCTCCGGGCCAAAAGTCAGTCCGGTTCGGGGAAGCAGAACCATCATCAGCTCACAATCATCCAGCCTCTTTTCCTCGCAGCCATTCATTTCCTCTCAAACGGCGGAGCTGCAGCAGCCGCAGCACGGAGCTGCTGCAGCAACAGAAACACCGAGCTGCTGCAGCAAAAGCAACACGGAGCTGCGGCAGCCGCACGAACATTTTCTGGCTTTATCACTGCAGTTTGCTTTAAACCAAAAAAAAAAAAAAAAAAAACATGTAGGCTTGACATTGGAAAAAACAAAAAGCCTTTTTAATATCAACCTCATTATTTCAAAATGTGCAAGTCCCTTTGTTCATGTGGCGAGTGACGAAACACGATCAGAGCCTCTGACAGAACCATCCAGTGAATATGCCCCAAATAATAATAATAATAATAATAATAATAATAATAATAATAATAATAATAATAATAATAACAAGAATAAAAACAACAACAAAACCAACAGTGAACAGAACAGTTGGGTTGCTACAGGTCTACATCCCACAAATCTGATCGTTTCATTAAAGCTACCGAGGAGATTCCAGTGATCAATTCTGCAGAAACAGGAGAGGAGAAGAAAAGGAACATGGAGTCAAACAAAATCCAGTCAAATAACAAAAAGGAAGGTGGGAATCAAATCCCTGGATATGTATCTTAGCATAAAACAAAACAAAACAGAAAAAGCGAGCTACTGTTTGGAATGGAAACATATATGTGTATATACAGAAGTCTGTGCCTCCCCTCTGCGTCTCAGTTCGGCTTAAATAGATTCCGTCTCGTCTTTTTGCGTCACGTAAATAAAAGAAAAATGACGTCATAAATTAGAAGCTCAAAGAAAAACAAAACAAAGATGGAACAAAATCGACTTCCTGCAATCATACAGTCCCTCCACGATAGAGCAATAATAATAATAATAATAATAATAATAATAATAATAATAATAATAATAATAATAATAATAATAATAATAATAATAATAATAATAACTTTCTCATAAAATGCACATTTTCGGAATATATTTTAAAATTATTTGAAAATAAAATGTGCAATGTTATTATTATTATCATTACTATTATCATTATTATTATATCTGTTAATATGTTAGGTTATTACTATCAGTTATTATCGAACGCGTCTTTCTGGAACATTTTAATCATTTCTGAGCGTTTTTAAATATTAATAATCTGTCTCGGTTCAGGTTCTGAAGCGCTGTTTTGTGTTTTGGATGTTTTTTTTTTGTTTGTTTGTTTTTCACTCAGCGGGCGGGAAGTGACTCAAACCCAAAATGAATTGGCTGACATTTAAATCGATAACACACGAGCTGCAAATTAAATGCGCCAAAAAATAAAATAAAATAAATAAAAACAACAACAAAAAACCAAAACAAAAAAAAACGCATTTTTTGAGGAGAGGAGGAAAACACAAGGCAGCAGTTCGGCTGGATTCTGAGACTCAATAACAAACAAATAAAATAAAATTATAAGGTGGGAGAATGAAACAAAAACAAAAGTGCCCCAGTGAAAAATAATATATATATTTATATATATATATATTTATATATTTAAAAAGGGATAAATCCATAACTTCTCGTTGAAAGTTGTACAATATTTACAGATTTGAATCCGGATGGTTTTGCTGCCGTCTTATTATGATCGATTATTCATTTAGTTATTTTTGCTGAGATATCTGGAGCCCATCTTGTCGTGGGAAAAGTGCCAGATAGTCCAATCAATCCCCGTGGAACCTTTTCTTCTTCTTCTTCTACGAGCAGAACAAACGCTTTGAGGGAGGAGATCCTGTTATTGAACCGCTTATGATGGCTGAGAAAAACACAGAGCGGTCTGTGTGTTTACGCCGCTAATTGCAGAGGTCGACAACAACAACAACAACAATAATAATAATAATAATAATAATAATAATAATAATAATAATAATAATAATAATAATAATAATAATAGATGAGTGGCAGCTGACAGATGGGACTACACTGACTGGGGTTGCAGCCTTTTTACTAGCCTCCTCTTCATTTCTGTGACCCCTATCTGCCCCCCGGGCCCCCAGGCCACCTCCCCCCCCCCCCCCCCAGCCCGTTCGCAGCAGGACGCGCAGCCACAAACTTCCCCGCTTCTGCACAGAGCAACAATGATGTCGGAGTTGATAGAAAAGTGGAAACTATTCTGCTAGGCTTTTCATCTAAAAAATACTTCCCTCCCTCTCTGTTGTTTTTTTTTTTCTTTTTATATATATTTTTATTTTATTTTATGTGATTTTTTTTTGTTATTTTATTGTTATTATTTTGAGTCAAATATAATTTTGAATACACAACGGGGGCTACACCTTAAAACCGCGTCGACTCACAGTGCTGGGCATGTCCCCCCACCCCCACCCCCCTTCATCTCTCTCACATTCACTGCAGACATCGTGGAGCTGCTCACTGCAATCTATTATACATAAAACACTCACTAGATCGTCTCATAGTCCAGTGATTTATATATAACCTCGGGGATAAATAATAATATTAATTAATAGTAATAAAAAATAAACAAAACAACCGATGAACAAGTCCTGGAGGAGCGGTCCGGTAGAGTTCATTGGACCGGGGTCTGGACCCCGTGGTGCGGCGGCGTGTCCCCGTACACATCCTCGCTGCCCGGCAGCGCTCCTCCGGGAGGAGTCATGCGCTTCTCCTTCTGTCTCCTGTTACAAAACCAAACTCTCACCACTTCTTTCTCCAGGTGAAGACTGTCCGCCAGGGTGATTATTTCCGACGCGGCCGGCTTAGGGCACTTCAAAAAATGGCTCTCCAAGGCTCCCTTTACGCTCACCTCGATCGAGGTCCGTTTTTTCCGTTTCCTGCCCTGCGCCGCGATCTTGTCCAGGCTGGTCGGGCTGCCCGAGGTGGAGTCCGCCTCCTCCAGCCACTTGTTCAACAGCGGCTTCAGTTTGCACATGTTTTTGAAGCTGAGCTGCAGGGCCTCAAACCTGCATATGGTCGTTTGGGAAAACACATTTCCGTACAGGGTCCCCAGGGCGAGTCCCACGTCCGCCTGCGTGAAGCCCAGCTTGATCCTCCGCTGCTTGAACTGCTTGGCGAACTGCTCCAGGTCGTCCGACGTAGGCGTGTCCTCATCCGAGTGGTCGTGGTGACTCTGCGGCCGGTGCTGGTGCTGGTGCTGGGACGCGGGGTGGCCGTGCTCGCTGAGGTGCGGGCTGTGGTGGTCCTCGTGGCTGTCCCGCAGGTTGTGGTGGTGCATCCCCTGGCCGCTCCCCGGGATCAGCCCGTTGACGCCGAAGCCCGGCTGGGAGTAAATAAGGCTCTGGCCGTTCGTCGTCGCCATGCTCGGTATGTGCGCCGCGGTGGTGGTCCTCCACGCCCGCGCGTCGTGGTGGTTCCCGTGCGCCTGGTGCACCAGGTGCGGCGGCCGCGACTGGTGCTGCAGGCTGCTGCTGGAATTGTGCATCTCCTCCCTGGCGCCCTGCACTGCGGGCTTGATGTCCTGCTCTGCGCCGATGGGGCTCGAGGACCACGGGGTCCCCTCTCCGTGGGACAGCGCCGTGATCCACTGGTGCGCGTGGCTGAGCGTGTGGCTGTTGCTCTGCAGCGGGTAGTCGCTCTGCAACAAGCTCTGCGCGTCCCGGTACGCCGTGGCTTGCTGCATGCCGCCGGGCTCCGAGTGCACGATGGATGCGCTGGAGGTGAGGATGCTGTAGTGGTTAGACGCTGCGGTCGCCATGACTCCCGGAGCCGGACTGGTCGCTCTTATTAAAGGAACCTCGCATTTGACAGATCCGCTCCTGCCCATAGGCGGCTCCCAGGCGCTCTGCCAAGTGGACGCCGAGGCGCACCTGGACTCCGCGCCGCCCCCGTCGCTCATTGGGCGTCGAGGAATGATGGACACGGTTGCCAGGGGCGACGGCGCGCGGATTGGCTCGGCGGGAGTCTCAACAAACACAGCCTTGTTTCGCCGGGAGAGGTGCGACTTGTTCGAGGCTCCTGTGGACGCGGAGAGCCGGAGCGCGGCGCGAGGAGACGGAGCTCCGGGATCAGCAGGTGCGGCTGTAAGATCCAGTTGATTTACTCTGGCAGTCAGGTTTTTATTAGGACTCAGACTACAGGTAGTCGAGCTCCAGCTGCGGGGATTTCCTCTGACAGCAGATTGATGGCTGTTGTTGCGCACACCAGTTTAGGTTGTGAAAATGCGATTGTCTTAGACATGTTTATTGGAAATGAGACCAATGAGTTGCACATTTATGTCATCTTTATGTGTATATTGTAACAAGTTGACTTTTTTGTTGTTCTTTTTGTATTGGAACAATTTTGGTATTTTGTCACCTGCAGGCTGGTTGATTGATTAGGAATTTAGACCGTTTCATTTGAGCAATGTTGCTTATTTAGTTGTGTAAAAATCCATAACATAATTTCTCAGAAATCATCATTTCCACTTCTTTCAATCAATGGAATCAAACTAGTTTAGTTTAACTAGTGGTTATTTAAAAAACAACAACCATTAATTAGCTGAAAAACTCAATTAAATGCGTTTTTTTTGTCTTTCTGAATTAACAACACTTGACATCGCACGTTAGAGACGCAACAAAACTACAATTTTCCACAATTGTTTTTTTTTTAGGTCCATAAACATCCATCCGAGCCAGTGACGTGTCATCAGAACATGCAAGTCTGAAGTTTAACGAGCTGAAGGTCAGAAAAAGCCCTTTGATAAATAAAGCAACAATCCTGGTTTCCTGATGCGCTTCAGACACGAGATAAACAAACTGCAGCGGGTTTTTTTTTCCTCTCGCGTCTCCTGAAAGAAAAAACCCGGAAATCATCCAGCAAGTTTTAACCAAAAAAAAAAAATAATAATAAAAAATAATAAAAAAAAATAAAAGCTTATTTTTAATTCGTTAATAAATGTCCTTTTCACTACAAAAGACGTCAATTCTTAATTCAGCCACAAGCAGGTTCGACAAAGCCCATCTCGTGATGACGTCACAGCTCGTTTCAGGCCGATCGAGTCTCCAAGGCTCCTAAAGTTCTGGACATTGTTCGCTGGACATCAGCCGCTTCTCTGCAAACAAACCGAGCTCAACCAATCGGCTTGAAGCTTTAGTGGGCGGGGCTACGGGCCAGACACGAGCTGGTATTGGACGCAGTAAAACATAACACTGCTTCACTGCATTTGCCCCCAACTTTAAAACTGCATGTGCAGCTTGAGCTGGTTGCTTTTTAACCGCTGACTGAAAAGCAGCAGCTATTCAGACTAAAACGGTGATACTTTGACTATGAGACACGAAGCCAAACCTTGTCAAAGCGACCTTGTGATCTTTATCGGCTTTGCTTGTTGTTTGCAAATGGAACATCAGCAGAGGCAAATCTGTCATCGTTGTAAGCGAGGGAAAAGCGTGGCAGCCTTCTTTCAGGCAGCTGACTGGCAGTGTGCAGCAACAGGTGGGGGAAGGGCTGTGCTGTTCTCATGGATGGTCCAGAGGAAAGTGTCTGGCATTTCAGCACTCTGCTGAAACGCAGCAGTTTGGAAACGATCAGTTTTTGAAAAAACTCGGCCCAACAAACAACGAAAAAGTAACTCTGAGCTTAGTTTTAGTGTCGTACATAATATAAATAATTAATATTTCTTGATTTAAAAAAAATGTAAATAAGACAGTAAATGAAGACTTGAGGCGCCTGAAATACGTTTGCAGCTCTTTAAGGACATATTGTTGGATTGTTACAAAGGTTGTGCAAAAATGACTGTCAGCAGGAGAGAATGTCAGTGAATTTGTTCCCGTGTCGTCTAGAAAACTGCTGCAGATGCAACAGTGAGTCCAAAGTCCAATAAAGTGAAAACAGACAGAGGTGAACAGAGGGATTAAGTCCAAGCTAAGGCCTCCGGTCCGGGGCACGGAGGGCAAGTCTGCAGGGACCAGGACTTTGTCCAGAGAGGGGACATTCCTGACCGACTGCTGCTGGTTGCCATAGGGAGAGGTAAATGAAACAACAGCAGTTGCATCACTGCTGATGCCTCTCCCCTCACCCCAACCCCACTCCAAACCACGACTGTCTAAAGGCCTCTATTTAGAGAGGCTCTGTGCTGCGGGGACAAAGCCTTTGCAGGGATAAAGGAGGGAGGAGTGAGGAACGCAGGCCCCCGAAAGAAAGAAAGAAAGAATAAAGGACTAGAAGAGCTGAAAAAGATGAGATTATGTCTCTCCTCAGAGCTGCTCTTCACTCTGCAGAGGGATAAATCAAAACTGAACAGAAACATGGTATTTTGTGACCAGAAGCAGATTTCAACTTTACAACTTCTGAGCGTTGCCACCGACTTAGATTTAAAGGCGCGGAGACGTCCTGCAAGTACGGACGCAATTAAAAAGCACCGTAGGTTTTAGTCTGGCCTACAACAATTCACTTCCCACCAGATATAATGTTATTACCTAGTGGCAACAAATTAAACCAATAAATCAGCCCATACACTTCCCAATATCCCCAATTTATAACTTTCTTGCTATGCAAATGACTGAAACTGTAATTAAACATTTTATTTAATAACTTGGACCGGCAGTAAAATTAAAAGGCAATAAAAAAAGCAATCAAAGAAATACTTTCACAAAAAAAAAAAAAAAAACATTCAAAGTGTTCAGGGAACACACAAAAGCCTATATATTAAATATTCACACTCACAAATCATTTTCAGCCATGTTAATTTATTCCCCCCCAAAAAAAAGAGTTCACACAAGGACACGTGTCAAATGTGCAGACGGGAACATGAGAACAATGCAGAGGCATGCAGGAAGATTCAGGTGCTAATTGCATCAGGTTCGGTTCTCTCTGACCCCGAGTGGATGGGTCCATAATCTTAAAAATTTTTATGGTTGCTTTGACCGCTTTCTTATTGGCAAGGGTGAACAATTTGAATCTGTATTTTACGAAATGAAGCCTGCAAATGAAAACTATTTTGTTGGGGAAGTTTGATAAGTACGACTGCATCCCCTGATGTACCGAATGTGACACAAACGGACAGATATTGAAGTCAGTCGTCCAACTCTTTGTAAGAAGTATCATGTAGAGTTCAGGTTAAAGCTATTATTTTCTCATTGTCGTTGTTTTGAATCAATGTAGCTCGTAGCTCTAAACTGCAATAATTTAGAAGAGGCAGTGCAGGTCAGCTCTCCCTGACCTGCACTGGATTATTTTATAATCCATATGCAGGCTGAAGGAGTTCCAGAACTTTTTATGTTTGCTTTGACCGCTTTTTTAAATTTTAGGTAGCCAGGGTTTGAATCTGGCTACCTAATCTGAATCTGAACAATTTGAATCTTTATTTATTTATTTTTTTTAAAAACACTGTAATACTGCAAATTAAAAATGTATTTGGCTGAGAAAGCTTGGTAAATGCAGCCATCTATGCCTAATGTATCAGTTATGATGCCAGACAGACGGATATTAAAGGCAACTTTTTGTAAGAAGCATCAAATAAACAGTTCAAATGAAAACCATTACTTTCTGAATATTATCTTTTGCCTAATGCTCAGAAAGGTGCATTTGATCACAGCTGTAAAATGCAACCACTGAGAAGGGTCAGATGTGAATTGCAGCATGTTGGGTTCTTCGGTTCTGCTTTTTAGTGACCAGGCTGGACGATTTTTATCTTAATAGGAGCTACATGTGGACCTGTCACGATTGCAAATTTTGATAGACGATAACTTGTCCCAGAAGATATCGCGATAAACTATAGTATTGTTGTCCTTCAAGTAATATAACGGTGACGGCACAACAATGCAAAAACACTCTCAAAAATCAATAAACTTTCAATTTTAATGAACATTTAACACTGGAGCTGGAAGACGTTTTAAATATCCAAAATAAATAAACAAAACAACAAAAATGAATCATGAGGATTCTATAGACAAAATTGTCCTTCAGAAAGAAAATGGCTAGTTGAGAGCAAAGCATCAACCTGGAGACCAACTTTGGTAGAAAGAAAGAAAGCAAAAGAAATTACAGAGATTTTTTTAAATTTATCATGCAATTAATTGATTTATCATTTATTGTGATAAAATCGTCTTTAGCTCAATAGCACAGAACGCATCGTTTTTTCCCCTGTTTTTGATCGGATCAATTGTACAGTAGTAAATGCTGCTCACTGTGTTGTTTTTTATGGCAAACTAAAAAAATTTCCGTTTGGTTGGGAAAGTTTAATAAATACAACCACATGTGCCTAATGTATCAATTATAATACAAACAGACAAATTTAAGGCGACCATTCAACTTTTCGTACGGAGAACCAAATGCAGATTTCAATTTAGAACTATATTGCTTTCTGAACACAATTTATTGTATCAGACTTTAGAAGGCTGACTATATTTATAGCTACAAACTCCAATAATTTACTGCATTATTATTTTGTAGGCTCGTGTTGACAAAAAAAAAATGACAAAAAATGCAAATATGCTGTAAGTTCCTAGTACCTGTCATAAATTAAATACATCTTTATAGCGAGCATAAACATCATTACGATGTTTACAGCAGTAATATATGCACACTCTGTGATTTAAAGTGGATAATGAGGATCAAGAGAGGAACGCACACAAAATGGTCCTATTCCACGTAAAGCCGAGCTCTTTAATGAAAGATTTGTGATTGGGCCTTTAATGGATCTCATTTCATAGGCTAATAATCCTTTATAGATGTGGCTCCAGCTGCACTGACGGCTCACGCGGCCGCCAGGATTTAAGTTATGCCGCGAAAAGTTTCCGGGCACGGCTTGGCCATTCATTCTGCTAATATTCCACATTATTGTGGCGTAACATTGGAATCGGCCAAATCAAAAGAACATTGCGGTAATTAGGCTGTAATTCGAGGAATTACCACATCGCCACACAGGCTTAAACAGTCGTGTTGGGAGAAACGCGAAGCACATTATTTTAATGGCGTAATATGCAAACTACGGCTCGTTTCAATTACATGGCTTAACAATGCATAAACGATGCGAGCCTTGTTATTTGGACTTCAGGGTCTGCTGTTATTCAGCCGCTCGGAAGGGCCAACGATGGGGGCCCTCCTCCCAGGCACCGGGGTGCTGAGCTGCTGCCAAGCTACATTTAAGGGAGTGAAGTGAACGGTGGGGAATGTAAGCGTTAAATTAACAGTAGGATAATTATATGACCCGTGTGCTGTAAAGATTCAATTTCTAACGCTCTAATTAGGCGACTGTCTCCCCCATACATCAGCTCACATCCCTCTGCCAGTTTCTCACCCGAAAACGTCCTGCGAGCGGAAATAATTAGATTTTATTAAGACACGGCTCGGGTAATAAAGGAAATCAAAGGCTGAGGCTGGTTGGATATGAAATGCTTTCAGAATCGCAGACTTCCTCCTCACACGACTGAGAATCCAAGGTGAAGGCTTTTTAAATATGGAGCAGCTCGACTGTGATTGGACTGTGGAGTCCATGAAAACACTAGCACTTCTGTAAGGTTTTTTTTCTTTCTTCTTTTTACTGATATGATGCAGAGAAAGTAGCAGAATGCTAATGACCAGCTTCATAGAAGAGTCCTTGTTGCAGAGTGGTCATGTTTTCTACATTTTAACACGTTCCCCCTGTTGTGTCTCAGATCTTAAATACCAAACAGCATCCATGTTAAAGACATTCAACACGTCAAAACATCGAGACGACAAAAGTTCATGGTCACGGCTGAAGAAAATAGGTTTTATCCATATCTAAGTTTATTAGTTTGTAATAGCAACAATAGGAAAATCCTGACAAGATTCGCTACATTATTAACAACTTTGTAACAAGCCGTTAATAAACGTCGAATCCAGTCAGGCTGATATATCCATATGGATCACATTATTCAAAAAATATCAACTTAGTGAATGTTAAGAATGTTTAAAACAGTTCATCTAGTTTTAAGTATTTCACTTCTTCTCCACCTTTGGTTAGCTTAGCGACAGCGCTAAAGCTGCTAGCATGCTAACCCTTATGAAATGTGGTGGTTTTATTGAAAAGATTAGCATAATCAATTACAGGAGACATACAAAAAGTTTGTACTATTTCGTTAATGATCTATGGCTCAATCATATGAACCAATTCTTACTTTTTGGTTGTTTTTTTTTTTTCCAGGAGGGACAAACCCTTTGAACAAAATCATAATAATAATTAGAATTTAATAACATTTTGTTCTGTTTAGATTTCATTAATCTTTCAGTCACATTTACATAGTACCAATTTAGTACAATTGATTAAAATCTACCAGACTAAAATGCCATGCAAACTTCTTTTCTGGGCTGAATTCTTGCAGCAATTTTGTGTTTTTAAAGTGTAAATGCTAAACATCTCAGTAGTCATTGCTGCAAGTTTGCTGCTGTTGTTTTTTCTGTTTTTTTTTTTTTTTTTGCTGGCTGCAAAGATTCTAATTTTCTTTTTTTTTACATTTAGTCATGTAATTCTGTTTCTACTTCTTTCAATATTCACCAGCACACATCGCATGTCCATCCGCCTCGAAAAGTTTTTATTATTATTATTTCAGGCCAGTTTTCTTGCATCTCAGCCATTTTCTCCCTGTTTTAGGTCTTACATAATGGGCAGGCGGCCGACCCACGCCTTTCATCTTTACTGTAATTGTTGTGTGCATCAAAGATGGGGAGATTGACTGGGCTGCATGGGAGGATTAATGCAGTGGGTGAGTGACGACATACTGAGCTGTGTGGTCAGGACGGAGGAAGGGAGGAGAGGTGGAGGGAGATGAGAGGATAAAAAAAAAAGTAGGAGAGGACAAAAAGTGGGGAGAGAGTTAACGAGAGGGAGAGCATTAATTGTGCGCTTTGTGCCGGGGCTCTTTTGCTGAGTGTGGCTGTCGAGGTGCGGGCGCTCACCCCTCCAGCAGCCCGCCGTGATCTGAACCAGCTCTCAGGCTGCTGTATTCCAATGCAATTAGGCCACTCAAAGGCCTGCTTAAAGCTGCACCCCCACTACACACACACACACACACACACCCACACACCCACCACACACACACACACACACACACACACACACACACACACACACACTCAAATAGCAACAGCCCCTGTGAGTCCGTCCCCCCATCCCCTTCCATTGTAGCAGGGAGGTGTATTCTGTCGCTCTTTTGAGGCCCCTGGATGAAGAGACCACCCCAGGGAGCCAAAAAGAAGCACATTTCTCTCCACTTTTCACTTATTTTTTTTCTTGTGCATTTATCTATCCATCCATCCATCTATCTATCTATCCCTTCCTGCTTCTTCTGGTCTATCAGCCCAGGCAGACACGGAGCTCGCTCGCTCCTCCAAAGAGACGCAACTTGGAGTTGGTGCGCCGGATGAGACAAAAGAAGCAGAGCGACGGGGCATTACTATGATGGATGTCATTGTGGGACTGCGTTAGCAATATCGCTTCCCCTCTCCCTCTTTCATTATTCATGCAGCCCTATATTTCAACAAGTGGTGTGGGCCGAGCAGCTCACCAGCTATAGTCCCCACAGGCTTCGGCAACGCGTCACCCTCCCCACCTCCCCCCTGCACACACACACACGCACACACACACCACCACTCGCCTTCCCATCCCCTTTAACAGAGAGCTCGTCGCAATCTCTTGGCAGAGTTTCAATGTGTCGTTCCCCAGAAAGCATTTAAAGCAGATTACAGACCTGACGCTACACCTCCCCAATAAAAGGAGAGAGACAGAGAGAGAAAAAGAGAGATAGTGAGGAGAGGAAAAAAAACTGGCACATTAACACCTGCAATACTGCTCAATGGCATCAGCAGATTAACGAGGTAATCCACACAATGAGGCCTTTGATTCGTGTGGTTTGGCAGGCGGCAACGCCAGGCATAATGCTCACTGTTATTCCAGGCTGTCCCAGTGCAAGAGAAACCTGGCACAGGCCACTTCCTTTTTTTTTTTCTTTTTTTTTGTCTTTTCATCAAGACAAGCTTTTGAAGAATTTTCCATCTCGTGCATCTGGTGCTTCTATAGCCTGAATCCTTGTCAGGAGAAATAACCTGCTGGCTGCTCCCCGTGGCACAAGTTTTTTTTTTTTTTTTTTTTTTTTTTGCGGGGCTGTTTAAACAAGATCCCCCACCAACACCTAAACACACACACACACACACACACACACACATACTTGTTTTTCCCAGACCGTGAGGGCGTCTTTTTCCGACTGACTAAGCGGATACGCGTGGGGTCACAACTTTTCGAAATGAGCTAAAGGCTTGGTTTTAGGTCTGGAATTTTAAGGGACATTAGAACATGAAATATCATCTGTAACATAAAAATTTATCAAATTTTGAAAATTAAAATCTGTCAGGTTTCTGCCTGCAGGTGAGGACGTGTCCTTCACCAACTACCACCAGGTGGCATGTGTAATTTTTGCGCAGTTTCTCAAATATGAGCAATCCTAGTTCTTTTAAGTCAATAAACAGCATTATATCAGATCTGTTTTGTGTAATATTATTTCTAACATTACACCTTGCCTGGTAACATGCTTAATGCCAACCATCAATACTGGATCCATTTCTAGTTGTATATAAACCATTTTATTACACAATTTCCAGTGTCTTGTAAAAAATAAATACATACATTCCGACATGCATGTACATAAATGAATGTATTCTGAACATGAACTTACAGTATGCATAAATACTTGCATAACAAAGCTTGACTCCTGCAGCTGTCTGAAACCTGGGCAGAAACTCAATAAATCAGCGTTATGGCGCTAACAATGGCAGTAACTGATCAACCATTTTCTTTGATGGTAACAAAAAGGTAAATCTTAAGTCTTACCTTCTTTTGAAAGTCTCTCTTTTTAATGCGTCTATGCGATTTTTTACATAGAATTTCACACCTTGCCAGGTCCTGTTGTTGAGGACAGGACATGATGTTTCAATGCATTTCATACACTGAGCTTTCCCAGGAACCTTTCCAGAGTCAATCCAGTCCATCAGCGTTTTCTCCACTGCCTGGACTTCTTCTTTGTTCCACTTGACTCTCTTCTTTTGTGGTGGGCCTAAAACATAATTAGGGGCACTTCAGTGTTCTTCAATGAAAAAAGGTTTCAGTATGTATGACAGCAAGTTATAAAGGTATGAAAACATTTCTTTATGACAGCTGTAGTAAAAAATATTTCATATTTAAGGGTCAGTTGTCAGCTTCAATAGTTGTCACTGTTGAAGCTGACAACTGGTAGTGAGTGAATACATGAATCTCACCATCCCTTTTAAAAGCATCAGCAGGTACAGGACAGAATTAATTGTACTAAATACCTCAAGCATAAATGATTAAGGTTAGGGGGATGTTAAAAAAATCAGAGAAAATTGTTTAAAGTAGACATTTTAAAAAGGACTTCACTGAAAGGATTATTTTGAGTGATTTGATGGTGGCTGGAGACTCGGTGAGCCTGACTTAAGAGCATCAACATCTCTAATGAATGAAACTCAAATCTCCCTTTGTCACAGAGTCCAACCTGGGAAAAATCCGCAGGGCCTGATGAGTTCTGCTAACACTACAGGTTTTAGAAATATTTTATAGGTGCAGTGAAACAGAAAGATTAAAATAATCACCCAATCTACCTTTGATGATTCAACTTTGTTTGCTGTTTGAAGAATGTTCAAGGCGGCAATAATAGAGGAAGAGAAATAAAACCAAACTTTTGCTTGAGGATATGCAGTCAAATGAAAATTTAGTTTTTCTAAAGTTTTATATGAAGAGATATTATGTGATCCTCATGATATTATAAAATGAGGACGCCTTATTTTGACACCACACAGAGTGCTGTGAAATGCTCATTATTTTCCCAATTGAGAAAATATTGGAAATAGGTTTACACCTCATAATGTGACATATTCTATGAACACTAAACGCTTCTGCTCATTGATAACCTGCAAGGAGGAAGAGAAACTACCTTTAGATGTGTTAGAGTTGCTAGAGACTTCCATGTCTGCCGGTTCCTCGCCATCTGACCTCTCTGTGAAACCAAACAAATCTCACAATATATGTGACTTGGACAAAATTATCAGGTACAGAGTACATTGAAAAGTTGTATAAATAACAGAAGACAAATATAACATACATGAGACAGTAATGATAGAGGACAGTAGCCTCTTAAGGTTCAATATTTATCAGAAATCTACAACCTAATTTTCTGCGGACTTATAAATATTCGTACCTATTGCTGAGGGCAGATCACTGCTTTCAGTGGTGCATCTCCTGGTCACCCCAAATTGACCTAAACAAAGGTAAATTAAGTAAAAGAGTATTCAACAGTGTAAGCAGTCAGTGTGTTTGCTTTATACAAGCATTTCAAATGATCGGCTTAACAGTTTAACTTTGTACTAATTTCTTAACAGCACTAAATCAGAAGCTGCTGTATTGTAATTACCTCATTTTCAGTTAATATTTAGTTTGGCCCTGTTAGCAACACTTCTTAAAACATTTCTCCTTTTATGGATGAATCTATCATTCAAACGCATTTCCATGACCTCCATCTATCCATCAAATGTGAAAAAAAAATTTTGTAATAGAAACTGCACTTATTTGAAAAAGTTATTAATATCAAGTAAACCATTTTTATGGTTCCAGGAGGTGTTATTTCAGGGGATTCGATAATCCCCAAATGAACTAAAGTGTCATGGAAGCACTTCTTTTAACATGTCACCATCCTTAGCATTGAAGGATCTGATATAATCAGTCAAATTAACATCATAAAACCTGGTTTCCAACTTCCAGGTGAGAAAACAAGATGGCAACAGCTTAACCTTGTGGTTCCCTGACAATCATTCTAAAAATCTAATTTACATTAGATTAATGTAAATCTAATTTACATTAGATTTTTAGAATATAAATCTAATTTACATTAGATTTACATTAGATTTTTAGAATTATGATCTAATTAGATCATAATTTACATTAGCTCATGATATAAATTATGATCTAATTTACATTAGATTTTTAGAATATAATAGAAATATATATAATACACTAGAGAGTAAGTTAAAATGTCTAAGCACTAATCTAAAAATGCACTGCTGTCTTAACATATTGTACAAAAGGCAGAAATGAATGCATCTGTGGTTCCTCACCAATTTCTTCTTCTTTGTTGCCATCCCCACCTGGTGATCTGGAAGATGAAGTTTCAGCATCCCTCTCAGCTGAGTCAACCTCTTCTTCAGTGTCTGATCCACTGTCCACAGACATTTTCTCTGGAAAATGAAGTAACAATATCCATCATGTTACATTATGAAGCATTGCATATGCTGCCAGCACAGTCTTAGCGCTTTCCTTGTTCTACTACCATTCAAGTGAGTAATTTACAATGTGAAATTATAATTGAATTTCCCAGAGATTAAAACAAGCAAACAAAAAAAGTACAAGAATTAGAATATGCAATATGAAAAAATGCCTACTGGGCTACTTCTTCCTACAGTTCTCAATGTCTGACACTCAAACTGTTGTAGATGTCATCTTTTTTTTAATTTACAAAATCAACATCAAAATAAATAAAACGTGCCATGCCAGGGGTCAAATAAAATCTTCACTAATAAATCATAATAATTTACCTTGTGGATCGATGCTGATTTCATCCAAGTTTTTTCCTTTGAAGTTGGAGAGCTGTCCTCTTTCTAGTGCCAGCAACACTTTACTGATTTTTGCCAACTGTAATGTCCCTTCAGGCAATCTATAATACTGACGATGAACTCTGATGTCATGGCCGAGGAAGTCAGCTAGGTCATCCATTTCATTGTCCTTTAGGTTAAGAACCTTTGACATGGTGGCCATGTGCTTCCTCAGTTTGGTTGAGGATAATGCTCCTGGGTTTTGCTCCACAGTTTTGAGCCATCTCACGAATAATATCCGATCCTCTGAAGTGACTGAGAGTCTGTGGTCTCCCGAACATGTATGGATTCTCATCCAACACGTCACAATTGCGGCGATGTTGGAGAAGCAACTCCATTGATGATGCCATATCAGGAGTGAGGAGAATGGGAACCTTTCGGCCACGTTTGCCTTTTATCTCAATTCGCTGGAAGTGTTTACACAGCTTCTTTTCAAGTTCTGACAAAGCAAGCTCCACATCTGGATGGGTGACAGAGGTATCTCTCAAGGTGAAAGCATTCAGTGGCATCTTGGATACTTCTCCCTCTCTTCTCCGGTTGAATATTATCACCTCACAAAGCGTGATCTTGGCAAGTTCAGCCCAGTTCTTCTTTACAGCTTCTTCCTTCAGGTTTCTCTGGCACTCCATCCTTTTTGTGTCCAGATACTGGTGCATTTTCCTAACGTCTTCAGCAAAGGGAATGAGCTGAGGCGCATTCCACTTAGCCTCACTCAAACTCCTAAGGGCATGGGAAGAGACGCACTCGCTCCATCTGGTCTCATAGATTTGTTTGAAAATTCGCACATTGTGAATGGTATTCTCGTCGCCTGAGATCATAGCCTCACATTCAAGAACATTTGCCACTTTCTTGAGGTGTGCCCCAACTTGAGTGCTAAAGATGGCGTTTTGAAGACATTTGTTCTTTCATTCAAGCCAGCCACTTTCTTAACTGCCTTGATAACATGAGGGAAGTTAGCTGGCACAAAGAAGTCCTTCAGCGTCTCCAACTTGCCATCTTTCTTTCCTTGCAGAACAAGTCGGGCGGTCTCGCGCATCTTCTGTCGGATGTATTCATGTCTTGTAACATCTTGACCATGTTTGTTGAACAATGTTCTCCAAATTTCAAGATGCATTTCTCACTTTGGACAACTTTTGCTACATCATCTTGGTGCATGTCAAGTATTAATTTCCAAAACTGTGCATTGACACTGTCTGGTACTGGCTCAGCATATTTGCAAATGGCTTGGACTCGAGATGCTCCTGGCTTCAGTCCTTTGACTTTTTGACTGAAATAACACCTCTGCATATGCCTCCACATGAATTTCCTCTTGAGGTAACCCTCACAGTTGATGCAATGCAAGTAATCACCCGCTTTTGATGATTTAGTGCATTGTTGGCGGGGAATGAGCATTCCCTTTCCTCTTTAATAACTTTATTATTATGGGCACGATTTCCTTTGTTTCTTATCAAGGACAACTGCAGCCGTCGTTCTCTAGAACCTATGGGACATTTCAGTGCACTTTCCACTTCTGGCATATCACTGTGTTTTGCTTCTAGATGACGTGCCATTTTGCTGTAAGGTTTGCTACAAAATGCACAATAGTACCTTTTATTGTAAACCCTACTGCCATCTTCCTTCTTCTTCAAGGTCATGACTTTCACATCAAATGAAGAAGATTCTCCAGGATCTTTTGAATCAAATGAAGAAGATTCTCCAGGATCTTTTGAATCAAATGAAGAAGATTCTCCAGGATCTTTCGCATCAGTTGAAGAAGATTCTCCAGGATCTTTTGTGGTCAAAGATCTAGAAGTGGCCACACGTATTCTCCTAAGTGGTTGGACTTCCAGAGAAGAAATATTTTTCTGGGCTCTTTTCTTCCTCTTCTTGAGCTGTTTAATGTCTTCAGAACTGTCACTGTCTTTTAGACTGTCACTCTCAGATTCCTTTGAATCAGGAACATACTCTTCCTCAGTGATGTCAGAACTTGATAGAGACTCTTCTGAGTAGCCAAGCATTTGTTTGTTTAACTAAAATTATATAAAAAAAGAGATTACTTTCAAATTATTTTTCAAACATATAAACAAATCAGAAGAAGTTAAATATGTACAACTAGTTTTACATAGTTCATTAAAATTCGAAATATTCCCAATACTAGTATGATTTCTTGGCCTTTCTTGATTTTTTTGGTGCTTCCTTCTGTTTTTTAACACCCTTGTCCCTAGTGGGGTCACTCTGGACAGGTTGCCAGTCTGTCGCAGGGAAACACAGACAGGACAAACAACCCTGCACACACTCTCACATCTAGGAAGAATTTAGAAAGACCAATTAACCTGACAGTCATGTTTTTGGACCGTGGGAGGAAGCCAGGGAACCCGCAGAGAACCCACGCCTGCAGGGAAAACATGCAAACTCCATGCAGAAAGACCCCGGGCCGATGATTGAACCCAGGAACTTCTTGCTGCAACAGTGATGCCAACTGTGCCACTGTGCAGCCCTTTTTTGGTGCTTGTTAGCGCAAATGTTTTTCCAACATTTTTCAGATTTATCAGCACATGGCGACTAACTGAGTTCTTGGATAGTTTGGTTTTAAATACTACAAAAAAAGAAACAGAATTTCAAACCTAAGTGAATCTTAACATTAGAAAAAATAGTAGTATAGTTAAAACAACAGAAACCAAATACCTCTGAGGTTGGACTATGATATGTATAGATAAACTGATAAACTTACAATCACACTGTCAGTTCTTGTGAGCTCAGGCACACTCATGTCCCGTACTTCAGTTGGCGTTGGACCAAGGATGATGGTATCGTCGCTCTCATCAGATGACTGTTTCGACTCCTAAAAATTCATAAGTTTAACAGTTAAAATGACTTGTTTCTAAATTAACTGTTACAATTTAATACAGAACTAAGGTTAACTTAAACTGTATCAAGGTATTTAGAAATCTCAAAAATGTCACGTATTAACCACCAAAAGTGCACAGGCTCCTTCAAATTACACTGGAGATTCTGCATTTTGTGTTGGTTAATATCACAGCGCACAGTACTTGCTTACAGATTTAATACAAACCATGACGTGATCCACCCAGATTTGTTACAAATATACCAAAAGATAATATTCAGCTGTTTTCAAATGTAGCAGTTAAAAATTAGACACCACGGCCAAGTACTTTTGGATTTTGGTAACCATTAACATCTAATCTGACCTACTAAATTTAGATTACATGAAAATGAAACTAGGCACATTGATTGTATACTTCAACTTTACAGGCCATTAGAATTTCATAAACTGGAAGAAAAAATGCTTCAGAATATTTTGGGTTTAGTCCTGATTAGTCCATGTGTGGGTTTCTGGTAAACATCTAGTGACAATTTGTATTGTAATAGACACTAAGTAAATTTGAATTGACTGACCAGGTGAGTCTCCCTCAAAGAAAGCTCCTTTCTGACTACAACATGATTTTGCACAATTGCCACCACCAAATGCATTCTTCTGCGACACTGCAGTGCGACACTGCAGTGCGACACTGCAGTGCGACACTGCAGTGCGACACTGCAGTGCGACACTGCAGTGCGACACTGCAGTGCGACACTGCAGTGCGACACTGCAGTGCGACACTGCAGTGCGACACTGCAGTGCGACCCCTGGCGCAGTGCGACACTGCAGTGCGACCCCTGGCGCAGTGCGACACTGCAGTGCGACCCCCTGGCGCAGTGCGACACTGCAGTGCGACCCCTGGCGCAGTGCGACACTGCAGTGCGACCCCTGGCGCAGTGCGACACTGCAGTGCGACCCCTGGCGCAGTGCGACACTGCAGTGCGACACTGCAGTCGACACTGCAGTGCGACACTGCAGTGCGACACTGCAGTGCGACACTGCAGTGCGACCCCTGGCGCAGTGCGACACTGCAGTGCGACCCCTGGCGCAGTGCGACACTGCAGTGCGACCCCTGGCGCAGTGCGACACTGCAGTGCGACCCCTGGCGCAGTGCGACACTGCAGTGCGACCCCTGGCGCAGTGCGACACTGCAGTGCGACCCCTGGCGCAGTGCGACACTGCAGTGCGACCCCTGGCGCAGTGCGACACTGCAGTGCGACCCCTGGCGCAGTGCGACACTGCAGTGCGACCCCTGGCGCAGTGCGACACTGCAGTGCGACCCCTGGCGCAGTGCGACACTGCAGTGCGACCCCTGGCGCAGTGCGACACTGCAGTGCGACCCCTGGCGCAGTGCGACACTGCAGTGCGACCCCTGGCGCAGTGCGACACTGCAGTGCGACCCCTGGCGCAGTGCGACACTGCAGTGCGACCCCTGGCGCAGTGCGACACTGCAGTGCAATTTGTAAATTACAATTACAAATGATAATCTGTAATTTATCATTAAATTACAAATTAATGATAAATTTGTAATTTATAATTAATTTATAAAAAATTATGATAAAAATTTCACATTTTTATCATTACAAAATGTGAAATTTTGTAATGATAACCAAAAGTATTTTTGTTTCACAAAAGTTTAGAAGATGATCACTTTTTTTTTTATCCAGCATTAAAGATAGCCATCGAAATTTGTGGTGACTACATAATTATACTAAGTATTAAGAAATTCGCAAGATTTTCTTGATATTATTACAATACTGTGTCAAAACAGCGTAAGCCACACATGCAATGGTACATTTACTAACTGTTCTCATCTCTGGGTACATCAAGAAAAAGGTGAAGCAAAACTAACCATGAAATCCTTCTGATGAAGAGAAGACATGTTCTCCCTCACTTCATTTCTTGCCTTCTTGTAACGAGCCTCACATCTATTGTGATGGGCTTTAAGTTTCTGCAGGCGACGAGCTGGACGCTTTTGATCCTATAAAATACAGAAAACAAGCATTTGTAAATGTCCACATCTGTGAAATTAAACAGATTGGAGACGCAGCAAAAGGCCCCAGATATAACTGGAACCTTCCCACATTGAGAATGATGCCTCCAGGTGAAACATTAAGTCAATGATCAGCAGCTACTGGGGCTTAAGGGTTGCTACAGCACACCTCATTCAAATCAAATCATTCTCCAATAGCTTGTTAGCAAACATTTGTTAATGATCCATTAATTTGGATCCAGTGTGGTAGAACAGGAAAACATCTTTGCAGGACACCAGCCTTTATGGTCAGTTGAAAAAGTAGAAGTGAACCAGCAGAGTATTAAAAAAATGTCACAATATATTGAAAATCAGAATTCTTAACGGGCCTGATTTAGTCATCATCTATAATCCAGAACACAAACACAAAGTGCAAACAGATATCCCAAATTCAATATGACAAGCTTTTATCAAAATGATCTTTTTCAAGCATTTCTCTACATAATATTTTTGCCACTTCTCTACAGTGAAAATAACTTTCACCACTCTAGGATTAGAAATGTATTTTTGATGCACATGTTCAGTGGTGAAGAACATTTCCAGACTTTTATTTAGAACAATATTTAAATTAGCTACGCAGTATGAAGAATGAGCTGAAATACTATCACATCCTTTGAAGTTATTTATAGGCACACTTACCATTTGCCTCTGCTGTGGATCAAGTCCATATCTCTTATCTGTACCTAAAAGAGAAAAAAGTTAATGTCACCTTAAAACAATTCAGAGGCTCTGCACCGCCTCTATTTGGTCTTCTCAAAATATTTCTCGGTCTTATCAGTAGGTTACAAATGTTGCATTTGGAATTATAAATAAATATCCAACCTGCAGTATTCAATAATTTCAACAATTCTTTAAAATTTCTAACTTTTTCCATTTAATACTCAAGATTGGAACAACTATATTAAACGTTATTAAATGAAATTAGCAAAGCCAGAACAAGTCAACAATGGTCAAATGCAAAAAGAAAAGCAGTTGAGGTGGATTCTACCAACTCTCTCCCTTCCTGTTAGAGATGACAACACAAATCTCTATTTCATGGATATTTAGAAACAACTGGCATTTGAAATAAAATCACCAAAGGACAGATGTGCTGAGCCTTTTCTTTAAGAAAAACCTGACTTAGTATTCTTAAATAAAACATTAACTGATATTGTGGTAGCTTCTTCTAGGCATCTAAAATCATATAAAAATATCATTTTAATAGACTTGTTGTCACACCTCCCTTCTCTCATCTGAGCAGTTATAATTCACATTATATTGATTTAGTGGAAACAATAATGCAAAACAACTTAAAGGTGGAAAAACATTGTGGGCTAATGCATCTTTCCCTGAGATAATTCACCTGTTAAACTGGAACAGCTGGATGTAGATTCCACTCCACCGTCACTCCTATCAGTGGATCTACTTCTCTGGTTTGCATTTTCATGGAAGAAAACATGTAGTGGTTATAAGTCAGTGTCAAAACCCTGAAATTCATTTCCAAAACAGATTTGACCCTTCACTGAAGGTATGATGCTAAAGTTAGTTTCAAATTCACACCTCCTGATTCATCCTAATATACTACCTACTACTACAAGAACCCATAAATCCCAGCCTTTATTATTTTAAAAAGGATGTTGTCTGGTGTAATGTGGCCTGAAGGCCCTTCCCAGCAGAACCAACCTTTATGCACAAGGTATCCATTTACTTCTGCCTCATGTTTTAGTTCCTCATGTCTATCGTCTCTCAATTCAGAGCACATGTAAAAGTTATTACCCTTTCAGTTACACAAGCAGGGTGACTGAAAATATTGCATATTTCCTGATTTCTGCTTATTAGGTTTGCAAGTTTGTAACAGCCTTTATTATTTTGCATTTGAGTCATTTTGGTGAGCAATCATATTGTAATAACTTGTACTTTTTTGGTTAATTGTCACTTTTATTCTATTTATTTGCTGTAAGACTGGGCCTCAAAAATTGAAAACATGCATGCTTCTCATTAGCTGTAGCTAGTCTAATGTCCTAGCTAGCCATTCTAGTTAAACACAATTGAAAAAGTTGTTACAGATCGACACGTTTAAAAAGCATTTAAAAGTATATCTGACCGAGTGATATAATAGATAATAACTGGGAGTCCATTAAGACAACAATAATCTTACCATTTTCTTTAGCTGGATTGCTCCTCATTCCTCGGATGTTAGCATGAAGGTCTGAATTCCCTCCTTCGGTGCAGGTGTGTGGCAGGCAAAAAGGAGCGCTTGATTTAGGCTCCGGCAAAGGCCGAAGTTCCTGCTTGGTTGCAAAAAGCAGCTAGCGGAGGCTTAAGGCACAGCCCTGTGTTAATAACTAACACACCTTAACTTTGGCGTCACAACTCCACTGAGCATCAATTAAGTTATAAAACTAGGAAATTAATTAGTTAACTTTTATTATCTCCCAAAGTGTTGCTTCAGGTGATAAAATTATTCTTTGTAATGAACATTTTGTAGGTTCCACACCAGTCAAATCTGCAAAGTTTTGAGCGCAAGCTATAGAGGAATGCTGAGGGGGGGGATGGGCATGGGTGAAATGGGGAATCAATCTCAGGATGTGTGTGAGACGGCAGCCATTACAGAGAAACTGGGTGGAGGTGCTACAGTAAATCAGCAAATTATATGTGGATTAATAAATATATAAATTACAATAATTTGCATACTGATTCTCGATTCCTCTTATCCCACCATTCTTTATCTTCAAACATTTTGCCATAATAGTTCAAACATGCTTTACTTTATAGTTCAGCATGTTTCCCATGGAGGGAATGGTGAGGGGGGGGGGGGGGATGGGCATGGGTGGAGTGGGGACATAAAATCTCAGGATGTGTGTGAGACGGCAGCCATTACAGAGAAACTGCGTGGAGGGCTGAAGTAGATAAGGAAAACTATATGTGGATAAATAAATACACTGCTCAAAAAAATAAAAGGAACACTCAAACAACACAATATAACTCCAAGTAAATCAAACTTCTGTGAAATCAAACTGTCCACTTAGAAAGCAACACTGATTGACAATCAATATCACCTGCTGTTGTGCAAATGGAACAGATAACAGGTGGAAATTATTTTCATATTTATTTCATTCATTCAGATCTAGAATGTGTTATTTGAGTGTTCCCTTATTTTTTTGAGCAGTGTATATAAATGTGAGCCAGTCAACCTGTATGAGTAGCATGCTGATTCTTGATTCCTCTTGTCCCTCCATTCTTTCAACCAAGCATCAAAAGTTCAAACATACTGACATGGGTCAGTATGTTTGGGGAGATGGGCATGGGTGAAATGGGGACGTCAAATCTCAGGATGTGTGTGAGATGGCAGCCATTACAGAGAAACTGGCTGGAGGTGCTACAGTAAATCAGCAAATTATATGTGGATTAATAAATATATAAATCACAATAATTACTAATTCTTGATTCCTCTTATCCCACCATTCTTTATCTTCAAACATTTTCCCATGGAGGGAATGCTGAGGGGGGATGGGCATGGGGGAAATGGGGACGTCAAATCTCAGGATGTGTGTGAGACGGCAGCCATTACAGAGAAACTGGGTGGAGGGCTGTAGCAGATAAGGAAAACTATGTGTGGATAAATAAATACTATATATAAATGTAAGCCAGTCAACCTGTATGAGTGGCATGCTGCTTCTTGATTCCTCTTGTCCACCATTCTTTATCTTCAACCAAGCACTTTTGAATTAAAAGTTCAAAAATGCTATTTTATTGTTTTAACAAATGTAACTCAAACGGAGTCAGTCAAACAAATCAAATCCTTCTTTCAGCTACCTTGTCAGATCTGGAGAAACCAAAGGGTACAATGTCACCATTGGCCTTCTTAAGAGCTTGTGGAGCAAACCATTTGAAAAAGATGAGGGGAGTTGAGAAAGACATAATACCAATTTATACTCAATTATGTTGCGCATATATGTTATTGAAATACTTACAAAAGGCTGTTAATTGATCTAAATATGAAGTGCTTTATGTGGCTTCAGTCAAATCTCAATTTGCTTTTACAGATAATTTATTCTATCAAGAAGAATATATGAGGCACCAATGAGATCTCACTTGGTTTAGCCCATCTTTAATGTGTTGGTTGGAGGCCATTGACAATGTTTGGCCTCAGGAATCTACACCAAGTTCCCAAAGACATTTTGGGAACCAGGCATGAGACATTTTCGGCCTAACTGACAGTACCTACGCGACAGTAGTAACAATCTATCATATTTGAAATTTGATTTTTATTAATCTGAAATTGTGTATGGTTAAGCCACTTAAAATGATGGACAACATTTTTTTTACTTATAAAATTAACAGAAATATTTCTGAGTTGACTTCCAAAAATGTAAAAGATAAACATTAATTGGGGGTAGAAAAATTGTTTCACTCCTCACTCCTTCACAAAACAATCAGATCAACCACAGCAGCTGCTTTTGCTTGTTAATCACAGCAGGAGGCTGACTGACAAGAAGGAGGGTCTAAGCAAAATAAATAAACAATAGATCTACTGTTCACATACCTTTAGATGTAACATTAATATATCATTAATGTAATTAACCTGCTCCAACATCCCAGCCCCTAAATGTTAGCCTTAGCAAAGTAACAATTACAAAAATAATATTCATAGGAGCCTTATATCTAGCAAAAATATTCCACAAATTTAATTATGATCTCTAAAATCAATGTTCATAATCTTTGCCTATAAGTGTTATCTAGAGCCTCTCAACCTTTCTAATGCTTAAAGCAGTCCATAATAAAGATTAGAAAGTCTTTCATTTCATCCTGCTGCCTCCATCAAAAGACGTAGCTTACCTATTGGTCACTGGATGACATTGGCTTTGGTTTAACCGAAATGCTTCTAACAAAGCCTTTGGCATCCTGAAAAGTCTTCAACACGGCCCCTTATCCATGCGCTCCTTGGCGACCAATTATCCACAATAACAAGCAGATCTCCAGGGCTGAAGTTCCTCTTTTTGCTTTTCCACTTGCTTCATTCTTGCATGAGTGGGAGATACTCCCTTATCCAACATCTCCAGAATAGATTTGCAAGATATTGTGCTTGTCTCCATCTTCTTCTTCAATATTGATCTGTTTTTCAAAGACTCTTAGTGGTATGGTTGCTTTTGCTTTCAAATGGAGTAAATGGTTTGGTGTTAGAGGTTCTAAGTCATTGGGGTCATTTGACACTGAAGTTATTGGCCTGTCATTTAGGATGGGTTCCACTTCCCATAGTGCTGTTTGCAGGGTTTCATCATCCAGTGTTGGTTCCTTTAGAACAGATATCTGGGTCTTTTTGATTAAACCTATTAGTCTTTTCTAGACTCCACGGAGGGTTAAAAATCCATTTTATTCTAAAATGGAGGGTTAGGGTGCTAAATCATCAGCATTAAGAGAGCTGATGATTTACCTCTCTTAAAGCTTCTTGTTGTTCCTTTTATTCTCCCACAAAGTTTGATAACCACTACTCCCAAATGCCTTAATGGGATCTTGACCAAGTTTAAAGCAGATAGCTCAAAATCCCCTAAGAGAAGTTTGTTAAAGATTCACAAGTATGAAAAGTCAAAATGCCTAAAAATGACCATTTGAACCAAAATGGCTGACTTTTTCTTGGGTTAAGGGTATACCTCAAAGAGGCTTCTTTTGTTTTTTCAGTGGCTCCACCGATATACCAAATTTCGGCTCTCTATGATTGCCTGAGGAGTGCTGTAAAGACATTTGTGCAGGCTCATTTTCAATTTCATTAAAATACTAAAATTTTACTTTGGGCACAATTTTAAACTAAGTTTGAGTTTTCTAACAATTGTAGGCATCCAAATTATGCCTACAATTTGTAGGCATCCAAATTGTAGGCATCCAAATTATATTATATTATATCATAATATAATATGATTATATTATATTACTAATATAATAGAATTATATTAGTAAACCTTTGAGTTTCAACAGGCCTTCACAGGCTTTCACGGGCCTGTTGAAACTCAAAGGCTAATTACAATAAATTAAATAAAAAGTAAATACTGGTAAACTTCACTTTAAATTAAAATAAAATAAATGACATAGAAATACTCTGTTAATCCCACTGTAAGAAATTAAGTTTAAAAAGTTAGATTTTTAAAGTTAACCTTTAATTTGACCATTAAATTGTAAAACTCATTCTGACCAATAGGGGGGGCTAGAGAGTGAGCGAAAAGTGACGCACTATTCAAGAACACATAGTCTAAAGGGGACTGCAGTACCGAGTGTGACCACTAGGAGCGCAGGCCTTACACACTTACACAAATTTTGTCTTGAAATGAAGTTCCTGGGGACTTCCGGGAAAACTTCACGGGGCATATTAATACATCATTTCCTGCTGTAAAAAGGGGTTGTGCCGGTGGGGACCTGAAATTAGGTCCCCACGGGAAAACTGGTCCTGATGTGACCGGATAGACTCATGGCAAAGTCCTCACGCACGGGGAAAAACAGAACACACACACACACACACACACACACACACACACACACACACACACACACACACACACACACACACACACTCCTCAGCACCCCCCTCCCTCCGCCCCCTCTCGCGTAAGGACGCGCGCGTTCGCGTGCTCGAGCCAGATATCGCGGTGCCATCGCTCATGTGCGGCTCGATTAGCCCCACGTGCCTCGTTCGTCAGCCGCGGAGGCAGAAGCAGATGGCGCGAGCCGCGCCGCGTCACCGCGCCGCAGCTCCACGTAACGCGGCTCTAATTGAAACATCAATACCGGCCTGTCAATACCGCGAGCGACCTGACCGAGACAAGACCGAGACAAGACCAAGACCGAGACAAGACCAAGACCTAGACAAGACAAGACAAGACCGAGACGACTCGACGAAAAGACAAGAAGCATAAACGCTGCTATAGCAGAAGAAAAAAAAAATAAAAATTCTGTGAAGTTTCTTTTTTTTTTCTTTCAAATATTCCACCAGCAGCTAATTGGAGATATTTTCCCTCCATCGCATCTCTCTCACCCGTCGCGGCACATTTTTAATGAATTGATAAGACAGGAAGAAAGGAAAAGTTGAGGCGGCCTCGAGAATTCAGCGGAGAGCAACGAATTAGTTATTTGTCCAGCTCAATGAGGAGTGACGCGGCCTCCTTCTTGAACGGGTAATCCATTTCTCGTCGCAGCCAGGCTGAAACTCGCCCTTCACTGGAGTGGAAAGAGACAAACATGTCGCTGCTCACCCTTCGAGGCGAACAGAGGAGCTGAAGCCTCCTCCTCAAACCGTTTTCCTGTCTTTCTCTTGTTTTGGCGGGGTGAGGTGGAGAGAAAGGGTTGGTGCGTTTGTGTGCAGTTTGGGCAGGTGGGAAAAGGGGACCGGGTGAGGAATTCACCAGCAATAATCACAGCTGACACTGGGGGTCACACACAGTAGGAAATAAAAGTCGATTGGTGATCAATTGGCTTTGCGGCACAGAGGAAAACAGCAGTCTTTATTTAATTGCATTCCATGTTGTGTCTTCAACTTCGTGCTACACCCTCCCAACCTCCTTCTTTCTGTTCTTACAGAGCTTCATCTCGTGGTTCCGATCGGTGCAATTGGCCCGTCTTCGTGACGACCCCCTTTGAGGATGGTGAGGACCGGTTCTGTCCGTCCGTCTTCTTCCTTTGGGTTCTGTTTCCGTCGCAAGAACAGGTCTGGGTCGTAGGGAGGACGTCTGCTGAACGTCTGATGGACGTAGCTGTTGGAAAAAACAAAAACAAAGTGAAAATAATTCTAATCCTATGTGCATTGAACATATCGATGGTTTTCTCAATAGATATAGAGTGGAACCCAAGTATTCACCAGAGTTAGGGTCCATAGTATACCAAGACCAGACGAAATTTAGAAATACTTATACACCTCTGAAATGATGAGAATTTTAATAGTTCAAACGTAACATTTTCCTTAATATGCCTTAATACACACAGTAGAAGCATTTTGGCAATAGCTCAGGAGCTAAGATCCATGGTTAGTTAACAGTCAATCAGTGCCAAGGAAGGAAACATTGCTTCTTCTTTGGCTGGTTTATAAGTTGCAACGTGCCTCGGTATTTCAGCTTCCCACTGTGGATTTCTTTCCTATGTTTTAGTTACATTCTACCAAAAAATGGATGAAAACTGAACTGCAAATAGACGGGGGTTCACCCTATTTTTGGTAACAGGGCAAGTAATTCACAATTAATGCAAATTGCTTTGGATGTGTAAAGAAAATTGTTTATTTTTGATTTCATTTATTTTCTTAATTGCATTAAGTGGAATGGTATAGGGAATAACTGCTGAACACATGAACAAAACGAAGCATTAGCAGAGATCTTCAGCGAGACCCAGAAATAGGAGGCTAAAGCTAAACTCTGCACAAACCATTGGAGGAAGAACCATGTCAGAAGGAAAGTTGGAAGGCAGGAACATGATAATGTAGGCCATCTTACAACACGCCAGACCTTCAAGTAACTGAATGGAGGATGAATGGATACTTAAGACATTTATGTGTTTTGGATACTTATTCCCTGTTCCAGTACATGTTTTGAGCATAACTTTATTTACAAACTAATTTGCTCTGTTTGCTTATGTGTGGATTACTGGTGTTGCTGAGAAGTGGAGGAAATTTCCTGCTAGTCACCCCATTTGAAATGTATTTACTGAAAACAATGTTGACTTGTCCAAGACATATTTTACCCACTGTACATGTCATAACAAATCAGTCGACGCTAGTCTACATTTAGTCTGTAAGAAAGATCTTGTAACAACTTCCGGGCGTCTGTTTGTTCCGCCAACTTAAATTTAAGACTTTTTAAGAAAACTCTGAATGGAATTTGTGACCTGTAAATAAATCATATAGCTTGACAACAGAAGTGAACCAAGTTCACCTGTTAACTGGTGGTAATTTTGCGTTTTCTTACCCATTATGGACATGAATAAGCTCAATAGCTAGCTAGCATAGGGCTGGTTAGCAATTTGGTTAGCATTAGCTGCAACCGCCTCGAGCCTTGTGACTCAAACTTTTGCGTAACAATAAAGTCCCGCAAGATGAGATGAAATAGTCCTACCACAACTAAATTTAATACCTGTGATTAAAAATTAAAATAAAAAAATTAAGACATTTTAAGACCTTAATTTTAGATACATGAATACAAGAGTTTTTAAGGATGAGCAGATGCATTTATCAGTGGTGTCTGATATGGCTCACTACCCAGGGCTGAATGTGTGAAGGGCGCCACCAGCAACAAAGAATCAGTAATCTGTTGGTGCAAGAATTGTAGGAAAACATAGCTCTATGTAAAAGGTGCCTAAATATATTCAAGTGTTCACAAAAGTGTCTGTCTGTCTGTCTGTCTTCCCCCCCCAAACAAACATACATTTTGGTGGCCAGGTGGGCTTCCTGCCAGGTGTGCCTCACACGAAAACGCATATTTGTCTGATTGAAAACTATTTTCCTGCAAAAATTCAAAAATCAGGCGCCGCAATTGACAGACCTTCAACGCCTCCCTCCACGTCGGGGGCTCGATGAGGCTCATTGTCGTCGTTCTGCCTCCTTTCGTTTCCGGCATCTGGATCAGGGAAGAGATGTCTCACATTAAAACAGGCATATGCCAGTTTCACAACTAGAAATGCAGAGATTATTTGACTGCTTTCTGCACTTCCATGCAGCTAACTAAAGCAGAAGAGGTTAGGACATCATAAGTTATGTGTCAAACTCGAGGGTCAGGGGCCAAATCCAGCCCAGTGTAATTTTTTTACATGGCCCTCTGGACTCTAAAAGCAGGAGGGTTCAAAGTGTGGTTCGGGGGCCGTTTGTGACCCTTGAAATGATTTTTCAATCCCTGACCACAAGTCTAGAAGAGTAAAAATGTGGCACTAAAACAAAAAAACAGTTCATGACCCAAAAATGTGAAAGTTCTCCGTTTTTCTTGCAATAAGTCCACAGTTTTTTCATGTTTTGGATCTTCAGTGATATACAGATTTTATTAAAATGTTGCTTATTGTTGAGCAGATACAAAAAGATCAAGAAAATCTAACTAACTTTCACTTCTTTAATTTAAAGATGTAGTTTAAATCTGCCAGTTTTGGCCCCCAGGGCAACAAAACGCTTGAACGCTACTGCTCTTAAATACGACTTTATCAACCAAATCAAAGCATTTACATTTTTTTAATTCCACATGCTGTCAAAGTACATCAACACGAAAAGGCGCTCAGTATTTAATTTTAAGAAGCACTCAACAAATGCAGAAAGAGCTATATATTAATATTTGTACAGTTTTATCAATACATTCTGCTACAACCGGCTCTTTGAGTGCATGCATGATCTTGACATGACCCCAAAAATGAAAATGAGTTTCACACTCCTGCCATAAGTATCAGTGCTCAACATTATTAGAGGTAAAGGTGACGGGCTTTCGTTCCCTTAAAATCCAACTCACACACCTGACGGCAGCCGGGACAGAGGTCATTTTCTGGAAATCTCATCTATGCCCACGCACACACACACGCACACACACACACACGCAACATTCGTTCCCGTTAAGATTCCTTGATGTCTTCCATCTGCTGCAGCGCGGCTTACAGCAGGAGTCACGACTCCTCCGACATGCGTCTGCCGCTTTGCGTAGAAGTCACGGGTGAGAAGTTTTCGAGCAAACACACAGAGAAAAAGACATTCACAGAGAATTGAGTTTCACAGTGAAGGAAAAAAAATAAAAAATTCGACAAGGACAAGCAGCTGAACAAGCTCCGTCCAACAGGAGCAGCGCTCAACTCGCTGTAACAATGTGATCTTGGCTCAAGTTTTCGGCGAGCGTTGACGTCTCCCTCTCTCTCTCTCTCTCGCTCTCTCTCTCTCTCTCTCTCTCTTTCTCGCAGAGTTGTGAGGATTCCCGAACTGGCAGCTTTTCAGCGGGGGTTTTAGCGATACAGTATTTACAAGGCATGAGCAAGTGGGAGAGCTGCAACAGACGGCGCCGAACACGGCGCTTTCAATTATTTCTCACAGCATTCATGAAAATAGAAGCACAGCAGGGAGTACAGTACGAGCGACCAAACTATAAAAAGAAACGCTGAGAAAAAAAAAAGAGAGAGAGAGAGAGACAGAGAACTCCCAAGCCAATCTAAACGGGATGTGAAGAGCTCAGAGTGATGCATGTCTCAGGAAAAAAAAAAGAAAAAGAAAAGAGAGATAGAGACAGAGTGATGGAGCGCAGACAGTGGAGCGGTGATGGGGAAAAAATTGCTGCATAAATAATTAGAGGGAGGTTGAAGTTGAGATTTGATTGCATTTTAAGAGTCTGTTTTGAGAGTGAAAATGGTCTGATAACCTCAGCAGGGGGCCTCATACAATTAGATCCATATTTAAGGAGCAAGTGAGAAGGGTTTACGACAAGTTTTTACATGAACGCTGCTTATAAAGTGTTAACTGTTGCTAGTTAGCAGAAATATGAAGAGCAGCTTAGGGCTGATGAGTGATTTATTGACTGGGAACAAAACGACTACACTAATATACTGCGTGTGTTGGAGGTGGTTCTGTATTTCAAGCCATCTTTAGTATTTACGATGGGAAAAAAGCTTTGTCTTATTTCAAGAGCACTAAGATGTTTGCATTCAAAATTACGGCAAAATTACTGTGCAAGATTTTGTGCTTTTGCAACTGAATGTTTTTAAGACTTTTCATCTGTCAGTTGTGATGCTTTTCTGCGTGAAGGCAATAAAAACACATTTCACATTAGGATATTACATCAGATAACATTTAAATATAGAAATGTGGCGTTTATGAAGTATGTTCAATACCTGATGAAAGGAAGGCTGTTATTTTCAAAGGGTATTTTTAATCTGATTTCATCCGAATGGATGTTTTGGTCCATTGAGTATGACTGTCTATATAGTTTAAAAGTTTGCTTTCTCAACTAATTGCCGTACATGAATAACTGAACTTTCGAAGCCGTGAGTAACGAGAACAAAGAAGAAAACTCTCAGCATTTTCACCAGATGAGCTTTACGTTAGCTTTTACACTATGCAAAAACAATAACACAAATTCAGGGGTTTTTGTATGACTCATTAATTTGTTGTTGTTGTTGTAAAGTCATTTATGGGTATTTTTGTTCTCTTGTCCCCACCTTCCTCTCAGGTCAGCGTCACCTCTGAGGAGCTGCTGCTGCTGGTTGGACATCCTGCTTCATGTCGTTTCCAATCACATGTTTTTTGTCCTTTCTTATGAAAACAAACTGAGGTTGTCGGTGCACAACGCAATGCGTGTCGTTTCCTTTCACCGTTGAAGTCCAGATTGTTTGAACACCTGCTCGTATTTATCGCTGTTCAGGTTTTCGCTCTTAAATGTACAGAAATAGTTGTTTTCCCACATATTGACATTATTGAAGATAAAATAAAGCTGTCTTTAAGATTGATTTTTGTTTTTGTTGGTATTTTTGCACAACTTTCTAAACTTCGTGTGCAACACACACACCAACAGAAACACACTGATGACAGGAAGCATGCAACCTGGAAACCTGAAATAGTAGGAAACTTTCTCTAATCAGTAGCTGACATTTATTTTTGACATTTCAAAAAGAAATCTACTTATTTGTAACAGCAATTTAGAAAAAGTTCTAGTTTCTCCATAAAAAACTTTTCGCATGAGGATGAGGTGTATTATTATTATTATTATTATTGCCATGTCAAAATCGGTGTGTTTTAGGGATGCACTGATTGCAGTTTTCTGGCCGATCATTGATTACCCATCTTTTAAAAAGTCTAACTTACTGATTCCGATTTTGGCCGATATCAGTTTTTTCGTCTGAAATGTTGCTCAATATAGCAAGTAAGTTGCTTAATTGACAATAATGGAGTGACTATTATGAACTGCAAATGTGCAGACATGACCTGGTCATCCGGTTTGCAGTCAAACCTCTCTCACGGGAGTAGAGAAAAGCACAGTGGTTGATTTTTAGACCTTTGCCGAGTTTGATAACATCAGTGGATCAGATCGGCTTCACATGTGAAAACCGGCCGATCACCGATCTCACAAAATTAAGGAAATCGGCACTGATAAATCGGTGCGCCCCTAGTTTACTTTGGGATGCAGCAAAGGAAAGGTTTTGTTGGCATCGCACGAGTCACATGATCAGCAGCCAGATGTTGCCACTGGTGCCAGACACGAAGAAGAAGACGACGGAATGCAGTTGGAGGATGATGGAGTGGCGTGGACAAACGTATTCACGTGTGATTTTCATTGCGTTTCTTAGAGGAAAAAATCACATGCAACAGGAAAACAAATAACTGCTGAGATTAAAAGCGCTAGTAGGACATTTTCAAACAATCTTTAAGCTGTGCAATAAACAGAACGCCTCTGTGCTCTCTCTCTCTCTCTCTCCCAGGAAGGATATGCTGCCATTCAGATGTAGTATTTGTTTCTCAGCTCCTCTACTATCTCAGTGGGACCCCCCTTCCCGCTCGTCCCCCAACACACACACATGCACACACACCAGTTCACCAACAACCCCCCCATACCCTCTAACGTAATGGATCAAACAAAGGACATCATTTGTAGGCCAAGTCTTTTTCTGAGTGTCTCTCTCTTCAGCTCTGCATACCAATCCAATACAGCCCAAGGAAGAAAAAAAAAAGCCACGTTGTGGAACCTGTGCGTGTGTATGCGTGTGTGTGTGTAAGTGTGGACCAGGGGGTTGGAAGGTCTGTTTGCCTCTCTGCCAAGCATTGATTTATCCTTTTCTCCAATTTATTTCTCCTCCTTGCTCCTACAATCCATTCAGATCTGCCTCCAGGGGAGGAACTCGGGGTAAAGACGTCGTCAGGCCTCGTCGCCGCCTCCTAACACCGACTCTAAACTCATCTACAGGCCCAGAGGAGCACGCACCTCTGCAAGGACATGTCAGCCAGAAACACACACACACACGCACACATCTTTCATCTACAGGCAAACTTTTATCAGCTCTATAATTGGTTTAATAATGCAGCACCGACAAAGACAGAAGGCGATAAAAGATGGGTGTCTGGATTACATCCATTGAAACTTGCTGGTTATGCTGGTCTGATCGGGATGTTTAATTGTTCCTGGTGATCTGAACAGAAGACGGTAACAGTATCTGGAGCCTCAATATGTCTGATCCTCTATCTCTGACATTTTCAGATCCTATTACCCAGAGTCGAGGATTTGTCTCCTGAGCGCCTCGCCGGTGACGACGGAGCTGAACAGAAATGCTGCATGCGCACAAATCCTACAGTCATACCCCAACACACGCGCACACCCACACACACACGCACACACACACACACACACACACACACACGTTGAGCCGTATGGCCGAGATCTGAGAGCCATTCTTC